>NC_060186.1:32867945-33533202 GCF_021184085.1 Oncorhynchus gorbuscha
CTGGTCACGATGGCAACACCCATCTGTAGCACGCGCTCCAGCAGGTGTATCTCATTGATCATCCCTAAAGCCAACACCTCATTCGGCCGCCTTTCGTTCCAGTACTCTGCTGCCTGTGACTGGAACGAATTGCAAAAATCGCTGAAGTTGGAGACTTTTATCTCCCTCACCAACTTCAAACATCAGCTAGCTGAGCAGCTAACCGATCGCTGCAGCTGTACATAATCTATTGGTAAATAGCACACCCATTTTCACCTACCTCATCTCCACAGTTTTTATTTATTTACTTTTCTGCTCTTTTGCACACCAATATCTCTACCTGTACATGATCATTTATCACTCCAGTGTTAATCTGCAATATTGTAATTATTCGCCTACCTCCTCATGCCTTTTGCACACATTGTATATAGACTCCCCTTTTCTTCTCTGTGTTATTGACTTGTTAATTGTTTACTCCATGTGTAACTCTGTGTTGTCTGTTCACACTGCTATGCTTTATCTTGGCCAGGTCGCAGTTGCAAATGAGAACCTGTTCTCAACTAGCCTGCCTGGTTAAATAAAGGTGAAATAAAAATAAAAATAAAAAAACATCAGAGGCTCGTTGAAGACATCCAGACACACGGGACACCTCAGCTGGTACTCCAGGGAAAGAAGGCTCTCTCTACCGTCCATCGGTACCAATAAAGAACAGAAAGAAGGCAAGAAACTCTGTCACCTGTTAGATCTCAAATTATCTTCAACCTATGAAGTTTCAATGAATTGAACATGGACCGACCCTTCACAGTAGGCTCTCCTTGAGATTAGAGAAACTGTCCTCAGCCTCTCAAGCGTCTACCGTACTGGGAGATAAGAGTTGATATTATCCTGCTCTGGTGCCAGTGAGGTCAACCATGTGAACACACAGATGCCTCTACACTCACACACACACAAACAGACAGAAACGTACACAGAGACACATGAAAACGTACACATGCACATACATGCACACCCAGACTTGCACTCATGCACTCACACACACACACAGTTATGGGTCACCTTGAGGCCCTGTTTCTCACAGCTCCCCCTGCTGCTAAGTGTAGACCACTTCACTTTAAGCAGCTGATTGCCCAGTGACATGGCCACTCTGAAGTCAAACACACTAAACATAATGCCTGGAATAAGGGAGAGGCATTAAAGTAATTTAGGGCTCGATTCAATCTGTGTCGCTGAAGTTCAGAGCTATAACACCATTTAAATGTAAAGGTAATTTCCAATTGAGCCGCCATATGCAGCGTTTCCCTTGAATGCAGTCTCTGCTAACTCAGAAATATTGCCTTTAAATGTCTATTGCGCTGAAGCGCAGCTCTTCGGCTCTACGGATTGAATGGAGCCCTTAGATATTCTAGGAAGAAATGAACTGAAATGATGTCAAAGGAACTCATGTTAAAAAGGAACCAAATTAACTCTGGTTAATTTAACATAAAATATGAATGATAATAAAGATAATCTGGTCTTGGCTTTTAGACTGCTCTTTGGGGTGATCCCAACCCGAGGAAGTACTCAGATAATTATCCTTATCAAAGCCCAGCTATTCTTGGAAATAGAGACCAATCAAAAGTATTCCAATGAGAGACAATTGAAAAACTTACACTGAACAAAAATAAAAACAATTTCAAAGATTTTACAGTTCAAATACAGTAAGGAAATCAGTAAATTGAAATAAATTCTTTAGGACCTAATCTATGGATTTCACATGACTGGGAATAAAGATATGCATCTGTTGGTAACAGTAAAAAAGGGGCATGGATCAGAAAACCAGTCAGTATCTGGTGTGACCATAATTTGCCTCATGAGGCGCTGCACATCTCCTTCACATAGAGTTGATCAGGCTGTTGGTTGTGGCCTGTGGAATGTTGTCCCACTCTTCTTCAATGGCTGTGCGAAGTTGCTAGATATTGGCGAGAACTGGAACACGCAGTCGTACACGTCGATTCAGAGCATCCCAAATTTGCTCAATTATCGGCATGTCTGGTGAGTATGCATGCCATGGAAGAACTGGGATATTTTCAGCTTCCAGGAATTGTGTGCAGATCCTTGCGACATGGGGCTGTGCATTATCATGCTGAAACATGAGGTAATGGCAGCGGATGAATGGCACGACCTTGAGCTTCAGGATCTCGTCATGGTATCTCAAATTGCAATCAATAAAATGCAATGGTGTTCATTTTCCGTAGATTATGCCTGCCCATACCATAACCCCACCACCGCCATAGGGCACTCTGTTCACGCAGATGAGCTTCCCTGAGACGGTTTCTGACAGTTTGTGCAGAAATTCTGCGGTTGTGCAAACTCAGTTTCATCAGCTGTCTGGGTGGCTGGTCTCAAACAATCCCGCAGGTGAAGAAGCAGGATGTGAAGGTCCTAGGCTGGCTTGGCTACACGTTGTACCTCTCTAAAACAATATTGAAGGGAACTTATGGTATAAAAATACAAATCTGGCAACAACTTTGGTGGACATTCCTGAAGTCAGCATGCCAATTGCGCACTCCCTCAAAACTTGAAACATCTGTGGCATTGTGTTGTGTGACAAAACTGCACATTTTATAGTGGCCTTTTATTTTCCCCAGTACAAGGTGCACCTGTGTGATAGTCATGCTGTATAATCAACGTATTGTATTGGCAAAGGAGAAATGCTCACTAACAGGGGTGTAAACAAATTTGTGCACAACATTTTAGAGAAATAAGCTTTTTGTGCATATGGAACATTTCTGGGATCTTTTATTTCAGCTCATGAAACCAACACTTTAAATGTTGCTTTTGTATTTTGTTCAATATATATATAATAATATTTTTTTTAAATAAAAAGTAACACAATAACGTGGCTATATTCGGGGGTACAGGTACCGAGTCAGTGTGCAGGGGTACAGGTTAGTTGAGGGAATTTGTACATGTAGGTAGGGGTGAAGTGACTATGCATAGATAATACATATTGAGTTGCAGCAATGTACAAAACAAATGGGGGGATTCAATGTTAAGGAGCCTTTTGGTCCTAGACTTGGCACTCCGGAACCGCTTGCCATGCGGTAGCAGAGAAAACAGTCTATGACTTGGGTGACTGGAGTCTTTGACAATTTATTGGCTTTCCTCTGACAAAGCCTATTACAGTTGAATTCTGAAGTTTACATACACTTAGGTTGGAGTCATTAAAACTTGTTTTTCAACCACTCCACAAATGTCTTGCTAACAAACTATAGTTTAGGCAAGTCGGTTAGGACATCAAAGAGGCCTTGAAATACATCCACAGGTACACCTCAAATTGACTCAAATTATGTCAATTAGCCTATCAGAAGCTTCTAAAGCCATGACATAATTTTCTGGAATTTTCCAAGCTGTTTAAAGGCACAGTATGTAAACTTCTGACCCACTGGAATTGTGATACAGTGAATTATAAGTGAAATAATCTGTCTGTAAACCTTGTGTCATGCACAAGGTAGATGTCCTAACCGACTTGCCAAAACTAAAGTTTGATAATTAACAAGACATTTGTGGAGTGGTTGAAAAACAAGTTTTAATGACTCCAACCTAAGTGTATGTAAACTTACGACTTCAACTATAGCTATGTAATGTCATGCCACTCCACAGTACAGACAACAGTTAGAATTCAGCCTACATGAGCGTTCCCCAACCGATAACCTTGCTCTTCCCAATTGCATAGGCTCAGGAGAATCCAACTCACCCGTCGTTCATTGATCATTTACAAGGGGGCTCGGGTGGCTTTGGATCCTCTCGGGAAAACGGCCTTTCGTGAACTTCTGGATTCCTCCGAGGGTGAGCAAGCTATAGCGGGTGAACGAGTGTGCCCGAGGCGACCTCCTCTCACTACTGCGTTCCCTTAAGCGTCCATCAATTTGAATGGTTAGGGTGATGAGGGAGTCGAGATCCACCAGAAATTCCAGAGCAGATAGCTCATATTTTACCACCTCAGATAATCCGTGAAGAAAGGTATCCAAGACAGACTTCCCAACAGCCCCCTTCCCAACATTAGCGTAATAATACATGCTATCTTCGATCGGTCTGAAGGGAACGAAGATGGCTGTAGCTCAAAAATAAGCAAGCACTGAGAAAGAAAGTCCCTACAGATACCAGGATCTTCAGAATATCGCTCCGGAGGAGGTAAGCGGGGTTCTCGGGAACCGGGGTAGGCTAATACAACTCACCACTAAAAGGAAAAAAATGTACCAGGAGGTTGGGGTCTCTCAGGGATGGCAGACAGCCTATGGGTTAACTCCTTAATAAGCTCCATAGTAGCCTTAAACCCTTGGTCGTGGCATTCTGTCAGAGAGCGAAGCCCTTCCAGAAGGTCCTGTAACAGCTCATCATGTCTCCCAATGGTGTCTCCCTGCAGGGAGACAGCGTGGCAAAGCTGGTCCAAGTCTGCTGGGTCTGTCATGGCCAGTTCGTACTATCGTGACACAAGGTGAGACCCAAATGCAGACACAGGAGGCAGATGGTTGGAGTCTATAATGTTTAATAATCCAAAAAGGAGTAGGCAAGAGAATGGTCATGGACAGGCAAAAGGTCAAAACCAGCTCAGAGTCCAGGAGGTACAGAGTGGCAGACAGGCTCTAGGTCAAGGCAGGCAGAATGGTCAGGCAGACGGGTACAGAGTCCAGAAACAGGCAAGGGCCAAACCAGGAGGACTAGAAAAAGGAGAATGGGAAAAAAACACTGGTTGACTTGGAACATACAAGACAAACTGGCAGAGATACAGGAAACACAGGGATAAATACAGTGGGGAAAACAAGCAACACCTGGAGGGGGTGGAGACAATAACAAGGACAGGTGAAACAGATCAGGGTGTGACAGTGTCATCGGGGTTAGGAGAAGGTTTGGCTGGCCGGGATGTCCTTGGTTTCTCTCCCTCTAAAAACATAAATAAATATTATTTTGGCCTTTATTCAGATTGCTATCGCTCACTTTTATTTTTTTTAAACAAAATTTCTCAACAATATCGTTATATATAGCCTACCCACTGTGGTCAACTATTTCAGCACAGAATCGTGCTGCTCTGAGACAAGAATGGATAAATGAAAATGTTCAATTATATTCCATGGCATTCTTAAGATATACAGTTGAAGTCAGAAGTTTACATACACTTAGGTTGGAGTCATAAAAACTTGTTTTTCAACCACTCCACAAATGTCTTGTTAATAACAAGCTATACTTTTGGCAAGTCAGTTAGGATGTCTACTTTATGCATGACACAAGTAATTTTCCAACAATTGTTTACAGACAGATTATTTCACTTATAATTCCCTGTATCACAATTCCAGTGGGTCAGAAGTTTACATACACTAAGTTGACTGTGTCTTTAAACAGCATGGAAAATTCCAGAAAATTATGTCATGGCTTTAGAAGCTTCTGATAGGCTAATTGACATCATTTGAGTCAATTGGAGGTGTACCTGTGGATGTATTTCAAGGCCTACCGTCTTGCTCAGCTTCTCTTTGCTTGACATCATGGGAAAATCAAAAGAAATCAGCCAAGACCTCAAAAAAGAAAATGTAGACCTCCACAAGTCTGGTTCAACCTTTGGAGAAATTTCCAAAGTCCTGAAGGTGCCACGTCCGTCTGTATAAACAATAGCACGCAAGTATAAACACCATGGGACCACGCAGTCGTCATACCGCTCAGGAAGGAGACATGTTCTGTCTCCTAGAGATGAATGTGCTTTGGTGCGAAAAGTGGGAATCAATCCCAGAACAACAGCAAAGGACCTTGTGAAGATGCTGGAGGAAACAGGTACAAAAGTATCTTTACCCACTGTTAAATGAGTCCAACAGCAACATAACCTGAAAGGCGGCTCAGCAAGGAAGAAGCCACTGCTCCAAAACCACCATAGAAAAGCCAGACTATGTTTTGCAACTTCACATGGGGACAAAGATCGTACTTTTTGGAGAAATGTCCTCTGGTCTGATTAAACAAAAATATAACTGTTTGGCCATAATAACCATCGTTATGTTTGGTGGAAAAAGGGGGAGGCTTGCAAGCTGAAGAACACCAACCCACCCGTGAGGCACGGGGGTGGCAGCATCATGTTGTGGGGGTGCTTTGCTGCAGGAGGGACTGGTGCACTTCACAAAATAGATGACATCACGAGGAAAGAAAACTATGTGGATATTTTGAAGCAACAACTCAAGACATCAGTCAGGAAGTTAAAGCTTGGTAGCAAATGGGACTTCCAAATGGACAATGACCCCAAGCGTACTTCCAACGTTGTGGCAAAATGGCTTAACAACCAGTTAAGGATAAGCAGAATACTGCCCCCTTTGGAGGAATTGCGTGCCCATAGTAAACTGAAAACAAATCTGTCCAACATTGCTAATATATGCATATAATAATAATAATTGGATAGAAAACACTCTAAAGCTTCTAAAACCGTTTGAATTATGTCTGTAAGTATAGCAGGACTCACAGGGCAGGCAATCTCCCAAACTATTTTTGGGAGCCTCAAACTTGGGGCAACTTTGACGTCATCGCCCCCACCCTTCCCAACCAGCTATGGATCTGGAGACACTTTCTATGTCTTCCACTAGATGTCCTCATTCAGTACAGTGTTTAATTGTACAAATCCCGCGTGTTTTGAGCCTTTGGTAGGCAAAAGACTAAGTGTCGCGAGAAAATTAAAGGTTACGAGAGCGCGCTTTTTGGAGACACGTTCCTTTGTTCCAGATCGCCTGCCAAGAAGCACGTTCGTCCGAGAGATTAGATAATAGTTTTGTACGTTTAGAACATCCTAAAGCTTGATTCTGCACTTAGTTTGACCAGTTTAGTCAACATATAATATGTAGTTTTGATGCGCAACTGTTCGTGACCAGAAGTAATTTTTGGTAGTATTTCAGCTGGAACTTGCAGCATATGCTAATACAAAGACACACGTATTGAAACCAAACAATGTTTTGGGTAAGTATGACTTCTTCCACTACATTATGATCGAAGACCATCAAAGGTAAGAGAATATTTATGTTGTAATTTTGTGTTTCTGTTGACTCCAACATAGCGGAGAAATATTACTTATGTCTGAGCGCCGTCTCAGATTATTGAAAAATGAACGATTTCTGTAACGTTAAAAAGAAATGTGACAAAGCGATTGCATTAAGAAGCAATGTATCTTTCTAACTATATGTAGAACATGTATATTTAGTCAAAGTTTATGATGTGTATTGCTGTTATCTGGCGTTATCTGGCGGAGTTATATATAATTTCTCCGGACATTTTTTAGCTTGTTCTGAACATGGCGTCAATGTAAATGGTGATTTATGGATATAAATAGCATATTATTGAAAAAAAACATAAATGTACTGTGTAACATGTCCTATTACTGTCATCTGATGAAGATTTTCAAAAGGTTAGTGAATTATTTTTCTTTTAATCCTGCGTTTGTGATTGCATCTTTTGTTCGACAAAATGGCTATATATTGGCTGTGTCTTTGGTGGTGGTTTGACATAAATATGTGCTATGTTTTCGCCGTAAAACATTTTAGAAATCTGACTCACTGGGTAGATGAACAAGGTGTTTATCTTTCATTTGAGCTATTGGACTTGTTAATGTGTGGAGGTTAAATATTTCTAATAATATTTTTGCATTCTGTGCGCCATCTTTTGAGTTGAGCGTGGGGGGGGGCCATTGGGGAACCTGGTAGCGTGAACAAGTTAAGGACAACAAAGTCAAGATATTGGAGTGACCATCACAAAGCCCTGACCTCAATCCTATAGAAAATTTGTGGGCAGAACTGAAAAAGCATGTACGAAGAAAAAAGGTCTACAAACTTGACTCAGTTACACCAGCTCTGTCAGGAGGAATGGGCAAGAATTCACCCAATTTATTGTGGGAAGCTTTTGGAAGGCTACCTGAAACGTTTGACCCAAGTTAAACAATTTAAAGGCAATGCTACCAAATACTAATTGAATGTATGTAAACTTTGGACCCACTGGGAATGTGATGAAATAAATAAAAGCTGAAATCTCTCTCTCTACTATTATTCTGACATTTCAAATTCTTAAAATAATGTGGTGATCCTAACTGACCTAAAACAGGGATTTTTTACTAGGATTAAATGTCAGGAATTGTGAAAAACTGAGTTTAAATGTATTTGGCTAAGGTGCATGTAAACTTCCGACTTCAACTGCATGTGTTAACTGAATATAAGCAAGTTATTAAGTCTGCTAAATAATCAAATTGCTGGCACAGTTTAGCCTCGGCACATACATAAAGCTGACTGACTCATTCATGGCTTTGGATCAAAATAAATAAGTACCAACATTCTTTCTGATAGTCTATAATAAAGAAATGTTTTGGTTATCCTGACCTGGACACCATATACAGTATTATAAGAGCCCATCATGGGCTATTAGCAGGACAATATACGTTTACCAACAACTCTCTGTATTTTGATACTTTGTGCAAGGCAATTGATCAGAATTAAAAACTTTGTGGCTGGGGCATCCCGTGTTGCTACAGATGCTGGTTAGATACCTGTGCCGACAGCCACCGGGAGACCCATATGAAATTATTTTATATACATTTATAAATATTATTTTGGCCTTTATTCAGATTACAAACTGTGTTGCTACAGATGCTTGTTCGATACCTGTGCCGGCCGCCACCGGGAAACCCATGAGGCAGCTTTTGGTTTCTTTCCTACTAAAAACAGAAATAAATAATTATAAATAACAAACTGACTTTATTTACAAATTAGTGAGAATGTCTCACCCCATGTTCAAGAATGGCCTTTTTCCTCGCTCACTCTAGGTTAAATTAAAACGAAAACATCTCCAAAATATCGTTATTTTTTAAATCAAAGAGATATATTATTATTAATTTAGAATTATATAAAAGCCCCTTAGATATTTTCACATATCAGATTTGCCCTAACGAAAAATGTCCCTTAGATTAATTTAGAATCATCCAAACCTCTTATGCTCTTAGTACTGTAGCCTACTCCCGACCACCACATTGTACAGAGTCATATTTTCCGTTCCATCCTAACGGAACCCTGAGGGTTTCGCTTTTTGTTTTTCTTGGAATAGAAACCCCATAATATTAATCAAAATAATTCATCTATATTTCTTCAAATCAATCTCATATACTATGTTCTGACAAAAAAAGGTTTAAATTCTCTAGTAATGCCAATATTGAAGACTATCAAATGCTTCTCAAAGATGCCCTCTGGTGGTCAAACTAGCATTAATGGTAAAACTGTCTGACAATTAAATAACGTGCCAGAGAATTCTGCAGCAGCACGCAAGGTGTGTTGCAGTATGATACAACTTTTAAAGGAGAAACCGGGATTTCTTATAAGCATCCGGATTAGTGTCTCGCTCCTTGAAAGCGGCAGCTCTAGCCTTTAGCTCGATGCGGATGTTGCCTGTAATCCATGGCTTCTGATTGGGATATGTACGTACTGTCACTGTGGAGACAACGTCGTCGATGCACTTGTTGATGAAGCCGATGATTGAGGTTTTATACTCCTTAATGCCATTGGATGAATCCCGGAACATATTCCAGTCTGTGCTAGCAAAGCAGTCCTGTAGCGTAGCATCCAGGTCATCTGACCACTTCCGTATAGAGTGAGTCACTGGTACTTCCTGATTTAGTTTTTGCTTGTAAGCAGGAATCAGGATATGGTCATGTTTTAATGGGACAATAGACCTTCATCAGGGTTATTTTCCATAGAACCACCATGTGAGGGCAGCAGGTCAACACAATACTACAGAGCATTCAACTCTACATTCAAATCCTGGGCTCAGATTTAAAGTTGCATTGTTGACCAGGGCTGACATCTGCAGCGTGTACCGTGTGTGATCTCTGTGAATGTCAGGGCAATTGCCATTAAAAGGCGTATTGCCAGAAGTGCAGTACACTTGTCCTTTAATTTATCCCAGCCATGGCACTAAAAGTAAATGGACACACATATATCTTTAAAATCATCTTTATTTAAGATTTGTTCTCATACCGACCATAAGGCATCTGTACAAAGCACAGTTCCCATAGGGGTGTAAAATCTCTTCCCTTAGATGTTGGACAGGTAGGTTGAATTATAAGCATATATATTTTGGGGCATTTTTCATTCTTCATGTATTCTCTTAATCAATGATCTTAAATTACAGCTATTCATCTATTTCTTAGTTTGATCTCTTACAGCGTTCAGACATAGTGAGCTAAAGAAAAACAGTGTTTATAGCCATCAAGTATGTACATACAGAAACAACACATCACACATAGCAGACTGCACAGCACTACGGGAGAAATACCACAACTCAATGCTCCAAATACAGCTATATACAGGTCCCTACTATGGCACGTTGTTGCTACATTACCACTAACTTTAATGGAGGTGGGGGTGAGAGGTGTGCATTTGTGTGTGTTTCAGGGGGGGTTCATGTTAGTTTATAAGGAGCACACAACCCTGCTACCGTAGCTTCCCCTGATCCACCGGATGGAGGGAGGGAAGTGGTTGGAGGAAGAGGTGGAGGTGGGTGAGGGCATTGATTATACTCAAAGGCGGCATTGTGCAACGCTGGTGGTTTTCCTGAACCACTACTCGACCACTTTGACCCTGAACGTGACGCGCCCAAGGAACTTGTCACGGTCGTCACTGTTCCGCAGGTCGGAGCCCTCAATCTTACACTCCACGGTCAGCTCATTGTTGTAGTCCTCCTTGGTCAGCAGAAGCTTGACCGCGACCAGTGGCTGAACGTAGGTTGACTGGCAAACACACAGGGAGAGATGGAGATAAACCACTGTTTATTCATATATGCACAGATGTGCGCACATCCACACACATCAGTCATTGTCATGACAATACACTGGCATCTATGTAGTCTTAGTTCACTCCCATACATTTCCTAGCATTCTCTTCTCGCCAGACTGCCTTGACAATGCTAACATTAACTACTTGTAATTAAGTTAAATTATTCTATTCATGAACAGTTTCCTTCTTAATATAAATATGTAGCGTAATGTACTTACATGTAAATTTTTCCCGTAATAAGGGAAGTACATCTTATCGAACCGCCCCTCGGATGGGAAGTACTGCATCTGCAGGGGGCTTTCTCTCTGTGGGAGGAAGAGGAGGATGAAGAGGAAGGAGGGGGTGAAGAAGAGGAGGAGGAGCAGGAAGAGGTTTGAGATCACAGAACTATACATATGAATGCCCTTGGAACAAATGACTCTCAGAACAACAATCTGACTATCTCTGTAAACAACGAGATACAACAACCCTGTAGTGGACAAACAGACACACACACACACTGTAGCTTTACACATGTGTGCATGGCATGGACCACACGACATAGTGTAAACCACCACACACTCTCACAGTACACAACATTTACCACACATGCGCATAATATAGCTACCATCCACTCACACATACCCGTACAAACACACGCACGCACACACATACAATCTGCCACCAGATGGTTATCAGAATGGTCTACGGTGGAGAGGAGAAATTCAAATGAATTTAGAGAGAACGAGAGGAGGACAGATGGGAGTTAAAACACCAGTGAAGTATTTAAAAGAGCCTTTTCGTTTGCTGAAAAGCAGAGTACAGCATCAGTGTTTCTCTGTTCACCTTTAAACATTTGCAAACAGATCACAAAGTTCAGAGTTGACAGTCTTGGTGAGGGAGAGATGAAACCCAGATCACGCGCGCTGAGAGTGAGAAGTTGTTAGAATGTCAAAGCCAGGGCCTCCCGAGTGGCGCAGTGGTGCAGTGGTCTAAGGCACTGCATCACAGTGCTAGCTGTGCCACTAGAGATCCTGGTTCGAGTTTAGGCTCTGTCACAGCCGGCCACGACCGGCTGCGCAATTGGCCCAGCATCGTCCTGGTTAGGGGAGGGTTTGGCCGGCAGGGATGTCCTTGTCCCATCACGCTCTAGCGACTCCTGTGGCGGGCCCGTGCGCATACACGCTGACATGGTCGCCAGCTGTATGGTGTTTCCTCCAACACATTGGTGTGGCTGGCTTCCGGATTAAGTGGGCATTGTGTCAAGAAGCAGCGTGGATTGGTTGGGTCGTGCTTTGAAGTACGCACGGCTCTCAACCTTCGTCTCTCCTGAGTCCTTACGGGAGTTGCAGAGGTGAGACAAGACCGTAACTACCAAATGCATACCACGAAATTGTGGAGAAAAAGGGGTAAAAGTCATGTCAGAGCCAGACAAAATCCAGGGAAACATTGTTAATGGGAGCCATGGTGTAGCGGAGCAGGGTTCTAAAATCAATGGAAATAACCTTTTCAGCTTACCATCCAGATATATACACCAACTGCAGTTATATACAGTCAGTGACAATAATTACTAAAAAGATCAATGCTTTAATATTGACTATTCTTCAGTCTATATAGTACTATAGGGGTTAGAGTAGAAAGCTCAACAATATGAACGCCATGAATGCTGTTTAAAGCAGCAGAGGTCAAAGTGCCAAATCACAGAGTTGGACAGAAGCAGCACAGAAAGGTAATGGAGAAAGGCTAGGGCTAGGACCATGGGAAAACATAGGGGGCTATGACCCAATTTCTTACCCACCAGTGAACTGCTGGCCCTACAGGCAGCGTGGAGAGAAATCAAATACAGACACGTGTGTGAAAACACAGACTGAAACATACATGTGCATATCTACATAATGCACACACACACACACACACACACACACACACACACACACACACACACACACACACACACACACACACACACACACACACACACACACACACACACACACACACACACACACACACACACACACACACACACACACACACACACACACACACACACACACACACACACACACACACAAAAAAAACAGACACCTAACCTGTCTCTAAAAGTCCTAGCACACAAAGACACAACCTGGAACACACACACAATTAACTGTTTGTTTGCTTACCTTAGCTGTGCAGTTAATGTAGGGGTCCCCGCGCGGTTTCAGTCCAATGATCTGCAGGAGTGAGAAGAATACATTAAAATACTATTATAGCAACCTTTCTTTACATGTGTTCCATACCCATTCCACAAGCTTGTTTACATGAAAAAATGATCGAGACACCAGATTTCAGAATGGTCTCAGAAATGGAAGCACTGATTTGAGATATGTTAAGAAGTAGCTCAGTTAGTGACACAATGAGGCCATTTGATATGAGCTGGCCAAGTCTGTAGATGGGGCACATGTGTGCTGCCTGCTTACTGAAGGGCCATGGATTTTGACTGTCATAAACATAGCGTTCTCAGAGATGCCTAAGAATCTTCTTAATTGCCCCTGACTGGATTTATTAAGTTGGGTTGAACTGAATACCAATCAGGCTACACAGAGGCCAATCAATTCACTCTGACCTCAATCCCTGCAAACAGAAATGCTGACACAGGATGCCCTGTCGTCAGAGGATATTCCAAACAGTGATTAAAAAACAAGTGCAGTGGAAAGGACAGAGAATATGCACTTTTCAATATGAATTTGAACAAACTCTACTTCTGCATGAAGACAGAGAGAGGATACACTGAAAAGCTGTCGTTCAAAGGCAATGGATCGAAGACTCGTGTAGGGGAGGTAGTTCAGTGAACCACGCTTGTGTGATAAGTGACCTTGCTTGAGACCTGAAGACTTGTGTTACCTCCCAGAGCTAATAGCTTTAAGGCTTAAGCTCCAGTCTATAGGCTTTAGCTCAGTGGGCTAATGTTGCCCAATGCATTTTCAGAAGAGCAGAACCGACGACAACCTCCAGTCGGGGCACTCACCCTATTCATCTTGACCAGGACGCAGGGTTTCCCCTCGGTGTAGCCAAAGGTGGTGTCAGACAGGCCGGAGCACTGCCGGAGCAGACTGCGCTTGAACTGACACACCTTCTTCTCCTCCTGATCATCCTGCTCATAGTACTCTCCCACCATACACAGCTCGTTCCTCTCCTGCACAGTGTCGTTGTATTCTGAGGGGTCCCAACATAGGACACAGACTCAAGTTCCACTGTATTTGACAGCCTGCTATTTACCTGGTACAGACAGTTTTCACCTAAATATTACATGTCAACATTGTAGCTAATAATTATTTCACAGTAACGTATTCATTACTTGTTTGTTTGTTTGGGATACATATTACATAATCAGTGGAGGCTGCTGAGTGTAGGACGGCTCATAACAATGGCTGGAACGGAGCGAATGGAATGGAATGGCATCAAGCCAAGTGTTATTCCACTCCAGGCATTACCACGAGCCCATCCTCCCCAATTGAGGGGCCACCAAACTCCTGTGGCATATGCATATTCCAGTGCATCTGGCAAGGATTACAGTGCACTTTCAAGTCAGGTAGAATACTCCTTAGTCATGTATACAAAGTGGAATCAACTGTAACTACTCAAACTCAAATTTCCTTTACCATGGTGGCCCAACACTAATACTGTATTTGTCCATTGGAGTCAAATGTACACATTCTTTAGAAAAAAATGAATGGGTCTGAAAGTGGGATTCTATCACTCACGCTGAAGGAAGTTCTCCAGATGCTGGACATACTGGCCGTACTGCTTAGTGTCGGTGCGGTTGAAGACGATGTCCAAGGACCGGGGCCTGATCACCAAACCTGAGGACAGGTAGGGGGAAACATGTCACGTCAACTGTCTGCACCTACTAATGTTATGGAGATGGTCCAGTGAACCTCGCTCACATAACGAGTATCCTTGCATGAGACCTGAAGATTTGTGTTAGATCCCCGAGGGAATGCCTGGGCTTTAGCTCAGCAGGCTAACTCAATTCTGGTGGCATGCAAATGACCCCAATTCCAGCTTGTCACATTAATGAATGCTATTCATATAGCAAATGAGAGATATATACATTTTTATCAAAATCTTATACTTACAATAAGCTACATGTATTGCTTATGCTGCCTGACATTGTTCGACGGGGTTGCGGGGAGAGTTGTTAAAAAAAAACAGTTTAATTAGCTAAGTTTTCAAAACCGCCAATGATATTAACACTCGCCAGGTGAAAACCTTCTGGCAAAGAGGGTAGGCAGGTGACTGACCGTCAAGACAGGGGTTGCACTACTTTATGACCTGAGGCCTTTGGGTCCTGGTCAAAAGTATTGCACTATGTAGGGAATAGGGTGCCATTTGGGACTAATTCAGGCCATCTGCAAACGGCGAGGCAGAGGAGGCCATATTATCAGGACACTGTGATACTATAATATAACTGCATTCTACACATTTTTTGCCAAACCCCAAAAAGAATCTAGTCAGAAGATTTGCATTTTAGCTGCAACGCTGCAGGTTCTGCTACACAGCCTTATAAACGTATACAAGAGCAGGAAGAGTTAAACAAGAACAGGACGAGTTATAAGACAGAATCACATTAGAGAGGTTTGGCTGCGAATGGGAGAGGGCATAAATGGCTCAACTGGTAGAACATGGTGCTTGCAACAGCAATATCATGGGTTTGATTCCTGCTGGGGCCACCCTTACAAAAATGCATGACTGTGTCTCTTTGGAGAAAAGCATCTGCTAAATGGGATATATTATTATTATTATTATTATAATATACAGTATTAGGACTTGTAGGCCTAAAGGAGGGGAGTTAGTTTCACGATGGCCTCTCTGTCATCAGCTATCTGAGCAGCTAACCGATCGCTGCAGCTGTACATAGTCTATTGGTAAATAGCCCACCCATTTTCACCTACCTCATCCCCATAATGTTTTTATTTATTTACTTTTCTGCTCTTTTACACACCAATATCTCTACCTGTACATGACCATCTGATCATTTATCACTCCAGTGTTAATCTGCAAAATTGTAATTATTCGCTTTCCTCCTCATGCCTTTTGCACACATTGTATATAGACTCCGCTTTTTTTTCTACTGTGTTATTGACTTGTTAATTGTTTACTCCATGTGTAACTCTGTTGTCTGCTCACACTGCTATTCTTTATCTTGGCCAGGTCGCAGTTGCAAATGAGAACTTGTTCTCAACTAGCCTACCTGGTTAAATAAAGGTGAAATAAAAAATACAAAATAAAAAAATAGCCATGGAGTTGGAGAGAGGCTGTGGGGAACAGATGGGTGCTATACTGGTAGACTAGCGGGAGGATACCTGCACAGCCTGGGAGACAGACACTCTAACTCCTACACACACACAACTCTGCTCCATAATTCACAGGATCATATTTCTAACTCTTCTATTTTTTTGTTACACTGGCACAGTATTTTAATTTTTAATTTCTAAAATGCCAACAGTCAACTGATCTGTTAATTCGCTGATTGCTTGCGTGTTTTGGCAGCGGCAGTCAGCTCCTCTGAAAAAGAAATGAATGACACTGGGCTCTTAACCAATTGTACCATTGTGTGTGTTTTTTGCGTTATTTGTAACTTATTTTGTACTGCCACCGTCTCTTATGACAAAAAAGAGCTTATGGATATCAGAACAGCAATTACTCACCTCGTAATGGAGAAAGATTTTTCTTTAACAAGTCAGATGAGAAGGATCTACTTCAGACACCCGACAAGGCCCAAATCCCTGTCATTCGCATGAGAAAGAGACGTAGATGCCGGGGACATAGGTCGGGGTGCCTTGTATGGATCCGACGGCGAGTGGGTAATCTGCCTCTACCATCAGTCCTATTAGCCAATGTATGCAGGGAAACTTTATTGCATGGAAACTTAAATCTGTTTTATATCATTTCGACCAGCATGTTAAATATGAAACCAGAGGAAGAAAAAAAACTTGACACCAACTTTACTCCACATAGAGACACGTACAAAGCTCTCCCTCGCCCTCCATTTGGCAAATCTGAACGTAATTATATCCTCCTGATTCCTGCTTACAAGCAAAAACTAAAGCAGGAAGCACCAACGACTCTGGTGCTATAAAAAAGTGGTCAGATGAAGCAGATGCAAAGCAACAGGACTATTTTGCTAGCACAGACTGGAATATGTTCTGGGATTCTTCTGATGGCATTGTGGGGTACACCAGATCAGTCACTGGCTTCATCAATAAGTGCATGAATGACATCGTCCCCACAGTGACAGTACGTACATACCACAAACAGAAGTGATGGATTACAGGCAACATCCGCACTGAGCTAAAGGGTAGAGCTGCCGCTTAAAAAGACGCTTATAAGAAATCCCGCTATGCCCTCCGATGAACCATCAAACAGGCAAAGTGTTGATACAGGACTAAGATTGAATCTTACTGCATCGGCTCCAACGCTCGATGGATGTGGCAGGGCTTGCAAACTATTACATGCTACAACGAGAGTCACAGCCGAGAGCTGCCCAGTGACAATAGCCTACCAGACGAGATAAATTATATCTATGCTCGCCTCGAGGCAAGCAACACTGAAACATGCATGAGAGCATCAGCTGTTCTGGACAACTGTGATCATGCTCTCCATGTGAGTAAGACCTCCATGTGAGTAAGATCACGCTGATGTGAGTAAGACCTTTAAACAGGTCAACATTCACAAGGCCGCAGGACAAGATGGATAACCAGGACGTGTACTCTGAGCATGCGCTGGCCAACTGGTAAGTGTCTTCACTGACATTTTCAACCTGTCCCTGGCTGAGTCTCTAATACCAACATGTAATACCCTAGACCCACTCCAACTTGCATACCGCCCCAACAGATCCACAGACTCTATTGCACTCTACACTGCCCTTTCCCACCTGGACAAAAGGAACACCTACGTGAGAATGCTATTCATTGACTGCGTCAACGTTCAACACCATAGTGCCCTCAAAGCTAATCACTAAGCTAAGGATCCTGGGACTAAACACCTCCCTCATCAACTCGATACAACACACCTGCCATGCTGATCCTCAACTCTGTGGCCCCTCAGGGGTGCGTGCTCAGTCCCCTCCTGTACTCCCTGTTCACCCATGACTGCATTGCCAGACACGACTCCAACACCATCATTAAGTTTGCAGACGACACAGCAGTGGTAGGCCTGATCACAGACAACAATGAGACAGCATATAGGGAGGAGGTCAGAGACCTGGCCATGTGGTGCCAAGATAACAACCTCTCCCTCAACGTGATCAAGACAAAGGAGATGATTGTGTACTACAGGAAAAGGAGGACCGAGCATGCCCCCATTCTCATCGACGGGCTGCAGTGGAGCAGGTTGAGAGCTTCAAGTTTCTTGGTGTCTACATCACCAACAAACTAACATGGCCCAGTCGTAAAGAGGGCACGACAAAGCCTATTCCCTCTCCGGAGACTGAAATGTTTTGGCATTGGTCCTCAGATCCTCAAAAAGTTATACAGCTGCACAATCGAGAGCATGGTTGCATCACTGCCTGGTATTTCAACTGCTCTGCCACCAACCACAAGGCACTACAGAGGGTACATCACTGGAGCCAAGCTTGCTAACATCCAGGACCTATATACAAGGTGGTGTCAGAGGAAGGCACAAAAAATTGTCAAAGACTCCAGCCACCTTAGTCATAGACTGTTCTCTCTGCTACTGCATGGCAAGCGGTACCGGAGCGCCAAGTCTAGGTCCAAAATGCTACTTAACTGATTCTACCCCCAAGCCATAAGACTCCAGAACAGCTAATCAAACAGCTACCCAGACTATTTGCATTGTCCAACCCCCTCTTTTATGCTGCTGCTACCCTCTGTCATTTATCTATGCATAGGCACTTTAACTCTACCTACACGTCCATATTACCTCAATTACCTTGACTATCCTGTGCCCCCGCACATTGACTCTGTACTGGTATCCTTGTATATAGGCTCGCTACTATTATTTTACTGCTGCGCCATAATTATTTGTTATTTTTATTATATATTTTACTCATCTATTTTTTACTTAACACTTTTCTTAATCGGGATAGGGCTGTCTACTGCCCCCGCTGGAGTAATTGCGTGCCCAAAATAAACATATTTTTTTTTGTCAAAAGTTGCTAATATATGCAAATAAAAAATATTATTGAATAGAAAACACTCTAAAGCTTCTAAAACTGTTTAAATGATGTCTGTATGTAAAGCAGAACTCTCAGGGCAGTCATTCTCCCAAACTCTCTCTTGTCATCATAAAAGTTGGCCCAACTTTGACGTCATCGCCCCCACCCTTCCCAAGCAGTTACAGGTCTGGGAACAGTCTCACTGTCTTCAGCGCGATCCCAGCTTTCAATGGGGCTTCTCATTGTGAGAATCGCGCGCTCACGAGAGTTTTGGTGGGCCGAAACCTTTCGGTCACGCGAAAAAACAGGTCACTTTTATGCGCGCTCTGCTCAGGTCCTGTCTTTTTTCCAAGATCGATTATACAATGCATGCGTTTCTGTTCATCCTCACGATTGCTGTACACCTTTATAACATGTTAAAGCTTGATTATGAAGTTATTTTGACAAGTTTAATCGACATATCATATGTAAGTTCGACGTTTTGGTCCGCATCCACTTGACTTTTGGCTACATTTCAACCGAAATGTGTCGTGTTTGAGAACCGAAAGACACAGACTGCAAAACTAAACGCTGTTTTTGGTAAGTATAATTCCTTCCAGGTCTTCTGATGGAAGAACAGCAAAGGTAAGGGAATATTTATGTGGTAAATTTGGGTTTATGTGGACTCCAAGATAGAGGAGCCATAATGCTACTTTTTGAGCGCCGACTCATAGTATAGCCTAGTGAACGAAACCTGTAACGTTAAAAATAAATGTAACACAGCGATTGCATTCAGAAGAAGTGTATCTAACTATATATATGTAGAACATGCATATTTAGTCAAAGTTTATGATGTGTATTCCTTGTTAGCTGACGTTATCTGCCGGAGCTATCGTCATTTCTCAGGACATTTGAGTAGCATTTTTTGAACGATGCATCATTGTAAACAGAGATTTATGGATATATATAGCATATATAGAAAAAAACATAAATGTACTGTGTAACATGTTATATTACTGTCATCTGATGCAGATTTCAAAAGGTTAGTGCATTATTTTTCTTTTAATCCTGCGTTTGTTGATTGCATATTTTTTTCAACTTGGCTATGCAAATTAGCCGTGTCTTCGGTGGTGGTTTGACATAAATATGTGTTATGTTTTCGCCGTAAAACATTTTAGAAATCTGACTTGCTGGATAGATAAACAAGGTGTTTATCTTTCATTTGAGCCATTGGACTTGTTAATGTGTGGAGGTTAAATATTTTTAGGAATATTTTTCCGTTCCATGCTGAACGTGGGGGGGGGTGGTCCAAAATTGGAACCCTAGTCCCCTTCTGGTTAAAACTGCATTGTTGGTTAAGTACTTGTAAGTATTTCACTGTAAGGTCTACACCTGTTGTATTTGGTGCATGTGACAAATACAATTTGATTTGATTTGTCAAGCCAGTCAGGGCTTCAGTGGGACAGGACAGCAGAGTCCGAGACACTGTGCATGCCAGGCGCAAGCAGAGACAGCTCTGGTGTTAGTGAGTGAGCATGCTCCCATTCTGCAGGAGCCTTGTCTATGTGTCCAGATGCAGCAAGAAAAGAAAGCGACGCAGTCCGTGAGAGACAATGACATGTTTGAGAAAGAGTGGACATATTCATATTTTACTTGTGTGAAGAGAGAGAGGGAAAGAAAGGAAGATTGAGAGAGAGAGAAAGAAAGAAAAAGAGAGCGCGAGAGAGAGAGTGAGTGAATGGTTGAATTTCAATATGAGCACTATTCTGTTTAGGATGAGTGTCTGTTTTTCTGCAGCGTAATAAGTCACCTGGACTGGCCACTCTGTCGCGGTACGTAGGAATGTTGTCGTCCAGTGTCTGTAGCATGACCCACATGGTGAGCGTGAACATCCCTGCCAGGAACCCATAGAAGACCAGGTAGAAAAGCAATATCAGGGCTGAGGAAAGAGAGAGAGAGAAAGAGAGAATAATTACTCTGTTAATCACACAATCTTGGCTCAACAGATCAAAATTATTCTTCCCATCAGTGTAAGTCATATGACTTGATTTTTTTGTCCCCATAAATCTTTTGCAAATTCGACAGTGTGTGTTTGTACATGTTGTACTAGACTTGTGAGTACCAGAAGTCCTAACAATAAGAGTAAACCAACAAAAATACAAAGTGAGGACACATTTCCAGTCCTCACTTGTCAAAAGGATATTTTAGGCTTAGAGGTTTAGGGTTAGGTTTAACATTTTAATACAGTGGGCTAAATCACAGTGTTTCTTGGTAGTCTTTAATAAATCTTCTTTGAAACAAAAGTATACACCTCACACACATGGTTATGGGCTTAAAACAAAGAAGACACCTGTACCATGTCAGATATAGAGATTAAATGTATTACATTTTGAGTTCGCCTCCAAATATTACACTTTATATATACATCACAGAAGACTGAATTTTAACAGAACCGTTTGACATAGAAACACCAGACTTTCGGCAGGTTTTTGTAAATAATTATGAAAAATATTGATAACACACCACCCGAGGCCACTAGAGGGCGATTTGGTCATTTGACTGCAGGAAAGGGTTGTAACTACGGTTAGGGGTTAAGGTCAGGGTAAGGGTTCGGTTTAGGGTTCGGATTTTGAATGGGAATCAATTGTTGGACCCCAAAATGTCCTCACAAGTATAATAAGACATAGCTGTGTGTGTGTGCATGTGTGTTTATATAGAGAGCAAGAGAGAAAAACATATTTACTGTTTGTGACAAAGCACCTCACCACTTTCAATCTGATTGTAAATCAATTCATTTTCCTATGAATCTCTGTCAAATGTCCATTTTGGCAATATCAAACTAGGGGCTCTACTAAATCCGTATTGCGGAAGTTCAACATTACAGCATGATTGAAAGAGACTGCATTCACCGTATACGCTGCATATGTCGGCTCAATCGGAAATCACCTTTACATTTCTATTGCACAATCTTTAACGCTTCAGTGATACAGATTGAATAGAGCCCTAAGCCCTACTGTTGCTACTCACTCTACAGACTGAAATAGACTAAATAACTACTGAGCCAAAATGTACTGCACAAGCCTGGTTAAGCATCCACCATAGTTCCTGGAACCATGCTGGAGAGGACAATGTGAAAGAAAATATCAGGGCCAGCACAGTAGTGAAATTTCACAGTGTGCCATCACATAGAGAGAGAGTGAGAGAGTGAGAGAGTGAGAGAGTGAGAGAGTGAGAGAGTGAGAGAGTGAGAGTGAGAGAGTGAGAGTGAGAGAGTGAGAGTGAGAGTGAGAGAGTGAGAGAGTGAGAGAGTGAGAGAGTGAGAGAGTGAGAGAGTGAGGGGAATACAAAGTGAGAGAGGGGAATACAAAGAAAGAATACAAAGAGAGGGGAATACAAAGAAAGAGAGAGGGGAATACAAAGAAAGAGAGAGGGGAATACAAAGAAAGAGAGAGGGGAATACAAAGAAAGAGAGAGGGGAATACAAAGAAAGAGAGAGGGGAATACAAAATGAAAGAGAGAGGGGAATACAAAATGAAAGAGAGAGGGGAATACAAAATGAAAGAGAGAGGGGAATACAAAATGAAAGAGAGAGGGGAATACAAAATGAAAGAGAGAGGGGAATACAAAATGAAAGAGAGAGGGGAATACAAAATGAAAGAGAGAGGGGAATACAAAATGAAAGAGAGAGGGGAATACAAAATGAAAGAGAGAGAGGAATACAAAATGAAAGAAACAGGTGAAAATAGGGGGGTGAGAGGCACAAAATGGTTGAATGAGCTACAGAGAGATCTTCATAAGGATGTGCATCGATAAAGTGCTACACAGGACAGAGAGAGATGTAGCCTAGATAGACAAAAAAAACACATTTAAATACACATGACGAGATATCTCATAAAGAGAAGACAGGATGATGCAGGGAAAACAATATATGGATGGAGAGAAATGGTATGTGAAAGAAAAAAATATTCCTGAAGCCTCTGAGGTAAACTGAGCGTCTATAAATAGAGTGTAGGGGAGGACAGATAAGTGATGGCACAGCACTGGCCTGAGGTAGAGAAGAGCTGGGTAGGAAGTGTCAGATTGATCAGAGCTACACACGCGCACACGCACACACAATCCCATCCTTCATCTATCACAGCATTAGTGCTAGACTAGACTAAGATGCATGCACATCTTTAGACGTCAGGCTCATGTAAGACAAATGTAGAATCCACCCTGTTTAAATCCGATAGACCAGTCTTTTTTATCCATTCGACCACTTGTGAATCTATAACTGGAATTAGGATTGACACTCCAACACATCCTCTTGGAGCACAGTCGGGATGTAGCCAGTCTCACCACACCCCCAAAAAACAGCCAGCATTAGAAAGCCATTTCCATCGAACAATCATTGGTCATTAGGACTGAGAAACAGTACTGGGATGCCAAGTGCTTTTACCTCCTCAGAATAGCTGAGTGTGACCTATAGGGAATAGGGGGCCTTTTGGGACGCAACCCTGCTCTTTGGAGTCAGGGAGGGAGAGGCTGGGCTGCCGTGGCCTAGCGTCTGCTCTGCATGTCATGTTTTGTCTTATATTGTCTTGTCATTTTGCTTTCCCTTCTGTTCGTTTTCCCCCTGCTGGTCTTATTAGGTTCGTTCCCTTTTTTCTCTCTCCCTCCCTCCCTCTCTCTCTTCTCTCTATCGTTCCGTTCCTGCTCCCAGCTGTTCCTATTCCCCTACTCAATCATCTAGTCTTTTCACACCTGTTCCTTATCTTGCCCTCTGATTAGAGTCCCTATTTCTCCCCTTGTTTTCCGTTTCTGTCCTGTCGGATCCTTGTATATTGTTCGCCGTGCTGTGTCTTTGTCTCGCCCTGTCGTGTCTTGTTTCCCTCAGATGCTGCGTGTGAGCAGGTGTCTGAGTCTGCTACGGTCGGTGCCTTCCCGAGGCAACCTACAGTTAATGGTCGAGTCTCCAGTCTGTCCTCGTCACTACGAGTGGAATTAAGTTTTTTATGTTTTGTTTTCTGCTCTGATTGTCCAGGAGTATTGCCTATATCCTTTACTGGAATAAAGACTCTGTTTTCGCCAAGTCGCTTTTGGGTCCTCATTCACCTGCATAACAGAAGGATCCGACCAAGAATGGACCCAGCGACTACAGATTCTCGTAACACTGCCGTCGAGATCCAAGGAGCCATGCTCGGCAGACACGAGCAGGAATTGTCTGCTGCTCGTCATGCCGTTGAGAACCTGGCCGCTCAGGTTTCCGACCTCTCTGGACAGTTCCAGAGTCTTCGTCTCGTGCCACCTGCTACTTCCTGGTCTGCCGAGCCTCCGGAACCTAGGGTTAATAACCCACCTTGTTACTCCGGGCAGCCCACGGAGTGCCGCTCCTTTCTCACCCAGTGTGATATTGTGTTCTCTCTCCAACCCAACACATACTCTAGAGAGCGAGCTCGGGTTGCTTACGTCATATCACTCCTTACTGGCCGGGCTCGAGAGTGGGGCACAGCTATCTGGGAGGCAAGGGCTGATTGTTCTAACAATTACCTGAACTTTAAAGAGGAGATGATTCGGGTTTTTGATCGTTCAGTTTTTGGTAGGGAGGCTTCTAGGGCCCTGGCTTCCCTATGTCAAGGTGATCGATCCATAACGGATTACTCTATAGAGTTTCGCACTCTTGCTGCCTCTAGTGACTGGAACGAGCCGGCGCTGCTCGCTCGTTTTCTGGAGGGACTCCACGCAGAGGTTAAAGATGAGATTCTCTCCCGGGAGGTTCCTTCCAGTGTGGACTCTTTGATTGCACTCGCCATCCGCATAGAACGACGGGTAGATCTTCGTCACCAAGCTCGTGGAAGAGAGCTCGCGTTAACGGTGTTTCCCCTCTCCGCATCGCAACCATCTCCCTCCTCTGGCTCAGAGACTGAGCCCATGCAGCTGGGAGGTATTCGCATCTCGACTAAGGAGAGGGAACGGAGGATCACCAACCGCCTGTGCCTCTATTGCGGACTTGCTGGACATTTTGTCAATTCATGTCCAGTAAAAGCCAGAGCTCATCAGTAAGCGGAGGGCTACTGGTGAGCGCTACTACTCAGGTCTCTCCATCAAGATCCTGTACTACTATGTCGGTCCATCTACGCTGGACCGGTTCGGGTGCTACATGCAGTGCCTTGATAGACTCTGGGGCTGAGGGTTGTTTTATGGACGAAGCATGGGCTCGGAAACATGACATTCCTCTCAGACAGTTAGGGAAGCCTACGTCCATGTTCGCCTTAGATGGTAGTCATCTCCCCAGTATCAGATATGAGACACTACCTTTAACCCTCACAGTATCTGGTAACCACAGTGAGACTATTTCCTTTTTGATTTTTCGTTCTCCTTTTACACCTGTTGTTTTGGGTCATCCCTGGCTAGTATGTCATAATCCTTCTATTAATTGGTCTAGTAATTCTATCCTATCCTGGAACGTTTCTTGTCATGTGAAGTGTTTAATGTCTGCTATCCCTCCCGTTTCTTCTGTCCCCACTTCTCAGGAGGAACCTGGCGATTTGACAGGAGTGCCGGAGGAATATCATGATCTGCGCACGGTCTTCAGTCGGTCCAGAGCCAACTCCCTTCCTCCTCACCGGTCGTATGATTGTAGTATTGATCTCCTTCCGGGGACCACTCCTCCTCGGGGTAGACTATACTCTCTGTCGGCTCCCGAACGTAAGGCTCTCGAGGATTATTTGTCTGTGTCTCTTGACGCCGGCACCGTAGTGCCTTCTTCCTCCCCTGCCGGGGCGGGGTTTTTTGTTAAGAAGAAGGACGGTACTCTGCGCCCCTGCGTGGATTATCGAGGGCTGAATGACATAACGGTTAAGAATCGTTATCCGCTTCCCCTTATGTCATCAGCCTTCGAGATTCTGCAGGGAGCCAGGTTCTTTACTAAGTTGGACCTTCGTAACGCTTACCATCTCGTGCGCATCAGAGAGGGGGACGAGTGGAAAACGGCGTTTAACACTCCGTTAGGGCATTTTGAGTACCGGGTTCTGCCGTTTGGTCTCGCTAATGCGCCAGCTGTTTTTCAGGCATTAGTTAATGATGTTCTGAGAGACATGCTGAACATCTTTGTTTTTGTCTACCTTGACGATATCCTGATTTTTTCACCGTCACTCGAGATTCATGTTCAGCCCGTTCGACGTGTACTCCAGCGCCTTTTAGAGAATTGTCTCTACGTGAAGGCTGAGAAGTGCTCTTTTCATGTCTCCTCCGTCACTCTTCTCGGTTCTGTTATTTCCGCTGAAGGCATTCCGATGGATCCCGCTAAGGTCCAGGCTGTCAGTGATTGGCCCGTTCCAAGGTCACGTGTCGAGTTGCAGCGCTTTCTAGGTTTCGCTAATTTCTATCGGCGTTTCATTCGTAATTTCGGTCAAGTTGCTGCCCCTCTCACAGCTCTTACTTCTGTCAAGACGTGTTTTAAGTGGTCCGGTTCCGCCCAGGGAGCTTTTGATCTTCTCAAGAAACGTTTACGTCCGCTCCTATCCTCGTTACTCCTGACGTCACTAAACAATTCATTGTCGAGGTTGACGCTTCAGAGGTAGGCGTGGGAGCCATTCTATCCCAGCGCTTCCAGTCTGACGATAAGGTTCATCCTTGCGCTTATTTTTCTCATCGCCTGTCGCCATCGGAACGCAACTATGATGTGGGCAACCGCGAACTGCTCGCCATCCGCTTAGCCCTAGGCGAATGGCGACAGTGGTTGGAGGGGGCGACCGTTCCTTTTGTCGTTTGGACAGACCATAAGAACCTTGAGTACATCCGTTCTGCCAAACGACTTAATGCACGTCAAGCTCGTTGGGCGTTGTTTTTCGCTCGTTTCGAGTTTGTGATTTCTTACCATCCGGGTAGTAAGAACACCAAGCCTGATGCCTTATCCCGTCTCTTTAGTTCTTCTGTGGCTTCTACTGATCCCGAGGGGATTCTTCCTTATGGGCGTGTTGTCGGGTTGACAGTCTGGGGAATTGAAAGACAGGTTAAGCAAGCACTCACGCACACTGCGTCGCCGCGCGCTTGTCCTAGTAACCTTCTTTTCGTTCCTGTTTCTACTCGTCTGGCTGTTCTTCAGTGGGCTCACTCTGCCAAGTTAGCTGGTCATCCCGGCGTTCGAGGTACTCTTGCTTCTATTCGCCAGCGCTTTTGGTGGCCTACTCAGGAGCGTGACACGCGCCGTTTCGTGGCTGCTTGTTCGGACTGCGCGCAGACTAAGTCAGGTAACTCTCCTCCTGCCGGTCGTCTCAGACCGCTTCCCATTCCTTCTCGACCATGGTCTCACATCGCCTTAGACTTCATTACCGGTCTGCCTTTGTCTGCGGGGAAGACTGTGATTCTTACGGTTGTCGATAGGTTCTCTAAGGCGGCACATTTCATTCCCCTCGCTAAGCTTCCTTCCGCTAAGGAGACGGCACAAATCATCATCGAGAATGTGTTCAGAATTCATGGCCTCCCGTTAGATGCCGTTTCAGACAGAGGTCCGCAATTCACGTCACAGTTTTGGAGGGAGTTCTGTCGTTTGATTGGTGCGTCCGTCAGTCTCTCTTCCGGGTTTCATCCCCAGTCTAACGGTCAAGCAGAAAGGGCCAATCAGACGATTGGTCGCATACTACGCAGCCTTTCTTTTAGAAACCCTGCGTCTTGGGCAGAACAGCTCCCTGGGCAGAATACGCTCACAACTCGCTTCCTTCGTCTGCTACCGGGTTATCTCCGTTTCAGAGTAGTCTGGGTTACCAGCCTCCTCTGTTCTCATCCCAGCTTGCCGAGTCCAGCGTTCCCTCCGCTCAAGCGTTTGTCCAACGTTGTGAGCGCACCTGGAGGAGGGTGAGGTCTGCACTTTGCCGTTACAGGGCACAGACTGTGAGAGCCGCCAATAAACGTAGGATTAAGAGTCCTAGGTATTGTTGCGGCCAGAGAGTGTGGCTTTCCACTCGTAACCTTCCCCTTACGACAGCTTCTCGTAAGTTGACTCCGCGGTTCATTGGTCCGTTCCGTGTCTCCCAGGTCGTCAATCCTGTCGCTGTGCGACTGCTTCTTCCGCGACATCTTCGTCGCGTCCATCCTGTCTTCCATGTCTCCTGTGTCAAGCCCTTTCTTCGCACCCCGTTCGTCTTCCCTCCCCCCGTCCTTGTCGAGCGCACCTATTTACAAGGTACGTAGGATCATGGACATGCGTTCTCGGGGACGGGGTCACCAATACTTAGTGGATTGGGAGGGTTACGGTCCTGAGGAGAGGAGTTGGGTTCCGTCTCGGGACGTGCTGGACCGTTCGCTGATTGATGATTTCCTCCGTTGCCGCCAGGATTCCTCCTCGAGTGCGCCAGGTGGCGCTCGGTGAGTGGGGGGGTACTGTCATGTTTTGTCTTATATTGTCTTGTCATTTTGCTTTCCCTTCTGTTCGTTTTCCCCCTGCTGGTCTTATTAGGTTCGTTCCCTTTTTTCTCTCTCCCTCCCTCCCTCTCTCTCTTCTCTCTATCGTTCCGTTCCTGCTCCCAGCTGTTCCTATTCCCCTACTCAATCATCTAGTCTTTTCACACCTGTTCCTTATCTTGCCCTCTGATTAGAGTCCCTATTTCTCCCCTTGTTTTCCGTTTCTGTCCTGTCGGATCCTTGTATATTGTTCGCCGTGCTGTGTCTTTGTCTCGCCCTGTCGTGTCTTGTTTCCCTCAGATGCTGCGTGTGAGCAGGTGTCTGAGTCTGCTTCGGTGCCTTCCCGAGGCAACCTACAGATGCTGCGAGTGGTGAGCAGGTGTCTGAGTCTCACCTGCATAACAGAAGGATGCCAAGAATGGACCCAGCGCAACCTACAGTTAATGGTCGCAGTCTCGAGCAGTCTGTCGTCTCGTTGAGAACCTGGCCGCTCAGGTTTCCGACCTCTCTGGAATTCCAGAGTTTTTATGTTTTGTTTTCTGCTCTGATTGTCCAGGAGTATTGCCTATATCCTTTACTGGAATAAAGACTCTGTTTTCGCCAAGTCGCTTTTGGGTCCTCATTCACCTGCATAACACTGCAGCTGTTAAAGCATCGATCCTGAGCTTGACTCAATCAACCATCAGCCTGCAGGACATTTCTTATACCAGATCCATTATTTTTAAATCAATGATGGGAAGTGAACAAGTGCACACTTTGGGAGAAAGGACTCAGTTGGACTGCAGAGTGAAGTAAATGCAGCCAACAAGTGCTCAGCATATGAGGAAACTCCCTCAAGACTGTTGGAAAAGCATTCCAGGTGAAGCTGGTTGAGAGAATGCCACGAGTGTGCAAAGCTGTCATCAAGGCAAAGAGTGGCTACTTTGATGAATATAAAATATATTTTGATTTGTTTTTCACTTTTTTGGTTACTACATGATTCCATATGTGTTATTTCATAGTTTTGAAGTCTTCAATATTATTTGACAATGGAGAAAAAAATAACAATAAAGAAAAACCATTGAATGAGTAGGTGGTGTGTCCAAACATTTGACTGGTACTGTACTTTTTGTATTTCGCCAAAAACGGATTGAGCCTTTCGCTTCTCTATTAGGGTGTACATTGATGGACCACAGAGACTCCAGATAGGCTATCTGTAATCTGTGTGACATTTCATACATGTCAAAAGTTGAAATTAGTGCATTTTTTATGTGTTAATTCATCTTTGTCCGGGCCAATGGGTCCAGACCCTTCATCTCATCTTTTCAACTGCTCATGTTCTTTACTTTGTCGGCTGTAACCGAACCATGTCAACCACATACTTTGCGTGGCTGTGACCCCCTTCAGTGATGTGCCTTGGGGGTTATTAATACTAAAGGGAGAGGGTCAGAGGGGCTGGGGACTAGGGGTGTGGTGGGTGTCCCAGGGAAAGTGAAGACTAGGGGTGGTGTGTGTGTGTGTGTGTGTGTGTGTGTGTGTGTGTGTGTGTGTGTGTGTGTGTGTGTGTGTGTGTGTGTGTGTGTGTGTGTGTGTGTGTGTGTGTGTGTGTGGACTACGGGTACGTTGTTTGAATGTATCCCTGGGGTAGTGGGGACCAGGGCTATGGAGGTGTACATTACAGAGCCCAAGGAATGCCAAGAACACATGGTGGGCAATCAGACAGCTCTTTGGGAACGTTTTGTATCTTCTCTGAACTGACAGCATGAGACGACAGGCCTTGGCTGTCATGCAGGTGAAAGAGGACCCAAAAGCGACTTAACAGAAACAGAGTTTATTCAAGTCCAAACAGGGAATAACAGAAATCCTCTAGTCTGTAGAGGGGAATAACAGGAGAAGCGGCCACAGACTGCAGGTCGCTTCGGGTAGGCGCAGGCCGTAGTTGACAGAGACACCTGCTCACACGCAGCATCTGATGAAGGCAAAAAACACGACAGGACAGGGCGATACACAATCACAGCACGGTGAATTCTAAACAAGGAACCGACAGGACAGGAACGGAACACAAAGGAATAAATAGGGACTCCAATCAGGGGAAAGGATCGGGAACAGGTGTGGGAAGACTAAATGATGATTAGGGAAATAGGAACAGCTGGGAGCAGGAACGGAACGATAGAGAGAAGAGAGAGCGAGAGAGTGAGAGAGGGAGGGGGAGAGAGAGGGATAGAAAGAGGGAAAGAACCTAATAAGACCAGCAGAGGGAAACGAATAGAATGGGGAGCACAGGGACAAGACATGATAATAAATGACAAACATGACAGTACCCCCCACTCACCGAGCGCCTCCTGGCGCACTCGAGGAGGAATCCTGGCGGCAACGGAGGAAATCATCGATGAGTGAACGGTCCAGCACGTCCCGAGACGGAACCCAACTCCTCTCCTCAGGACCGTAACCCTCCCAATCCACTAAGTATTGGTGACCCCGTCCCGAGAACGCATGTCCATGATCTTATGTACCTTGTAAATAGGTGCGCTCTCGACAAGGGGGAGGGGGGAGGGAAGACGAACGGGGGTGCGAAGAAAGGGCTTAACACAGGAGACATGGAAGACAGGATGGACGCGACGAAGATGTCGCGGAAGAAGCAGTCGCACAGCGACAGGATTGACGACCTGGGAGACACGGAACGGACCAATGAACCGCGGAGTCAACTTACGAGAAGCTGTCGTAAGAGGAAGGTTGCGAGTGGAAAGCCACACTCTCTGGCCGCAACAATACCTTGGACTCTTAATCCTGCGTTTATTGGCGGCTCTCACCGTCTGTGCCCTGTAACGGCAAAGTGCAGACCTCACCCTCCTCCAGGTGCGCTCACAACGTTGGACAAACGCTTGAGCGGAGGGAACGCTGGACTCGGCAAGCTGGGATGAGAACAGAGGAGGCTGGTAACCCAGACTACTCTGAAACGGAGATAACCCGGTAGCAGACGAAGGAAGCGAATTGTGAGCGTATTCTGCCCAGGGGAGCTGTTCTGCCCAAGACGCAGGGTTTCTGAAAGAAAGGCTGCGTAGTATGCGACCAATCGTCTGATTGGCCCTCTCTGCTTGACCGTTAGACTGGGGATGAAACCCGGAAGAGAGACTGACGGACGCACCAATCAAACGACAGAACTCCCTCCAAAACTGTGACGTGAATTGCGGGCCTCTGTCTGAAACGGCGTCTAACGGGAGGCCATGAATTCTGAATACATTCTCAATAATGATTTGTGCCGTCTCCTTAGCGGAAGGAAGTTTAGCGAGGGGAATGAAATGTGCCGCCTTAGAGAACCTATCGACAACCGTAAGAATCACAGTCTTCCCCGCAGACAAAGGCAGACCGGTAATGAAGTCTAAGGCGATGTGAGACCATGGTCGAGAAGGAATGGGGAGCGGTCTGAGACGACCGGCAGGAGGAGAGTTACCCGACTTAGTCTGCGCGCAGTCCGAACAAGCAGCCACGAAACGGCGCGTGTCACGCTCCTGAGTCGGCCACCAAAAGCGCTGGCGAATAGACGCAAGAGTGCCTCGAACACCGGGATGACCAGCTAACTTGGCAGAGTGAGCCCACTGAAGAACAGCCAGACGAGTGGAAACAGGAACGAAAAGGAGGTTACTAGGACAAGCGCGCGGCGACGCAGTGTGCGTGAGTGCTTGCTTAACCTGTCTTTCAATTCCCCAGACTGTTAACCCGACAACACGCCCATAAGGAAGAATCCCCTCGGGATCAGTAGAAGCCACAGAAGAACTAAACAGACGGGATAAGGCATCAGGCTTGGTGTTCTTGCTACCCGGACGGTAAGAAATCACAAACTCGAAACGAGCGAAAAACAACGCCCAACGAGCTTGACGGGCATTAAGTCGTTTGGCAGAACGGATGTACTCAAGGTTCTTATGGTCTGTCCAAACGACAAAAGGAACGGTCGCCCCCTCCAACCACTGTCGCCATTCGCCTAGGGCTAAGCGGATGGCGAGCAGTTCACGGTTACCCACATCATAGTTGCGCTCAGATGGCGACAGGCGATGAGAAAAATAAGCGCAAGGATGAACCTTATCGTCAGACTGGAAGCGCTGGGATAGAATGGCTCCCACGCCTACCTCTGAAGCGTCAACCTCGACAATGAATTGTCTAGTGACGTCAGGAGTAATGAGGATAGGAGCGGACGTAAAACGTTCTTTTAGAAGATCAAAAGCTCCCTGGGCGGAACCGGACCACTTAAAACACGTCTTGACAGAAGTAAGAGCTGTGAGAGGGGCAGCAACTTGACCGAAATTACGAATGAAACGCCGATAGAAATTAGCGAAACCTAAAAAGCGCTGCAACTCGACACGTGACCTTGGAACGGGCCAATCACTGACAGCTTGGACCTTAGCGGAATCCATCTGAATGCCTTCAGCGGAAATAACGGAACCGAGAAAAGTAACGGAGGAGACATGAAAAGAGCACTTCTCAGCCTTTACGTAGAGACAATTCTCTAAAAGGCGCTGTAGAACACGTCGAACGTGCTGAACATGAATCTCGAGTGACGGAGAAAAAATCAGGATATCGTCAAGATAGACAAAAACAAAGATGTTCAGCATGTCTCTCAGAACATCATTAACTAATGCCTGAAAAACAGCTGGCGCATTGGCAAGACCGAACGGCAGAACCCGGTACTCAAAATGCCCTAACGGAGTGTTAAACGCCGTTTTCCACTCGTCCCCCTCTCTGATGCGCACGAGATGGTAAGCGTTACGAAGGTCCAACTTAGTAAAGCACCTGGCTCCCTGCAGAATCTCGAAGGCTGATGACATAAGGGGAAGCGGATAACGATTCTTAACCGTTATGTCATTCAGCCCTCGATAATCCACGCAGGGGCGCAGAGTACCGTCCTTCTTCTTAACAAAAAGAACCCCGCCCCGGCCGGAGAGGAAGAAGGCACTATGGTACCGGCGTCAAGAGACACAGACAAATAATCCTCGAGAGCCTTACGTTCGGGAGCCGACAGAGAGTATAGTCTACCTCGAGGAGGAGTGGTCCCCGGAAGGAGATCAATACTACAATCATACGACCGGTGAGGAGGAAGGGAGTTGGCTCGGGACCGACTGAAGACCGTGCGCAGATCATGATATTCCTCCGGCACTCCTGTCAAATCGCCAGGTTCCTCCTGAGAAGTAGGGACAGAAGAAACGGGAGGGATGGCAGACATTAAACACTTCACATGACAAGAAACGTTCCAGGATAGGATAGAATTACTAGACCAATTAATAGAAGGATTATGACATACTAGCCAGGGATGACCCAAAACAACAGGTGTAAACGGTGAACGGAAAATCAAAAAAGAAATAGTCTCACTGTGGTTACCAGATACTGTGAGGGTTAAAGGTAGTGTCTCAAATCTGATACTGGGAAGATGACTACCATCTAAGGCGAACATGGGCGTAGGCTTCTCTAACTCTCTGAAAGGAATGTCATGTTTCCGAACCCATGCTTCGTCCATGAAACAACCCTCAGCCCCAGAGTCTATCAAGGCACTACATGTAGCACCCGAACCGGTCCAGCGTAGATGGACCGACAAAGTAGTACAGGATTTTGATGGAGAGACTTGAGTAGTTGCGCTCACCTGTAGCCCTCCGCTTACAGATGAGCTCTGGCTTTTACTGGACATGAATTAACAAAATGTCCAGCAACTCCGCAATAGAGGCACAGGCGGTTGGTGATCCTCCGTTCCCTCTCCTTAGTCGAGATGCGAATCCCTCCCAGCTGCATGGGCTCAGTCTCAAAGCCAGAGGAGGGAGATGGTTGCGATGCGGAGCAGGGAAACACCGTTGATGCGAGCTCTCTTCCACGAGCCCGGTGACGAAGATCTACCCGTCGTTCTATGCGGATGGCGAGAGCAATCAAAGAGTCCACATCTGAAGGAACCTCCCGGGAGAGAATCTCATCCTTAACCACTGCGTGGAGTCCCTCCAGAAAACGAGCGAGCAGCGCCGGCTCGTTCCACTCACTAGAGGCAGCAAGAGTGCGAAACTCAATAGAATAATCCGTTATGGACCGTTCACCTTGGCATAAGGAAGCCAGGGCCCTAGAAGCCTCCCCACCAAAAACTGAACGGTCAAAAACCCGAATCATCTCCTCTTTAAAGTTCTGGAACTTGTTAGAGCAATCAGCCCTTGCCTCCCAGATAGCTGTGCCCCATTCTCGAGCCCGGCCAGTAAGGAGTGAAATGACGTAAGCAACCCGAGCTCTCTCTCTAGAGTATGTGTTGGGTTGGAGAGAGAACACAATCTCACACTGCGTGAGAAAGGAGCGGCACTCAGTGGGCTGCCCGGAGTAGCAAGGTGGGTTATTAACCCTAGGTTCTGGAGGCTCGGCAGGCCAGGAAGTAACAGGTGGCACGAGACGTAGACTCTGGAACTGTCCAGAGAGGTCGGAAACCTGAGCGGCCAGGTTCTCCACGGCATGGCGAGCAGCAGACAATTCCTGCTCGTGTCTGCCGAGCATGGCTCCTTGGATCTCGACGGCAGTGTAACGAGCGTCTGAAGTCGCTGGGTCCATTCCTTGGTCGGTTCCTTCTGTCATGCAGGTGAAAGAGGACCCAAAAGCGACTTAACAGAAACAGAGTTTATTCAAGTCCAAACAGGGAATAACAGAAATCCTCTAGTCTGTAGAGGGGAATAACAGGAGAAGCGGCCACAGACTGCAGGTCGCTTCGGGTAGGCGCAGGCCGTAGTTGACAGAGACACCTGCTCACACGCAGCATCTGATGAAGGCAAAAAACACGACAGGACAGGGCGATACACAATCACAGCACGGTGAATTCTAAACAAGGAACCGACAGGACAGGAACGGAACACAAAGGAATAAATAGGGACTCCAATCAGGGGAAAGGATCGGGAACAGGTGTGGGAAGACTAAATGATGATTAGGGAAATAGGAACAGCTGGGAGCAGGAACGGAACGATAGAGAGAAGAGAGAGCGAGAGAGTGAGAGAGGGAGGGGGAGAGAGAGGGATAGAAAGAGGGAAAGAACCTAATAAGACCAGCAGAGGGAAACGAATAGAATGGGGAGCACAGGGACAAGACATGATAATAAATGACAAACATGACATTGGCGCTGTCCTTACTTTTTCCATGCACCCATGTCAACATACACACGCACGTGGAGGAACACAAATATGCAATTACACACACCAGCCTGGTTCATGCATCATGGGCCTGGTATGAACATGGAAATAAATTACCTGTGACTCAAACCAGCCATTTCCTTTTAACCATAAATCTAATCCTAGTCCAGGACAGAGTCACATTTGCCGACCACCACGGACGGACAAGCTCACTCTCTCAGCTTGTCTCATTACACTATGATCAGAGCAGGCTGCAAACAATGATCAGTTAGGGGGAAATCAGATTTAACATTTTCATGCTATATTTATAATTATATAAAATATATGCAACACATTTTCCACTAAACCAATATGTAGCGTTATGCATACCTACATACAGATTTCTGACTTTGAGAGTTTATCATCATAGTTTGCGTTTTCAATACCACAATCATGTATGTCAATCTTGACAAACAGAAAATACATCTCTCCCTACTCAGTATTGAAGGCTTGGTCTAACAATCTCCTAATGCCATTAAACGTTTCAGTTTTGTAACAGATGTCTATTTCCATTAATCAAATGGCTGTTTGGATGCTGGAAATACATTGGAGTGGATGAACATGCACAGGTAGCCTAAAGCAGACTTTTGAAGTAGTCTAATCAGAATAAAACATTGTGACAAGTTGTGTTTATGCCACACATTAAAAGGTAATCCATTTTAAAAGTTAAATGACAAATATTTAGGGACATAGGCCTATGTGACAACTTGGGAGAATGATGATGGGCAACAGACAGTGCATCAGTATCAGAAGTAAAAATACAGTCAGACTCATGCAACTGTGCCTTTCTATATTATGTTGAGTGGACACATAACTGATCCAAATGGAATGAAACGTTTAAGCCATTATTCAAATGATATTTTCGCTGCAGTTTACAGGCCAGAGTAGAATTGTACTCAATTGAAAACAATAATGCAATTTTTCATTGGATTGTGCTGGGCGGCAGGTAGCCTAGTGGTTAGAGTGTTGATGGAGCTCATTGCCTTCTTGAATAATGCAGAGACGGGCAGCATGAAGGTCTCGTCATTGATTTTGTTGGAAAGGGGAGAAATTGTGCTTTATAATGGTATTGATATTACAGTTGATCTGGAAGTATTACATTTTATGGCCTGTAAAATAAGGTAAATTGTACGGACCAGCGTGATATACAAAAGTGAGTTAGTTTACGTTAGGCTATGAGCGAATGCTCATTCCATAATGCAATTAGCGGGAAAACCCCATTGTCAAAAGCTCACCTCACAGCAAGTATTTTCACGAGACATAGATGAAAATATAAAATTGACATTTTGAAAGAGGGGGGATCTAAAGATGCCACAACTAAGATGGGTTGCTAAAATGACTAGGATTGTGCCTTTTGGCAATTTTTTTATTTTTTATTTTTTATTTCCCCTTTATTTAACCAGGTAGGCTAGTTGAGAACAAGTTCTCATTTGCAACTGCGACCTGGCCAAAATAAAGCATAGCAGTGTGAACAGACAACACAGAGTTACACATGGAGTAAACGATTAACAAGTCAATAACACAGTAGAAAAAAATGGGCAGTCTATATACAATGTGTGCAAAAGGCATGAGGAGGTAGGCGAATAATACAATTTTGCAGATTAACACTGGAGTGATAAATGATCAGATGGTCATGTACAGGTAGAGATATTGGTGTGCAAAAGAGCAGAAAAGTAAATAAATAAAAAACAGTATAAAAACAGTATGGGGATGAGGTAGGTGAAAATGGGTGGGCTATTTACCAATAGACTATGTACAGCTGCAGCGATCGGTTAGCTGCTCGGATAGCTGATGTTTGAAGTTGGTGAGGGAGATAAAAGTCTCCAACTTCAGCGATTTTTGCAGTTCGTTCCAGTCACAGGCAGCAGAGTACTGGAACGAAGGCGGCCAAATGAGGTGTTGGCTTTAGGGATGATCAGTGAGATACACCTGCTGGAGCGCGTGCTACGGATGGGTGTTGCCATCGTGACCAGTGAACTGAGATAAGGCGGAGCTTTACCTAGCATGGACTTGTAGATGACCTGGAGCCAGTGGGTTTGGCGACGAATATGTAGTGAGGGCCAGCCGACTAGAGCATACAAGTCGCAGTGGTGGGTGGTATAAGGTGCTTTAGTGACAAAACGGATGGCACTGTGATAGACTGCATCCAGTTCTGCATCCAGTTTGCTGAGTAGAGTGTTGGAAGCCATTTTGTCGATGACATCGGCGAAGTCGAGGATCGGTAGGATAGTCAGTTTTACTATGGTAAGTTTGGCGGCGTGAGTGAAGGAGGCTTTGTTGCGGATTAGAAAGCCGACTCTTGATTTGATTTTCGATTGGAGATGTTTGATGTGAGTCTGGAAGGAGAGTTTGCAGTCTAGCCAGACACCTAGGTACTTATAGGTGTCCACATATTCAAGGTCGGAACCATCCAGGGTGGTGATGCTAGTCGGGCATGCGGGTGCAGGCAGCGATCGGTTGAAAAGCATGCATTTGGTTTTACTCGCGTTTAAGAGCAGTTGGAGGCCACGGAAGGAGTGCTGTATGGCATTGAAGCTCGTTTGGAGGTTAGTTGGCACAGTGTCCAATGACGGGCCAAAAGTATATAGAATGGTGTCGTCTGCGTAGAGGTGGATCAGGGAATCGCCCGCAGCAAGAGCAACATCATTGATATATACAGAGAAAAGAGTCGGCCCGAGAATTGAACCCTGTGGTACCCCCATAGAGACTGCCAGAGGACCGGACAGCATGCCCTCCGATTTGACACACTGAACTCTGTCTGCAAAGTAATTGGTGAACCAAGCAAGGCAGTCATCCGAAAAACCGAGGCTAATTGAGTCTGCCGATAAGAATATGGTGATTGACAGAGTCGAAAGCCTTGGTGAGGTCGATGAAGACTGCTGCACAGTACTCTCTTTTATCGATGGCGGTTATGATATCGTTTAGTACCTTGAGTGTAACTGAGGTGCACCCATGACCGGCTCGGAAACCAGATTGCACAGCGGAGAAGGTACGGTGGGATTCAAGATGGTCAGTGACCTGTTTGTTGACTTGGCTTTCGAAGACCTTAGATAGGCAGGGCAGGATGGATATAGGTCTATAACAGTTTGGGTCCAGGGTGTCTCCCCCTTTGAAGAGGGGGATGACTGCGGCAGCTTTCCAATCCTTGGGGATCTCAGACGATATGAAAGAGAGGTTGAACAGGCTGGTAATAGGGGTTGCAACAATGGCGGCAGATAGTTTCAGAAATAGAGGGTCCAGATTGTCAAGCCCAGCTGATTTGTATGGGTCCAGGTTTTGCAGCTCTTTCAGAACATCTGCTATCTGGATTTGGGTAAAGGAGAACCTGGAGAGGTTTGGGCGAGGAGCTGCGGGGGGGGGCAGAGCTGTTGGCCGAGGTTGGAGTAGCCAGGCGGAAGGCATGGCCAGCCGTTGAGAAGTGCTTATTGAAGTTTTCGATAATTATGGATTTATCAGTGGAGACCGTGTTACCTAGCCTCAGTGCAGTGGGCAGCTGGGAGGAGGTGCTCTTGTTCTCCATGGACTTCACAGTGTCCCAGAACTTTTTGGAGTTGGAGCTACAGGATGCAAACTTCTGCCTGAAGAAGCTGGCCTTAGCTTTCCTGACTGACTGCGTGTATTGGTTCCTGACTTCCCTGAACAGTTGCATATCACGGGGGCTATTCGATACTATTGCAGTCCGCCACAGGATGTTTTTGTGCTGGCGATGGAAGTCAGGTCTGGAGTGAACCAAGGGCTGTATCTGTTCTTGGTTCTGCATTTTTTGAACGGAGCATGCTTATCTAAAATGGTGAGGAAGTTACTTTTAAAGAATGACCAGGCATCCTCAACTGACGGGATGAGGTCAATGTCCTTCCAGGATACCCGGGCCAGGTCGATTAGAAAGGCCTGCTCACAGAAGTGTTTTAGGGAGCGTTTGACAGTGATGAGGGGTGGTCGTTTGACTGCGGCTCCGTGGCGGATACAGGCAATGAGGCAGTGGTCGCTGAGATCCTGGTTGAAGACAGCGGAGGTGTATTTGGAGGGCCAGTTGGTCAGGATGACGTCTATGAGGGTGCCCTTGTTTACAGAGTTAGGGTTGTACCTGGTGGGTTCCTTGATGATTTGAGTGAGATTGAGGGCATCTAGCTTAGATTGTAGGACTGCCGGGGTGTTAAGCATATCCCAGTTTAGGTCACCTAACAGAACAAACTCTGAAGCTAGATGGGGGGCGATCAATTCACAAATGGTGTCCAGGGCACAGCTGGGAGCTGAGGGTGGTCGGTAGCAGGCGGCAACAGTGAGAGACTTATTTCTGGAGAGAGTAATTTTCAAAATTAGTAGTTCAAACTGTTTGGGTATGGACCTGGAAAGTATGACATTACTTTGCAGGCTATCTCTGCAGTAGACTGCGACTCCGCCCCCTTTGGCAGTTCTATCTTGACGGAAGATGTTATAGTTTGGTATGGAAATCTCTGAATTTTTGGTGGCCTTCCTGAGCCAGGATTCAGACACGGCAAGGACATCAGGGTTAGCAGAGTGTGCTAAAGCAGTGAGTAAAACAAACTTAGGGAGGAGGCTTCTGATGTTGACATGCATAAAACCAAGGCTTTTTCGATCACAGAAGTCAACAAATGAGGGTACCTGGGGACATGCAGGGCCTGGGTTTACCTCCACATCACCCGCGGAACAGAGAAGGAGTAGTATGAGGGTGCGGCTAAAGGCTATCAAAACTGGTCGCCTAGAGCGTTGGGGGAAGAGGATAAGAGGAGCAGGTTTCTGGGCATGGTAGAATATATTCAGGGCGTAATGCGCAGACAGGGGTATGGTGGGGTGCGGGTACAGCGGAGGTAAGCCCAGGCACTGGGTGATGATGAGAGAGGTTGTATCTCTGGACATGCTGGCTACTGGACAATGAAAAAAAGCTGGATATTTGAAAACCAATAGAACATGAGTGGAATACACTACTGGTTTCAATGGCATATGGAAGTCTTAATAAAATAATTGCCTCCACGTTTGGTTGTATTTTGGCTAGCCTACTTTGAACCTGGGTAAACATGCCTCATAATATGTAGCAAAACATTCATGTTTCAAACAATTACACTGAACAAAAATATAAATGCAACTTGTAAAGTGATTGTCCCGTGTTTAATGAGCTGAAAAAAAAAAATTTAATAAATAAATGCAATAAATTAAAAATAAAATAAAAATAAAATGCTGAAATGTACCAAATGCACAAAAAGCTATTTCTCAAAAATGTTGTGCATTTATTTACATCCCTGTTAGTGAGCATTTCTCCTTTGCCAAGATAATCCATCCACCTGACAAGTGTGACATATCAAGAAGCTGTTATTGCAGCCTGATTATTACACAGGTGCACCTTGTGCTGGGGACAATAAAAGGCCACTTTAAAATGTGCAGTTTTGTTTACACAACACAATGCCACAGATGTCTCAAGTGTTAAGTCGGCGTCCAATAGGCAAGCTGACTGCAGGAATATCCACCATAGCTGTTGCCAGATAATTTAATGTTAATTTCTCCACCATAAGCTGCCTCCAATGTTGTTTTAGAGCATTTGGCATTAAGTCCAACCTGCCTCACAACCGCAGGCCACGTGAAACCCTTTTGTGGGGAAAAACTCATTCTGATTGGCTGGGCCTGGCTGCCAAGTATGTGGGCCTATATCAAGTGGGTGGGCCATCCCTGCCCAGTCATGTTAAATCCATAGATGAGGGCCTAATGAATTTATTTCAATTGACTGACTTACTTATATGAACTGTAACTCAGTAAAATCTTGAAATGGATAAGGATAAGTAATCCCTCTCACCCCCCCCCCTTTAAGATTTAGATGCACTATTGTAAAGTGACTGTTCCACTGGATGTCATAAGGTGAATGCACCAATTTGTAAGTCGCTCTGGATAAGAGCGTCTGCTAAATGACTTAAATGTAAATGTTAAATGTTGAAATTGTTGCATGTTGCATTTATATTTTGGTTCAGTATGAGTTTGTTTTCAAAATGCATACTGCCTCCAGCCAATTACAAAGTGGTGTGTGATGTGTTGTAGCCTGCCTACCATTATATGCACTTGAATGGTGAATGGGAAGTGCGCTTCAATTACCAGTTGAGAAATAAAAATAGCTATTTTTAATTGTGGCTATCAAAACAGTTAACCCGTGATTTAATTGTTACGCAATGATTGGGCTTACAAAAGCATGTTTCAGTCCAACAGCAAGCTCTACCAGCAGCTCTCGCACTCTGACAGATTTTCTGCTTAAACTAGGCTCATATCTGTAAGCTGTGTGCGTGCATGTGATAAATAAGAATCATAGAGACTAACAAATACTAGGGGTGTGCTGATATGGCAATACTCTTATTCGTAATCATATCAGTAAATTAACAGTCAATAGTCGGATCGGATGATACTTGTACTCTTAAAAAACGTAAATGTATTAATAAGCCTTAACCTCTACAGGATTGGTGTCCCGTATCCCAAAAATAAGAGATAAAAGTAACAAGTAATTAAAGAGTAGCAGTAAAACAAACAACAATAGCGAGACTATATACAGGGGTACCAGTACAGAGTCAATGTGCGGGGGCTCCGGTTAGTTGAGGTAGTATGTACGTAGAGCTATTGAAGTGACTATGCATAGATGACAACAACAGAGAGTAGCAGCGTAGTAAAGAGGGGGAGGGAGGCAATGCAAATAGTCTGGGTAGCCATTTGATTAGATGTTCAGGAGTCTTACGGCTTGGGGGTAGATGCTGTTTAGAAGCCTCTTGGACCTACAGTGAGGAAAAAAGTATTCCTCCTCCTCCAAACACGGCGAGTTGAGTAGAGAGAACAGTCTATGACTAAGGTGGCTGGAGTCTTTGACAATTTTTAAGGCCTTCCTCTGACACCGCCTGGTAAAAGAGGTCCTGGATGGCAGGAAGCTTGGCCCCAGTGATGTACCTTCTGTAGTGCCTTGCGGTCAGAGGCCGAGCAGTTGCCATACCAGGCAGTGATGCAACCTATCAGTATGCTCTCGATGGTGCAGCTGTAGAACTTTGTGTTGTTACCTATCCTTACCACCTGGGGGCGGCAGGAAGTCCAGGAGTCAGTTGCAGAGGGAGGTGTTTAGCCCCAGGGTCCTTATCTTATTGATGAGCTTTGAGGGCACTATGGTGTTGAATGCTGAGCTGTAGTCAATGAATAGCTTTCTCACATAGGTGTTCCTTTTGTCCAGGTGGGAAAGGGCAGTGTGGAGTGCAATAGATTGCATCATCTGTGGATCTGTGGGGGCGGTATGCAAATTGTAGAGTGTCTAGGATTTCTGGTATAATGGTGTTGATGTGAGCCATGACCAGCCTTTCAAAGCACTTCATGGCTGCAGACGTGAGTGCTACGGGTCAGTAGTAATTTAGGCAGGTTACCTTAATGTTCTTGGGCACAGGCACTGTAGTGGTCTGCTTAAAATAGGTTGGTATTACAGACTAGGACAGGGAGAGGTTGAAAATGTCAGTGAAGACACTTGCCAGTTGGTCAGCGCATGCTTACAGTACACGTCTTGGTAATCTGTCTAGCCCTGCAGCCTTGTGAATGTTGATCTGTTTAAAGGTCTTACTCACATCGGCTGCGGAGAACGTGATCACACAGTCTTCCAGAACAGCTTGTGCTCTCATGCATGTTTCAGTGTTATTTGCCTCGAAGCGAGCATATAAGTAGTTTAGCTCGACTGTTAGGCACGTGTCACTGGGCAGCGCTCGGCTGTGCTTCCCTTTGTAGGCTGTAATGGTTTGCAAGCCCTGCCTCATTCGACGAGCGTCAGAGCGGGTGTAGTATGATTAGTCATGGTTCGTGGGTGGGCATATCGGGATTTCTTTTAAGTTTCTAGGTTAGAGTCCCACTCCTTGAAAGCGGCAGCTCTAGCCTTTACCTCAGTGCGGATGCTGCCTGTAATCCATGGCTTCTGATTGGGGTATGTACGTGCGATCACTGTGGGGACGACGTCATCGATGCACTTATTGATGAAGCCAGTGACTGATGTGGTGTACTCAACAATGCCATAGGAAGAATCCCGGAACATTTTCCAGTCTGTGCTAGCAAAACAGTCCTGATGCTTAGCATCTGCTTCATCTGGACCACTTTTTTTATTGATCTAGTCACTGGTGCATCCTGCTTTAATTTTTTCTTGTAAGCAGGAATCAGGAGGATAGAATTATGGTCAGATTTCCCAAATGCAGGGCGAGGGAGAGTTTGTATCAGTCTCTGTGTGTGGAGTATAGGTGGTCCAGAGTTTTTTCTCTCCTCTGGTTGCACATTTAACATGCTGATAGAAATTTGGTAAAAATGGATTTAAGTTTCCCTGCATTGAAGTCCCCGGCCACTAGGAGCACCGTCTCTGGGTGAGCATCATCCTGTTTGCTTATGGCAGAATACAGCTCATTCAATGCTGTATTAGTGCCAGCCTATGACTGTGGTGGTATTATCCAGTTACAAAAAATACAGATGAAAAACTCTGCGTTATCATTAGATACTCTACCTCAGGCGAACAATAGCTCGAGACTTCCTTAGATATAGTGCACAAGCTGTTATTTACAAAAATACATAGTCCGCCACCCCTTGTCTTACCAGATGCCGCTGTTCTATCCTGCCGATACAGCGTATAACCAGCCAGCTGTATGTTGATAGTGTCGTCGTTCAGCCACACCTCCGTGAAGCATAAGATGTTACAGTTTTTATTGTCCCATTGGTAGTTTAATCTTCCGCGTAGCTCATCGATTTTATTCTCCAAAGATTGCATGTTTGCTAGCAGAAGGGAGGGAAGTGGGGGTTTATTCGATCGTCTACGAATTCTCAGAAGGCAGCCCGCCCTTTGGCCCCTTTTTCTCCGCCTCATCTTCACGCAAATTGCGGGGATCTGGGCCTATTCCTAAGCAAGCAGTATATCCTTCGCATCGGGCTCATCAGTCGCGAAAGGATAAAAAGGATTCTGCTAGTCTGTGGTGAGTAATCTCAGTCCTGATGTCTTGAAGTTATTTTCAGTCATAAGTGACGGTAGCAGCAACATTATGTACAAAATAAGTAAAACCATAAGCTACAAACAATGCAAATAAACAAACCAAAAAACACAATAGGTTGGGGACACGTAAAACGTGCCTTCCTCTCTGGCTCCAACTTTAAACTGGCTGAAAAAACAAATATGCATGTTTTCTTTGTATTATATTTTACCAGATCTAATGTGTTATATTCCCCTACATTCATTTCACATTTCCTCAACCTTCAACGTGTTTCCTTTCAATTGTTATCAAAAATATGCATATCCTTGCTTCGAGTCCTGAGCTACAGGCAGTTAGATGTTGTTTTAGGCGAAAATTTGAGAAAAAAAAAAAAGAGTCCGATGTTGGCAAAATACCTCCCTGCACATTCTCAGTGCGAAATAGCTGCAGATTTGAAACAGTGCTAGGAGGGGTGTGAGTGTGTTTCCCTCGCCGTGTTATTTATCATAATAGCAGGCAGCAGCAATCTAAATGATCAGACCAAAAAAATGCAAGGAAATTATGAAGCGAGTGGATTGAGAAATACAGCTTCCCTCTATCCAATCAGAGCAGCAGGATCAACGTACAGCCCTTTAAAGACAGCCAGTTTAGTTATATAGACCACGTAGAACCTCGCACATGAGAAATATGCGTGCTGGCACCTGAATGTATTTTTCTTCTCGATCACAGATAATAAAAATCCAGAATCCAGAAAATTGCCCACATCCATTACAATACTCATTTTGTCCTACTACTCGGCAAACCCCTAGAAAATAGACACGTGCCATTTTAATTCCACTAAATTATGCAAACTACTCACAGACCGCTAAGCATGACCAGTCAAATGTATTTACATCAATTAACATTTGATCAATGAATAGGTTAAAAATTAATATTCTGCAATTCATTTGTTTTCTTCTCCCAGACAATTGACCTGCAACAATTTTATTTATTGGCTTTTCATTTTTTGACGGCCAAAAGCCGGCTAACGGAAACCCTGCATTATTGTCACTATGGATAGAGGGCAGGATAGACAATTGACTGGTAGACTATATTGACCTGTGTTATAATACGTGTGCAGAAGCATAGTGCATAAGGGAAGTACCAAAACACCTTAATTAGGGGAGGTGATTGTAAGCAGATGAGGACATTAGGCCTATATAGTAAAACCTGCTAAATTGTGATTGTATATCAGGGAAAAACACACTACCCTTCCCTGTGCGCAATAAAAAAAACACAAACCTCCCTAAAGCAAAAAATTAAATAAAGTTAGACAACCCTCCCCTATTTTGGATCAGTACATTTTTAAATGTCCCTTAGACATAAATAAAATAAGTGGTTGGCGAATATATTTAAAAATGTAATCCATAAGCCTACTAATACATCAATGACATAGTAAAATACGTGCACATATAAATGTTATTTCATCCTAATAATAATAAATGTTCTTTAATTTGCTGTATAGAATCTAATTATCAATATAATAAAACTAGGCCTATGATATTTACTTGAATAGGCTTAGCCTACACAAACATCATAATTGGCTTAACAAGGGCTGTGTAGATTCATTCATTTTTAGCACAAGGAGATTTTTAGGATTCATTCAAGTTTTTTTTAGAGTTCTGCACCACTCTGTTTCACAGCACAATAAATACAGTGGGGCAAAAAAAGTATTTAGTCAACCACCAATTGTGCAAGTTCTCTCACGTAAAAAGATGAGAGAGGCCTGTAATTTTCATCATAGGCACACGTCAACTATGACAGACAAAATGGGAAAGAAAAATCCAGAAAATCACATTATAGGATTTTTAATCAATTTATTTGCAAATTATGGTGGAAAATAAGTATTTGGTCAATAACAAAAGTTTCTCAATACTTTGTTATATACCCTTTGTTGGCAATGACAGAGGTCAAACGTTCTCTGTAAGTCTTCACACACTGTTGGTGGTATTCTGGCCCATTCCTCCATGCAGATCTCCTCTAGAGCAGTGATGTTTTGGGTCTGTTGCTGGGCAACATGGAATTTCAACTCCCTCCAAAGATTTTCTATGGGGTTGAGATATGGAGACTGGTTAGGCCACTCTAGGACCTTGAAATGCTTCTTACGAAGCCACTCCTTCGTTGCCCGGGCGGTGTGTTTGGGATCATTGTCATGCTGAAAGACCTAGCCACGTTTCATCTTCAATGCCCTTGCTGATGGAAGGAGGTTATCACTCAAAATCTCACGATACATGGCCACATTCATTCTTTCCATTACACGGATCAGTCGTCCTGGTCCCTTTGCAGAAAAACAGCCCCAAAGCATGATGTTTCCACCCCCATGCTTCACAGTAGGTATGGTTCTTTGGATGCAACTCAGCATTCTTTGTCCTCCAAAGTTGAGTTTTTACCAAAAAGTTATATTTTGCTTTCATCTGACCATATGGCATTCTCCCAATCTTCTTCTGGATCATCCAGAAGTTCAGACGGGCCTGGACATGTACTGGCTTAAGCAGGGGGACACGTCTGGCACTACTGCAGGATTTGAGTCCCTGGCGGCATAGTGTGTTACTGATGGTAGGCTTTGTTACTTTGGTCCCAGCTCTCTGCAGGTCATTCACTAGGTCCCCCCGTGTGGTTCTGGGATTTTTGCTCACCGTTCTTATGATCATTTTGACTCCGCGGGGTGAGATCTTGCATGGAGCCCCAGATCGAGGGAGATTATCAGTGGTCTTGTATGTCTTCCATTTCCTAATAATTGCTCCCACAGTTGATTTCTTCAAACCAAGCTGCTTACCTATTGCAGATTCAGTCTTCCCAGCCTGGTGCAGGTCTACAATTTTGTTTCTGGTGTCCTTTGACAGCTGTTTGGTCTTGGCCATAGTGGAGTTTGGAGTGTGACTGTTTGAGGTTGTGGACAGGTGTCTTTTATACTGATAACAAGTTCAAACAGGTGCCATTAATACAGGTAACAAGTGGAGGACAGAGGAGCCTCTTAAAGAAGAAGTTATAAGTCTGTGAGAGCCAGAAATCTTGCTTGTTTGTAGGTGACCAAATACTTATTTTCCACCATAATTTGCAAATAAATTCATTAAAAATCCTACAATGTGATTTTCTGGATTTTTTTTCTCATTTTGTCTGTCGTAGTTGAAGTGTACCTATGATGTAAATTACAGGCCTCTCGTCTTTTTAAGTGGGAGAACTTGCACAATTGGTGGCTGACTAAATACTTTTTTGCCCCACTGTATGTACATTAATTGGAGGAGTATCAGGCTATGGTGATTGGCACCAATAGCCTTTGTAAAGTCTGTATCAATACCACGTAGGAAAGTGTCTGGAAGACTGTGAGCTGATTGACCAGCAAGCTACAGTAGGTGTGACATTTTTGAAAGCCTTATCATCTGAATACTTCCCATCAATGGGAAGTGCCGTCATAAAGTAATCATTCAACATGACGTATTCCACATTTTGTTATGTTACAGCCTGAATTCAAAATGGATTACTCACCCATCTACACAAAACGAAAAAAAGTCAAATCATGTTTTTTGAAAATGTTGCCAATTTACTGAAAATTAAATACAGAAGTATTCACACCCCTTTGGCAGCAATTACAGCTCTAAGAGCTTTGCACATCTGGATTGTACAATATTTGCACATTATTATTTTGTAATTCTTAAAGCTCTGTCAAGTTGTTTGTTGATCACTGCTTGACAGCCATTTTCAAGACTTGCCATAGATTTACATGCCGATTTAAGTCAAAACTGTAACTAGGCCACTCAGGAACATTCAATGTCGTTTTGTTAAGCAAATCCAGGGTATGTTTGACCTTGTGTTTTAGGTTATTGTTCTGCTGAAAGGTAAATTAATCTCCCAGTATCTGTTGGAAAGCAGACTGAACTCCAGGTTCTCCTCTAAGATTTTGCCTGTGCTAAGCTCTATTCCATTTATTTGAATTTAAAAACTCCATAGTCCTTGCCGATGACAACCATACCCATAAAATGATGCAGCCACCACCATGCTTAAAAATCTATACAGTGGTACCCAGTGATGCGTTGTGTTTGCCCCAAAAATAACACTTTGTATTCAGGACATCATTTTCAGTTCTTTGCCACGTTTTCTGCAGTTTAACTTTAGTGCCTTACTGCAAACAAGACACATGTTTTGGAATATTTGTAGTCTGTGCAGGCTTCCTCCTTTTCACTGTGTCATTTAGGTTATTATTGTGGAGTAATAACTATAATGTTGTTGATCTATCCTCAGTTTTTTCCCATCACAGCCTGTTACGGATACAGTTATCCTGTGTGTGTGTGTATCCTGTGTGTTTCTTTACTCTCCTTCTCCCCTCACAGGTGAAAACCATCACTCCCCAATCAGTCAACAATCAATCATCAATCAGAAGACACACCTCCTCCTATTTCCTGACCTATCACAGTTCCTTCCCCATGGTTTAAAAACCCCATCATTTGTTTGTTCTAAAGCTCAGCTCAATCTCTCTGTAAATGCCATGTCTGTAGGTCTCTGTGTTTCACTCTCGCTTTGTGTCTTAAACCTCTCTTTTGTTTAAAGCACCTCCATAGCACTTTGTCATCACCTGTGAGTATTGTTTTTGGGTTATGGTGTTTGTTTGTTTGCTGGTAGGAAAAGGGGAAACCAAGACAAGTCGCCCATGGGCATACACTACCCGTAGGTAAACTTTGTTAAATACACTAGTTAGAACTGGGCGGACCACCCACTGTATTTTTGGTTAGTTAGTTGTTGTTAAAGTAGGCTAGTCTAGCTTAGGGGTGTGTTATTGTATATTTATTGTTTCTTTCCTTGGGTCCAGCTCAGCCCCTTTTCCTGCTCCCCCCATTACCGTGTGTTTATAAATAAACCTAGAGTTTGACGGTAGATTTCTGTTGTCGTGGTTATTTCGTGCACACTTTTACTTTGTCACAATAATAATTTGCATGAGTTATGTTACGGGTCTCATTACCATCCCCCCTAGACTGTCGGGCCAAAAGGGATTCATAACATAAGTGGGGGCTCATCCGGGATCTGTCATAACTGACACCCATGCCGCTCATGTAGATTGTTGTAGTGGTATAGTTCAGTGTTGAGCGTCATAGCTGAAGTAGCATTAGTGTTTGCTATTTTCTTTAGAACTTGTGAAGTAGTGTAAAATGAATACTTTTGATTTGAGATCCTTTTTGGATAACCCTTCGTGGGAGGTTTTTGACAAATGTCGTAGAGTTGATTTAATGACCTTGGCTGACCATTATTCAGTATCGATTCCGCAGAGTTTAGTTAAGGCGGAGGTTAAACGGCTAGTATTAAATGTATTGTTGGAAGAGCAGGTGCTTGTGTTACCGCTGCCTGAGTCTACTACCCCTGTAGCGGATGTTGCTGCTCCTATAAGCCCATTGGTGTCTGATAATGAGGGCGAGGCTAAAACGCCAGCCACATTGTCCCGTTTTGATCCACTCTCCCCACGGTCAATTGGTGATGCCAGGAGGGATGTCCGTTTAGCACAGTTCCAACTGGAGGTGGAAGAGAGCCCAAATTAGGCGAGAGACTCCAGTTGGAGATGTGTAAAATGGAGGCAGAAAAAGAACGAGAACAACGGCATTTGGCGATGTGTAAAATTGAGGCAGACAGAGAACAAAGGCAGTTGGAGTTCAAAATGCGCCAGCTGGAACAGGAGGCAGAAACAGCGAGGCTAGCCTCCGGTCCTACTGTGCCTGCTTGTGAGCCGTCCTCACCTGCTGTGTCCTCAAACACGTTTGACATTAGTAGGCAGATTGCCTTAGTACCTTTGTTCAGAGAGTCAGAGGGTGACTCCTATTTTTGTGTATTTGAGCGTATAGCCGTAGCATTGAAATGGCCTGAAGAGGTATGGTGCCTATTACTTCAGTGTAAATTAACTGGTAAAGCCCAAGAGGTTTTGTCAGCGTTACCTCTGGAGGACAGTTTGAATTACGAAGTGGTCAAAGCTACTGTTCTTCGTGCCCTATGAGCTTGTGCCTGAGGCATACCGACAGAGATTTAGGTCTCATAGAAAGTCTTAGGTCTCATAGAAAGACTTATGTGGAATTTGCTAGAGACAAGGGAAATGTTTGATAAATGGCATGCTGCTAGTAAGGTAACTGATTTCAACTCTCTCCGGGAGTTAATCTTGTTGGAAGAGTTTAAAAATTGCTTACCCGAACGCATTGTAGTTTACCTAAACGAACAGAAAGTATCCTGTCTGGCAGAAGCGTCTGTGTTGGCAGACGAGTTTGTGTTGACGCACAAGAGTGTGTTTTCGGCTCAAACCGAGAGTAGAGCCACTGAGTTTCCTACCTTTAGCCCTAGTCGGCCAGCAGTAGTATATCAAGCACGCCAGAAGAATGAGCGTCCCTGTTTCTATTGTCATAAAGTAGGACATATGATTAATGATTGCTTCCTGCTTAAACGCAAACAAGGGATGCCTCTTCGTGCCAAGCCACCAACAGGTGTTGCTCTAATTCGTACGGTTAAGAGGTCGGCAACAAAACAGGTGCCTCAGGGTAACTGTAGTTTGAAAGTCTCAGTCCCCGACCGCCGTTATGAACCATTCATTTTCGAGGGGTTTGTGTCCCTAACGAATGACGAAGCGTCTCAACGACCAGTTAAAATCCTTAGAGATACTGGTGTGGCGCAGTCGTTTATATTGTCTGATGTGTTGCCCTTATCTGACGATACATATTGTGGTTCCAGTGTGTTAGTGCAGGGTATTGAAATGGGTTTTGTCCCAGTACCATTGCACTTTGTAAATGTACAGTCTGAGTTAATCAGTGGAATATTCAGTGGGGGTACGTCCTATGTTGCCAGTGAAAGGTGTGACCTTTATAATGGGTAACGATATTGCCGGAGGAAAGGTAGTACCCGTATTGGAAGTACTGGATAAAAGTGACCACTCTCTCTCGAATGAGCTGGCACAGAGTTATCCACATGTGTTCCCCGCTTGTGCTGTCACTCGTGCTCAGGCACTACAAGAGAGTGACGAGATAGATTTGTCGAACACTGTACTGTTCAAAGAGGTTGATCAAAAAGATGGATTGTGTGATACCTCGGAGAAGCTGATCACCTCTGACAAACAGCCCAGGAAAGAATCAAAGAACATTGAACTTATTGCTGATGCAATACAGTTACCAGTCACTCGTGAGCAGCTGATTGCTAACCAAAAGGTTGACAACAAGCTTGCTAAATGTTTTTCTAGTGTTGTCTCATTGGAAGATGTGAAGAAGAAGAACGTGGCTTACTTCATTGATGGTAATCTCCTCATGCGTAAATGGAAATCCCATGTTGACGCGGATGGAGATTGGAATGCTGTTTACCAAATAGTGATTCCTACAGCCTTTCGTCAAAATGTGTTATCCCTTGCTCATGATCACCAGTGGTCTGGTCATTTAGGAATCACAAAAACTTATGATTGGATCCTTCGACATTTCTTTTGGCCGGGTTTAAAACAAGATGTGGCTCAGTTCTGTCGGACATGCCACACCTGTCAGATAACAGGAAAACCAAATCAGGTTATTCCTCCCGCTCCTCTTTGTCCCATACCTGTCATAGGTGAACCATTCGAGCATGTGGTGGTTGATTGTGTCGGACCGTTACCGAAGACAAAATCGGGTAACCAGTTTTTGTTAACGATAATGTGTATGGCTACAAGATACCCCGAGGCCATTCCTCTGAGAAGGATTACAGCCCCGGTAGTGAGTAAAGCCTTAATAAAATTCTTCACGACATTCGGGTTACCTAGGGCGGTACAAAGCGATCAAGGAACCAATTTCCTATCCAAGCTCTTCAGGCAGGTGTTAAAATCCTTGTCAATTACGCACCGTGTGTCAAGCGCCTATCACCCAGAGTCTCAGGGTGCACTTGAAAGATGGCATCAGACACTGAAGTCTATGCTACGTAAATATTGTTTGGAATCTGAGAAAGATTGGGATGAGGGAGTTCCTCTAGTTTTGTTTGCTGCTCGTGAAACTGTGCAGGAGTCCCTAGGTTTCAGCCCGGCTGAACTGGTGTTTGGTCACACAGTGAGAGGACCAATGAAAGTCCTTAAAGAACAGTTCTTGTCCCAAGAGTTGTGTACCAGAGATGAGAATGTGTTGGACTACGTTAGTCGCTTGCGTGAGCGCCTACACCAAGCTTGTGCTCTCGCAAAGGAAGCTCTGTCTTCCTCACAGAGGAGCATGAAAAGACACTATGATAAAGAGGCTGTTTCTCGTCCACTACAGCCAGGTGACCAAGTACTGGTGTTATTACCTGTTCCAGGATCTTCACTGTCAGCTCGTTTCTCGGGTCCTTATTTAATTGAAAAGAAAATAAGTGAAACTGACTATGTGCTTCAAACTCCTGATAGACAACGCCAATCTCGTGTGTGTCACATTAACATGTTGAAAGCTTACCACACCCGACCCATCACACAGTTAGAGAGTTCAAAAACAGAGGAAGGTACTGCTGTCTCCTCTGCTACTACTGCTATGATAGTGGACTGTCATATTGATGATGTTGATGGCTTGGAGTTGCGCAATACTCAGCAGCAATGTGTTAGATTGCCCAACACAGAAATGCTGCTGTCTATCCAATCCGGTCTGGTTCATTTAACGGATGGACAGGCCAATGATATTGTGAGGCTACTACACAGTTTTCCATGTCTCTTTAATGACGTTCCTACTCGCACATGTGTTGGAACATGACATTAATGTTGGAAATGCTACACCTATCAAGCAACACCCATATCGTATCAACGCTTCCAAGAGGAAGATAATGAGGGATGAGGTGAGATATTTGTTGGAGAATGACCTGGCTAAGCCAAGTTCAAGCCCTTGGAGTTCTCCTTGCATTCTGGTTCCTAAACCTGATGGTACGTCCAGGTTATGTACGGATTATCGAAAGGTAAATTCTGTCACAATGCCAGATTCGTTCCCGTTACCCCGACTGGACGACTGTATCGACACTATTGGTGCTGCTAAGTATGTAACTAAGTTAGACCTCTTAAAAGGTTACTGGCAGGTTCCGTTAACTTCACGTGCTTCTGAGATTTCTGCCTTTGTGACCCCAGACAACTTCCTACAGTACTCAGTCATGGCTTTTGGGATGCGAAATGCACCAGCCACTTTCCAATGACTGGTTAACTCCGTATTAGCTGGCGTTCCTAATTGTAGTGCATACCTTGATGACCTAGTGATATATTCGTCTGAGTGGTCAGATCATGTTGACTCGCTAAGGGTAGTATGTGAATGGTTGGCAGCTGCTTCTCTAACCCTGAACTTGGCAAAGTGCGAGTTTGGGAAGGCTACTGTTACCTATCTCGGTAAAGAGGTTGGCCATGGACAGGTGCGCCCTGTTGGTGCCAAGGTCTTGGCTATAACTGCATTCCCTGCACCTACCACCAGACGAGAGCTACGCCGCTTTCTAGGGATGGTTGGCTACTACCGTAGCTTCTGTAAACATTTCTCTGTGGTAGTTGCTCCATTGACCGATTTGCTTAGTCCGGCTAGATCATTTGTGTGGTCCGCTGATTGTAAGAGCTTTTGAATCAGCAAAAGCACTCTTATGTAGTACACCTGTACTTGCTGCTCCAGATTTTGAACAACCGTTCAAACTTGAGGTAGATGCTAGTGCCAGAGGTGCTGTTCTACTGCAGCAGGACAAGAGTGGAGTGGATCATCCCGTTTGTTATTTTTCACGTAAATTTAATAAATGTCAAACAAACTATGCGACAATAGAACAAGAAGCTCTTGCTTTGTTGTTGGCTCTGCAATACTTTGAAGTATATATTGGTTCCAGTGCCCTACCCATGATTGTATATACTGACCATAACCCCTTAGTTTTTCTCCACCGACTGTACAACCAGAACCAGCGCCTTATGCGTTGGGCGCTGATTGTACAAAATTATAATTTCGAGATCCGCCACAAAAAGGGTTCTGATAATGTGTTGGCAGATGCTTTGTCTCGTGTGTGAAAATGATTTCTGTATGTTTTGCAAGGTTGTTGCTTTGTTGTGAATATTCATTGAAATACTGTAGTCGCAACCCCTAGGGTTGCTCTTTTAATGGTGGGAGTGTTACAGATACAGTTATCCTGTGTGTGTGTATCCTGTGTGTTTCTTTTCTCTCCTTCTCCCCTCACAGGTGAAAACCATCACTCCCCAATCAGTCAACAATCAATCATCAATCAGAAGACACACCTCCTATTTCCTGACCTATCACAGTTCCTTCCCCATGGTTTAAAAACCCCATCATTTGTTTGTTCTAAAGCTCAGCTCAATCTCTCTGTAAATGCCAGGTCTGTAGGTCTCACTCTCGCTTTGTGTCTTAAACCTCTCTTTTGTTTAAAGCACCTCCATAGCACTTTGTCATCACCTGTGAGTATTGTTTTTGGGTTATGGTGTTTGTTTGTTTGCTGGTAGGAAAAGGGGAAACTAAGACAAGTCGCCCATGGGCATACACTACCCGTAGGTAAGCTTTGTTAAATACACTAGTTAGAACTGGGCGGACCACCCACTGTATTTTTGGTTAGTTAGTTAGTTGTTGTTAAAGTAGGCTAGTCTAGCTTAGGGGTGTGTTATTGTATATTTATTGTTTCTTTCCTTGGGTCCAGCTCAGCCCCTTTTCCTGCTCCCCCCATTACCGTGTGTTTATAAATAAACCTAGAGTTTGACGGTAGATTTCTGTTGTCGTGGTTATTTCGTGCACACTTTTACTTTGTCACAATAATAATTTGCATGAGTTATGTTACGGGTCTCATTACCATCCCCCCTAGACTGTCGGGCCAAAAGGGATTCGTAACACAGCCATTAAACTCTAACTGTTTTAAAGTCACAATTGGCCTCATGGTGAAATCCCTGAGCGGTTTTCTTTCTCTCCGACAACTGAGTTAGGAAGGACTCCTGTATCTTTGTAGTAACTGGGTGTATTGATACACTATCCAAAGTGTTATTAACAACTTCACCATGCGTAAAGAGATATTCAATGTCTGCTGTTTCTGTTGTTTTTGCCATCTACCAATGGGTGCCATTCTTTGCGAGGCATTGGAAAACCTCTCATGTTAAACACTATTATTGCAGAAAGAGTGAGTCCATGCAACTTATTATCTGACTAGTTACGCACATTTTTACTCCATAACTCATTTAGGCTTGCCATAACAAAGGGGTTGAAAACTTACTGACTCAAGACATTTCATCTTTTCATTTTTTATTAATTTGTAAACCTCTCTAAAATCATAATTCCACTTTGACATTATGGGGTATTATGTATAAGCCAGTGACAAAGAAATCTCAATTTAAGTCATTTTAAATTCAAGCTCTAACACAACAATGTGAAAAAAGTCAAACGTATGAATAATTTCTGAAGGCACTGTATGAGATAGTTAGGCCTAGTGATATTGTCAACCATCATAAGCTGATCCAGGAAATATTTTTCTAACAAACAAATGCTGTGATAGGCCTATAGCACACCATGCAAAAACATCCAGTGCGGGACAACGATGGAAGAATGTCCAGAATATTTTGTCTTATTCGTTGCGCCAGTAAAGACAGTTCTGATCCATGTTGTATCCAATCCAATACATTAATGTTGATTATCTACCAATGTTTTAGGTTCAAATCATTTGTATTTTTGTTGTATTTTTTTGTTGTCTCCATGTGGTTCACACCTATCATTGGTCTCCCATCCTCCTACATTTATTAACTTCTTATGGCTGGGGGCAGTATTGAGTAGCTTGGATGCATAAGGTGCCCAGAGGTGCCCAGAGCTACTCAGTCCCAGTTGCTAATATATGTGTATTGTTAGTAATATTTGGATAGAAAACACTTAGAAGTTTCTAAAACTGTTTGAATGAGGTCTGATTATAACAGAACTCATATGGCAGGCAAAAACCTGAGCAGAAATCCAACCAGGAAGTGGAAAATCTGAGGTTGGTCATTTTTCAACTCATTCCCTATTGACGATACAGTGGGATGTTGGTCATGTTGCACTTCCTAAGAACTAATGCTACAGGCGAAACAAAGATGAAATTTCATACAGGAAATGGTCCAGATTTTGAATGCCCTGTGTTCCAATGTCTCCTTATATGGCTGTGAATGAGTCTGCACTTTCTGTCGTTTCCCCAAGGTGTCTGCAGCATTGTGACGTATTTGTAGGCATATCATTGGAAGATTGACCATAAGAGACTACATTTACTAGGTGTCCGCCCGGTGTCCTCCGTCGAAATTATTGCGTAATCTCCAGGTCCATGCGCGTTCCATTTTCTTCAGAGGAGAAACCAAACTGCCACGAATGATTTATCATCGATAGATATGTGAAAAATACCTTGAGGATTGATTCTAAACAACGTTTGCCATGTTTCTGTCGATATTATGGAGTTAATTTGGAAAAAAAGTTTGCATTGTAATGACTTAATTTTCGGGTTTTTTCTTACCCAAACGTGATGAACAAAACGGAGAGATTTGTCCTACACAAATAATATTTTTGGAAAAACTGAGAGTCTCTCTAACTGAGAGTCTCCTCATTGAAAACATCTGAAGTTCTTCAAAGGTAAATTATTTTATTTGAATGCTTTTCTTGTTTTTGTGAAAATGTTGCATGCTGAATGCTAGGCTTAATGCTATGCTAGGCTATCAATACTCTTACAAAAATTATTGTTTAGCTATGGTTCAAAAGCATATTTTGAAAATCTGAGATGAGTGTTAACAAAAGGCTAAGCTTAAGAGCAAATATATTTATTTAAATTCATTTGCGATTTTCATGAATAGTTAACGTTGCGTTATGGTAATGAGCTTGAGGCTATAAATAGGATCCCAGATACGGGATTGCTCGTCGCAACAGGTTAAACATACTAAAGATTGATTCTATGCTTCGTTTGACATGTTTCTACGACTGTAACGGAACTTTTTGACATTTCATCTGACCTAACATAATCATGTGTGGTGCTTTCACCGTAAAGCCTATTTGAAATCTAACACTGTGATGGAATTAACAAGAAGTGTATCTTTAAAATGGTGTGAAATACTAGTATGTTTGAGGAATTTTAATTATGGGATTTCTGATGTTTTGACTTTGGCGCCCTGCACTTTCACTGGCTGTTGTCATATCGATCCCGTTAGCGGGATCTCAGCCCTAAGACGTTTTTTAAAAAATCACCGGCCTCCACTTGTGTAGATATAGCAGAAGAGACAAGGCAAGAAAATCACTTTAGACTATTAGAGATTAGGGCTGACCCCAATTAGTCGACTGGTTGAGTGTTTGGTCGTTAGGCTGTTGGTCGACCAAGATTGTTTTAGTCATGCAGTAACAAATATATTTGCGCCCAGATCAGTAAACTAATCTATTGTGGCCTAGACTAAAAGCCAATATATGCTTAATACGATTTGTGTGGCACAATTGTGGAGCCTCCAGAGGTATGCAGAGGCCAAATCGAGCTCTGTTCTGGATCGTCATGCGCCTCCCAAATTTTGTAACAATGCGGAGGGCTCTATATAACTCTCAACATTGACATGATTGGTTGACGGTAGATGGGGGCAGTACATTCTGTAGAAAACACAAACTCTTCCTTAACAACAGCTCTGCACTGCTCCACGAAGTGTAAGAAGTATGACCGACCTGACTTCTGCGAAAACCATATCGCCATAAATTGCTGCATGACCAATCCAGGCGTAGGATTGACCATGCACTTCTCTCTCCAGAATGCGCTCGTTCCAACCAATTTGTGCACATGTGTTTTTTCATAACTTCACTGTGTGAATTGTTTGCATTCGATTGTTTGTGTATATCAATTCTCCATTACATAACACCAGTTGTACATTTACCGTTAATTCCTATTTCTAATTTAGAATGTTTGATACTCTGTGTAAGGTAATTTCTGTTAATGCATTCTATTTTATTATTATAATTGTAGGAGTAGAAACATTGTTTGCAGAGTACCGAACCTATGCTACACTTGTGAGAAACACATTTGGTTTATTTCATTCCATTTACGAGTTTTGTCAACTTAGTCATCTTTTGTTTAGCGCGTAATCCAGTCAATGTTGAGTTAGGACGTGCACGCATAGGAAGTAGACTTATATGTTACCTGAACGTAAATGTAGGCATATAAATGTGCCCATTTGGGGATCTGAAATTATTTATGATTGGCTTAACACACCACTACTAATGACCTGTTGAGCTTCTCAAAGTAATGTTTTCTTCACCTCAAACATCATTCAAACAAAGTCTGTTTTTACATCCATTGAGAATTAGAATAGTTCCTCAATGTATTTGAAAAATCTTTCCAGCACTCTCCTTTTCAAAAACCACAGCGTGAAAAGGGAAAAATGTCCTGCTCTGATCCAGTGGAAACGCCATAAAATAAGCCTACCTTTAATTTGTATTTATTTATTTAACCTTTATTTAACTAGGTAGACTAGTTGAGAACAAGTTCTCATTTGAAACTGCGACCTGGCCAAGATAAAGCATAGCATTTCGACACATACAACACAGTGTTACACATGGAAGAAACAAAACATACAGTAGAAAAAATAAAACAAAAGGTCTATATACAGTGAGTGCAAATGAGGTAAGGGAGTTAAGGCAATAAATAGGCCATGTTGGCGAAGTAATTACAATATAGAAATTAAACACTGGAATGGTAGATGGGCAGAAGATGAATGTGCAAGTAGAGATACTGGGGTGCAAAAGAGCAAGATAAATAAATAAACACAGTATGGGGATGAGGTACAGTGCCTTGCAAAAGTATTCGGCCCCCTTGAACTTTGCGACCTTATGCCACATTTCAGGCTTCAAACATAAAGACATAACTGTATTTTTTGTGAAGAATCAACAACAAGTGGGACACAATCATGAAGTGGAACGACATTTTTTGGATATTTCAAACTTTTTGAACAAATCAAAAACTGAAATTGGGCGTGCACAATTATTCAGCCCCTTTACTTTCAGTGCAGCAAACTCTCTCCAGAAGTTCAGTGAGGATCTCTGAATGATCCAATGTTGACCTAAATGACTAATGATGATAAATACAATCCACCTGTGTGTAATCAAGTCTCCGTATAAATGCACCTGCACTGTGATAGTCTCAGAGGTCCGTTAAAAGCGCTGAGAGCATCATGAAGAACAAGGAACACACCAGGCATGTCCGAGATACTGTTGTGAAGAAGTTTAAAGAAGTTTTGGATACCAAAAGATTTCCCAAGCTTTAAACATCCCAAGGAGCACTGTGCAAGCGATAATATTAAAATGGAAGGAGTATCAGACCACTGCAAATCTACCAAGACCTGGCCGTCCCTCTAAACTTTCAGCTCATACAAGGAGAAGACTGATCAGAGATGCAGCCAAGAGGCCCATGATCACTCTGAATGAACTGCAGAGATCTACAGCTGAGGTGGGACACTCTGTCCATAGGACAACAATCAGTCGTATATTGCACAAATCTGGCCTTTATGGAAGAGTGGCAAGAAGAAAGCCATTTCTTAAAGATATCCATAAAAAGTGTTGTTTAAAGTTTGCCACAAGCCACCTGGGAGACACACCAAACATGTGGAAGAAGGTGCTCTGGTCAGATGAAACCAAAATTGAACTTTTTGGCAACAATGCAAAACGTTATGTTTGGCATAAAAGTGACACAGCTTATCACCATGAACACACCATCCCCACTGTCAAACATGGTGGTGGCAGCATCATGGTTTGGGCCTGTTTTTCTTCAGCAGGGACAGGGAAGATGGTTAAAATTGATGGGAAGATGGATGGAGCCAAATACAGGACCATTCTGGAAGAAAACCTGATGGAGTCTGCAAAAGACCTGAGACTGGGACGGAGATGTGTCTTCCAACAAGACAATGATCCAAAACAAAGCAAAATCTACAATGGAATGGTTCAAAAATAAACATATCCAGGTGTTAGAATGGCCAAGTCAAAGTCCAGACCTGAATCCAATCGAGAATCTGTGGAAAGAACTGAAAACTGCTGTTCACAAATGCTCTCCATCCAACCTCACTGAGCTCGATCTGTTTTGCAAGGAGGAATGGGAAAAAAATTCAGTCTCTCGATGTGCAAAACTGATAGAGACATACCCCAAGTGACTTACAGCTGTAATCGCAGCAAAAGGTGGCGCTACAAAGTATTAACTTAAGGGGGCTGAATAATGTTGCACGTCCAATTTTTCAGTTTTTGATTTGTTAAAGTTTGAAATATCCAATAAATGTCATTCCACTTCATGATTGTGTCCCACTTGTTGATTCTTCACAAAAAAATACAGTTTTATATCTTTATGTTTGAAGCCTGAAATGTGGCAAAAGGTCGCAAAGTTCAAGGGGGCCGAATACTTTCGCAAGGCACTGTAGATAGATGGGCCGTTTACAGATGGGCTATGTACAGGTGCAGAGATATGTGAGCTGCTCTGACAGCTGGTGCTTAAAGCTAGTGATTTTTGCAGTTCATTTCAGTCATTGGCAGCAGAGAACTGGATGGAAAGGCAACCAAAGGAGGAATTGGCTTTGGGGGTGACCAGTGAGATAAACCTGCTGGAGCGTGTGGTACGAGTGGGTGCTGCTATGGTGACCAGTGAGCTGAGATAAGGTGGGGCTTTACCTAGCAGAGACTTGTAGATAACCTGTAGCCAGTGGGTTTGGCGCCGGGTATGATGCTAGGGCCAACTAACGAGAGTGTACAGGTCGCAGGGATGGGTAGTGTCTGAGGCTTTGGTGACAAAACGGATGGTACTGTGATAGATTGCATCCAACTTGTTGAGTGTTGGAGGCTATTTTATAGATGACATCGCCGAAGTCGAGGATCGGTAGGATGGTCAGTTTTACGAGGGTATGTTTGGCAGCATGAGTGAAGGATGCTTTGTTGCGATATAGGAAGCCGATTCTAGAATAAATTTTGGATTGGAAATGCTTAATGTGACTCTGGAAGGAGAGTTTACAGTCGAACCAGACACCTAGGTATTTGTAGTTATTTAGTCCACGTATTCTAAGTCAGAGCCGTCCAGAGTAGTGATGCTGAACGGACGGGCAGGTGCGGGCAGTGATCGATTGAATAGCATGCATTTAGTTTTACTTGCGTTTAAGAGCAGTTGGAGGCCACGGAAGGAGAGTTGTAATGGCATTGAAGCTCGTCTGGAGGTTAGTTAACACCGTGTCCAAAGAGGGGCCAGAATTATACATAATGGTGTCGTCTGCGTAGAGGTGGATCAGAGAATCACCAGCAGCAAGAGTGACATCATTGATGTATACAGAGAAGAGAGTTGGCCCAAGAATTGAACCCTGTGGCACCCCCATAGAGACTGCCAGAGTTCCGAACAGAGAAGTAGTTGGTAAACCAGGTGAGGCAATCATTTGAGGAACCAAGCCTGTCGAGTCTGCCAATAAGAATGTGGTGATTGACAGTCGAAAGCCTCGGCCAGGTTGATGACTACGGCTGCACAGTAATGTCTCTTATCAATGGCGGTTATGTCGTTTAGGACCTTGAGCGTGGCTGAGGTGCACCCATGACCAGCTCTGAAACCAGATTGCATAGCGGAGAAGGTACAGTAGGATTCGAAATGGTCCGTAATCTGTTTGTTAACATGGCTTTCAAAGACTTTAGAAAGACAGGGCAGGATAGATATAGGTCTGTAGCAGTTTGGGTCTAGTGTCACCCCCTTTGAAGAGGGGGATGACCGCAGCAACTTTCCAATCTTTGGGAATCTCAGACGATATGAAAGAGGTTGAACAAGCTAGTTATAGGGGTTGCAAGAATTGTGGCAGATATTTTAGAAAGAGAGGGTCCAGATTTTCTAGCCAGGCTGATTTGGAGGGGTCCACATTTTGCAGCTCTTTCAGAACATCAGCTATCTGGATTTGGGTGAAGGAGAAATGGTGGGGGCTTTGGCGGGTTGGAGGGTGCCGGACAGTTGACCGTGGTAGGGGTAGCCAGGTGAAAAGCATGGCCAGCCATAGAGAAATGCTTATTGAAATTCTCAATTATAGTGGTTTATCAGTGGTAACATTATTTCCTAGCCTCAGAGCAGTGGGCAGCTGGGAGGAGGTGCTCATGGACTTTACAGTGTCCCAGAACCTTTTTGAGTTTGTACTACAGGATGCAAATTTCTGTTTGAAAAAGCTAGCCTTAGCTTTCCTAACTGCCTGTGTATATTTGTTCCTAACTTCCCTGAAAAGTTGCATATCACGGGGGCTATTCGATGCTAATGCAGAACGCCACAGTATGTTTTTGTGTGGGTCATGGGCAGACATAGTCCTTGGTTTACTCCAGACCTATCTGTTCCTAGTTTTTTTTTAATTGAATGGGGCATGCTTATTTAAGATGGTGAGGAAGGCACTTTTAAAGAATAACCAGGCATCCTCTTCTGACGGGATGAGGTCAATGTCATTCCAGGATACACCGGCCAGGTCGATTAGAAAGGCCTGCTCGCAGAAGTGTTTTAGGGAGTGGTTTAGGGAGTGTGAAAGTGATGAGGGGTGGTCGTTTGGTCGCAGATTACCTGATTACTTCTTATCAGTGCTCGACTTGGACTGAAATAGGTTTAGGTACTCAATTGTGGGTTCTGGTACTGTTTCTATTTATGTGCAGATGCTCCACTGTACTTGTGAGCTAATATTCTATAAGAGGAACAGGAGCAACCAGAATATTTTATACAATGTTGCAAGTTAGCTACCTTTGGTCTGACCCAAGATAATAGTTGATACCATTGTGATTTATAGGATATTTATTTTTATCAGGATATTTTCTACATTCAGGCTGCAATGTTTTCATTTGTTGGCTTTATCTAGGCTATTTTTACATAGTTGGCAATGGCAATATAAGTTACATGTTAGGTTTGTATCATTTTCATTTAGATAGAATTTTTATTAACCACAAGACAATGATTTTGAGATTAATAAATTATAAATTAAATGAAACTGCTAAATGAAAATGTGCATATGAAAACCATAACTGGCACTTAGATCGGTAGAAATTTTAAGATACATTGGCATTTCACATGAGAAAGGTTGCCGAATCCTCATGTAGCCTACTACCGGCAACTTCAGGAGCATAATGGCAGAATTTGTGAAAGCCAGCACGAGCAGGAGGAGAATATTTGGGTCAGGTTATATACTTTTTCCTTCTGGATATCTAGAGGCAGTTGTCTTATTTCATCAAACCGTAAGCTCAATGCATACTGTTTATTTTATTAAAACACATATGGAAAAATACAAGAACAGATGACTTTCAGTCGACCAATATTTTTTTTTTCAGGGACAGCCCTAATTGAGATGTGGAAAGCCCATGTCTCCTCTAGTCTAGATTCCTCGCAAAACCTTAATTGAGACATGCAAAGAAGATCTCCTCTAAGCTGCCAATGATCACTGGGTGGGGGGCGTATAGTAAATGTGCTGTATATCCTCAGTCAAATTGTACCCAGAAAGTAATTTCAGTGATAGCGAGCTGGGCACAGTCAAGAAACTGTATGAATGTAGGAAAACTATAATTTCGACACAGTTTCGATTTCACTTGAGTCATTTTAAAGTATATTGAGTCCCTCCCAAAAAAAGGCCTATATCAGTCATGACAGCAGTCAAATTTAGTCACGGTAATTAGACTTCCCCAAGCTCTGATGCTGCTGATGGTCTTTAGTAGCCTACCAAACTTGCTAACTGCCTGGTATTCAGGACTCTATTGTCCCTCTAATCACTCTGACATGAATGCAAATGTGATTGAAAATCTAATCAAACATTTCATGAGAGCCCATGAGCTCATGTTGCACAACATTTCTATAGGCTATGTAATTGCGTGAGAAAACAGAGTTGATGGCCTCTATTAAAAAAAGGATCCCATCAGCTTTCTATAGGCTAGGCTTACTATATTTATTTATCAACTTCTCTTATATTAAGCACATTGCTTCTCTTTACAACAGGAGTAGCCTACCTGGCTGGCATGAAAATAAACCATGGGAAAGGCATCCTCCATTCACTAGTTAAGTGCATAGATTACGTATTTTTTGCCCCTGCCCCAGTTTCAAGATATGGACCACTATCATGCACCTTCGAAATCAAAACAAATTTCACACATAAACTAAATAATGTATGTAAAGACAATATTAAATCAAGAATAGTCTGATGGGTGACAATATCAGCCTGTCACATGTGAATGATGCCCAGCTTGTGTGCCTGCCTTTTTTTGCGACTTTTTCAAATCAGTCGCACACCTCATGTAGGCCTATAAGGTTTGTATCACGGGGCCCCCCGAGTGGCGCAGCGGTGTAAGTCACTGCATCGCAGTGTTGCTGCGTCACTACAGCCTGGGTTTCGTTCCCATACGGTGTTACAACCAGGCAGGAGTCCCATAGGGAGGCGCACAATTGGCCTAGCATTGTCTGGGTTAGGAGAGGGTTTGGCCGGGGGGGCTGTACTTGGCTCATCGTGCTCTAGAGACTCCTTGTGGCGGGCCGGATGCCTGCAGGCTGACTTCGGGTTAAGCAAGCAGGTGTTAAGCAGCGCAGCTTGACGGGTCATGTTTCGGAGGACACATGACTTGACCTTCACCTCTCCTGTGCTCGTTGGAGAGTTGCAGCGATGAGACAAGATTGTAATCACAAAATTGGGTAGAAGGGGTTAACATTTTTGTTTTTTATCACCACTAGTGGGAGAAATACCATTTTAAAATTAAGCATATTAATCCTCTTTACAATGGTTGTAGAGCCTAACTGGCATACATACGCACTGTGTGAGTTTCAAGTTTGGGGAAGTTCATTTTCACCATAAAAATTCAACTTTATAATAAAAGCATTACATGAACAATTGCATTTGCGGTCACTTTTGAGAATGGTGCTTTCCCGCTAATTGATTGCATTGCTGTGCTTATAATGTGAAGTAATAGCCAAATAGTTTAACATTTTAAGCTAAACGTTCTGATCGGTTGCATCAGCCTCAATATTTTTAAAATATTTGTTGATGCTAGTGGTTGTATTCATTTGGAATCTACTCCCTTCCACAACTGTCCCAGACTATGCTTGGAATATTTATATGGGGGATAATAGATTAACATGGGCTAGTGATTTTGATGTTCGTTAGGCCTACTCACCTTGCTGGCTGATGAAAAGTAAATGTGGCCAGTTCTTCCGACATCTTCAATATGCTCCTCGGCATTTGATAGGGATGCACACGCGCAGCTGCATCCCTGTGAGAAGGACCTGATCACAGGATGGGCATTGACTAATAAGAATTGAGATATCTGAGAGAACCATGTGAGTGAGAGGCCCTTCTGGGGATGCAGCCAGGAGAAGGGAATTGTAATTATTATATTCAGCCCAAGAGGCACAACGGACAACGGCCGCAAAAGGCATGGATTTATTTAGGGGATATTACGACAACACAAAGGGGATGCAGCCAGGAAATTCAAGGAAATTGTGAATGAGAGACTGATGAAGTGTGTGCAACCTGCGCAAAAAAACAGAGCACAGCCTTTCATGCAACTTTTTTGAAATCATCTTTAGTCGCATCATGCTGCCTTAGAATGTGATTAAAATCAAAACATATATCCCAACGTTTGTACCACAACTAAAGTTGCATAAATAACTCTAAATTAAGCATATCGGAGGGCCGGTTAGCTGCATGTGTGACTCCCTCAAATCATTTGGAGATTATCACTTCTATTTTATTCAGCTTTGTTCAATTGTATTCTTGATACTATAAAATTAATATCAAATAATGCCACGGAATTCCAAGCAAATCTTGTTTGCTAAATGAACTAGGGTAGCCCACACCCATAGCCAGATTAGGGCCTAACATAAGGACAACTCAGAGTATGCTATTCTGTACATCTAAAATATATATTTTCCTCATATCATGTTTGTTTAGACCTGTCTAAAATAAATAATGGATTTATTGTGATGGTGTAGGCTATATTAAATGGATTTATTAGACCTGTTGAAATGTAGAGGTTTCAAAACATGTGGCTTGTAGGCTATGTGTGGAAGCCAGGAGATGCTAAATGTGTTTGTTAATTACCATGAGACCGACAGTTATTTGCTTGACAATCACCAGCTGACAATTTTGTGACCACCACAGCCCTAGTAATAAGACACTACTGCTTTGAGTAGTCCAGACTGAATAATCTCTGATTGGTAAATCTTATGACACTGATGTGTGTCAATTACAATAACACTACTGAAAGGGTAAATGGTCAAATACAGCTAGGCAATCATGCTAAGGTCGATGGTTTCATTCCAGGATGATGCTCTCATTCTCTCCTCTTGGCATCCACATCCCTAAGGACTTGGTGTGGACATGGTCCATACACACCCGCACAGTCGTGAAGAGGGCACTGCAGTGCCTCTTCCCCCTCAGGAGGCTGAAAATATCTGGCATGGGCCCATGACACTTTGCATCACCGCTTGGGTATAGGAAATGCACCGCCCTTGACTGCAAAGTTCTACAGAGGGTGGTGAGGACAGCCCAGTACATCACTAGGGCAGAGCTTCCTGCCATCCAGGACCACGAAATCAAATGTATTGGTCACATCCACATATTTATAAGATGTTATTGAGGGTGTTGCAAAATTTGCATATCAGGCGGTGCCAAAGACTCCAGCCACCAAAGCCATAGACTGTTAATTCTGCTACTGTCTGGCAAACGGTACGGGAGCATCGGCTCTCGAACCAACAGACTCAGAGACAGCTTCTAAATCAAATAAAAATGTATTTGTCACATACACATATTTAGCAGATGTTATTGCGGGTGTAGCTAAATACTTGCAGTCATAAGACTGACAAATAGCCAGACTGCTAAATAGTAAATTAATGGTACCCAAACTATCTGCACTGACCCTATGCATACTCAATAGACTATATATACACAAACCAGATACACACACTTCACACACTGTACATTGATACTCCGCCACAAAACCAACACACATTCACATAACACAACACAATCACACGTTTAAACTAATTTGGTGCTGCTACACTGTTCTTTATTTCACACTTATTATTGTCTATCCTAATGCCTAGTCACTTTACCCTGCCTTCATGTACATATCTACCTCGAATACCTTGTACCGCTGCACATTGATTTGGTACTGGTACCCCCTGTATATAGCATTACAGCCTTATTCTAATATGTATTACATTGATGAGGGGAAAAAAACTATCCACACACACAATACCTCATAATGACAAAGCAAAAACAGGTTAAAAAAAATCACATTTACATAAGTACTCAGACCCTTTACCCAGTTGAAGCACCTTTGGCAGCGATTACAGCCTCGAATCTTCTTGGGTATGACGCTACAAGCTTGGCACACATCTGTATTTAACCAAAACCAAGCCAGAAGCTAGCCAGTTTACTGGCGAACGTTAGTATTCAGCTAACCACGGTTTGTGGTCATCAGCTATCCTTTAGCTCGAAAAGCTATTACCAGTTTTGTACAACGCAACTTTTCTCTCCATATCCCCGGATTTTAACTGCAAGCTCTGGACATTTATACCTGGATCTCGCAGCTAACTAGCTGCTATCTGTGTGACTATTGGCTTACGTCGATCCCGGAGCAAACATAAATTATTCCGGAGGTAGCCAGCTGAAGAGTTCCATCAGCCACTCCTGGGCTACGGTCACCCATCCGGACCCGTTTTACTGCCGATGCGGAGCCCCACCGGGACTTCACGACTGGACTACCGATGTGATCTGCCCGAGGGAGTTATCCAACTGGCCCCTCCGTCACGATGTTACCTGAACGCCCATCTGCGGCCCGCTAATCGTTAGCTGTCTTATCGGCTGCTATCTGAATAGGTCTATCAGACAATTATTCTTGGGTCACTAGAACTTTATCCATTTTGCCAATTGGATTGATCCCCTGTACCACACGGAACCCCACTAATCTACCGACAGAAACACACAAGGTGGCTAGAAACAGACCTCCATCCTATGCTAGCTTGCTGCCGATGGCCCGGCTAGCTGTCTGAATCCCCGTGACCCCAACCAACCTCACCACTCACTGTAACCTTATGATCACTCGACTAAGCATACCTCTCCTTAATGTCAATATGCCTTGTCCATTGCTGTTCTGGTTAGTGTTTATTGGCTTATTTCACTGTAGAGCCTCTAGCCCTGCTCATTATACCTTATCCAACCTTTCAATTCCACCACTCACACATGCAATGACATCACCTGGTTTCAATTGTTTCTAGAGACAATATCTCTCTCAATGCCTAGGTTTACCTCCACTGTATTCACATCCTACCATACCATTGTCTGTACATTTTACCTTGCAGATATTTTAATCGCCCCCAGAATCCTGCTCCTTTTACTCTCAGTTCCAGACGCCCTAGACAACGAATTCTCATAGATTTTAGCTGTACCCTTATCCTACTCCTCCTCTCTTCCTCTGGTGATGTAGAGGTGAATCCAGGCCCTGCAGTGCCTAGCTCTACTTCTATTTCCCAGGCGCTCTCTTTTGATCACTTCTGTAACCGTTATAGACTTGGTTTCATGACTGTTAACATTAGAAGCATCCTCCCTAAGATTGTTTTATTCACTGCTTTAGCACACTCTGCCAACCCGGATGTTCTAGCCGTGTCTGAATCCTGGCTTAGGAAGACCACCAAAAATTCTGAAATCTTCATCCCTAACTACAACATTTTCAGACAAGATAGAACAGCCAAAGGGGGCGGTGTTGCAATCTACTGCAAAGATAGCCTGCAGAGTTCTGTCTTACTATCCAGGTCTGTACTCAAACAATTTGAACTTCTACTTTTAAAAATCAACCTCTCTAAAAACAAGTCTCTCACTGTTGCCGCCTGCTATAGACCACCCTCTGCCCCCAACTGTGCTTTGGACACCATATGTGAACTGATTGCCCACCATCTATCTTCAAAGCTCGTGCAGCAAGGCGACCTAAACTGGAACATGCTTAACAACCCAGCCACCCTACAATCTAAGCTTGATGCCCTCAATCTCACACAAATGATCAATGAACCTACCAGGTACCATCCCAAAGCCGTAAACACGGGCACCCTCATAGATATCATCCTAACCAACTTGACCTCTAAATACACCTCTGATGTTTTCAACCAAGATCTCAGCGATCACTGCCTCATTGCCTGCATCCATAATGGGTCAGCGGTCAAACGACCTCCGCTCATCACTGTCAAACGCTCCCTGAAACACTTCAGCAAGCAGGCCTTTCTAATCGACCTGGCCGGGGTATCCTGGAAGGATATTGATCTCATCCCGTCAGTAGAGGATGCCTGGTTATTACAAAAAAGCCTTCCTCACCATCTTAAATAAGCATACCCATTCAAGAAATTTAGAACCAGGAACAGATATAGCCCGTGTATCTCTCCAGACCTGACTGCCCTTAACCAACACAAAAACATCCTATGGCGTTCTGCATTAGCATTGAAAAGCCCTTGTGATATGCAACTATTCAGCGAAGCTAGAAACCAATACATACAGGCAGTTTTTCAAGCAGAAATTTGCTTCCTGCAACACAAACTCAAAAAAGTTCTGGGACACTGTAAAGTCCATGGAGAAGAACACCTCCTCCCAGCTGCCCACTGCACTGAGGATAGTAAACAATGACAATCTGGACCCTCTCTTTCTACAATTATCTGCCGAAATTGTTGCAACCCCTATTTCTAGCCTGCTCTTTTGTGTCGTCTGAGATTCCCATAGATTGGAAAGCAGCTGCGGTCATCCCCCTCTTCAAAAGGGGGACACACTCTTGACCCAAACTGCTACAGACCTATATCTATACTACCCTGCCTTTCTAAGGTATTTGAAAGCCAAGTCAACAAACAGATTACCGACCATTTCGAATCCCTCCATACCTTCTCCGCTATGCAATCTGGTTTCAAAGCTGGGTGCACCTTAGCCACGCTCAAGGTCCTGAACGATATCTTAACCGCCATCGATAAGAAACAATACTGTGCAGCAGTATTCATTGACCTGGCCAAGGCTTTCGACTGTCAATCACCACATCCTCATCGGCAGACTCGATAGCCTTGGTTTCTCAAATGATTGCCTCGCCTGGTTCACCAACTACTTCTCTGATAGAGTTCAGTGTGTCAAATCGGAGGGCCTGTTGTCCGGGCCTCTGGCAGTCTCTATGGGGGTGCCACAGGTTTCAATTATTGGACCGGCTCTCTTCTCTGTATACATCAATGATATTGCGCTTGCTGCTGGTGAGTCTCTGGTCCACCTCTACACAGACGACACCATTCTGTATGCTTCTGGCCCTTCATTGGACACTGTTAACAATGCTCCAGACGAGTTTCAATGCCATACAACACTCCTTCCATGGCCTCCAACTGCTATTAAATACAAGTAAAACTAAATGCATGCTCTTCAACCGATCGCTGCCTGCACCTGCCCGCCCGTCCAACATCACTACTCGGTTCTGACTTAGAATATGTGGACAACTACAAATACCTAGGTGTCCGGTTAGACTGTAAACTCTCCTTCCAGACTCGCAACAAACATCTCCAATCCAAAGTTAAATCTAGAATTGGCTTCCTATTTCGCAACAAAGCATCCTTCACACATGCTGCCAAACATCACCATTGTAAAACGGACCATCCTATCGATCCTCAACTTCGGCGATGTCATCTACAAAATAGCCTCCAATACCCTACTCAATAAATTGGATGCAGTCTATCACAGTGCCATCCGTTTCGTCACCAAAGCCCCATATACTACCCACCACTGCGACCTGTACGCTCTCGTTGGCTGGCCCTCACTTCATACTCGTCGCCAAACCCACTGGCTCCAGGTCATCTACAAGACCTTGCTATGTAAAGTCTCCCCTTAACTCAGCTAGCTGGTCACCATAGCAGCACCCACCTGTAGCACGTGCTCCAGTAGGTATATCTAGCTGGTCACCCCCAAAACCAATTCTTCCTTTAGCAGTCTCTCCTTCCAGTTCTCCGCTGATCAATTAGCCTTTTAAAATGATAAACTTGGATTAGCTAATACAACGTGCCATTGGAACACAGGATTGATGGTTGCTGATAATGGGCCTCTGTACACCTATGTAGATATTCCATTAACAAACTGCTGTTTCCAGCTACAATAGTCATTTACAGCATCAACAATGTTTACAATGTATTTCTGATAAATGTAATGTTATTTTAAAGGGACAAAAAAAAGCTTTTCTTTCAAAAACAAGGACATTTCTAAGTGACCCCAAACTTTTGAACGGTAGTGTATATAATAATTGATCAACCCTACAAACATCACAATACAAAGGAGGAACTTCTTGATGCAATTAAAGCCATCCAAGTCCGGGAAAATACCAGGGATGGATGGCATACCAGTGGAGGTATATATATATATATATATATATATATATATATATATATATATATATATTTTGATATTCTCAGAGGACCGTTATTAGCATGTTTTAACCAATCCTATATAAATAGATTACCGGACACTCAACAAGGTCTGATTTCATTATTACTGAAACAGGATCCAAGTGGTAAATATAAAGATCCAGTCCATTTAAAAAAATTGGAAGCCTCTTACACTTCAGTGTTGTGATACAAAAATTCTAACTAAATGCTTAATTAAAAAGGTTGTCAGATATTATTCATCCTAGTCAGACATGCTTTTTACATGGATGATACATTGGAGATAATATTAGACAAGTACTGGAAACAACAGAACACTATGAAATATCTGGGAATCCAGGATTGGTATTCATAGCTGACTTTGAAAAGGCCTTTGATAAAGTATGACTGGCGTTTATATATAAATGCCTGGAATTTTCAAATTTTGGAGAATATCTTATAAAATGGGTTAAAGTTATGTATACTAACCCTTGGTGTAAAATAGTAAATAATGGCTACATCTCAGAAAGTTTTAAACTGTTAAGAGGAGAAAAACAAGGTTGTCCACTATTGACATATTGCCATTGAAATCCCTCCACAACCTCAAGAGGATCTAGATACTTTTTCTAACCTCTCTGGATTAAAACCAAATTATGTGTACTATATTACATATTTGATCACTAAAAAAAGACTTTTCCATTACTGTGTAGTTTACCTATAAAATGGTCTGACGGGATGTGGACATACTCGGTATACATATCCCAAAATACATATCCCAAAATAAATAAATTATGTCACTCTAATACATTTTTAGAGAAAGTTAGATAAAAATAGATAAGATCTTGCAACCAAGAAAAGGAAAATACTTGTCTATTTGTGGAAAAATCTCCCTGATTAACTCTATAGCGACCAGTTTTTTTAATTATATGAACAAAAATTATATAAATTTGATTGGAATAGCAAGCCAGACAAAATTAAATAGGCATATTTATATAATGAATATACATAGTGGGGCAAAAAAGTATTTAGTCAGCCACCAATTGTGCAAGTTATCCCACTTGTAATTTTCATCATAGGTACACTTCAACTATGACAGACAAAATTAGAAGGAAAAAAATCCAGAAAATCACATTGTAGGATTTTTAATGAATTTATTTGTAAATTATGGTGGAAAATAAATATTTGGTCACCAACAAACAAGCAAGATTTCTGGCTCTCACAGACCTGTAACTTCGTCTATAAGAGGCTCCTCTGTCCTCCACTCGTTACCTGTATTAATGGCACCTGTTTGAACTTGTTATCAGTATAAAAGACACCTGTCCATAACCTCAAACAGTCACACTCCAAACTCCACTAAGGCCAAGACCAAAGAGCTGTCAAAGGACACCAGAAACAAAATGGAAATCAACTATGGGAGCAATTATTAGGAAATGGAAGACATACAAGACCACTGATAATCTCCCTCGATCTGGGGCTCCACGCAAGGTCTCACCCCGTGGGGTCAAAAATCCCAGAACCACACGGGGGACCTAGTGAATGACCTGCAGAGAGCTGGGACCAAAGTAACAAAGCCTACCATCAGTAACACACTATGCCACAAGGGACTCAAATCCTGCAGTGCCAGACGTGTCCCCCTGCTTAAGCCAGTACATGTCCAGGCCCGTCTGAAGTTTGCTAGAGAGCATTTGAATGATCCAGAAGAAGATTGGGAGAATGTCATATGGTCAGATCAAACCAAAAATCTGCTACACCAAACAGTACCTATCCTGTAACACACAGTAATAGATACCAAAAATCTTTGGTTAAATCACATTATTTAACAATCTGTAGCTAACAGAACTGGTGATCAGCAGATGAGAGAGGTTGTCAGGATGACATTTCCATTCCAAAGAAACATACAGTAAGTTCAGGGAATACTTGTAAAGATGTGGGAGAAGGATCATGATCAAACTGCCATCCAGCTCCTCATGAGTCATCTGCTTGAAATTGAGCATAATGTCTAATCCCTCAAGAGGGATACAGTTCACGGGATACAGTTCTGCTACAATGAAACATGCAGGCAAAGGAATTCTGTTTCTATATCTAGAATCCACTCCAGGAAGATGCCCAGGCACCATACGGTATTGTCTGCAAGACAAAAACAAACAAAATGATACTCCATTGTACAGTTTGAACAACAGTTGAACATGTGCACAAGCACAAAGATTACATTTGCAACAATATCTAGCCGAATATAAATAATTGGGGCATAACCCTCAACCTTTGCACAGGGACGAGGCCGTACAAATGAGCCTAGTTATGTAGGCAGAGAGTATCTACCTACAGTCATGTCTATCAGGCATGCTTAGGCAAATATTTTCATAGTGAAACCAGATTCAGTTTTACAACAGTAAGGTATTGTATTATTGTTTTCTCCTCACTGTTTGCTAGTTAACTTAGCTAGCTAGCTGGATATGCAATACGTGTTATTTACATCTGTTGGGAATCCTATTTTGCATCATGCTTATCATTTTGTGATTTTAATGCATACATTGTCATAATCATAACCAATTACAACTCTCATCAATTACGTTACATAGCTAGCTAGTAAATTAGTTACAGTTGCTGACGCCACACATTTGCGAGGCGTGTCGCATAACAGGTTGGCTAGCTCGTTAGCCTGGCATCTGCTAACTCCAGTCATGCGCTTATGCTTGTGGTAAACCAAGCTTTAGGTAGCTGGCCATATTTACGACTAAAAAGAGAAGAGATTTTACAATCGAGATACAACATATCTATTTTTAGTCTTAGATATGGCTACCGGTAGATGTTTGGCTAGCTAGCTGCATAGCTAATTATTTGGTTTCTCCCCACTGTAATGAAGTAGTAGGTTACACAAGAGTTTCAGTAGATAAACTAAAAGTTAGCTAGGTGGCTTGCAGGAAAAATAACTTACTTAGCTAAGCACCGTATTTGTCATCTGCCCTCTAGGTGCTGGCATCGGCTTTAGCTGAGCTTCTAATGTTAGCTAAATCCAACTCTTTGATTCGAATCCTCTTCGCGATCTTCCGATTGAAACATGTATGCTTGAATGTCACCATGTAGCTAATAGATAGCTCCATCATCAAATTCATGTTGATGAGAGGAATCACTTGAAGCCATTGTGTCTTGGTGAGGTCATTCAGTTTTGCCCAAAGGATTGTGGTTAGTGTCCGCCTCCTTTTAATTTAAGCCCGCCTTGGGGGAGTGACGGGGGCTAGAGCACAAAGCACTGCACAACACAAGTTGTAGTCTTGCAGAGACCGGAAAAAAATTGTCTGCTTGTATATTTAGCGATGAATCTGCCAATAGGAACACCCACAACAATGATCAGTACAACATAGAGCCTTTGCGAAGTGCCACAAAGCAGGACTACATGTATTTTTAGATCTCAACCCCGCACTCCATCAATACACTGGAAGCCGCCATAGGGTGCATCATTCAGCGTGTGAAGCCCTGACCTGCTTTGCTACACGGCAACTGCGTGTGAAACACATCTCACTGTCCTAGAAATGCCTCAGACATGATGAAACCAAGCCCAGATTTTCCCAGGGTGAAATTCCTCTAAGAGGTGACTATTGGTAAAAAAGGGATGAGAATGAACTATTAGCACTACATTGGTCTTATTCCTTTAGATTCTGATAAACTATACTGTAGAAGCATGTGTCATTGTTTTTACCAGTCATGACGCACACATTCACTAGGCAAATGTAGTAACAGAGAGTGTCTGCATCATTGGCCTTTTGCTTTAGTTGGGCCTTTAACTATTTCTGCCAGCCTCAGTTGTGTGTGAGTGAGTGTTGGTGTCATTGCACATTCAAATGTTTAGCTATTTTAAGCCTGATTAATGAGCATTGACTATCAAGGTCTTCAGGAACAAAGTTCTGAAAACTACTCCATGGTTCTTCTCCATCCATTTGTCATGTTCAAATAAAAATTCAATTTTATTTGTCACATGCTTTGTAAACAGGTGTAGACAAACAGTGAAATGCTTGCTTACAAGTCCCTTTCCAACAATGCAGAGTATATTTTTGAAGGGAAATAGTGACAAAAAATAAATACAAAGTGATTAACCCGTGTGTTCGACTGGGAACGCACAGGTTGAATCAACGTGGTTTACACATCATTTCAATTAAATTACATTGAACCAATGTGGAATAGACGTAGAATTGACGTCTGTGCACAGTGGGATGGCTATATACAGGGAGTATCAGTGCCGAGTCAATGTGCAAGGGGTACGAGGTAATTGAGGTGGTTACAGTTGAAGTCGTAAGTTTACATACACCTTAGCCAAATACATTTAAACTCAGTTTATAACAATTCCTGACATTTAATCCTAGTAAAAATGCCCCGTCTTAGGTCAGTTAGATCACCACTATTTTAAGAATGTGAAATGTCAGAATAATAGGAGAATGATTTATTTCAGCTTTTATTTCTTTCATCACATTCCCAGTGGGTCAGACGTTTACATAAACAATTTACCAAGTACTAATTGAGTGTAACTTGGGTCAAATGTTTTGGATAGCCATCCACAAGCTTCCCACAATAAGTTGGGTGAATTGTGGTCAATTCCCCCTGACAGAACTGATGTATCTGAGTCAGGTTTGTAGGGCTTCTTGCTCGCACATGCTTTTTCAGTTCTGCCCACACATTTTCTATGAGATTGAGGTCAGGGCTTTGTGATGGCCACTCCAATACCTTGACTTGTCCTAAAGCCATTTTGCCACAACTTTGGAAGTACGCTTGGGGTCATTGTCCATTTGGAAGACCCCTTTGCGACCAAGCTTTAACTTCCTGACTGAGGTCTTGAGATGTTGCTTCAATATATCCACATAATTTTCCTGTCTCGAGATGCCATCTTTTTTGTGAAGTGCACCAGTCCCTCCTGAAGCAAAGCACACCCACAACATGATGCTACCCCGTGCTTCACGGTTGCGATGGTGTTCTTCGGCCTGCAATCTTCCCCCTTTTCCTCCAAACATACCGATGGTGATTATGGCCAAACAGTTCTATTTTTGTTTCATCAGACCAGAGGACCTTTCTCCAAAAAGAACGATCTTTGTCCCCATGTGCAGTTGCAAACCATAATCTGGTTTTTGTAATGGTGGTTTCGGAGCAGTGGCTTCTTCTGCTGAGCGGACTTTTCAGGTTATGTCGATATAGGACTCGTTTTACTGTGGATATAGATCATTTTGTACCCGTTTCCTCCAGCATCTTCACAAGGTCCTTTTCTGTTGTTCTGGGATTGATTTGCACTTTTCACACCAAAGTACGTTCATCTCTAGGACACAGAACGTGTTTCCTTCTTGAGCGGTATGACGGCTGCGGGGTCCCATGGTGTTTATATTTGTGTACTATTGTTTGTACAGATGAACGTGGTACCTTCAGTTGTTTGGCATTTGCTCCAAAGGATGAACCAGACTTGTGGGGGTCTACAATCTATTTTCTGAAGTCTTGGCTGATTTCTTTTGATTTTCCCATGATGTCAAGCAAAGAGGCACTGAGTTTGAAGGTAGGCCTTGAAATACATCCACAGGTACACCTCCAATTGACTCAAATGATGTCAATTAGCCTATCAGAAGCTTCTAAAGCCATGACATAATTTTCTGGAATTTTCCAAGCTGTTTAAAGGCATAGTCAACATAGTGTATGTAAACTTCTGACCCACCGGAATTGTGATACAGTGAGTTACTGTCACGCCTTGGTCATTGTATTTTGTGTTTTCGTTATATATTTGGTCAGGCCAGGGTGTGACATGGGTTTATATGTTGTTTTTCGTATTGGGGTTTGTAGTATTTGGGATCGCGGCTTATTAGGGGTGTTGTATAGGCTTGGCTGCCTGAGGCGATTCTCAATCAGAGTCAGGTGATTCTCGTTGTCTCTGATTGGGAACCGTATTTAGGGAGCCATAGTTACACTTTGTATTTCGTGGGTGATTGTTCCCATCTCTGTGTTGTGGTCACCAGATAGGCTGTAATAAGTTTCACGTTCCGTTTTGTTGTTTTTGTATTTAGTATCAGTTATTTCATGTACCGCGTTTCCTTCATTAAAGTCATGAGTAACCAACACGCTGCATTTCGGTCCGACTCTCTTCCTTCAACAGACGAACGTCGTTACAGTTACAAGTGAAATAATCTGTCTGGAAACAATTGTTGAAAAAATTACTTGTGTCATGCACAAAAAAATGTCCTAACTGACTTGCCAAAACTATAGTTTGTAAACAAGAAATTTGTGGAGTGGTTGAAAAACGAGTTTTAAATGACTCCAACCGAAGTGTATGTACACTTCCGACTTCAACTGTATGTACAGTGGGGCAAAAAAGTATTTAGTCAGACATCAATTGTGCAAGTTCTCCCACTGAAAAAAGATGAGAGGCCTGTAATTTTCATCATAGGTACACTTCAATTATGACAGACAAAATGACAAAAAAAATCCTGAAAATCACATTGTAGGATTTTTAATGAATTTATTTGCAAATTATCGTGGAAAATAAGTATTTGGTCACCTACAAACAAGCAAGATTTCTGGCTCTCACAGACCTGTACCTTCTTCTTTAAGAGGCTCCTCTGTCCTCGACTCGTTACCTGTATTAATGGCACCTGTTATCAGTATAAAAGACACCTGTCCATAACCTCAAACAGTCACACTCCAAACTCCACTATGGCCAAGACCAAAGAGCTGTCAAAGGACACCAGAAACAAAATTGTAGACCTGCACCAGGCTGGGAAGACTGAATCTGCAATAGGTAAGCAGCTTGGTTTGAATAAATCAACTGTGGGAGCAATTATTAGGAAATGTAAGACATACAAGACCACTGATAATCTCCCTCGATTTTTATTTTATTTTTTATTTCACCTTTATTTAACCAGGTAGGCTAGTTGAGAACAAGTTCTCATTTGCAACTGCGACCTGGCCAAGATAAAGCATAGCAGTGTGAACAGACAACACAGAGTTACACATGGAATAAACAATTAACAAGTCAATAACACAGTAGAAAAAATGGGCAGTCTATATACAATGTGTGCAAAAGGCATGAGGAGGTAGGCGAATAATACAATTTTGCAGATTAACACTGGAGTGATAAATGATCAGATGGTCATGTAGAGGTAGAGATATTGGTGTGCAAAAGAGCAGAAAAATAAATAAATAAAAACAGTATAAAAACAGTATGGGAATGAGGTAGGTGAAAATGGGTGGGCTATTTTCCTATAGACTATGTACAGCTGCAGCGATCGGTTAGCTGATGTTTGAAGTTGGTGAGGGAGATAAGTCTCCAACTTCAGCGATTTTTGCAATTCGTTCCAGTCACAGGCAGCAGAGTACTGGAACGAAAGGCGGCCAAATGATGTGTTGGCTTTAGGGATGATCAGTAAGATACACCTGCTGGAGCGCGTGCTACGGATGGGTGTTGCCATCGTGACCAGTGAACTGAGATAAGGCGGAGCTTTACCTAGCATGCACTTGTAGATGACCTGGAGCCAGTGGGTCTGGCGACGAATATGTAGTGAGGGCCAGCCGACTAGAGCATACAAGTCGCAGTGGTGGGTGGTATAAGGTGCTGTAGTGACAAAACGGATGGCACTGTGATAGACTGCATCCAGTTTGCTGAGTAGAGTGTTGGAAGCCATTTTGTAGATGACATCGCCAAAGTCGAGGATTGGTAGGATAGTCAGTTTTACTAGGGTAAGCTTGGCAGCGTGAGTGAAGGAGGCTTTGTTGCGGAATAGAAAGCCGACTCTTGATTTGATTTTCGATTGGAGATGTTTGATGTGGGTCTGGAAGAAGAGTTTGCAGTCTAGCCAGACACCTAGGTACTTATAGATGTCCACATATTCAAGGTCGGAACCATCCAGGGTGGTGATGCTAGTCGGGCATGCGGGTGCAGGCAGCGATCGGTTGAAAAGCATGCATTTGGTTTTACTCGCGTTTAAGAGCAGTTGGAGGCCACGGAAGGAGTGCTGTATGGCATTGAAGCTCGTTTGGAGGTTAGATAGCACAGTGTCCAATGACGGGCCGAAAGTATATAGAATGGGGGGCTCCACGCAAGATCTCACCCCCTGGGGTCAAAATGATCACAAGAACGGTGAGCAAAAATCCCAGAACCACACAGGGGGACCTAGTGAATGACCTGCAGAGAGCTGGGACCAAAGTAACAAAGCCTACAATCAGTAACACACTACGCCGCCAGGGACTCAAATCCTGCAGTGCCAGACGTGTCCCCCTGCTTAAGCCAGTACATGTCCAGGCCCGTCTGAAGTTTGCTAGAGAGCATTTGGATGATCCAGAAAAGGATTGGGAGAATGTCATATGGTCAGATGAAACCAAAATATAACTTTTTGGTAAGAACTCAACTCGTCGTGTTTGGAGGACAAAGAATGCTGAGTTGCATCCAAAGAACACCATACCTACTGTGAAGCATGGGGGTGGAAACATCATGCTTTGGGGTTGTTTTCTGCAAAGGGACCAGGACGACTGATCCTTGTAAAGGAAATAATGAATGGGGCCATGTATCGTGAGATTTTGAGTGAAAACCTCCTTCCATCAGCAAGGGAATTGAAGATGAAACATGGCTGGGTCTTTCAGCATGACAATGATCCCAAACACACCGCCCGGGCAATGAAGGAGTGGCTTCGTAAGAAGCATTTCAAGGTCCTGGAGTGGCCTAGCCAGTCTCCAGATCTCAACCCCATAGAAAATCTTTGGAGGGAGTTGAAATTCTGTGTTGCCCAGCAACAGCTGCAAAACATCACTGCTCTAGAGGAGATCTGCATGGAGGAATGGGCCAAAATACCAGCAACAGTGCATGAAAACCTTGTGAAGACTGAAAATGTTTGACCTCTGTCATTGCCAACAAAGGGTATATAACAAAGTATTGAGATAAATAAGTATTTGGTCAATAACAAAAGTTTTCCACCATAATTTGCAAATAAATTCATTAAAAATCCTACAATGTGATTTTCTGGATTTTTTTTCTCATTTTGTCTGTCATGGTTGAAGTGTACCTATGATGAAAATGACAGACCTCTCATCTTTTTAAGTGGGAGAACTTGCACAATTGGGGGCTGACTAAATAATCCCCCCCCCACTGTACATATAGGTAGTGACTAGGCAACAGGATAGATAAGACATTAGCAACAGCATTTGTGGTGTGTGGTGTCAGTATACATATGTAGTGTGTGTGCATATGTGTGTGCTGGAGTGTCAGTGTAACTATGTGTGAGTGTGTGGGTAGAGTCCATTGTGTGTGCATAGTCAGTGCAAGAGACTGAGCGCAAAAAAAAGATCATACAGGCAGTCTGGGTAGCCATTTGATTAGCTAAATAGCAGTCTTGTTCAGCAGTCGTATGGCTTGGGTGTAGAAGCTGTTCAGGGTCCTGTTGGTTCCATACTTGATGCACTGATTCCGCTTGCCGTGTGGTAGCAGCGAATACATTCTACGGCTTGGATGGCTGGAGTATTTTACCATTTTTGGGGACTTCCTCTGACACCGCCTGTTATAGAAGTCCTGGATGGCAGGTGTTGACTGAAGCCTAGTGTCATTGCTCCTGTTCCTAATTGCCAGACACCTGTTAGAAGACCATGGGAGTTGCCCATCTCTACCTCCCCCGCAAAATCAGTAAGCCTATCATTTTTCCATGTCTATAGCCTACTGGAGTAAAAACCATATTCAAGCCTGTGTGTTGAGAAGGAATCAACTAAGCACAATGCTGCAAGTTAACTTGCACTATTACAATCACGCAAGACGCCCACCAACACATGCACACACACCATTTTCTGCTCTAAAACCGAGCTATGGCACGCCTGCATTTCAGGGCCCAACATTTCTCTCAAATCTAAAACTGATTTATGCTCACTGCAACACTAGCAGAGAGAGAGGCAGAGAGAGAGAGGCAGAGAGAGAGAGAGAGAGAGAGAGAGAGAGAGAGAGAGAGAGAGAGAGAGATCAAATTATTTTTACAATAGGCTACAAATTGTGTGCCTTCTGTGCAATATGAGAGAACTGATTTGACCTTGATAGAGAGCGAGAGACAGCGACAGAGAAAGAACTCTATAGTAACATCATGGAAAGACAGTTAGAACATGACAGCAGAATTTGTGATCTGGGCTAGGACTGTCAATTAGTGATCCTGTATTGCCATAACAGAACACAAACACATACTGGTAGACCTACACTATTCCCACAGACAGTAGCTTGGCAACTATGGGAGGAGTTCTAGGCCTATAGAAAATTGGGTTAGAAATGTTTTTTTCAACATGCATAAAGTCAATGCATTTTGTACCCTAGTATAAACCTATTGTATGCATTTATTGTAGGCCCTATGCACATTTATGTTTTAAATCATTGGAATTTGAGGAGAATAGGATGTAGAACTCTATGACAGATGATAATAATGTTATATTTAAATAGAGTGACTGACGGCATGCGAGTAATGGCCGAGAAATAGCGTCACTGTATTGTGGAAACAAAGTATCACTGTAACTGTAATCTATCGACATTTTTGGCAACATAATTTCAAATTAACCTACTCGCGTGCTTGCATGAATATGGATTTAAAAAATGACATTAATAAAATGAGGGCAATATGACAGGGGAAACTGTATGCATGCCCCATAACACTCGCCAGCCTCGTGCAAGACTGCTTCCCGAGACGATACAACGTGCTTTACATGTTATTCTAAGAACAGTTTAATTGCACTGATTAGAGGGACGAAATTGGGGAAGTGTTGGTAAGGCTACAGACCGATTATTATTAGCATAAATATAATATACTGTAAACCCAGTTTGTTAATCCCATTGCAATTAATTTCGATACATTAGCCTACGGACCCGGTTAAGGCAGCCTCGATTCGGCCTGTTGGGCTCAGTCAAGATTTTCTTAATGACAAATCGGTTTAAAATGTTAATTTACCCCGCTACACTAGTGACCTAATAGCTAATAACTCGCAATCCCCTGAAAAAAAGCCTATTTCGAGGAATCTGCGGAAATATTTAGAGGAATTTGAATTCAAATAGCCTATTTTAATTGCGGGGACATATGGCTACCATCCATTATAGGCTAAAACCATCACAGTTTATTAAAATAAATTCAGTAGATCATTGACCGTAAGTATATAATGTTATAATGGGGGGGGGGGGGGGTGCCAACAGAGTGGAAGAACACATCCGATATACCGTTTGATCAGCTTTGATTGGCTGTTGACATTATTGGGGTGCAAATCATGATGAACAAACGTCTCCGTTATGTAGGCCAAGTCAAAAAAAACACAAGGCTATTAAATTATTAAAATGTACATGCAAATTTGTATCCCAGGCTGCATTCAGATTGGTAACTGATTAAAGCCGATAAATGAGACTGTACTATGGCTCTGAAATGTCATCAATAAGATATCATTGTTTTAATATGCAAACCCGATCTGATCGTGTACCAAACCGATTTCTTACCCCAGCTTTTAGCGGTTCGGCCAATAAACTCTCCTGTTCGTGGGTTGTAGATATAATCTTTCCAGGAGGAAGTCTGCGGTTTGTCTCCGTCAGCTACGGGTGTCTCCTCCTTGGTCGACATGGTTGGCTTTGAGTTGTTCAAAATGATGACCGTAGATGGTAAGAATGTTATAATGCCCAAAAGGTCTATAAACGATGGATTGCCTGTTTTATAAAATAAAAAGTGGAGTGTTATTTCCGAGCCAATACAGCCTAGTCTCTTCAAGTTACCCTCTCCACACGCATACAGTACCGCAGCAACTGAGCTGGAGGAAAATTCGCATTTGAAGCATCTCAGCGCATGCGCATTTTCGGCATTCGGCATTCAAAACTCAGAGTAATGTTTTTTTTTATTTGTTATTCATCATCTTAAGGTTCTATTGTATTTAAGTGGGCTAGATTGATTTCGAGCAGGGACGGGCAACTTTGATGGTGTTGGGGGACACAAAAACACGCAACTCATCATGGGTTGCTGCAGCGGCGCGTTTGTCTCCACGTCAATACTCCCCCCCCCCCCCCCAACCTTAACAGCAAAACATTTTAGCAATACCCCCTCCCCCCTTGTGAAATCTAAGATAAAGAAATCATGTTTTAAATGTCATTTTCTGCAATCCTGCACATTTTGCCCATGGGGCATAGAGAAAATGTTGGCATTTTAAAGCAAGTTTGCTACAATTCTACTTATTTTGCCATGGGGCAGAAAGAACAAAAAAATAGCAGTTGCACAGCTAATTTCTTGCAATTCTACACATTTTGCCATAGCGTGGAGGCAAATGTTTGCAGTTTTTAATATGTGCCCCCACTTGAAAAAAATATTTTCAGAACTTTTTACCTAGTTTTTCTGTAAAATTGGTCCAATGGCCTAAAAAAGGGGGGCTGATTTATATATAAGTTTCTAGTGAGGATCGAGAAGGCTGTTGGCATATGACCAATGATTAACCAAGTGTTTTGTGATCAATATTCAGTGATGGCAGTGCCACATTCATATAATAATTGAATGATGCTGGTTCATCATTTAGTCAGTATTTGTTATGTTCCGTTAGAGCCGGCATGGAGCTGAGAAACTCTTAAGCTAGATGGTCCGAGTGGAAAAAAATCTCATGGAGCCTGCTTGCAGGGGTTACAATCTCCTGCCATTTTGCCCTTTAGCAATGCCCTTAACCCACCAACTGCTCTAGGGATGCTGAATTGTGGCTGATCCTGTACTTCCAACCCCTCAGCGTACGTGTGACTCGGGTGGGTTGGGCTGATCAAACAAAAATAAATAATTTTGGTTCTCTCCCCAAAAAATGCTGGTATCAGAATCTCAGGTGCCTTTTGTGCCCTTGACAAAAGCACTTTACCACTAACCTGCTCCAGGGAACTGCAATGCAGCTGACGCGTGCTTGCTTCCAGCCTCGTGTGTGTGGTGTCCAGAGGTCAGGAATGAAATAACTGATGGCAAAATACATTTCAGGTTCTATGGATAATAAAAGGCTGTATTGTATAGTTTTGAACTAGCACACAAGCTAGGGTAAAGTAGAGCGTTTCAGTATTACAGGGCAGTTCAATCAATGAAGCTGCTCTGGATTAGGAATGGATTTACACAATGTGGGTATTCTGGGACTCCGATAGAGAAGTCTCTGATGAGCAGTAGCGGTGCATATTATACAACCTACAGTATATGATCAAATAAAAAAATACAGATAAGAAATAAAAGTAACAAGTAATTAAAGAGCAGCAGTAAAATAACAATAGCGAGACTATATATACAGGGGAGTACCGGTGCAGAGTCAATGTGCGGGGGCACCGGTTGGTTGAGGTAATATGTACATGTGGGTAGAGTTATTAAAGTGACTATGCATAGATGATAACAGAGAGTAGCAGCGGTGTAAAAGAGGGGGGGGGCAATGCAAATAGTCTGGGTAGCCATTTGATTAGGTGTTCAGGAGTCTTATGGCTTGGGGGTAGAAGCTGTTTAGAAGCCTCTTGGACCTAGACTTGGCGCTCCGGTACCGCTTGCCGTGCGGTAGCAGAGAGAACAGTCTTTGACTAGGGTGATTAGTCTGACAATTTTTAGGGCCTTCCTCTGACACCGCCTGGTATAGAGGTCCTGGAAGACAGGGAGCTTGGCCCCAGTGATGTACTGGGCTGTTCGCACTACCCTCTGTAGTGCCTTGCGGTCAGAGGCCGAGCAGTTGCCATACCAGGCAGTTTTGCAACAAATCAGGATACTCTGGATGGTGCAGCTGTAGAACCTTTTGGGAATCTGAGGACCCATGACAAATCTTTTCAGTCTCCTGACAGGGAATAGGTTTTGTCATGCCCTCTTCACAACTGTCTTGGTGTGCTTGGACCACATTCGTTTGTTGGTGATGTGGACACCAAGGAACTTTAAAATCTCAACCTAATCCCCTGCAACCCCTGTCGATGAGAATGGGGGCGTGCTCAGTCCTCCTTTTCCTGTAGTCCACAATCATCTCCTTTGTCTTGATCACGTTGAGGGAGAGGTTGTTGTCCTGGCACCAAACTGCAAGATTTCTGACGTCCTCCCTATAGGCTGTCTCGCCATTGTCTGTGATCAGGTTCTACCACTGTTGTGTCATCGGCAAACTTAATGATGGTGTTGGAGTCTGGCCATGCAGTCATAAGTGAACAGGGAGTACAGGAGGGGACTGAGCATGCACTCCTGAGGGGCCCCTGTGTTGAGGATCAGCGTGGCAGATGTGTTGATACCTACCCTTGCCACCTGGAAGTCCAGGATCCAGTTGCAGAGGGAGGTGTTTAGTCCCAGGGTCCTTAGCTTATTTATGAGCTTTGAGGACACTATGGTGTTGAACGCTGAGCTGTAGTCAATGAATAGCATTCTCACATAGGTGTTCCTTTCATCCAGGTGGGAAAGGGCAGTGTGGAGTGCAATATAGATTGCTGCATCTGTGGATCTGTTGGTGCAGTATGCAAATTGGAGTGGGTCTAGGGTTCCTGGGATAATGGTGTTGATTGTGATTCATGACCAGCCTTTCAAAGCACTTCATGGCTACAGACGTGAGTGGTTCGGGTCGGTAGTCATTTAGGCAGGTTACCTTAGTGTTCTTGGGCACAGAGACTATGGTGGTCTGCTTAAAACATGTTGGTATTACAGACTCTGACAGGGAGAGGTTGAAAATGTCAGTGAAGACACTCCAGTTGGTCAGCGCATGCTCGCAGTACACATCCTGGTAATCTGTCTGACCCTGCTGCCTTGTGAATGTTGACCTGTTTAAAGGTCTTACTCACATCGGCTGCGGAGAGCATGATCACAGTCTTCTGGAACAGCTGGTGCTCTCATGCATGTTTCAGTGCCATTTGCCTTGAAGCGAGCATAGAAGTAGTTTAGCTCGCCTGGTTACTACATGATTCCATGTGTTATTTCATAGTTTTGATGTCTTCACTGTAGAATAATAATGTTGAAAATTGAAAAATGAAGAAAAACCCTTTAATGACTAGGTGTTCTAAAACTTTTGACCGGTAGTGTATGTGGTAATTGCGTTGTTTGCTCTATAGCCTGTTAGTTCATATGCCTTGCAACCGTGATATGTAGGCCGAAGGCAGAGACAATAAGACACATTGGCAGAATAAATTCAACCACACCTTTTTTTCATTAAAGCATATGGCATGTAATAAACAGTTCCATAACCTACAGAAAGGCCAAGCAAGTTAATGTTTCTGACATTTCTAACTACTAAATTATTAATTTTGAACCACAGAGTTACCACAAGTCGCAAAGAAAACAGGAGCTGCCTCCACTATTCCAGCACTATTTCATCATCAAATCACCAATGCTTAGTCTAATACAGTGACAACTAAAAGATACCAAAAACAATGTAAGCTAAATATGTGGCTGTCCATGGTTCTGATGTGTGTGTGCGTGCATAAAAGAGCATGTTGACTCACCCCACTTGTAGAGAAACGCCAATGCCATCCTGTTCTTTCATGCTGACGAAATGGTCTATGACTCTGTCACACAGTACACACTTTTATTTTTTGATGTCCCAGGCTATCTGGCTAAAGTGCTTGCTCGCTAACCTAACTTCCTTTCATGGGCAATGCTAACTAGTTAACATTAGCCTTTTACATCTAGCTACACATTGAACTTCCATCTTCTTATTCCAGGGGCATATTCTATGAATTTATGGTTGGATCATGGATGTTTCTTTTGGCATTTATGAATTCACGCCACTGCTGAGGAGTCTGGCGGGCTTGTGGCAAGTTGCCAAGAGGTTTCCCTTTTGCACTTTCTTCTCATAACCTAGGACTAATTGCACAAATTTTGCAATGTTGGCATCATTCCTCAAACTTATTGTGCAAAATTCTTCAACTTGTGATTTTTGTGATGCAGCTGACGGGTCCCAGATGCAAGTGTGGAGTTTCTCAATGGGTATATTCAAATAGTCTAAAGTGGTTTCCTCTCCAGTCTCTATGCCTACTCAATCTGCACTGATGTTTTCACCCATCCCATGATTTCAGATCGATGCAGATGAAGAGGAGACGATTGAGGTGCACCGATCTCTAAAACAGAGGGCTTTGGCAAGGTTGAGAGGTGATTTCTACTCTACAAGGATAAAACTCAAGGATTAAAGAACTCTTCATAACATTGTGTACCCACATAATTTAGACACTAACCAAACCAACAGCTTAACCATTAGACCAAGATAACATTTTCTAAATCAGTGTTTCTTAATCCTGGTCCTGGGGACCCAAAGGCTGCAAAAAAATGTTTTGGGCAGTAGCACCACACCCAATTCCACTAATCAACTCAATATCAAATCTTTGATTAGTGGAATCAGGTGTGTAAGATAAAAATGTGCACCCCTTTGGGTCCCCAGGACCAGGACTAAGAAACACTGTCCTAAATAGAAGGCTTACTGATCCAATTAAATGTGGTGTCCATGAGATAAATACTTCACTTGGAGAAAATACAGGTTTAACCAAAATGGATGTTTATTTACATATATTTACAGACCCAGTCATTTCTGCAACTACATAGCATAACCTCCTAAAAGAGAGTACACACGTTTGCCCAAGTGGAATGTCCACTGAGTGTAGGGCCTAACGAGCTCAAGGTTCATGACAACATATCAAGGACGCATTCAGGAGGGTGCAACGCATTTAACAGAATAGGCCATTACATGTTGGCTCAAGGATTATATTAAAAAAGGCATTGATGAGAGACAGACTAATAATGGTTCACACTTAAAAGAGAACTACATTCACTCATAATGTACCCTTGTTTCTAGACAAGGTAGAGCTAATACCTGGGCAAAAGTTTGCTGCTGGTATCTTTCCACACAGTTGCATCAAGTGGCTAACAGTAAACTGCAAAAAGAATAAAAGAGTATCATAAGTAACTTTTGTTTGTTGTTGCGTTAAAGTTAGAACAGAATACAAAACCACTAGCCTACATCAACACGCATACTATTCATATACGTTTGACATGTTTCAATGTAAAAAGAAAATAAATATTTAAGATATCTTTAATAATCACAAAAAATATTCAGTCGCCGAGTCTGGTGCGTCGAGACAGTGTGAGCGTTTTGATGCATAGCCGCACTGCTCCTAGTGCTTACGTCTAGAAGAAAACACCTACAAAACATTGCACTCCATCTAAAGACAACAAACCATTTTTCAAGGAGTTGAGTTTACGCAGCTATCCCCTCTCTTGGCAGAAAGCGACACGGAAGTAATTTACAAAAAATAACTACAATGGAGAAATTAAGAGGGAGACCGAGATATAAATACTTCTAAAATATCTTATTATAGACCTGAATGATTGGCAGCTTATTTCCTGTATATCTGGCCACATGCCCAGAGAACTTACATTCCCCCTGTGAACAGAGTGGGAGACAAGAGTCCTGTCCCAGAGAGGGAGCGGTATGGTGTATCACTGATGCCTGCCCGGCTGTCTGTTTGTCCGTCAGTCACTCTGGGGAAGAGGGTTCATCATCATCGTCCTCCTCTTCCTCGTTGAAGGAGCTGGGCGTCTGGCCTCGAGACTCTGAGAGGGCGGTGCAACTGTGGCTGAAGCTCCGACTTCCATTCAAAGAGGCGGAGTCTAGGTCACCTGGGAAAGAGCTGAACCATGACAACCCACACCACTGGTCAGTTACTTCAGTTCTCAAATTAAAATCAATCATGTCACCTTAAGTAATTTATATTTTATGATCCCTGTGTGGCTTGAGATTTCCTGTTATCAGTAAGGTGTGTAAAGACACATTTTGCCACACAAAAACTGGATCACTTCCTGGATACATCCCAAATGGCACCATTTTCCCTATATAGTGCACTACTTTTGAACAGAGCCCTCTGTGCCCTGGTCAAAAGTAGTGCACTATAAAGGGAAAAGGATGTTCCTGTGTGGTAGTGGATTGTGTTTAAATCAAATTTTGAATTTAAAAGTTATGAAAGGTAATCTACCTTGTTTGACTGGTGCCTCTTGCTATGCCTGTGGAAGGGGAGATTGAAATTACAGAAATGGCCTGCACACGCTCACACATGTCAAAAAAGATTGTCAATGAAGGGCATTTTCCCACTCTCACCTATGACGTAGGTCTCCAGAGACCTGGGGATGAGGGACTTGGCAACAATGAGATTGTCTGTGGTGCACTTCCCACTCTCCAGGCCCAGGGACATCCCCATGCGCTTCAGAATCTCTATGTCGTCATGGATCTCAAAGGTGTTGTCAAAGTTGAAAAGGTATTCGCATCTACAGTAAGGACGTCAAAATGTTCAGACTGCTGCACAGAACCTATGGACTCTAGTCTAGAGTGCATTGTTAAATTGTGCTTAGGAGCTTCTACCCCCAAGCCATTAGACAGCTGAACAATTCATAGAAATCTCCACCGGACAATTTACATCGAGCCCCCCCCTGTACACTGCTACTACTCGCTGTTTGTTTGTTACCTATGCATAGTCACTTCACCCCCACCTACATGTACAGATTACCTCAACTAGCCTGTACCCCTGCACATTGACTTAGTACCGGTGCCCCCTGTATATAGCCTCATTATTGTGTTACTTTTTATTATTACTTTTTATTTTTGCCTACTTGGTAAATATTTTCCTCTTGAACTGCACTGTTGGTTAAGGGCTTGTAAGTAAGCATTTCACGGTAAAGTCTACACTTGTTGTATTCGGCGCATGTGGCAAATAAAGTTTGATTTGATTTATTTTACTCTCTATGGTTAAATTAGGACGTAATAGATAAAATAGAAAAAAATGGAATTACTTATTTAATTATGGTATATTATGCTAATTTCTCTATGGTGGACGAACGCGTTACTACATTACAGACTCAAGTTTTCAACACAAGAATTACAGGAAATACATATCCTTTTACCTCAGATTGGTGATGTTAGTATTAATGTTTATAGTCATCACAATCTCAAAATCAATTGCTTAAAAACAGATCAATATCTGTTTGCCATTTTCAGACCACGGTGGCTAGGGGGAAAAAAAAGGGCGCTCCATAAATGTCTCTGTCTCAACATTAATTAATGGATTTGAGGGTTACACTATCTTTCAAATTAAAGACAAACCCTTTCGCTATTTAGAAACCGATGTGAGGTGGTGATTCGTTGAAATTATTCCGTCAAAAAAGTGTAGTTTCCTTTTCCGTATTCTCCATCTAACAAAATGATTTTCTCAGAGATATACACTGAGTGTACAAAACATCATCAACACCTACTCTTTCCATGACACACTGACCAGGTGAAGCCAGGTGAAAGCTATGATCCCTTTTTGATGTCAGTTTTTAAATCCAGTTCAAATCAGTGTAGATGAAGGGGAGGAGACAGGTTAAAGAAGGATTTGCAAGCCTTGAGACAATTGAGACATGGATTGTGTATGTGTGCCATTCAGAGGGTGAATGGGCAAGACAAAATATTCAAGTGCCTTTGAACGAGGTATGGTAGTAGGTGCCAAGCACACCTGTTTGATTGTGTCAAAAACTGCAACGGTGCTGGGTTTTTCAAACAGTTTCCCATGTGTATTAAGAATGGTCCACCACCCAAAGGACATCCAGACAATTTCACACAAATGTGGGATGCATTGGAGTCAACATGGGCCAGCATCCCTGTGGAATGCTTTCTACACCTTGTAGAGTCCATGCCCCGATTAATTGAGACTGTTTTGGGGGGAAGGGGGGTGCATCGTGTGAGTTTGACCAATCGTGAGTCGACATCGCCTACTAATTGGTTGATGTCATTCTTTTTTTACTAAAAAACAAACATGCCATTTTCACATATGTTGATGCTGGAGATATGAAGCTGAATATTTTTTCCATTGGTTTCAATACAATATCGATGTGAGTGAATCATTTGCACATGCTATTGATTACAGTAACACAGAACAAGCTAATCAATTCCAGTTGAGTGACTGCTTGGTAAATATTGGTGTGTGTGCAGTTTATGAAGGTACTAATATAGCAAAATACAAGTAATCTGAACACAATGTGTAGGGGGTAACTTTTATGTATTGGTCTCCGATGAAGGCTGAGGCCGATAACTACCGTAATTTCCGGACTATAAGCCGCTATTTTTTCCCCCACGCTTTGAACCTCGCGGTCTATACAATGACGCGGCTAATTTATGGATTTTTCCCGCTTTCACAAGATTCATGCCGCCAAAAAACTGAGCACCGTCACATAATGTGACGTAAATCGAGCGCGCTCAAACTTCCCATCATTCTGATTACGGTAGTCATTTTGTCACCCTCATCATGGCAAAGACACGGAGAAATGCATATGATGCAGCTTTCAAGTTGAAGGTGATCGATCTGGCTGTTGGAAAAGGAAATAGAGCTGTTGCACGGGAGCTTGGCCTTAATGAGTCGATGATAAGACGTTGGAAACAGCAGCGTGAGGAACTGACTCAAAAAGACAACAAAAGCTTTCAGAGGGAAGAAAAGCAGATGGCCCAAACTAGAAAATGAGCTGTTTCAACTGTGCAGATCCGACTGAATGCCAAAACAAATCGCCACCGCAATGAAGTTTGAGGATTTTAGGAGGTGGACCATTGTGGTGTCTAAGATTTATGAGACGTAAAGGCCTGTCCATCAGGGTACGGACGAGTCTGTCAGCAGCTCCCTCCTGACTACGAGGAAAAAGTTTCAAACTTCCCCAAATTCACTGATGCAAAGATAGAATGCTCCTCTATCGGCCCGCACGACATCATAAATATGGATGAGGTTCCTCTGACGTTTGACCTGCCTCTCACTCTGACTGTCTACAGGAAAGGCGAAAACAACTGGGCATGAAAAAAACGCACTTCACCTGTGTTCAGAGCTGCACGGCATCGGGAGAAAAGCTTCCACCGATGTTGAATTTTAAACACATGACGATGCCAAAAGAAAAATACCAGAGAGGAATTGTTATGAAAGTGAACAAGAAAGGATGGATGACGGAAGGCCTAATGCATGAATGGCATACGGAGTGTTACGGCAAGCGACCGGGAGGATTCTTTCACAAGAACAAGGCATTGCTCATGTTGGACAGCATGAGGGCCCACATAACAGATTCTGTGAAAGAAGCCATCAAGAGGACAAACTCAATTACAGCTGTGATTCCTGGGGGCACAACAAAGTATTTGCAGCCACTCGACATCAGTGTAAATCGTGCATTTAAGGTGGCGCTCCGTGTTCAGTGGGAGGCTTGGATGACAAGTGGGGAGAAATCCTTCACTAAAACGGGTCGCATGCGAAGAGCCACTTATGGTCAAGTCTGCCAGTGGGTCCTGACAGCGTGGAGCATGGTCATAAAATCCACTATCATCAACGGGTTTCGAAAGGCTGGACTGCTGCGCGTTGTTGAGGGCAGTTCAGCGGGGAATTTGCATCCGGATGAAAGTGACGAGAGCGACAATGAAAACGATCCAACATCGGATGAAGCAATTCTAAGGCTATTCAACTCCGACACCGAAGGAGATGACTTCAGGGGTTTCAGTACACAGGAGGAGGAAGATAGTGTGACCAATGACTTTCTTGGTAAGCTACTGTTTTAATTTTTGTTACAAGCCGTGCTTCGTTAAAGCCTATTTATTTTTGTTACATGCCGTGTTTCGTTAAAGCCTATTTATTTTTGTTACATGCCGTGTTTCGTTAAAGCCTATTTATTTTTGTTACAAGCCGTGTTTCGTTTAAAGGCTGTGTAGAGTAAAGTAAATTTGTTTCAATGTACCGGTAGGCATCTGCGGCTTATTTACGTACAAAATACATATTTTTTTAAATAATTCAGTTAGCTTAATAGTCCAGAAATTACGGTAAAGCTTATTAAAGAGCAGTGATACTATCAAGAGCAGTGTGCTGGTTCCTTCTTTTTTCTCATTTTATTCAACTGTAACCATGCACCTGCAAAAAAGATAGCTCAGATGTGTGAGTGCCTTTTGAATTATGTCTTCAAACTTATTCCAGCAAACTGATTATGTATTTAGACATATAAAACCGGTGTTTTTGACACTCGGCCATAAATCAGAAAGCCAGGAAGGCAGCAAAAGTATAATTTTCAATCTGTTTTAGGAATATAAATGGTACTTTAAAAAAAATTCAACAGGATTCTACTGTATCAGGTAAAAATGTGCAATGACATTGATTTTGATGAAATTGTGAAAATATGTTTGTACTGGCTACCTACAGAGTTGGAGGATTACTGTGAGAAAGCAGGTTTGTATTGTAGCCATCTGTATAAATGACATGTAATGATAATCATGGTAAAACCTTGTGATCCTACCTGAATTTACTTTCAGCACTGTAGGAGAAATGTTGGCGTTTCAATGATAAAGGCGCAATGAACATGTGTATTATACTACAGTGGCAATTAGAGTAGCAATTCAGTAGTGAGTGACCTAGAGTTGTCTTTGCATTAGGGTGAAGACATTGCAGTGACACATACTTGTCACTGGAGATGGAGCAGTCTATGACGGTGCGTACGTCTGTGTTGAGGATGATGAAGGGGAGCTGGATGACAGAGCCGGAAGGGGGAGGGGCCAGGGAGGAAGTTTCTCTGACTTTGTTTCTCTGCACAAGGTTCTTGAATGCGATTTGCTGTTTGAGAAGAGATGAGCAATATTCAGAAACACATCGATTTAGTTCGCCTTGCTATGGTATTTCATTAATCTTCCATTGGTCCTGAACTTTCGAACACAACTATCCACACAGACACATTGTTACTACAACTACAGCTAATCCTATCGATACATACTCTAAAAACATCTATCCCCACATACACAAACACACATTTTCATTCTCTGAAGGTTGAGAGTGTATGGTTCTTGAGTGGAACTCCATCATGATACGTCATGGGGCAACAAGTCTATCCTGGTCAGGTCATGTGTTCAGGAAAAACGCCTGGCTGTAACATATCATGGCTAAATCAATGCTAAGTGAAAACCTCAGAGGAATCTGAGCTTAGGTTGAAGCTTAAATCTAGCTTTAGAGTAAGTTAGCGTCACCAGGTCAGAGCAGTAGGGAGCCAACACACCAATCAATCAGAGATACAATGAATGAATGAAAACTATCCGTGGTGAGGTACATTTAAAGAAAAAGACTGCAAATAAAATTTGGTGATCGCAGAGTCCTTCTCTCAGGGAGAAGTAATCAATCAAGAGATCCTTGACCCCTCCCACACTCTCTGGCCTTCTGGGAACTCCACGGGGTCACACAAAGGTTCCCCGTCATATGCTAATGAGATGCTAACAAGTGTGGTGTTTTTCAATGGATTTATAGATGGACAGCTGCCTAGCTCATCACTCACGACCAAGGTATCCGAAAAAAGATAAGCATGTGCACACCCACAAATGCATTCAAAACACACACACACACCAGAGACTGCTCCGTACCTGCAGTATGAGTTCTTCCAGCTGAGTTCTCTTCTGTCTGATCCTCTTCAGGCATTTCTGTTTCTCCACCTGATTGGGGAAACAGTTCAAGTATTTTAGAAAGACAGTTATTGTCACGCCTTGGTCATTGTATTTTGTGTTTTTGTTATATGTTTGGGTAGGCCAGGGTGTGACATGGGTTTATATGTTGTTTTTCGTATTGGGGTTGGTAGTATTTGGGATCGCGGCTATTAGGGGTGTTGTATAGGCTTGGCTGCCTGAGGCGATTCTCAATTGGAGTCAGGTGCGTCGCGTTGTCTCTGATTGGGAACCGTATTTAGGCAGCCTGTCTTTCGCTTTGTATTTTGTGGGTGTTTGTTCCTGTCTCTGTGTAGTAGTCACCAGATAGGCTGTATTAGTTTCACGTTCCGTTCTGTTGTTTTTGTATTTCAGTTATTTCATGTACTGCTATTCTGTTCATTAAAGTCATGAGTAACCTACACGCTGCATTTCGGTCTGACTTTCTTCATTCAACAGACGAACGCCGTTACAGTTATGTTATACCAGTCCTAACAGTAACAAAATAATACATTACTTAAAGAATCTCAAAGCATTCCTAATGCAAAACAAACAAGCAATTTAAAAAGAAACATCGGCTTCAACAGTATCTAGATCAGCATATATAGTTATTTTTGAGTGCTTCTTGAAGGCTCCAGATGGCAGCCACGGTAATGACATGGTCTGGAAGTTAATGACGAGATGTAGATGGTCAGCGGGGGTGGTGGTCGGTGTACTGTCTTTGCCCCTCTTCCATCCAAACCCCACTTCACCCCTTGCTCCAAAAGAGCCCTACCCATATCAACCACTCAGACTATCGTTATTTAAGTAACTGACCAGTGTAAAGCAAGACAATTACTATTTGTATTGTCAGACAGTAGTGATAGCACTACCCCACGACCCCTCTTTCTCATTGTCACCATCATGCCCAGTCCTCCACCAAAATGGGTCTCTGTTTTATCGTACAAATCTATGCTCTGCAGAAAGTTGACACATGATATATAGTGCATTCGGAAATTATTCAGGCCCTTTGGCTTTTTCCACAATTTGCTACGTCACAGCCTAAATTCTAAAATGGATTCAATTGTCCCCCCCCCCATCATCAATCTGACAAAGCAAAAACAGGTTTTTAGAAGTGTTAGCAAATTTCTTTATATATATAAACTGAAATATAACACCTACATAAATATTCAGACCATTTAATCAGTACTTTGTTGAAGCAGGGATTACACCTGTATTTGGAGAGTTTCTCCCATTCTTCTCTGCAGATCCTCTCAAGCTCTGTCAGGATGGATGGGGAGCGTAGCTGCACCGCTATTGTCAGGTCTCTCCAGAGATCAGATAGTTTGATTGGGTTCAAGTCCGGGCTCTGGCTGGGTCACTCAAGGACATTCAGAGACTTGTCCCGAAGCTACTCCTGCATTGTCTTGGCTGTTTGCTTAGGGTCATTATCTTGTTGGGAGGTGAACCTTCACCCCAGTCTGAGGTCCTGAGCGCTATGGAGAAGGTTTTCTTCAAGGATCTCTCAGTACTTTTCTCTGTTCATCTTTCCCTTGATCCTGACTAGTCTCCCAGTCCCTGTCGCTGAAAAACATCCCTAGAGCACGATGCTGCAACCAGCATTCTTAACTGTAGGGATGGTGTCAGGTTTCCTCCAGACATGACGCTTAGCATTCAGGCCAAAGAGTTCAATCTTGGTTTCATCAGACCAGATAATCTTGTTTCTCTTGGGCTGTCATGTACCTTTAACTGAGGAGTGGCTTCCGTCTGGCCACTCTACCATAAAGGCCTGATTGGTGGAGTGTTGCAGAGATGGTTGTCCTTCTGGAAGGTTATCTCATCTCCACAGAGGATCTCTGGAGCTCTGTCAGAGTAACCATCTGGTTCATGGTTGCCTCCCCGACAAAGGCCCTTCTCCCCCAATTGCTCAGTTTGGCTGGGCGGCCAGCTCTAGGAAGAGTCTTGATTGTTCCAAACATCTTCCTTCTAAGAATGGAGGCCACTGTGTTCTTGGGGAGAAACATCAAGGATAATCAATGGAAAAAGGATGCATCTGAGCTCAATTTCAAGTCTCATAGCAAAGAGTCTGAATAAATAAGGTAGTTCTGTTTATTTTTAATAAATCTACAAAAATGTGAGAAAAAAAAGTTAATTGTAATTATAGGGTATTGTGTGTATATCTAGAGAGGTGACAGTGACAGATGTCAAGGAGTGGCTGTCAAGGCTCACTTTCAGCTCCCAGAGAGCTCTGCTGGTTTAAAGTATGTCTGTCTGTGTGTGATCACCTCCAGGTTTTGACACTCCTGGGCCGAGTTGGTGGGCAGGCCAATCCAGCGGATCTCCTTCTTCTCCTTGGAGATGATGTTCATGGCCATCAGCACGTTGAGAGCATCATACACACGCCTGCGGATGTTCTTCTGGTCATACACCTGCTGGGGAGGGAGAGGGATAGAGTGAGGAAAGAGAAAAGAAGCGAGTAAAGAAAAGAGATGACATAAGAGAAGAGCAAGGAAACAGATACTAGCAGAGAAGAGGTTATGATTCTAAGCTTGTCTTGGGGGTGGTCAAGGGGCATCTCATTAGTAACTGTCCCATGGTGTGTGTCCCTGGCCAGGACTACTCGCTACCCCTCCTGCGGCGCACTAACTGCTAGCCCTCATGGTTAATCTGTTTTTAATGAATGATAGATACTGTTTAACATTCCACAGGAAGTAAGCAGATTAGGTCTGGGGCCAAGCTATTTTTAAAGGGGCCATGTTATTATTAATACCGGAAAGTATTCAGCGGTTGGCCCCCTCCCCACTATTAAAACAGCCAAACTTTCAGTTGGACTCCTCCAACACAATGTTTTAGGACGCAAGGGAACCGTTTGCAACATAAACAACATTCCATAGTCTCTACGAGCTCAAATGTGTAATTCGTTAATTGGTTATCTTGAACAGTTTATGAATGGAAAAACAAACTTCTCTTATTTATTCAGGGTAGCCCAATTGAGACCAGGATCTCATTCCCAATAGTGCCCTGAGTACAACAATTTTCTCAAAAACAGAAAGAAAAATGTACATAAAAAATGTAAGAATTAAAATACCAACAGGCTAGCCTGTTGGCCAGATCGGTTTGTTCTTTAGTTACAGTGCCTTGCGAAAGTATTCGGCCCCCTTGAACTTCGTGACCTTTTGCCACATTTCAGGCTTCAAACAAAGATATAAAACTGTATTTTTTTGTGAAGAATCAACAACAAGTGGGACACAATCATGAAGTGGAAAGACATTTATTGGATATTTCAAACTTTTTTAACAAATCAAAAACTGAAAACTTGGGCGTGCAAAATTATTCAGCCCCTTTACTTTCAGTGCAGCAAACTCTCTCCAGATGTTCAGTGAGGATCTCTGAATGATCCAATGTTGACCTAAATGACTAATGATGATAAATACAATCCACCTGTGTGTAATCAAGTCTCCGTATAAATGCACCTGCACTGTGATAGTCTCAGAGGTCCATTAAAAGCGCAGAGAGCATCATGAAGAACAAGGAACACACCAGGCAGGTCCGAGATACTGTTGTGAAGAAGTTTAAAGCCGGATTTGGATACAAAAAGATTTCCCAAGCTTTAAACATCCCAAGGAGCACTGTGCAAGCGATAATATTGAAATGGAAGGAGTATCAGACCACTGCAAATCTATCAAGACCTGGCCGTCCCTCTAAACTTTCAGCTCATACAAGGAGAAGACTGATCAGAGATGCAGCCAAGAGGCCCATGATCACTCTGGATGAACTGCAGAGATCTACAGCTGAGGTGGGACACTCTGTCCATAGGACAACAATCAGTCGTATATTGCACAAATCTGGCCTTTATGGAAGAGTGGCAAGAAGAAAGCCATTTCTTAAAGATATCCATAAAAAGTGTTGTTTAAAGTTTGCCACAAGCCACCTGGTAGACACACCAAACATGTGGAAGAAGGTGCTCTGGTCAGATGAAACCAAAATTGAACTTTTTGGCAACAATGCAAAACGCTATGTTTGGCGTAAAAGCAACACAGCTCATCACCCTTAACACCATCCCCACTGTCAAACATGGTGGTGGCAGCATCATGGTTTGGGCCTGCTTTTCTTCAGCACGGACAGGGAAGATGGTTAAAATTGATGGGAAGATGGATGGAGCCAAATACAGGACCATTCTGGAAGAAAACCTGATGGAGTCTGCAAAAGACCTGAGACTGGGACGGAGATTTGTCTTCCAACAAGACAATGATCCAAAACATAAAGCAAAATCTACAATGGAATGGTTCAAAAATAAACATATCCAGGTGTTAGAATGGCCAAGTCAAAGTCCAGACCTGAATCCAATCGAGAATCTGTGGAAAGAACTGAAAACTGCTGTTCACAAATGCTCTCCATCCAACCTTACTGAGCTCGAGCTGTTTTGCAAGGAGGAATGGGAAAAAATGTCAGTCTCTCGATGTGCAAAACTGATAGAGACATACCCCAAGCGACATACAGCTGTAATCGCAGCAAAAGGTGGCGCTACAAAGTATTAACTTAAGGGGGCTGAATAATTTTTGATTTATTAAAAAAGTTTGAAATATCCAATAAATGTCGTTCCACTTCATGATTGTGTCCCACTTGTTGTTGATTCTTCACAAAAAAATACAGTTTTATATCTTTATGTTTGAAGCCTGAAATGTGGCAAAAGGTTGCAAAGTTCAAGGGGGCCGAATACTTTTGCAAGGCACTGTATGAAAAGAGACGTGGCCACCTGGCTTGATCAGCTCAACAACCCCCTACAATACTTTATCATTCTATTGGCACAATGGGTTAGATGACCACGGTTGTGTTCATTAGGGCACGCAATGGAAAATATAACTGAAGCCAAGCACCGTTTCTCATTGCACAAGTCCAGGTAGTCCCCCCCATTTCATTCCATTTTCTTCTGTTTGGTGCCTAATGAACACAACCCAGGGTTGTATGTTTGATTCCTGCATGGGCCACATATACTGAATATGTGTCACTGTCAACCGTAAGTGGTTTTGGATGAAAGCATCTGCTAAATTACCATATTATTTACGGACTCACCGAGTCTGTGGCCATGACGTTGGCGGAGTGGGTGAACTCAGCCACCAGTTCGTCGGCCACCTCGTTGTAGGACGTGGTGCCTTTCTTCTGCACCTTCTCACACACCTTCATGGAGAAATGCCTCAGGCCCTTCCCGTTCTTATCGCCCTTCAGTCGCTTGCTGTGGTGGAGAGATCACAAAGAAGCAACAGACACATTAATGACCAGACGGTCACAACATCTAGAACTAGCTATTACACAAATTAAATCGTTTATTTGTCACATGTACAGGATACAGTAGGTGTAAAACAGTAAAGTGAAATGCTTACAAAAGATGACACGGCACACACAACTTGCGCAAAAGCACACACACTCTAAACTCTAAACACACACGCTACACCTCCAACTCCACACTTACTTGTCAAATCTCACCTCACACTCAAACAATATAAACACTCAATGGACTCAGTGGATCAGACAAAACAATGTATACAATAATTCCATACTAATGTAAAACTATGAATTTCTCTCCAACACTTTCACAAGCAAAAGCACACTTGTGAAAACCATGACACATTAACATAAGCATGATGGAGCTTGGCATGTATGTGAAGACCATAGTGCACGCTTTGACACTCTCCTCCAATGTGCGGTCACAGAATCACGTGACATGCGCGCATTAGATGCACTGCTCGTTGATGCTTCAAATTGAGTGTATGGTTTTATACTCGGTACACATTCAGCGCAATTCTGTCGATGTGTACTCATATTTAAAGTGTATTTAAAACAATGCAGAAGGGTAATAGCACTATTGGGAATAGACAATAGTAATGGTCTGCGGTCCAAATGGCATCCTATTCCCTATATAGTGCACCCCATGAGGATCAAAAGTAGTGCACTATTCAGGGAACATGGTGACATTTGGGACAGATTCATGGTTGTGGTTGGAGCAACATTTTCTACCCCTACACTCCTAAAGAATAGACTTGGGTTGCATCGAGAACCCCCACACCAGACATATTTATATCAAATGAGTGCAGATTTGAAGGCTGACTCAATTCTTGAGAATGTGTGTGTGCCTCTCTCTCTCTGGGAGTACCAGTGCAGTGTCAATGTCTGGGGACCGGTTAGAAGAGGTAATACGTACGGGTTGAAGTCGGAAGTTTACATACACCTTTGCCAAATACATTTAAACTCAGTTTCACAATTCCTGACATTTAATCCTAGTAAACATTCCCTGTCTTAGGTCAGTTAGTTCACATTCTTAAAGTAAAGTGGTGATCCTGTCAGAATAATAGTAGAGAGAATGAGATTTCAGCTTTTATTTCGTTCATCACATTCCCAGTTGGTCAGAAGTTTACATATACTAATTGAGTGTTTGGTAGCATTGCCTATAAATTGTTTAACTTGGGTCAAATGTTTTGTGTAGCCTTCCACAAGCTTCTCACAGCATGTTAGGTGAATGTTGGCCCATTCCTCCTGACAGAGCTGGTGTAACTGAGTCAGTTTTGTAGGACACCTTGCTCGCACTTGTTTTTTCAGTTCAGTGCTGATGTGCTCTATGTCAGGAGTCATGGCATGCTGCCACACAAGTCCTCTGGCATATGCTGTGTTTTAGGCACACATGTCCTCTTTCTCACAACAGTTCCAGTGTAATGTGGTTTCTCTAGCTCACTAGCCCAGGGAGAGGGAAGAGGGATTCTTGCATTTCATTACAAACCACCACCTCCACATGTAAGTGAAGCACTATTGTTTATCATTTCACAAGGATTGCTGTGTGCGCGTGTGCATGCACGCACGTACAGTCATCTCACTCTCAAATCAGCAGAAACATGGTTAACTTTTGGCGAATGTGAATACAAAATGGGATAAAATTGATGATTGACTGATGATGAACCGTTAAGCTACACGTGACGCTCCGCCCACACAGCAGTGATAGAAATCGCTCGCTTAAATCAGGGGCTCTCTGTGATTTACACACCCAGGGAAACCGAAGGGGGGGGGGTAGTGGGGCATGGAGAGAAATAAGAAAAATCAGGCTAAAAAGAGATATCGCCACAAAGAAAAGAGGGTGAGAGGGGGGGGTTGATATATAGACATTTTGTGTGTGTATGTTCAGGTGAGTGGATTATGTAACATTAGGGTTGTTAGACAGTCTTAGAGCACAACACAGATGCGTTACATTTGGCAACATGCAATTGGCAATACCAACTATGATGTAGAAAATGTCACACACAGCAAGAGGCGCAAGCAGAATGTGCATATGCATGAGCGCATGTCAAAAGTTAGGACACACCTACTCATTGCAATGTTTTTCTTAATTTTTATTATTTTATACATTACAGAATAATGGTGAAGACATCAACACATATGGAATAAAGTAGTAACCAGAAAGTGTTAAACAGATCAAAATATAGAGATTCTTCAAAGTAGCCACCCTTTGCCTTGATGACAGCTTTGCACAATAGACATTCTCTCAACCAGATTCATGCGGTAGTCACCTGGAATGCATTTCAAATCAACAGGTGTGCCTTGTTAAAATGTACATTTATGGAATTTCTTTCCTTCCTAATGCGTTTGAGCCAATCAGGTGTGTTGTGACAAGGTAGGGTTGGTAAACAGAAGATGGTCTTTCATCAAATAGGGCTAAGTCCATATTATGGCAAGAACATCTCAAATAAGCAAAGAGAAATGACAGTCCATCATTACTTATAGATATGAAGGTCAGTCAATCAGTAAAATGTCAAGAGCTTTGAAAGTGTCTTCAAGTGCAGTCACAAACACCAAGCGCTGATGAAGAAACTGGCTCTCATGAGGACCGCCACAGGAAAAGAAGACCAAGAGTTACCTTTGCTGCAGAGGAGCATGGTGGTGGTGGTGTGATGGTGCTTTGCTGGTGACACCGTCAGTGATTTATTTAGAATTCAACCAGCATGTCTACCACATCATTCTGCAGCGATGCGCAATCCCATCTGGTTGCACTTAGTGGGACTATCAGTTGTTTTTCAATAGGACAATGACCCAAAGCACACCTCCAGGCTGCGTAAGGGCTATCTGACCAAGTAGGAGAGTGATGGAGTGCTGCATCAGATGACTTGGCCTCCACAACCACCTGAACTCAACCACCTGAACTTGAGATGGTTTGGGATGAGATGGACCGCAGAGTGAAGGAAAAGCAGCCAACAAGTGCTCAGCATATGTGGGAACTCCCTCAAGACTGTTGGACAAGCATTCCAGGCGACTACCTCATGAAGCTGGTTGAGAGAATGTCAAGAGTGTGCAAAGCTGTCAAGGCAAAGGGTGGCTACTTTGAAGAATCTATAATATATTTTAATATTCTTTTGTGGTTACTACATGATTCCCTGTGTGTTATTTCAGTTTTGATGTCTTCACTATTATTCAACAATGTAGAAAATATCAAAAATAAATTAAACCCTTGAATGAATAGCTGTCCAAGCTTTTGCCTTGTACTGTAGGCGTGAGAGTAAGAGAACACAGAGAGAAGGGGAGAGCGAGAGAATAGATATAGATGAAGACGAGGAAGACTATGTAAGTGGACAGGACAGAGACATGTAAAGATATAGCTGCATGTGTGCGCCTAAGTGAGTGAGCAATCGAAATGTCCATTCACAAACATCCCCCAACCCTCAAACTATAGGCACAGTACAGTTCCTTCTAACACGCAGTAGAATAGAGAGTAGGAGACTGCAGAGCCGCTCATTACATAACTGGATCTCTGAGGAGCACACACACACGCAAATAGGAAGACCGTGTGTGTGTAGTGTATGAGGTAGGAGGTGGGGATGGCAAGCCGCTGCGGTGGAAGCTTAGGGTTACAGTTGTCAGGACAAATTAGTTCCAGAACCGCAGCTACTGTAGCTTGGATAATTTGGGAAGAATTAGAGAGAGAGAGAGAGAGAAGACGAGAAACAAGCTGGAAAAATGATGGTGAATGTGCCATAATGGGTACAGGGAGAGTAGTCATGGTGTGAGGAACACGCACACACTCAGTGACGCCGAAACCACAGAGGCACCTTTTCTCCTTAGCAAAATGCAAACATAATGCAAACATACTGTAACCGAATACAACAACAAAATAAACATATTTTCCAACATTGTTACAGGCTACAGTTACAGTTGAAGTCGGAAGTTTACATACACCTTAGCAAACTACATTTAAACTCAGTTTCAAAATTCCTGACATTTAATCCTCGTAAAGATTCCCTATCTTAGGTCAGTTAGGATCCCCACTTTATTTTAAGAATGTGAAATGTCAGAATAATAGTAGAGAGAATGATTTATTTCAGCTTTTATTTATTTCATCACATTCCCGGTGGGTCAGAAGTTTACATTCACTCAATTAGTATTTGGTAGCATTGCCTTTAAAATGGTTTAACAAGACATTTGTGGAGTGGTTGAAAAATGAGTTTTAATGACTCCAACCTAAGTGTATGTAAACTTCCGACTTCAACTGTATATCCTCCAAACAGCAGCTTCAAGGGCATTATCACTTTTATACAACGGGTTACCAACATATTCAAAAATTGATTGACATTCTCATAAGAAACGTTATTTTAATGAATTTATTCATACCGTTTCATCCTTCCACAAGATATAGTCCCGAAACAGCTTGCCTGTCTTGCATGTTATTTTGCCATTAACCTCTCTATGCACCGAACCCGTTAGCGGGATTAAATTCGATAACATACAGTGATCGCTACATAAAACAGTCATATTAAACATTCATGAAAATACAAGTCTCACACATGGTTCGAAAGCCTAGAATCTTGCTAATCCAATTGCGTTGTCAGATTTAAAAAAATGATTCATTGCGAAAGAATATGCTGCAATTATCTGAGCCATATCAAACTACTTATTCAACCAGCACTTCCGTAATTGCACAGATTGCATTGAAATAAATCGTTTACCTTTGAAGATCTTGCTCTACTTGCAATCCCAAGGCTCATTGTTACACAATGAATGGTTTTTTGATCGGTTAAATCCATTTTTTATAGCCTAACACGAAACATTTTGAACGCTTATCTTGTTGAATTCCATGTCATTCAATTTGACGTAACATCCAACATAAAATAGACAGACTTTCCCTGACTTTATCCAGTCATGTTTGGTTTCCTTGCAATCAACTGTTTTTTTGTAACACAACCAAACATGATGGGTCATTTTGCAGGGGACGGATTGACACGGGAAAACCGATTGGAAGACAACAAGTGACGAGCCCATTGTGCACCAATTATATGACCACTGTCTCGTTGATTGACTGTATTTTAACCCAATGACCACTGATAGTCTTGAAATCTAGCTGGGTAGATAGCCAATGAGCAGAGGTAAACGGCAATACCCCATGGTTCTTTGTTGTAAGACAAACCTTTCCATTGAACGTTGGCATAAGGACCGTTCCTTCGCCATTGCCAATTCAACCGTGAAGGAGCGCACAGCAGTATTTCGGTGACTTGCATCTTCAGCTGTTTATTTATCCAACAGCATGGCAAATAAGTCAAGGAAAGCTAATTCTAAGACTAGATATACGAATGTAGAAACAATTTTAGAGGAAATTGATCGTGAAAGTGAGACAGATCTGCATTTTGAAGACTCCATTAGCTCCCAAAGCTTTGATTCTCAAACTGAGGCATTTTTTGAACGGAAAGGACATCGTTTTGAACTGGTAAGTTGTTCTTATGCTAATTCAGTTGTTTGAAATTAATATACAATATTATTTGTGATTGTTTTTACATTCTATTTGCAATATATAAAGATGTAATGAAATGGGTAAAGTACACGTTAGCTAGTCATTGTGAGTGAGGGTCCGTTTGTGTTTGTATGAGAACGACCATAGCCTGTGTCTGTGATATATATATACACACACACACACACACACTGCTCAAAAAAATAAAGGGAACACTTAAACAACACAATGTAACTCCAAGTCAAATCACACTTCTGTGAAATCAAACTGTCCACTTAGGAAGCAACACTGATTGACAATAAATGTCACATGCTGTTGTGCAAATGGAATGTGGAAATAGGCAATTAGCAAGACACCCCCAATAAAGGAGTTGTTCTGCAGGTGGTGACCACAGACCACTTCTCAGTTATGCTTCCTTGCTGATGTTTTGGTCACTTTTGAATGCTGGCGGTGCTTTCACTCTAGTGGTAGCATGAGACGGAGTCTACAACCCACACAAGTGGCTCAGGTAGTGCAGCTCATCCAGGATGGCACATCAATGCGAGCTGCGGCAAGAAGGTTTGCTGTGTCTGTAGTTTGTAGTGTCCAGAGCATGGAGGCGCTACCAGGAGACAGGCCAGTACATCAGGAGACATGGAGGAGGTCGTAGGAGGGCAACAACCCAGCAGCAGGACCGCTTCCTCTGACTTTGTGCAAGGAAGAGCAGGAGGAGCACTGCCAGAGCCCTGCAAAATGACCTCCAGCATGCCACATATGTCCATGTGTCTGCTCAAACGGTCAGAAACAGACTCCATGAGGGTGGTATGAGGGCCCGACATCCACAGATGGGGGTTGTGCAGGACACCGTGCAGGATGTTTGGCATTTGCCAGAAAACACCAAGATTGGAAAATTCGCCACTGGCGCCCTGTGCACTTCACAGATGAAAGGAGGTTCACACTGAGCACGTGACAGAGTCTGGTGACGCCGTGGAGAATGTTCTGCTGCCTGCAACATCCTCCAGCATGACCGGTTTGGCAGTGGGTCAGTCATGGTGTGGGGTGGCATTTTTTTGGGGGGGGGGGCACACAGCCCCCCATGTGTTCGCCAGAGGTAGCTTGACTGCCATGAGGTACCGAGATGAGATCCTCAGACCCCTTGTGAGACCATATGCTGGTGCGGTTGGCCCTGGATTCCTCCTAAAGCAAGACAATGCTAGACCTCATGTGGCTGGAGTGTAGTTCCTGCAAGAGGAAGGCATTGATGCTATGGACTGGCCCGCCCGTTCCCCAGACCTGAATCCAATTGAGCACATCTGGGACATCATGTCTCGCTCCGTGCACAAACGCCACGTTGCACCACAGACTGTCCAGGAGTTGGCAGATGCTTTAGTCCAGGTCTGGGAGGAGATCCCTCAGGAGACCATCCGCCACCTCATCAGGAGCATGCCCACGTGTTGTAGGGAGGTCATACAGGCACGTGGAGGCCACACACACCACTGAGCCTCATTTTGACTTGTTTTAACCTGTTGGAACCCTAGGGGCAGCATTTTCCCGTTTTAAACAATATATTTTTTTACGAAAAGATGCTCGACTATGCATATAATTGACAGCTTTGGATAGAAAACACTCGTTTCCAAAACTGCAAAGATATTGTCTGTGAGTGCAACAGAAATGATGTTACAGGCGAAACCCAGATAAAAATCTAATCAGGAAGTGCCGCATTTTTTTTTTTTTAAACGCCTCATGCCAATGACTCCTTATATGGCTGTGAATGAGCTTACGTTTTCTACGTATTCCCCAATGTGTCTACAGTATTGTGACGTATTTTTACGCATGTTGAAGAATAGCCGTAAGGGACCACATTTAGCAAGTGGTCACATGATGGCTCCTGCAGAAAATCTTGCGTAAAGTACACAAGTAGCCATTTTCCAATCGCTTCTTATGAGAAACCAATATTCCCGACGGATAGATTATCGAATTGTTATGTGAAAAACACCTTGAGGATTGATCCTAAATGTTTGCCATGTTTCTGTCAATATTATGGAGCTAATTTGGAAAAAAGTGTTAGAGGTACTGTTAGAGGTGACCAGAAAACTAGCCTCAGTTTGTTTTCCTCCTGTATTGAACACAGATCATCAGTCTTCAATTTTATCCATTATTCATGTTAAAAAAATACCTAAAATTGTATTACAAAAGTAGTTTGAAATGTTTTGGCAAAGTTTACAGGTAACTTTTGAGATATTTTGTAGTCACGTTGCACAAGTAGGAACCAGTGTTTTTCTGGATCAAACGCACCAAATAAATTGACATTCTGGATATATATAGACAGAATTAATCGAACAAAAGGACCATTTGTGATGTTTATGGGACATATTGGAGTGCCAACAAAAGAAGCTTGTCAAAGGTAAGGCATGATTTATATTTTTATTTCTGAAATATGCTTTCTTTGTTTACGGAGGTGCTACCCTCAGATAATAGCATTGTTTGCTTTCGACGAAAAGCCTTCTTGAAATCTGACATGTTAGCTGGATTCACAACAAGTGTAGCTTTAATTTGGTATCTTAAGTGTGATTTCACAAAAGTTTGATTTTTATAGTAATTTATTCAAATTTGGCGCTCTGCATTTTCACTGGCTTTTGGCCAGGTGGGATGCTAGCTTCCCACATATCCCAGAGAGGTTAAGGGCTTTGTAAGTAAGCATTTCACTGTGTTGTATTCGGCGCATGTAACGAATAACTTGATTTGATTAATACCAGCATATCAGTTTACTAACAACAACAAAAATACATAATTGAGTTAATAAAGCCGCATACAAACTTGGTCTCTTTTGTTTTCTGGAATAAGGCAGCTCCCAAATGGAGGTGTTCCAGCCTGGTTCAATGCTTTCAGTGGTGGTGGGGCAAGCTAGTAGAAAATACAAAGTGTTATGGTCGTGATTGGCTCAGTGTTCTGCCACTCATGGGGACACTACATCACCACCAAGTCTAAAGGTAAACCTTGGGTGCTGCCATAGTTACATTAGAAGTGCCCATCCAAGAAGGCTCAAGGTCATTGGCCACAGATACAATTACATCAAATCAAGTTATATGTACAGCGGCTTTGATTGAAATGATCATGTCAACATCATACTTTAAACATCCTGAATCAAGTCGACAATCTACTGGCAAATCCTTTTAAATCCTTGTCATATGAAGAGAAATTATAGATAAAAACGTACTGGTGCTCATCGGCCATAAACATTAGACATGTTGGAAATCGCAAATTCAACAATGACTGGTTTGGAAGGAATCAGTGAGAGTGGCTGTGTGGTCCCAAATCTGGGAGTAAGAGTCTCTTTTCCAATTTTTAAATTATAAACATTCAACATTGACCATGCTGTCAATGAAGCATGATTTGTGCAGCTTTCAAAACAACTTAACTCAGAACTGCAAAAACTTCTGCGAGTTCAGGATGAACTTTCACTGGGAAAATATGTTTTGAACGGTCATCCAACTCAGAATTGTAAATTTGGCCTCTTTCTAGAGCTACAATCTGAAGATCAATGACGTCATCATGATTCAAACTTGTTTCCCCCCCCCCCCCCCGAATTGTCAGTTCTTTTGAAAGCACCATAAATCAAGAATGCCGCGCCACCTTCCTGTTCAAGTCAGCACAGCACAAGGTGAGTCCAAAAATGTATTGTATGCTGCTGCATAAATTATGTAATACGCCAGAGAGATATGTATACTGTAGCTAAGAAAGTAATACTAAGTGCATGTTGTGTAATAAGATGTTAGTAGCCCATGTGCCTCACCCTAATAATTTAGTCTATTTACCCCTCTTAAATGTTGTCTACTGTTCTGACATGGTGGTGCACATGTAGCCTGTAACCTGTTTTAGAGAAATTTAATCATTGAATATTGTAAGAGCTTTCATTGTCTGCTTGTATGCCCCCTTTATTTATCCTACAGTTCTGACTTGGTGTACAGGGAGAATACTGTAAGAACAGCCCATGTTCTGAATGTTCTGTCGCTGAATATTTCAAAAGTGCTAAACAAATAGTTGATTATGTCCGTTCTAGCTCGCTCATTAATGTCTTAATCGAAATTACAGATTGCACCTAATACGCCTGTCGTCCCCTTATGCCATAGTTTGTACATCTAAATTGTCATTAGAAACCACATTTGTTTAAGCAAGTCAGCCATATCAGCCGTTTTTGTTTTTTAAAGGCAGTAAATGAGGCTGAATGAACTGTTTCACTGCAAGACAAGCCTCTGCTTATAGCCAAGTGTAGCAGTGGTAAGATGTTGGGACAGCTTTATGTAGGCCCTAACATTTTTGTTGGCACCATTTGTCACCGTTTAGTGTTGTGTAGTGGCTTTGCTGGCATGCATCCCACTTTTTTTTAGATTTACATGCTAAAATCATCACTGTATACAAATGATGCAAGCTGATTTCGATGGGTTTCATGCCATTCGCTCTATTCCAACCATTATGAGCCGTCCACCCTTCAGCAGCCTCCACTGGTCAGGATTTATTTTCCGTAGGCCATTACACTTGATGGCTGGTTGCAGGTGACTGAGGGGCTTTTCTGCTGTCTGCACTTTTTTTACCATGCAATCGTCAAAGAAGGGGATGGATATTCTTCAAATGATTAAATACCCTTTCTCTCCTCACCAGCATCTAAGTGAGGACACTTATTGGCCAGCATGTGCATGCCATGCAGAGTGAGAGAGCCTGCTTGTGATTCGTCAGCATTCTCTGTACATCTAGAGAGTGAATGAACGGAGTTTAGCGCTTCTAATTGGAGGAGGTACCGTAGTCCAGATTTTGTTGTATTAAGAGTGTCAAAGAAATGAGAAAATTGCAGCCTCTTGCAATATGGATATTGCATGTCAATATTACAATTTCAAATCTGAATTTGATGAATGGTGCAGCGCTAACACGCTCTGGACCTGACACACGTACAGTTCCAGTCAAAAATGTAAATCTAAATATATTTTATATTCTTCTAAGTATCCAACCTTAACCTTTTATTTTATTTAACTAGGCAGGTTAGTTAAGAACAAATTCTTATTTACAATGACGGCCTACCCCAGCCAAACCCAAACCCGGATGACGCTGGGTCAATTGTGCACCGCCCTATGTGACTCCCAATCACGGCCTGTTGCGATACAGCCTTGACAGCTTTGCACACTCTTGGCATTCTCTCAACCAGCTTCACCTGGAATGGTTTTCCAACAGTCTTGAAGAAGTTCCACATATGCTGAGCACTTGTTGGCTACTTTTCCTTTACTCTGCAGTGCATCCTTCACCCTGGCGTATCGCTGCAGAATGCTGTGGTAGCAATGCTGGTTAAGTGTGCCTTGAATTCTAAATAAATCACAGACAGTGTCAACAGCAAAGCACCCCCATACCTCCTCCATGCTTCAAGTTTGGAACCACACATGCAGAGATCATCCGCTCACCTACTCTGCGTCTCACAAAGACATGGTGGTTGGAAACAAAAATCAAATTTGGACTAAACACACCAAAGGACAGATTTCCACTCGTCTAAAGTCCACTGCTTGTGTTTCTTGGCCCAAGCAAGTCTCTTCTTACTATTGGTGTCCTTTAGTAGAGGTTTCATCTCAGCAATTCAACCATGAAGGCCCGATTCACGCTGTCTCCTCTGAACAGTTGATGTTGAGATGTGTCTGTTACTTGAACTCTGTGAAGCATTTATTTGGCCTGCAATCTGAGGTGCAGTTAAATCTAATGATCTTATCTTCTGCTGCAGAGGTAACTGTCTTCCTTTCCTGTGGCAATCCTCATGAGCCAGTTTCATCATAGCGCTTGGTTTTTGCGACTGCACTTGAAGAAATTTTCAAAGTTCTTGAAATGTTGGACTGTTGTTTCTCTTTGCTTATTTGAGCTGGTTTCGCCACAATATGGACTTGGTCTTTTACCAAATAGGGCTATCTTCTGTAATAAAATCCCTACCTTGTCACAACACAACTGATTGTCTGAAATGCATTAAGAATGAAAGAAATTCCACAAATGTACCAATAACAAGGGATAACTGTTAATTGAAATGCATTCCAGGTGACTACCTAATGTAGCTGATTGAGAGAATGCCAAGAGTGTGCAAACCTGTCATGAAGGTGGCTACATTGAAGAATCTCAAATATATTTTGTTTTAACATTTTTTGGTTACTACATGATTCCATTTGTGTTTTTTCATAGTTTTGATGTCTTCACTATTATTTGACAATGTAGAAAATAGTAAAAATAAAGTAAACCCCTTGAATGAGTAGTTGTGTCCAAACTCTTGACTGGCACTGTACATACTACACATGTACATACAAACATACAGTACCTACACAGTCTCTGATGGTTACATAATCTGCTCACCTGAACACACACAAAAAACCTGCAGTCATGTTACGAGAGAAAAAGAGACCGCACAGGAGAAGAAATGGGACAATGAAATATAAATGGTATCCAGAGGAGATGACAGGAAGGGAACAAAAGGCAGGAGAGAGGGGGAGGCATGGTGAGAGAGAGTCAGTGTTCTGCTGTAGTGAGTCAGCAGTTGCGTGATCTTTCGGGTATGGGGGTCAGACAGATGCATTCTGGAATAACAACAAAAAAATGCCAGACTGTAGCTGAGCTCTTGAGCAGCAGCCCCCCCTTACTACAATTGCACCATTTCACCTCCATCTACATTCTGAGCCGGACAGTTACCTGGCTGAAGAGTCTCCTGAGCACAGCGCATCCCTGCAACACAGACAGAGAAATTGAACTGTTTAAGATTAATTCAATATACAAGACAATGTTACTGTGTGTGTGTCAGTCAGTCCTCCTAGATTAAAACGAATTCCATTGCCTAATGAGCTGGTTTGCTTTGGAAGTAATGAGACGCTTCAGCTCAATGAGATGCTGTGAGAGAATGACAAAGTCTCTCTCTCTGACTCAGTTTCTCTCGCCCTCTGTTACTCCCTTTCTCGACAATTCTCCTACCTCTATCCCACTTTCTAACGCCATCTCACTGTCTGTGACTTGTTTGACTGGATAGTCTTCCTGCACTTTTCCTTTCATTTAATATTTATATATTATTCCTCTATATACTGTTACTTTATACAGTGTATTCGGAAAGTATTTAGACCCCTTAACAAAATATTGTTACAGCCTTATTCTAAAATAGATTAAGATATGACAACAATTCATCAATACACACACACATACACAATACCCCATAATGACAAAGTGAAAACAGTTTTTTAGAAATAAAGAATGCATTTAAATGAAAAAGAAACAGAAATATAAGTAATCATACTCAGTACAAAGTAAAAATCTGTCATTCTGCCCCTGAACAAGGCAGCTAACACACTGTTCCTAAGCCTTCATTGAAAATAAGAACTTGTTCTTAACTGACTTGCCTAGTTAAATAAAGGTAAAATAAAAAAATGAATGTTTTGGCTGTGTGCTTAGGGTTGATGTCGTGTTGGAAGATGAACATTTGGCCCAGTCTGAGGTCCTGAGCACTCTGGAGCAGGTTTTCATCAAGGATCTCTGTACTTTTCTCAGTTCAGCTTTCCCTCAATCCTGACCAGTCTCCTAGTACCTGCCACATCATGATGCTGCCACCACGCTTAACCTGTTAAGTCGACCCTCTACTTTTTCAAACATTCTGTTAAAAATCGCGCAACATTTCAGCGCCCTGCTACTCATGCCAGGAATATAGTATATGCATATGATTAGTATGTGTGGATAGCAAACACTGACGTTTCCAAAACTGGTTAAATCACGGCTGTGACTTTAACAGAGCGTGAGTTTCATCGAATAGCGCAGGAAAACCTGATCACTGAAAATGGAAATAAATATCCTTGCGCTTACTTCCAGGAATTGTTCAAAGTGAACCGAATTACATGAGACCGAGGTTTCAGCGCCTACAGCTACCACACGTTGTCTAGAGTCTTGTCATTTGATTCGCAATTGATTCTTGGTCTAACCGGTTCAAGGGAACTCCTTCCCTCCATTCTCCGACCGGATGTTTTGGTCGAGCTCTCTCGGCCATGTTTTTTTCCAGACGACACCTATAGAAGTTACATCGCCTCCTGATGAATTTTATCGCTTATTAACGTGTACTAATACCTAAAGTTGCATTACAAAAGTATTTCGAAGTGTTTTGTGAAAGTTTATCGTCGACTTTTTGAATTTTAAAAAATGACGTTACGTTATGAAACGCTCTTTTTTTCCCGTTTATCATACAGTCTACATAGAACGATATCTAGGCTATATATGGACCGATTTAATCGAAAAAAAGACCCAATAGTGATTATGGGACATCTAGGAGTGCCAACAAAGAAGATGGTCAAAGGTAATGAATGTTTTATATTTTATTGTGCGTTTTGTGTAGCGCCGAATATGCTAATTATTTTGTTTACAAAATAATTGTTTTCTTTTGTGGTGTTACATGCTATCAGATAATAGCTTCTCATGCTTTCGCCGAAAAGCATTTTAAAAATCTGACTTGTTGCCTGGATTCACAACGAGTGTAGCTTTAATTCAATACCCTGCATGTGTATTTTAATGAACGTTTGAGTTTTAACTAATACTATTAGCATTTAGCGTAGCGCATTTGCATTTCCAGAGCTCTAGATGGGACGCCTGCGTGCCAGGTAGGAGCAAGTGGTTAACCGTAGGGATGGTGCCCTGTTTCCTCCAGACGTGGCACTTGTCATTCATGCCAAAGAGTTCAATCTTGGTTTCATTGACCAGAGAATCTTGTTTCTCATGGTGTGAGAGTCCTGAAGGTGCCTTTTGGCAAACTCAAAGTGGGCTGTTGTACCTTTTACTGAGGAGTGGCTTTCGTCTGGCCACTCTACCATAAAGGCCTGATTGGTGGAATGTTGCAGAGATGGTTGTCTTTCTGGAAGGTTCTCCCATCTCCACAGAGGAACTCTGGAGCTCTGTCAGATGACCATTGGGTTCTTGTTCACCTCTCTGACCAAGGCCCTTCTCCCCCAATTGCTCAGTTTGGCCTGGCGGCCAGCTCTAGGAAGTCTTGGTGGTTTCAAACCTCCCATTTAAGAATGATGGAGGCAACTGTGTTTTTGGGAAGTTTCAATGTTGCAGATTTTTTTTGGTACCCTTCCCCAGATGTGTACCCCGACACAATCCTGTCCCTTAGCTCTACGGACAATTCCTTCGACCTCATGGCTTGGTTTTGCTTCTGACATGTACTGTCAAGTGTGGGACCTTAGACAATTTCCAATCAATTGAATGTACCACAGGTGGGACTCCAATCAAGTTGTAGAAACATTTCAAGGATGATCAATGAAAACAGGATGAACCTGGGCTCAATTTCGAGGGTCATATCAAAGGGTCTGAATACTCATGTCAATAAAGGTATTTCTGTTTTTATAAATGAGCAAACATTAAAAATATATTATTATCTGTAAATCCATAGGCTAACTTACAGGCCGCAATAAATACATTCGATTGGAAATCTCTACCTAGCAATCCCTGCTGGGTGTGTGTGTGTGTGTGTGTGAATATTAACAACAGTAGCCAGAATAACCGAATCAACCCACCGGTCAGAGAAATATGAGTCAATGAAATCATGCGTTCGCTTCTTGGCCCTGGGAATAAAAAACAAAAAGTGATGTTAGCTAATAAAAAATAAATACAGTGGGTGGTACTTTACTTAAATTCTTGTCATGTTCTGGAAACAGATCAAAGAAAATACCTCTTTACAACCATGATAATGTGCAACAAAACAGAGCAGTGGTGTGTGTGTACTCGAGCAAACAATGCAGTTGTGTGTGTGTGAGAAAATGTGTATGTACTTGAGCAAACGGAAAAAAAGTGTGTGTAACAGCTCACCCTGGGGTCCACTTGTTGGCATCCTGGTTGCGTCCCTGGTCAATCATAGTTGGCGTGTGTGTGCAGGGGGTACCTATGAGGACATTCCCTGTGTGAGAAACTCTCTGCTGTGCTGATGATCTACACAGAAAATAAATAAGAAACAGATGGGTGCATCAGATTGCAGGCTCGTGTTCATTTGGGCACATTGTAGCAAAATGTTGCGCAATGGACATGATTGAACAGATGCAAGGATGTCAGGTGATTCGAAGAATATTGGTAGCCAGGGTGCTGTTCATTACGCACCAAATAAAGGGCAACCTGGACTCATCCAATATGAAGAGCTTATTTTCTTTTTCAGTTTCAAAACATTCTGTTTGACGCCCTAATGAACACTATCCAGGTGAGTCATTGAGAACAGATTCTTTGCCAAGAAGTGGCCGATTCTCTTGTGTGGTGACTGAGCATGGAGCAGGTTGGGTGTAATATTTGAGAGTCCTGCTATGCAGAAGTGTCTGGAAGCCAGAGCTGAACAAAAGAGACGAGGCGAGATCAGATGGATGCAGTAGAGTGCTAATAAATAACCCCAGCTAATTATAGCAAGCTAGTCACAGTCTGTAGCCCCCCACACATAGTTTCTTCTCCTCTCGGCCAGGCCTTTCTTTTACACTTCACCACACTGGCTGCCACAAATGCAAGAGGATGGGAGACCTGGGGTGTATTCATTAACACCCACCGTAGCAAAACACCGTGTAATGGAAAACGTTTTTGAATTGAAAACGAGAATTAGAATTTGGACAAATTCAGACAGAATGTTTTCTTTGGTACCTGGGGAATACACCTCTGATCATCGACTCTTAACTACGAAGAAAAAAAATAATCCCAACAGAGCGCTTTCATGAATAAAAAAAATCTGCAGCAGGGCTCAATTTCCGTGAACTTAAAATTATAGTGGGTTGATAAGAAAAAAGCCAATTTACTAGTCTAAAGGCTCAACTCAATCACACTTACAGTGCATTCGGAAAGTATTCCAACCCCTTGACTTAAATATGTAGTTGTATTCTTTTTTTGTTCGTTTTTACCCCTTTTTCTCCCCACTGTCGTGATAGCCAATTGGTAGTTAGTCTTGCCTCATCGCTGCGACTCCTGTACGGAATCATGAGTGGCGAAGGTCTAGAGTCATGTGTCCTCCGAAACATGACTCTGCCAAGCTGCACTGTTTCTTGACACACTGCTTGCTTAACCCGGAAGCCAGCCGCACCAATGTGTCAGAAGAAACGCCAAACGGCACCCGGCCTGCCACAAGCAGTCGCTAGAGCGCAATGGACCAAGGACATCACAGGGATCGAACCTGGGTCTGTAGTGACACCTCTCGGGAGGCCCAGACCCATTGAATTTTTATACATTTTGTTTTACGTTACAGCCTTATTCTTAAATAGTTTCTCACCTCATCAATCAACACACTATATCCCATAAAGACAAAGCAAGATTTTTTTGCAAAAACGGCATTATCACATTTACATAACTATTCAGACCCTTCATTCAGTACTTTATTGAAGCCTCTGACAGCAAATACAGCCTCAAGTCTTCGAGTATGATGCTACAAGCCTGGTACACCTGTATTTGGGGAGCTTCTCCCATTCTTCTCTGCAGATCCTCTCAAGCTCTGTCAGGTTGGATGGGAGTGTCGCTGCACAGCTATTTTCAGGTCTCTCCAGAGATGTTCGATCGGGTTCAAGTCCGAGCTCTGGCTGGGCCATTCAATGACATTTTCTTGGCTGTGTGCTTAGGGTCGTAGTCATGTTACAAGGTGAACCTTCGACAAAGTCTGAGGTTCTGAGCACTCTGAAGCAGGTTTTCATCAAGGATCTCTCGGTGGTTTGCTCCTTTCATCTTTGCCTCGATCCTGACTTGTCTTCCTGCCGCTGACAAACATCCCCACAGCATGATGCCGCCACCACCATGCTTGACCGTAGGGATGGTGCCAGGTTTCCTTCAGACATGACGCTTGGCATTCAGGCCAAAGAGTTCAATCTTGGTTTCATTGACCAGAGAATCTTGTTTCTCATGGTCGGAGAGTCTTTTGGCAACTCCAAGCGGGCTGTCATGTGCCTTTTACTGAAGAGTGGCTTCCGTCTGGACACTAACATAAAGGCCTGATGGGTGGAGTATTGCAGAGATGGTTGTCCTTCTGGAAGATTCTTCCATCTCCACAAAGGAACTCTAGAGCTCTGTCAGAGTGACCATTGGGTTCTTGGTCACCTCCCTGACCAAGGCCCTTTTCCCCAGATTGCTCGGTTTGGCAGGGCAGCCAGCTCAAAGAAGGGTCTTGGTGTTTCCAAACTTCTTCCATTTGAGAATGATGGAGGCCACTGTGTTCTTGAGGACCTTCAATGCTATAGAAATGTTTTGGTACACTTCCCCAGTGGTGTAAAGTACTGAAGTAGATCTTTAAAGTAGGTTTTACTTAAGTCGTAGCTGTACTTAGCTATTTATATTTTTGACTACTTTTACTTCACTACATTCTTAAAGAAAATAATGTACTTTACTCCATACATTTTCTCTGACACCAAAAAGTACTAGTTATCAAGAGATCCTCACTGCTCATCCCCTACTGCATCTGATTTGGCGAACTTGCTAAACACAAATGCTTCATTTGTAAAATATGTCTGAGTGTTGGAGTGTGCCCTTGACTGCACTCCCCCTTCCCCCCAAAAAATGTCTCAACTAAGGAATTTGAAATGCTTTTCATTTGTAAAATCAAATACTTTTAGAGACTTTTACTCAAGTAGTGTTTTAATGGGTGCTTTTCACTTTTACCTGAGCAGTCTTCTGTTAAGGCATCTTTACTTCTACTCAAGTATGACAATTGTGTACTTTTTCCACCACTGCCCTTGCCCAGATCTGTGCCTCGACAATGCGGTCTCAGAGGTCTACGGACAATCCTTCGACCTCCGTGCATGTCAGAGCAAAATCCAAGCTATGTCAAAGTGTGGGACCTTATACAGACAGGTGTATGCCTTTCTAAATTGAATTTACCACAGGTGGACTCCAATCAAGTTGTAGAAAGGATGATTAATGGAAACAGGATGCACCTGAACTTTCTAAAAACCTTTAACTTTGTCATTATGGGATACTGTGTGTAGATTGCTGAGGATTTTTGTTTATTTAATCTATTTTAGAATAAGGCTGTAACATAAAATGTGGAAAAGCTCAAGGGGTCTGAATACTTTCCATGTGCACTGTATACACACACACAACCATTAAAAAATCCAAGTTGATCATTTTAAAAAGGCTAGTTGGTCATTAGAAAACCCTTTTGCAATTATGTTGGCACAGCTGAAAACGGTTGTTCTGATTAAAGAAGCAATAACACTGGCCTTCTTTAGACTAGTTGACGGCAGGGTAGCCTAGAGGTTAGAGCGTTGGACTAGTAACCGGAAGGTGTCAAGTTCAAACCCCCGAGCTGACAAGGTACAGATCTGTCATTCTGCCCCTGAACAGGCAGTTAACCCACTGTTCCTAGGCAGTCTTTGAAAATAAGAATTTGTTCTTATTAACTGACTTGCCTAGTTAAATAAAAGGTAAAAAAAAGAAAAAAAGAATCTGGAGCATCAGCATGTGGGTTCGATTACAGGCTCAAAATGGCCAGAAACAAGACCTTTCTTCTGAAACTCGCCAGTCTATTCTTGTTCTGAGAAACTAAGGCTATTCCATGCAAGGAATTGCCAAGAAACAGAAGACCACGTACAGCGCTCCCTTCACAGAACAGCACAAACTGGCTCTAACAAGAATAGAAGGAGTGGGAGGCCCTGGTGCACAACTGAGCAAGTGGACAAGTACACTAGAGTGTCTAGTTTGAGAAACAGACACCTCACAAGTCGTCAACTGGCAGCTTCATTAAATAGTACCGCAAAACACCAGTCTCAAAGTCAACAGTGAAGAGGCGACTCCGGAATACTAGCCTTCTAGGCAGGATTCCTCTGTCCAGTGTCTGTGTTCTTTTACCCATCTTAATCTTTAATTTATATATTGGCCAGTCTGAGATGTGGTTTTTTCTTTGCAACTCTGCCTAGAAGGCCAGCATTCCAGAGTCACAGCTTTACCGTTGACATTGAGACCAGTGTTTTGCGGGTACCATTTAATGAAGCTGCCAGTAAAGGGTATAAACACGGTTTCCCATGCTTGTTCAATGAACCATAAACAATTAAATGAACATGCACCTGTGAAACGGTCGTTAACATCACTAGGGTAGGGGGCAGCATTCAGAATTTTGGATGAAAAACATGCCCAAATTAAACTGCCTGCTACTCAGGCCCAGAAGCTATATGCATATAATTAGTAGATTTGGATTGAAAACACTCTGAAAAACTCAGTTTCCAAAACTGTTCAAATAATGTCTGTGAGTATAACAGAACTAATATGGCAGGAGAAAACCAGAGGAAAATCCAACCAGGAAGTACTATTAGGCTGTTTTTCCATTGAAAGCCTATCCACCATACAAAGACTTAGGACACAGTTCACAATCTCTGTGGCTTCCTCTACATGTGGCAAGTCTTTAGGCATTGTTTTAGGCTTTTACTTTGAAAAATGAAGGAGATACAGCACTTTCAATGAGAGGCCAGTGGAAATTTACAGACATGAGCCCAGCGTGTGATCGGGAGCCCGCATTTCTTGTTTACCTTTTCTATTGACAAAGCTTTTGTCCGGTTGAAATATTGATTATTTATGGGGGAGACATAAAAATTAAAATTTATTTTAAACATCGTTTGACATGTTTCTACTAACTTTTATTGTACTTTTTGACTTTTTGTCTTGATGTTGAGAGCGCGCATTGTGCCTTTAGATTTCTGAACTAAACGCACCAACAAAACTGAGGTTTTTGGACATAAAGAGGGACATTATCGAACAAAACAAACATTTATAGTCTAACATGGAGACCTGGGAGTGCCACCAGATGAAGATCAAAGGTAAATGATTAATTTTAACGCCATTTCTGACTTTTGTGACAATTTTTGAAATTGGACACTGTGGTTGGATTTACAAGAAGATTATCTTTAAAATGGTATATAATACTTGTATGTTTGAGGAATTTTAATTGTGGGATTTCTGTTTTGAATTTGGTGCCCTGCAATTTCACTGGCTGTTGTCGAGGTGGGAAGCTAGCGTACCAGAGAGGTTAAGACACTAACAGCTTACAGACGGTAGGCAATTAAGATCACAGTTATGAAAACTTAGGACACTAAAGAGGCCTTTCTACTGACTCCATAAAAACACCAAAAGAAAGATGCCCAGGGTCCCTGCTCATCTGTGTGAACATGCCTGAGGCATGCTGCAAGGAGGCATGAGGACTGCAGATGTGGCCAGGGCAATAAATTGCAATGTCCGTACTGTGAGACCCCTAAGACAGCGCTTACGGGGAGACAGGACAGACAGCTGATCGTCCTCGCAGTGGCAGACCACGTTTAACACCTGCACAGGATCAGTACATCTGAACATCACACCTGCGGGACAGGTACAGGATGGCAACAACGACTGCCCAAGTTACCCCAAGAATGCACAATCCTTCCATCAGTGCTCAGACTGTCCGCAATAGGCTGAGAGAGGCTGGACTGAGGGCTTGTTGTAAGGCAGGTCCTCACCAGACATCACCAGCAACAGAGTCACCTATTGGCACAAACCCACTGTCGATGGACCAGACTGGGGAAAAAGTGCTCTTCAATGACAAATATATTTTGATTTGTTTAACACTTTTTTGGTTACTACATGATTCCATATGTGTTATTTCATAGTTTTGATGTCTTCACAACTATGCTACAATGTAGAAAATAAAAAAGTAAAGTACAAAATAAAGGAAAACCCTGGAATGAGTAGGTGTGTCCAAACTTTTGACTGTGTAGGCTGGGCATACTTAATGCACTGAGACAAAAAAAAGGGCTTTATAAAATAGATTTGATTAATACATTTGTACAAAACACTCACCATCTGGGTCCTCACATTGGCATTGACTGCTTCTAGTGTGATATTTGTTGCTGGGCTGTAGTCGGACGGCATCACAAGTGATATATTGCCTGAAAAACATGGTAAAGGGATAAACTATTTGAAGTGTTCCTCATTGGGCAAAAAATATCCAATGTCTGCCTACACAAATGTATATTTGACCAATTGATAAAGAAAGACCATCCAATTGGTTTAGTAAGGTTTTAAAGAAGCATTGTTTTATGCCTGGTTTTTGGGTTCCATTCCCGCTGAGGGCACCAATACGAAAAAATGATGCATTCATGACTAAGTTGCTTTGGATAAAAGCATCATTATATTAATATCAGCAAGGCATATGTGATATTGGTGTCCTACCTGTTAACCTACAACATTATGTAAAAACCCACATACATGACTGTTCCTGTTTTGTACACCAGCTTCAAACTGCTGAAAATACATTATTTTTGGTTATGGACAAGTTTAGACGGTACAATGATTCTCTACACTACACTTGTTTGTCGATTTCTGTATAGTGCATCTTTAAATTAGCCACTGATGGGACTTTGTGGATGGTTGCCACTTTCCATTGCAATTAAATTCAAACTGGTTTAGTAGGTTTCATTCACACCTGGCCTCAACGGTCTTGAAAGTCAGAGCTGTGGAAGTGAACGGAAGAGTGCACATTCACACAGGTGTGAGGAGTTGTTCCTAACCACATGACCTGATCGGCAAATGTAGCTTATTTTCTCTCCAAAGGGCAGTGATTTGAATTAACATGTTAATAACTTGGAGCGTGACATAAAATGTTGAAAAAGCAGTGTGTTACTTTGCAGCCTTACTCTAAAATTGATTAAATAAAGCATTTCCTCATCAATATACACACACACACACACACACACACACATCCAATAATGACAAAGTGAACAGGTTAGAAATTTTAGCAAAATTATAAAAAGGAAAAACAGAAGTACCTTATTTACATAAGTATTCAGACACTTTGCTATGAGATTCGAAATTGAGATCACGTGCATCCTGTTTCCATTGATGGTCCTTGTTTTTATAACTTGATTGAAGTCCACCTGTGGTAAAATCAATTGATTGGACACGATTTGGAAAGGCACACACCTGTCCATATAAGGTCCCACATGAGGTTGAAGTAATTGACTGTAGAGCTCCGAGACAGGATTGTGTCGAGGCACAGATCTAGGGAAAGGTACCAAAACATCTCTGCAGCATTGAAAGTCGCCAAGAACACAGTGGCCTCCATCATTCTTAAACGGTAGAAGTTTGGAACCACAAAGACTCTTCCTAGAGCTGGCCACCCAGCCAAACAGCAATCGGGGGAAAAGGGCCTTGGTCAGGGAGGTGACCAAGAACCCAGTGGTCACTGACAGAGCTCTAGAATTCCTTTGTGTAGATGGGGGAACCTTCCAGAAGGACAACCATCTCTGCAATACTCCACCCATCAGGCCTTTATGGTAGAGCTGCCAGACAGAAGCCACTCCTCCGTAAAAGGCACGACAGACCACTTGGGAGTTTGCCAAAAAGCACCTAAAGCACTCTCAGACCACGAAGAACAAGATTCCCTGGTCTGATGAAACCAAGATTGAACTCCTTGGCCTGAATCCCAAGCATCACGTCTGGAGGAAACAGGGCACCATCCCCAGGCATTGTGGTGGCAGCATCATGCCGTGGGAATGTTTTATAGCGGCAGGGACTGGGAGACTAGTCAGGATCGAGGGAAAGATAAACAGAGCAAAAACAGAGATCATTGATGAAAACCTGCTCCAGAATGTTCACCTTCCAACAAGACAATGAACCTAAGCACACAGCCAAGACAATGCAGGAGTGGCTTCAGGACAAGTCTCTGAATATCCTTGAGTGGCCCAGCCAGAGCCCGGACTTGAACTGGATTCAACATCTCTGGAGAGAGCAGCGATGCTCCCCATCCAACCTGACAGAGCTTGAGAGGATCTGCAGAGACTCCCCAAATACAAGTGTGCCAAGAAGACTTGAGGCTGGAATCTCTGCCAAAAGGTGCTTCAACAAATGTACTGAGTAAATTGTCTAAATAATAAATGTGTTATCAGTTTGTTTTACACATTTGCAAACATTTCTAAAAACCTATTTTTGCTTGGTCATTATGAGGTAGTGTGTGCAGATTGATTCAAGTGCATTTTAGAGTAAGGTTAACAAAATGTTGAAAAACTCAAGGGATCTGAATCATTTCCGAATGCACTGTATATACAAAATAAGCCCCTTCAAATTAGTGGATTCGGCTATTTGAAACACGCCCGCTGTTGACAGATGTATAAAATCGAGGACACAGCCATGCAATCTCCATAGACAAACATTAGCAGTAGAATGGCCTTACTGAAGAGCCCAGTGACTTTCAACATGGCACAGTCATAGAACGCCACCTTTTCAACAAGTCAGTTCGTAAAATTTCTGCTCTGCTAGAGCTTCCCCGGTCAACTGTAAGCGTTGTTATTGTGATGTGGAAACATCTAGGTGCAGCAAAAGGCTCAGTAGCGAAGTGGTAGGCCACACAAGAGAACAGAACGGGACCGCCGACTGCTAAAGCGCGCAGCATGTTCAAATCATCTGTTCTCGGTTGCAACACTCACTACCGAGTTCCAAACTGCCTCTGGAAGCAATATCGGCACAAGAACTGTTCGAGAGCTTCATGAAATGGGTTTCCATGGCCGCGCGGCCGCACACAAGCCTAATGTCACCATGCGGAATGCCAAGCATCGGCTGGAGATGTGTAAAGCTCGCCGCCATTCGATATGGGGGTAGTGGAAACGCGTTCTCTGGAGTGACGAATCACACTTCACCAACTGGCAGTCTGACGGACGCCAGGAGAAATGCTTAGTGCCAACTGTAAATTTTGGTGGAGGAGGAATAATAGTCTGGCCAAGTTTTTCATGGTTCGGGCTAGGCTCCTTAGTTCCAGTGAAGGGAAATGTTAATGCTACAACATACAGTGACATTCTAGATTATTCCGTGCTTCCAACTTTGTGGCATCAGTTTGGGGAAGGCCTTTTCCTGTTTAAGCATGACAATGCCCTCATGCACAAAGCGAGACCCATACAGAAATGGTTTATTGAGATCGGTGTGGAAGAACTTGACTGGGCTGCACAGAGCCCTGACCTCAACGCCCTTTTGGGATGAATTGGAACTCCGACTGTGAGCCGGGCCTAATCGCCTAACATCAGAGCCCGACCTCACTAATGCTCTTGTGCCTGGATGGAATCAAGTCCCTGTAGCAATGTTTCAACATCTAGGGAAAGCCTTCCCAGAAGAATGGAGGCTGTTATAGCAGTAACTCCATGTCAATGTCTATGATTTTGTAATGAGAAGTTCGATGAGCAGGTGTCCACATATTTTTGGTCATGATGTGTATGTACATGTGCAAAGGTTGTACTGATGACAGAGTAAAGAAAGATTAACAAACACACTAAGTAGAGAAGATTTTTGGCAGGATGTGGATGAAACCCCTCCCCAATCACACGACTCCTACCCACACAAACAATCCTCAACTACAGCCTTCCATTATTAGAAGTGGGGCTAGCACTACAGCCTAGGACTTTGAGCTGTTCTGTTTTTCCTGGGATATCGAGCAGGGCCTGATTCTTTGGGCTAACCTCAGGGGCTTGGGTCAGAACACCGCCCTGTGCAACTGAGTCCTGGACTTCCTGCCGTGCCGAAAAAGCGAGGTAACAACAAATCCACTACGCTGATCCTCAGTACGGGGGCCTCACAAGGGTGTGTACTCCCTCCCTCCTGAACTCCCTGTTCAGTGTTCACCCATGACTGCATGGCCACGCACGTCTAACACAATCAAGTTTGCAGACGACAACAGTGGTTGGCCTGATTACCAACAATGACAAGAACGCATACAGGGAGAAGTTGAAGGTCCTGGCAGAGTGGTGCCAGGAAAATAACCTAACCCTCAAAGTCAACAAAACAAAGGAGCTGATCATGGAGTTCAGGAGACAGCATGACCCCATCGACGAGGCCGCAGTGGAGGGTGAAAAGCTTCAAGTTCTTCAGTGTGCACATCACTGATAAAATGAAATGGTCCATCCACACAGATAGTGTGGTGACGAAGGCGCAAAAGCGCCTCTTCAACCTGCACCACTGAGAGCATCCAGTCGGGCTGTATCACTGCCTGGTACGGCAATTGCACAGTCCGCAACCGCAGGGCAGTCCAGAGGGTGGTGAGGTCTGCCCAACGCATCACTGGGGGCACACTGCCTGCCCTACAGGACATCTACAGCACCCAGTGTCATAGAAAGACCATATACTGGCCATAATGTCTATATACACACATTATATACATACGACATATTTATATTTCAAACTCTGACATTGCTTGTTCTAATATTTATATATATTTCTTAATTCCCTTTGTCTTTTCGGGTTTGCGTGTATTTTTTTATAGTGTTAGGTATTACTGCACTGTTGGAGCTAGGAACATAAGCATCTCTCTACACTTGCGATAACATCTGCAAAATATATGTAAGCAACGATAAAATTTGACCACCTGACAAGGAACAACTCTGGGCCCTGGTTATAGGCAATTATATTTGAAACACCCCTGCCCTACTAGCTTCATCCAGTGAGGTCCAGGATGGAGGCGGGCTGGTCCAGTGCCAGGCAGCAGGGTCAGAGTGTGTCGGTGGTGCCTTGCGCCTTCATCAGGCCCAACAGAAAGGAGGGCCCCAACCTCTCCCAGTCTCAACACTGGAATGTGGCCACCACTTTCTCCTTTAAGGCACAACAATGAGGAAGGGCTGCTTCATTAGAATACAGCTGAGCAGCTGTCGCTCTCCCCCTTTTTGACTCAAAAATATTAGGAACACACGCAACAGACTTACTAAAAACATGAGGTTTCATGGATTGCTTTAAAATTACTTTTTTTTAAAAGCAGATTTCAGTGGTGCTAGGAGAGAAACATCAGACTCACCTAGAGTCACTTAGGCCTTCGTATATTATAATGACCTGATAAGGTGCTTCCAGGTGGAATGCAAGGTCCATTTAAAGATTAGATGTAGAGGGGAGTTCTCAAAATGCAAAAACACCACTTTCCTGAGGATTTTTAAATCAATGATCTCATGCTTGTCTTCAATATTATTGACGTTCTTGCTGGTGCACCGTCCCTTCTCGTGCGATAGATTACTCAATTGTTTTTGGTTATTAGAAAGGGAAAAGGGGGATACCTAGTCCGTTGTACAACTGAATGCCTTCAACTGAAATGTGTCTTCCGCATTTAACCCAACCCCTCTGAATCAGAGATGAGGGGGCTTCCTTAATCGACATCCACATTTTATTTAATACAACGGAAAACTACCGTTACAGGCTAAACTAATATAAAAACAAAAACGCACACACTTTTGTGTAACTACATTCAAGCAAACCCCAGAGGGCAACAAAACATAAACATCACATTAAGTGCCCAGTAATCAGAGATTCAGAAAAAAATTCAATAACCGCAATCAAACCTTAAAATCAAGCTCTGATAAAATAACACGATGTTCACTCAGAAAGGAACACATCCTAACCACATAGGCAGAACTAGCAAACTACATAACTACATAAGAGTCCAGACTAACAATTGGGAGAACAGGAGGCAAGTGCGTTAAGTCACTAAAAGTTGCTAAAAATCGTCTTGCCATTACCGTTGGAACAAGCAACTCTTGTTTACCTGTCTCTCTGCAGAAGGGAACCAACAAGACCTCCATGGCTCCCTCTCCCCGTTTCTCAGTCCCAGCTAGAGTGTGCCGACCAGTCTTGCCTAATCCCCACAGACATTAAGCTAGCGAGCGATTTCCAGTAGGACAGAGGAGAGAGGTAGTGAGTCTTTTTACTGGCCCAGAACAGAGTCTCGACCCTCCCCTTCCCCTGCTCTTGGCAAATTGGCTAATCCGCGACACACAACCAATCCCATTACGTCTAAACAAGACGTAGAGAGAAGAGAAGGAAAAAGGCACATTCATTTACTTGAAGAGCACGTGCCTCTCATCACCTCGTGTAGCCTGGGATCCAGTGCCCCCCTCACAAATTCGCTCTCCCTATTTTGTTACCAGCCAATGGAAACTTGAGAGCCCCTGTCAGGCGAGTGCAGAGGAAGTCCACCTGCCTTCCCTCCAGACAATGTGGGAACACCACATTTCACTGAGCGAACGCCTGGCCTAAGAATACCGCCACCGCTGCGCACACACACACACACACACACACACACCCTCCCCGACGGCATGACCATCTCCATGTAATGCTACTCTCTGGTTGACAGGGAGAGGCACTGTGTGGATGGGTGATTGCTTGTTCTAGCCTGCCTGATCTGGGAAGGGGGTTGAACAGAGAACGCCTCCAGTCAGCGTCTGTAGTCTGTCTTGTATCAAATGTAGGCTAACAAAAAAAGGTCACTGTTCAAAAGAATACCTAAACTAAAGCCAGGCAAACTGTGGATGCAAATAATAGCCTATGTAGGCTGCACAATATTACATTAATTGAATTGAGTCATACTGTGCACATTTCCAAAGGTATATTTCCACATTTTGTGGCCAATCAGAGCATTTACACACACTAGCTTCAAATCTACACAATGCAAATCCCTCTTATAATTAAGTACAGTAGGACCTCAGTCCTGAATAGAGGTCGTTCAGAATACTGAAATGTTTGACTTTGAAACCTAATCACAGAATTTGAGTTGCATAATTAACCCATATTACACCTGTAATCTAACATTTTGCCAGTAGTGTATTCACTAGGAACCAAACAAAAGCAAACGGGACAAAATGGAGAGGGCCCCACCTGAGTTTGTCTAATGAGAAACTGCAGTTTTCATTGCAGCGTTCTGTTCCAAAATGTTTTTCTACAGTTTGCACTAATGAATACACCGCTGATGTGTTTTTAGCACAAGAAAGCAATGTTAACATTTGCATGTACCGAGTCTTGCGTTGCCATATCTCCAAAATCATGTCACTGTCACGTCTCCCTTGAAAGTCTGGAGAATTTTGTATTATACCGTTTTCCGACAGGGTAGGACACATTTGTATAAACTTGTTCCCATATGCTAACTAAACTCAGCAACAAAAAAAGTGTCCGCTCACTGTCAACTACGTTTATTTTCAGCAAAGTTAACATGTGTAAATATTTGTATGACCATAAGATTCAACAACAGACATGAACTGAGCAAGAGCCACAGACATGTGACGAACAGAAATGGTATAATGTGTCCCTGAACAAAAGGGGAGGGGGGGGGGGTCAAAAATAGAGGTCAACCGATTATTATTTTTCAACGCCAATACCGATACCGATTATTGGAAGACCAAAAAAGGCCGATACCAATTATACGGCCGATTTAATATTTGACCATATTAATGACGTAACGCTCGTATTTCTGTGTGTAATATTATAATTAAGTCTATGATTTGATAGAGCAGTCCGACTTGAGCGGTGGTAGGCTTGTAAGCATTCACTCAAACAGCCCTTTCCTGCATTTGCCAGCAGCTCTTCGTTGTGCTTAAAGCACAGCGCTGTTTATGACTTCAAGCCTATCAACTCCCGAGATTAGGCTGGCAATACTAAAGTGCCTATAAGAACATACAATAGTCAAATATATATGCAATACAAATGGTATAGGGAGAAATAGTCGACGCGTCATGACTCCAATAATAACTACAACCTAAAACGTAAGTGGGAATATTGAAGAACTGGGAATATTGAACCACCAGCTTTCATATGTTCTCATGTTATGAGCAAGAAACTTAAATGTTAGCTTCTATTGTATTTTTTTACATGGCACATATTGCACTTTCACTTTTTTCTCCAACACTGTTTTTGCATTACTTAAACCAAATTGAACATGTTTAATGATTTATTTGAGATACCGATTAAATGGGCCGATTTTTAAATTGTATTTTTTATTTTTTTTAATAATGACAATTACAACAATACTGAATGAACACTTATTTTAACTTAATATAATACATAAAATAATATTAATCATAAATCATAAAATCAATTTAGCCTCAAGTAAATAATGAAACGTATTCAATTTGGTTTAAATAATGCAAAAACAAAGTGTTGGAGAAGAAAGTAAAAGTGCAATATGTGCTATGTAAGAAAGCTGACGTTTCAGTTCCTTGCTCAGAACATGAGAACATATGAAAGCTGGTGGTTCCTTTTAACACAAGTCTTGAATATTCATATACAGGTAAGAAGTTTTTGGTTGTAGTTATTATAGGAATTATTGTACAAATCTGTCGTTCTGCCCCTGAACAGGCAGTTAACCCACTGTTCCTAGGCCTAGGCCGTCAATAAAAATAAAATAAGAATTTGTTCTTAACCAACTTGCCTAGTTAAATAAATGTTAAATTAAAATAAATAAAATTGCCAGTGTAACAGTTTTGCTTCCGTCCCTCTCCTGGCCCTTCCCTGGGCTCGAACCAGCAACAGAACAACAACTGCCACCATCGAAGCAGCGTTACCCATGCAGAGTAAGGGGAACAACTACTAGAAGGCTCAGAGGGAGTGACGTTTGAAACTCTATTAGCACGCGCTAACTAGCTAGCCATTTCACTTCGGTTATACCAGCCATGACTCGTTGAAAATCTGTCGTTCTGCCCCTGAACAAGGCAGTTAACCCACCGTTCCTAGGCTGTCATTGAAAATAAGAATGTGTTCTTAACTGACTTGCCTAGTTAAAAGGTATAAAAAATTTAAATGAATTAAAATATTAAAATCGGCACCCAAAAATACCGACTTCCGATTGTAATAAACTTTAAATCTATTACACACATACACAAAAATGCTTAAAAAAATATACATATAAAATTGGCCGATTAACCGGTATCGGCTTTTTTTGGTCCTCCAATAATTGGTATCGGTCGACCTCTAGTGTGGACACCCTTTCAAATGACTGGATTTGGCTATTTCAGCCACACCAGTTGCCGACTGGTGTATAAAATCGAGCACACAGACATGCAATCGACCATAGACAAACATTGGTAGTGGAATGGCCTTACTGAAGAGCTCAGTGACTTTCAACGTTGCACCATCATAGGATGCCACCCTTCCAACAAGTCAGTTCGTCAAATTTCTGCCCTGCTAGAGCTGCCCGGGTCAAGTGGTGTTATTGTAAAGTGGAAATGTCTAGGAGCAACAACGGCTCAGCCGTGAAGTGGTAGGCCACACACGCTCACCGAATGGGACTCGAGATTCATGAAATTGGTTTCCATGGCCGAGCAGCTGCACACATGCCTAATATCACCATGCGCAATGCCAAGTGTCAGCTGGAGTGATGTAAAGCTTGCCGCTATTGGCCTCTGGAGCAGTGACGAATCACCCTTCACCATCTGGCAGTCTGACAAAGAATCTGGGTTTGGCGGATGACAGGAGAATTCTACTGGCCCGGATGCATAGTGCCAACTGTAAAGTTTGGAGGAATAATGGTCTGGGGCTGTTTCTCATGGTTCAGGCTAGGTCCCTTAGTTCCAGTGAAGGGAAATCTTACAACAACATTCCAGATGATTCTGTGATTCCAAGTTTATGGCTAGTTTGGGGAAGGCTCTTTAAGCATGACAATGCCCCCATGCACGATGCCAGATCCATACATAAATGGGATCGATGTGGAAGAACTTGACTGGCCTGCACAAAGCCCTGACCTCAACCCCATCAAACACATTTGGAATGAATTGGAATGACTAATCGTCCGACCTCACTAAGTCACTGCAGCAACGTTCCAACATCTAGTGAAAAGCCTTCCCAAAAGAGTGGAGGCTATTATCAAATAAAATGATATGTCACATGCACCGAATACAACAGGTGTAGTAGACCGTACAGTGAAATGCTTACTCACAAGCCCTTAACCAACAATGCAGTTAAGAAAAATGTGTTACATAAAAGAGAAGTAAAAAAAATAAAAAAATAAATGTAACATAATTAAAGAGCAGCAGTAAATTAACAACCGCGGGGGTATCGGTATAGCCGAAAAGGGTGGACCAATTCCATATTAATGCACATGATTTTGGAATTTGATGTTCGACGAGCAGGTGTCCACATAACGTTACATACACTACATGGCCAAAAGTATAATTTATATACAAAATAGCAGATAGAGTTAATGCTAAACGTTGTTTAGCCTCGAAGGCAATCATGTACAATTTATTTATTCGCAACGCAAATTGTACATGACTATTGAGCTATTAAGATATTACGTAGTGTTGAGGCTTCATACATTTATCATAAATTACAGTATAATTATCGTAAACACTGGCTAAAAAAAACAAGTGTTTGCTAGAAAGTAACGTTAGGCTAATAGCTAGGCTACCTAACGTTAGCTTACTAGCTAGCTGCTGACTGGCTACCATTACATTAGCTGGCGAACTAGATAGAAAGTACACCAAGTCTTATCTATAGTAGCTCATTTCGTTAGGGAAATGTGTAAAACAAAATATGTATTTACCTTTTACATGTACTGTCGGGGAACAAAAAGTAAAAATAAAAAGGGGAGAGCGAAAATCGCTCTACTTTCTGACAATGGAAGCGACAGCACTAGTCGGACCCCTTTTCGCAGTACACAAGCTTGGCGGCAGCTGCCAGCTGTCGTCTCTGATTGGTTACACCAGCTTGTGATGCGAGACACCAGATGGAAGCAGATTGGATGTCCCCCCGACCGATGTAAACAGCAAACGCAAGCCACTAAAAAAAACGAGTCTACAATGAAAACTGTATTTGGGAGGAATCATATATATTTTCTTATTATGTGCTACTTAAAGTCTAGCACAGCCCATCGAATTCATTAGCCAGTAACCATGCACACTCCAGCAATGATGTACAGTGCACTGCCCTCAAAGTATTCATATTCAGCCTGAATTCAAAATGGACTCGATTTTTTTTCTTACCCATCTACACACAATACCCCATGACTGGTGCACATTTATTGGAAATGGTGCACATTTATTGAAAATGAAATACAGAAATATCTCATATACATAAGCATTCACACCCCTAAGTCAATAGTTTTCAATAAAACGTCACAATAAGGTGTAGTGTTCAATTTTCTGCTGGGGAGCAAGGAGACCCACAGCTCCACTAAAACCATTGACAACTGGGTGCCATTTGTGATTGTTGATTTTTTTTACCCCTTTTTCTCCCCAATTTCGTGGTATCCAATTGGTAGTTACAGTCTTGTCTCATCGCTGTAACTCCCGTACGGACTCGGGAGAGGCGTAGGTCGAAAGCCGTGCGTCCTCAGAAACACAACCCAACCAAGCCGGACTGCTTCTTGACACAATGCCCACTTAACCAGGAAGCCAGCTGCACCAATGTGTTGGAGGAAACACCACACCTGGTGACGATGTCAGCGTGCACTGCACCCGACCCGCCACAAGAGTCACTAGTGCGCGATGGGAGAAGGACATCCCTGCCGAAGAAACCCTCCCCTAACCCGGACGAAGCTGGGCCAATTGTGCACCGCCCCATGAGTCTCCCGGTCGCGGCCGGCTGCAAATCCTTTTTAATCCTTGTCATATGTAGAGAAATAATGAAGATAAATTATAGATAAAACATATCGGTGCTCATCGGCCATTGGACATAAACATTACACATTACACATTCAACAATAAGTGGTTTGGAAGGAATCCGTGACAGTGGCTAACTGCAAGCATTGCAAAGCAATCACTAGCCTGCTATTCAGTGGAGTGGCTGTGTGTCGCAAATCTGGGATTAAGTGTCTCTTTTTCAAGTTTAAAATGATAAACATTCAACATTGGCCACGCTGTCAATGAAGCATGATTTGTGCCTCACTCAAAACAACTTAACTTTGAACTGTGAAAACTTGACTTCAGTGAGTTCAAGACAAGTGGGAATTCCGTAAAAAAAACGAGCTCTGACTGGGAATACGTTTTGACCGGTCATCAAACTCGGGAACTCAGGCCTCTTTCTATAGCTATGACCTGAAGAACAATGACGTCCTCATGACTGGAACTTGTTTTTTTTCAGAGTTCCCAAGTTGTCTTGAAAGCACCAGAGAATGCCAGACTTTGATGGCAAAATTTGCCCATGAAAGACTGCCGTGCCACCTTCCTGTTCAAGTGAGCACAACACAACAAGGTGAGTCCAAACATTTCTTGTATGCTGCATAAAAAATGTACTATGCCAGGTAGATATGTATACTTGTTGAAATTATTATGGATAAATGAATAAACAATATCCCCATTTTAAATAGAATTGTAACTAAGTAAACTTATACGCTGTTTTATAAGTGATTAACAATATGAGTTCATAAGAAGGGATTGTGTGACACGGAAAAGGAGTAATAAAAAGTTAATGAACACCATTCCAACTAGGCAGAAACAAATGGGTTGTGGACTGTGTAAACACATAAGGTCGTTAGCCTATGGTTGACCCTACTGAAACTTAGCTCTGGGGTTTTTAGATAAGGCAGTGAGTGCATTTCTAGGTTTTCTGTTAATTAAAACTGTCAGTTCAGTGGTGATCGATAATGTTGAGGGGTCAAAAGTTATCTGGGAGTGTGTTAGTCAGTTAGAAGGAACTTTTCACCTTACTTTGTCCTGGTCAAGAGGAGGGGATCCTGTTAAAGCACGGAAATTACGTCATGATCTGTATATAAACTGCTGCACGTGATTAAGTGGCAGCGCGCTCCGAGAATAAATTATATTACCTATTATTGAAAGACTGGTCTGCGTCTATTTTATGCAAACAAGAAATCTTACAAATTCTCAAAAAATAGATTAAGGGCTTTGAATTGATGAAAGCACATTGGCATAATTCAATTACAGTAACAATACTGTAGCTAAGAAATGTATACTAAGTGTATGTTGTGTAGAAAGCTGTTAGTAGCCCATGTGCCTCACTCTAATAATTTGGTCTATTTTCCCCCTTCTTAATTTCGCCCAATGTTCTGACTTGGTGGTGCACATGTAGTTTATAACCTGTTTTAGAGAAATGTAATCATCAAATTTTGTAAGAGCTTTCATTGTCTGCTTATATGCCCCCATTATTTATCCCACGGTTCTGACTTGGTGTACAGGGAGAACACTGTAAGAATGGCCCATGTTATGAATTCAGTCTCTGTACATTTCAGAAGTGCTAAACAAATAGTTATATTGACTACGTCCATCCTAGTTTGCTCATTAATGTTTTAATAGAAATCACGGATTGCCTCTCATCCGCTTGTCGTCCCCTTGTTCCATAGTTTGTACATCTCCATTATTATTAGAAACCACATTTGTTTATGCAAGTCAGCCATATCAGCTATGTTTTTTAAATTCAGGGGCAGGCAGAGTGGTCATGCAGGTGGGCTCAGAGTCAGGACAGGCAAGGGTCAAAAACAGGAGGGCGAGAATAATGGAGCCTGGGAAAAGCAGGAGCTGATAACAAAAACACTGGTTGACTTGAAAAACAAGATGTACTGGCAATGGACAAACAGAACGCAGGTATAAATGCACAGAGGATAATGGGGAAGATGGGCGACACCTGATGATGATGATGCCGGGGTCCGATGGAGATCCACATGTCGTCGATACATGGAGGGGGTCTTGATGAAGGCCGACCGGGCTCTCCTCCAGGTACAACGACAGCGCCATACAAACATCTGGGATATCATAACTCAAGGCGAGACCCAGATGCAGACACAGGAGGCAGATGGTTGGAGTCTTAGATGTTTAATAATCCAAAAAGGAGGCAAGAGGACATGGACAGGCAAAAGGTCAAAACCAGATCAGAGTCCAGCAGGTACAGAGTGGCAGGCAGGCTCGATGTCAAGGCATGCAGAATGGTCAGGCAGCCGGGTACAGAGTCCAGAAACAGGCTAGACTCAAATCCGGGAAGACTAGAAAAAGGAAAAATAGCAAAAGCAGGAGAACGGGAAAACACGCTGGTTGACTTGGACATACAAGACGAACTGGCACAGAGAGACAGGAAACACAGGGATAAACACACTGGGGAAAACAAGTGACACCTGGAGGGGGTAGAGACAATAACAAGGACAGGTGAAACAGATCAGGGTGTGACATGGGAAGAAGGTACGCCGACCTCTTTCTCCTGCTCAGGGAAGTGTGGGGGCTGATACCCCAGGGAACACTCAGACAGAGAATGGCCCGTGGCAGAGCAGGGAAGGGTGTTGCGGGCGTACTCGACCCACACCAGCTGCTGGTTCCAGGAGGTGGGGTTGGCAGAGACCAGGCTGCGCAGAGCAGTCTCAAGATCCTGGTTTGCTCGCTCCGACTGGCCATTGGACTGGGGGTGGAACCTAGAGGACAGGCTGGCTGATGACCCAATGAGGGCGCAGAACGCATTCCAGAACTGGGACGAGAATTGAGCCCCCCGGTCGGAGACCATGTCCATGGGCAGTCCATGGCTCCGGAAGACGTGCTATACCATGAGCTGGGCCGTCTCCTTGGCTGTGGCTAGTTTGGGGAGAGGAATGAAGTGAGTGGCCTTGGAAAACTGGTTGACCACCGTCAGGATGGCAGTGTTGCCCTCAGATGGGGGGGAAGACCCATGACGGAATTCAGAGATATGTGGGACCAGGGACGGTGAGGGACAGGCAGTGGATGCAGAAGACCAGCCAGAGCTTGCAGAGGAGTCTTACTCTGAGCACAGACCATGCAGGCGGAGACAAACGCGGCGACATCCGGAACCATCGTAGGTCACCAAAAGCGTTGTCGCACGGAGGCCAAGGTCCGACGGGAGCCCGGGTGGCATGCAAGCCTGGAGGAATGGACCCACTCCAAGACCACAGAGTGGACAGTGTCAGACACAAGGATCAGATTACCAGCCCCCCTTCCCCTCCCAAGGTTTGGCTGGGACCTCTGCGAGGTGGAAGGATGATCTCGGGCTCCGGGGTGGTACCCGTGGGGCTATAGCGGTGGAACTGTGCATCAGTCCACGTGATGAATGGGTGTTCCACCCCCTCCAGCCAGTGCTTCCCTTCCGCCATCGCCACCGCGAGAAGCTCACGATTCCCCACATCATAGTTATTTTCCGCATCGAGGCGGTGAGAGAAGAAGGCTCAGGGATGTAGCTTGAGGTCCCGGGCATCAGAAGCATCGACCTCCACCACGAACAGATGGGAAGGGTCCAGATGAACCAAGATGGGAACCATGGTTAAGTGATGTTTGAGGTCCCGGAATGCCCGTTCAGCAGCTGGAGACCACGTGAAAGGAACCTTGGGCGAGGTGAGCGTAGACAGGGGAAAGCCTGGGTGCTGTAACCCCGGATAAAGCGGCGATAGATGTTGGCGAACCCCAGGAAGCGCTGAGGCCAATCCACCACCGCTCTCACCTTCCCGGAATCCATTTGCACACTCCCTGTGGCGATGGTGAAACCCAGAAAAGGGATGGTGGAACGATGGAACTCGCACTTCTCTGCTTTTACAAACAGTTGGTTCTCCAGGAGGTGTTAGAGAACCTGTCGGACGTGGGTCACATGTTCTTGGGTGGAACAGGAGAATATAAGGATGTCATCTATGTAGACAAAGACGAACCAGTTCAACATGTTGCGGAGAACATCAATTGACCAGGGCCTGGAACACAGCAGGTGCTTTGGTAAGGCATGACCAGATACTCGTAGTGACCGCTGGCCGAGCTGAGACACAAAAACGCGGGTTCACTTGACAAACAAGACGAACTGGCAATGGACAAACAGAGAACACAGGTATCAATGCACAGGATATAATGGGGAAGCTAACTATCTTGATGTATTTATCACTGTAAAAAAAAATGCATTTGTAGGTGTAACGTCTGCTACCAACTCACACCCTCAAACACGTAGAAAACTTGAATGCAGCTCACTTTCTAGCCCACTTTCCAGCTCACACTCTCAAACACCTAGATCCCCTGAATACAGCTCACTCTCCAGATCCCAATCACCCGAATTCTAATCACCTGTTCACACACCTGTATGTCATTATCACACACTATTTATTTAATTTCTTTGCACCCCATCACCGTGAGGTATTGTTTGATTTGTGACACGTCTTTTGGAGTGTTGTTTTTCCTGTGATTCCAAGATGGTGTAGCAGTCAAACGTCTTTGTCCTTCATATTGTCGTGTCCCATGTATATATTTTTCTTCGCATCTTTAAAAAAACATGTTTTTCTAAATATCAAAATACTCTCCTGCAACACGCCTCACCAAATGTGGTGTGGATCTGTTTTTTTCCGAAAGTATTTTTATTTACCTTGAATCTGGAATCCCCCAACAAGCTAGCCAGCTCACTAGCTACTAGCTAGTAGTCAGCTAACCATTGCTAGCGGTCACCAGCTAACCTTTAGCTCGGAAAGCTCACGCCAGTTTGTACAACGCAACTCAAACCAGAGCATACCGGACCTATTTTCTCTCTGTATCCCAGGATTCCTACCACAAGCTCGGGACATTTTCACCTGGATGTCACGTTCGTCATAGTCAAAATCAAATCAAATTGATTTGTCACATACACATGGTTAGCAGATGTTAATGCAAGTGTAGCGAAATGCTTGTGCTTCTAGTTCCGACAGTGCAGTAATAACCAACGAGTAATCTAACCTAACAATTCGAAAACTACTACCTTATACACACAAGTGTAAAGGGATAAAGAATATGTACATAAAGATATATGAATGCGTGATGGTACAGAACGGCATAGGTAAAATGCAGTAGATGGTAACGAGTACAGTATATACACATATGAGATGAGTAATGTAGGGTATGTAAACAAAGTGGCATAGTTTAAAGTGGCTAGTGATACATGTATTACATAAAGATGCAGTAGATGATATAGAGTACAGAAAATACATATACATATGAGATGAGTAATGTAGGGTATGTAAACATTATATTAAGTAGCACATCAAGAACACATCAATTTCAATCAATTCACATTATTAAAGTGGCTGGAGTTGAGTCAGTGTGTTGGCAGAAACGCCACTCAATGTTAGTGGTGGCTGTTTAACAGTCTGATGGCCTTGAGATAGAAGCTGTTTTTCAGTCTCTTGGTCCCTGCTTTGATGCACCTGTACTGACCTCGCCTTCTGGATGATAGCGGGGTGAACAGGCAGTGGCTCGGGTGGTTGTTGTCCTTGATGATCTTTATGGCCTTCCTGTGACATTGGGTGGTTTAGGTGTCCTGGAGGGCAGGTTCTTTGCCCCCGGTGATGCGTTGTGCAGACCTCACTACCCCTTTGAGAGCCTTACGGTTGTGGCCGGAGCAGTTGCCGTACCAGGCGGTGATACAGCCTGACAGGATGCTCTCGCTTGTGCATCTGAGGAAGTTTGTGAGTGCTTTTGGTGACAAGCCGAATTTATTCAGCCTCCTGGGGTTGAAGAGACGCTGCTGTGCCTTCTTCACAACGCTGTCTGTGTGGGTGGACCAATTCAGTTTGTCCATGATGTGTACGTCGAGGAACTTAAAACTTACTACCCTCTCCACTACTGTCCCATCGATGTGGATAGGGGGGTGCTCCCTCTGCTGTTTCCTGAAGTCCACAATCATCTCCTTTGTTTTGTTGACGTTGAGTGTGAGGTTATTTTCCTGACACCACACTCCGAGGGCCCTCACCTCCTCCCTGTAGGCCGTCTCGTCGAGGAGACCAAAGCGCAGTGTGATTAGAATACATTCTCCTTTTAATGAAGGAAGAACAATGAACACTTAAGAATTCCAGCTCTCACAGACCTGCTAGTTTTTCTTTAAGAACCCCTCCTTTTTTCCACTCATTACCTGTATTAACTGCACCTGTTTGAACTCGTTACCTGTATAAAAGACACCTGTCCACACACTCAATTAAACAGACTCCAACCTCTCCACAATGGCCAAGACCAGAGAGCTGTGTAAGGACATCAGGGATAAAATTGTAGACCTTCACAAGGCTGGGATGGGCTACAGGACAATAGGCAAGCAGCTTGGTGAGAAGGCAACAACTGTTGGCGCAATTATTAGAAAATGGAAGAAGTTCAAGATGACGGTCAATCACCCTCGGTCTGGGGATCCATGCAAGATCTCACCTTGTCAATGATCATGAGGAAGATGAGGAATCAGCCCAGAACTACACGGCAGGACCTGGTCAATGACCTGAAGAGAGCTGGGACCACAGTCTCAAAGAAAACCATTGGTAAAACACTACGCCGTCATGGAATAAAATCCTGCAGCGCACGTAAGGTCCCCCTGCTCAAGCCAGCGTATGTCCAGGCCCGTCTGAAGTTTGCCAATGACCATCTGGATGATCCAGAGGAGGAATGGGAGAAGGTCATGTGGTCTGATGAGACAAAAATAGAGCGTTTTGGTCTAAACTACACTAGCCGTGTTTGGAGGAAGAAGAAGGATGAGTACAACCCCAAGAACACCATTATTTGATTTGATTTGAAGAACACCATTCCAACCGTGAAGCACCGAGGTGGAAACATCATTCTTTGGGGATGCTTTTCTGCAAATGGGACAGGACGACTGCACCGTATTGAGGGGAGGATGGATGGGGCCATGTATCACGAGATCTTGGCCAACAACCTCCTTCCCCCAGTAAGAGCATTGAAGATGGGTCGTGGCTGGGTCTTCCAGCGTGACAATGACCCAAAACACACAGCCAGGACAACTAAGGAGTGGCTCCGTAAGAAGCATCTCAAGGTCCTGGAGTGGCCTAGCCAGTCTCCACACCTGAACCCAAGAACATCTTTGGAGGGAGCTGAAAGTCCGTAATTCCCAGCGACAGCCTCGAAACCTGAAGGATCCGGAGAAGGTCTGTATGGAGGTGTGGGCCAAAATCCCTGCTGCATTGTGTGCAAACGTGGTCAAGAACTACAGGAAACGTATGATCTCTGTAATTGCAAACAAAGGTTTCTGAACCAAATATTAAGTTCTGCTTTTCTGATGTATCAAATACTTATGTCATGCAATAAAATTCAAATTAATTACTTAAAAATCATACAATGTGATTTTCTGGATTTTTTGTGTGGGGGGTTTCCGTCTCTCACAGTTGAAGTGTACCTATGATAAAAATTACAGACCTCTACATGCTTTGTAAGTAGAGAAACCTGCAAAATCGGCAGTGTATCAAATACTTGTTCTCCCCATTGTGTATCACCCTCGTCACACCCTGACCTAAACAAAATAATAAAGAAAACAAAGCTAACTAAGGTCAGGGCGCGACAGTACCCCACACCCCCAAAGGTGCGGACTCCCGGCCGCAAACCTAAACCTATATGGGAGGGTCTGTGTGGGCATCTAACCTCGGTGGTGGTTCTGGTTCTGGACGCCGCCCCCCTTCTTTACTCTGAGTCCGCTCTTGTAGCACTGACCCGTGGATTATCGTTGGAGGCTCTGGACTGCAGATCCTCGCCATAGGCCACGGGCTGGGGACCCTCGCTGCGTGTATCATCGCCGGATGTTCTGGACAGGGGACCGTTGCTGGAGACCCCGGGCTGGGGACCGTCGCTGGAGACCCCGGGCTGTGGTCCGTCGCTGGACACCCCGGGCTGTGGCCCGTCGTTGGAGGTTCCGGACTGTGGCCCATCGTTGGAGGTTCCGGTCTGTAAATCTTCGCCGGACACTTTGGACTGGGTACTGTCGCCGGACGCTCTGGACTGGGTACTGTCACCGGACGTTCTGGACTGCCGAGGCGCACTGTAGGCCTGGTGTGTGGTGCCGGCACTGGTGGTACCGGGCTGGGGACTTGCATCTCAGGGCGAGTGCGAGGAGCAGGAACAGGGCGTACTGGACCCTAGAGGCGCACTGGAAGCCTGGTGCGTGGTGTCGGAACTGGTGGTACCGGGCTGGTGACACGCACCTCAGGGCGAGTGCGGGGAGGAGGAACAGGGCGTACTGGTCTCTGGAGGTGCACAGGAAGCCTGGTGCTTGGTGTTGGCACTGGTGGTACTGGGCTGGTGACACGCACCTCAGGGCGAGTGCGGGGAGCAGGAATAGAGCGTACTGGACTGCCGAGGCGCACTATACGCCTGGTGTGTGGTGCCAGCACTGGTGGTACCGGGCTGGGGACACGCACCTAAGGGCGAGTGCGAGGTGCAGGAACAGGGCGTACTGAACCCTGGAGGCGCACTGTACGCACTGTAGGCCTGGTGCGTATTTTGCCACCTCAGGGCGAGTGCGGGAAAGAGGCACAGGAAACACTGGACCGTGGAGACACATTGGAGATCCAGAACATAGAGCTGGCTCAATACGTCCTGGCTGGATGACCATTCTAGTCGGGCAAATGCGAGGAGCTGGAATAGAGCGCACCGGGCTAGAATAGTGCACTGGAGACACCGTGCACATCTCTGCATAACACGGTGCCTGACCAGTTACACGCTCCCCACGGTAAGCATGAGGAATTGGCTCAGGTGTCCTACCTGACTCAGCCAATCTCCTCATGTGCTCCCCCCCAAAAAAATATTGGGGCTGCCTCTCAGGCTTCCGTGCCACCCGTGTACCCTCATATCAACACCGTTCCTCCTGTGCTATCTCCACCTGCTTCCATGGCAGGGTCTTGTCCCCTGCCATTACCTCCTCCCAGGTCCAGGATGTCCTCCACTCCTCTTTCTCCCAGGTCCAAGATGTCCACTCCTTTTTAGCACGCTGCTTGGTCCTTAGTTGGTGGGTTGTTCTGTCACATTCATCATAGTGAGGAGACCAAAGTGCAGCGTGATTAGAATACATTCTTCTTTTAATGAAGGAAGAACACGAAGAACACTTAAATCAACTAACCAACCAAAACAACAAAACGAACGTGACGCTATGAACAACGAGTGAAGACACAGGCAACTACACATAGACAATAACCCACAAAATACCCAAGGAATATGGCTCCCTAAATATGGTCCCCAATCAGAGACAACGATAAACAGTTGCCTCTGATTGGGAACCAATCTAGGCAACCATAGACATAAAAACACCTAGACTGGAAACCCCATAAATATACAAAAACCCTAGACATGACGAAAACACATATATCACCCTCGTCACACCCTGACCTAACCAAAATAATAAAGAAAACAAAGATAACTAAGGTCAAGGCGTGACACTGGATCATAGCAGCTAGCTAGCTGATATCTGAGTGACTACTCCGGTTAACGTCGGTCCCGATGCAAGCACAAATTAGCCTAGAGCTAGCCCATGCTAGGCTCTTTCTCCCGGCTAGCTAAAGAGGCCCATCAGCCACTCCTGGGCTACAAAATCCGGACCCCAGCTACTGCCGGTATGGGGCATGGAACCCCGCCGATCCTTCATGACTGGACTACGAGGGAGTACTCAACTGGCCTCTACATCGCGACATCCCCTGAATGCCCAACTGCTAGCCACGGCCCGCTAGCCGTGGCCCGCTAGCTGTCTAGAGCATATTGGACTGTTAGTTGTATAGATCCATCAGCCAATTTCTTGGGCCACTATACCTATTTTGCCAATTGGTTCCCTATTGATCACCCGGCTATGCATGCCTCTATCTAATATCAATATGCCTTGTCCATTACTGTCCTGGTTAGTGATTACTGTCTAATTTCACTGTAGAGCCTCTAGCCCTGATCAATATGCCTTAAACCACCATTTAGTTCCACCTCCCACATATGCGGTGACTTCACATGGTTTAAACGTCTCTAGAGACAATATCTCTCTTGTCATTACTCAATGCCTAGGTTTACTTCCAATGTACTCACATCCTACCATACATTATGACTTGATCTATTCTATCGTGCCCAGAAACCTGCTCCTTTTACTCTCTGTTCTGACCGTAATAGACGACCAGTTCTGATAGCCTTTATCCATACCCGTATCCTAGTCCTCCTCTGTTCCTCTGGTGACGTTGAGGTTAATCCAGGCCCTGCAGTGCCTAGCTCCACTCCTACTGCCCAGGTGCTCTCATTTGATGACTTCTGTAACCGTAATAGCATTGGTTAACGTTAGAAGCCTGCTCCCTAAGTTTGTTTTATTCACTGCTGTTTTATTCTCTGCCAACCCGGATGTCCTAGCCAAGACTGAATCCTGGCTTAGGAAGACCACCAAAAACCCTGAAATTTCCATTCCTAACTATAACATTTTCCAATAAGATAGACCTGCCAAAGGGGGCGTGGTTTCAATCTACTGCAGATAGCCTGCAGAGTTCTGTCTTACTATCCAGGTACCCAAACAATTCGAGCATATACTTTAAAAATCCACCTTTTCAAAAACAAGTCTCTCACTGTAGCCACGTGCTATAGACCACCCTCTGCCCCTAGCTGTGCCCTGGATATCATATGTGAATTGATTGCCCCCCATCTATATTCAGAGCTCGTGCTGCTAGGTGACCTAAACTGCTTAACACCCTGGTCATCCTACAATCTAAACTTGATACCCTCAATCTCACACAAATTATCAAGGAACCCACCAGGTACAACCTCAAATCGTAAACACGGGCACCCTCAAAGATATCATCCTAACCAACTTGCCCTGCATTAGCATCGAACCGTGATATGCAACTTTAGAGGGAAGTTAGGAACAAATATACACAGGCAGCTAAGCCTAGCTTTTTCAAACATAAATTTGCATCCTGTAGCACAAACTCAAACAATTTCTGGGACACTGTAAAGTCCATGGAGAATAGGAGCACCTCCAACCCCCACAGCAACTCACCCCAGCCTCCCCCATTTCACCCAAATCCAGTCAGCTGATGTTCTCAAAGAGCTGAAAAATGTGAACCCCCCCAAATCAGCTGGGCTAGACAATCTGGACATTCTCTTTCTAAAACTATCTGCAGAAATTTTTGCAACCCCTATTACTAGCCTGTTCAACCTCTCTTTCGTATCGTCTGAGATTCCCATAGATTGGAAAGCTGCTACGGTCATCCCCTCTTCAAAGGGGGAGACACTCTAGACCAAAACTGCTACAAACCTATATCTATCCTACACTGCCTTTCTAAGGTCTTCGAAAGCCAAGTTAACAAACAGATTTCTGACCATTTCGAATCCCACCGTACCTTCTCCGCTATGCAATCTGGTTTCAGATCTGGTCATGGGTGCACCTCAGCCACGCTCAAGGTCCTAAACAATATCATAACCGCCATCGATAAGAGACATTACTGTGCAGCCGTATTCATCAACCTGGCTAAGGCTTTCGACTCTGTCAATCACAACATTCTTATTGGCAGACTTAACAGCCTTGGTTTCTCAAATGATTGCCTCGACTGGTTCACCAACTACTTCTCTGATAGATTTGAGTGTGTATAATCGGAGGGTCTGTTGTCCGGGCCTCTGGCAGTCTCTATGGAGGTGCCACAGGGTTCAAATCTCGGGCCGACTCTCTTCTCTGTATATATCAATGATGTCGCTCTTGCTGCTGGTGATTCTCTGATCCACCTCTACACAGACGACACCATTCTGTATACTTCTGGCCCCTCTTTGGACACTGTGTTAACTAACCTCCAGACGAGCTTCAATGCCATACAACTCTCCTTCCGTGGCCTCTGCTCTTAAATGCAAGTAAAACTAAATGCATGCTATTCAATCAATCACTGCCTGCACCTGCCCGCCCATCCAGCATCACTACTCTGGATGGCTCTGACTTAGAATACGTGGACTAAAAAAATACAAGATTAGATTGTAAACTCTCCTTCCAAACTCACATCAAACATCTCCAATCCAAAGTTAAATCTAGAATTGGCTTCCTATTTCGCAACAAAGCATCCTTCACTCATGCTGCCACACATACCCTCGTAAAACCAACCATCCTACCAATCCTCGACTTCGGCGATGTCATTTACAAAATAGAATCCAACACTCTACTCAACAAATTGGATGCAGTCTATCACCGTTTTATCACCAAAGCCCCATATACTACCCACCACTGAGACCGGTATGCTCTTGTTGGCTGGCCCTGGCTTCATACTCGTCATCAAACCCACTGGCTCCAGGTCATCTACAAGTCTCTGCTTGGCAAAGAACCACCTTATCTCAGCTCACTGGTCCCATAGCAGCACCCACCCGTAGCACGCGCTCCAGCAGGTATATCTCACTGGTCACCCCCAAAGCCACCTCTCCTTCCAGTTCTCTGCTGTCAATGACTGGAACGTACTGCAAAAATCACTAAAGCTGGAGACTCTTATCTCCCTCACATGCTTTAAGCACCAGCTGTCAGAGCAACTCACAGATCACTGCACCTGTCATTGCCCATCCAACTACCTTATCCCCATACTGTATTTATTTATTTATTTATCTTGCTCCTTTGCACCCCAGTATCTCTACATGCACATTCATCTCATGCACATTCTACCATTCCAGTGTTTAATTGCTATATTGTAATTACTTCACCACGATGGCCTATTTATTGCCTTACCTCCCTTATCCTACCTCATTTGCACATGCTGTATATAGACTTTTTCTACTGTATAATTGATTGTATGTTTGTTTGTTTGTTCCATGTGTAACTGTGTTGTTGTATGTGTCGAACTGCTTTGCTTTATCTTGGCCAGGTAGCAGTTGCAAATGAGAACTTGTTCTCAACGAGCCTACCTGGTTAAATAAAGGTAAATATATATATATATATATATATATATATATTTTAAATTTACTCCTCCCGCGTATGATAGTTTTTGCCTCTGTAGTGACGCCTTTTGCCTATTCCCTGCTTGAACTTCAGCCTATTGTCTAATCTTCTGGACTACGTTACTAGCCTTCTTCCTGTCTGTACTGTTGCCTTTTTGGACCCCCTGTGTAAGACCTTCTGCCTGCCCCTGGACCCAGCTACCTGCCTCCTCCTGTGGTGCTTTGCAATAAACACCTACTGCGCCCTGCACTTGAAACCAGCTCTCTGTCTCCCCTAGTGTTCATTACAGTAGGTAGCTAGCTAACAGCCATGGAGGAGGGTGAAAGGATAGCCCCAACTGTCAAAGTGAGAGAGAAAGCTATTCTGGATAGGCCAGGAACTTTTGTGTAGTTCCATTCCCTAGGAAATGAGAACGGAGATAATAGTAACATAATATTCAGTGTGGTCTAATTTGAGTATAATGAAGTATGTTTCTTGTGAGGTTTTCTGTCCTCAGATAAAGAGCACTATGAAAGCCATTCTACAGATGATGAGGTCCCAATGAAGAGCAGTGGTTCTCAGTCCTGGGGACTCAAAGGGGTGCACATTTTTGTTTTTGCCTTATTACTACACAGCTGATTCAAATGATCAACTCATCATCAAGCTTCAAGTGGTATTTATGTATTCATTTGTGATGTGATCCTTGATATAATATAATAATAATATATGCCATTTAGCAGACGCTTTTATCCAAAGCGACTTACAGTCATGTGTGCATACATTCTACATATGATCCTGCTATTGTCACATCCTACACATGCACACATGCATCTATCAATCCAATGTTATCATGATGTGTTATTAGGGCTATTATAATTTGGTAATCCACAATGACCTGGGGATGTAAAATTCTAATAATGACATTATCTTCCCTACCCTACAGCTATCTTAACTGGAGATTCCTTCAAAACGATTGCCTACAGTTACTGTGTAGGGCACTGCAAGGTTGGGTGACCAGGGCCATCTGGGACTGCCTCCTGGAGGAATTCTGAAGTGTAAAGGCTACTTGTGTCCTGCATAACTTCACGAGGATGGACACGAGGACCAGGAGGGGATCTGCAGCAAGAGGCAATCTGTGTGTGGGAGATCTTCACCTCCTACTTATTTGAAGAGGTTGCTGTTCCCTGGCAACACCACAGATTACACTATGCACAACCAAAGGCTCTTTTTAGAACCATCCACATTGTAATAAGTGTATTCTTCCATTTACTTAGCTATGTCAACTACATTTATTCAATTCTCAGTTTCTCTCCCTTTGATTTCTACTTCTCAGGTGAGGGTGCTGTTTAGGTAAGGGTGTGATGTCTGCACAAAAACAAAACAGGCTATTTTAAGTCACCCATATTATTAAACAATTAGACACCCGATAACCCACACCTACACACTCATGTATCAATCTGATTGATGGATTAACTGTGGCTCCTCCCACCTTCAAAGAATAGGCAAGAGGACCAACCATGGAGAATAGTAAGACACTTCATTATTTCTATGCTATATTGTTTGTCCTCACGTGTCTACATGTTTTTCAGCATAAAGGACTCTGCAGCCACTTAGTGTGGACACCAGGTGAGGCCACACACAGATTCCCGTTGAACACTCTCTTTAACTACCTTATTTTCTCAATAACAGTCTCTCTCCTTCACTTCATCCCTCTCTCCCCTTCTCCCTAACCCCCCCCCCCTCCCTGCATCTGAACTGGCCATATAGAGGGCACAGCATGATCAGAAGTGAGAGGTCACTTGGTCAGGTCAACAGGAAGTATTATTAAAGAGATGCTTGACAATGAAATGTAGATATAGAGATGTAGTAGTCCCAGAGTTAACGATTTAAGGCTGCAGGGGGAGTATTGAGTAGCTTGGATGAAAAGGTGCCCATTGTAAATGGCCAGCTCCTCAGTCGCAGTTGCTAATATATAATTATTACTATTGGATAGAAAACACTCTAAAGTTTCCAAAACTGTCAAAATATTGTCTGTGAGCATAACAGAACTGATATTGCAGGCGAAACCCTGAGGAAAATCAAACCAGGAAGTGGCTTCTATTTTGAAAACTCCATGTTCCATAGCCTCCCTTTGTCCATTTAAAGGGATATGAACCAGATTCCTTTGCCTATCGCTTCCTCAAGGTGTCAACAGTCTTCAGACATAGTTTCAGGCTTTTATTTTGAGAAATGAGCCAGAACGAAAACATCGTGTCAAGTGGTCACATGAGTTTTGCTCGCGCAACAGAGTTTGGGTAGGTATTGCTTTTCCCTCTCCTACTGTGAAAGACATTTGCGGTTGATATTTTATCGATTATATATTTTAAAAACAACCTGAGGATTGATTATAAAAAACGTTTGACATGTTTCTGTGGACATTATGGAAACTATTTGGAATTTGTTTGCTTTGTCGTGACCGCTCTTTCCTGTGGATTTCTGAACATAACGCGACAAACAAACAGAGGTATGTTGGATCTAAAAATAATCTTTATGGAACAAAAGGAACATTTGTTCTGTAAATCATCCGAAGATCATCAAAGGTAAACTATTAATTTGATTGCTTTTCTGATTTTTGAGCGAGCTACCTGATGCTAAGTGTTCTTAATGTTTTGTTGTGCGATCGATAAACTTACACAAACGCTTGGATTGCTTTCTCTGTAAAGCATAATTTCAAAATCTGACACGACAGGTGGATTAACAAAAGGCTAAGCTGTGTTTTCCTATATTGCACTTCATGAATATAAATATTTATAATAATATTTATTGAATGTAGCGGTATGCTATTCAGCGGTTGTTGATGACACTTATCCCGATATCGGGATTGCAGCCATAACAAGTTAATGATCGAAGTTCAGTTATGCATTTCATCTCCTGATGATTATGATGACTGACAGTGCTAGAATAAAAAAAATAGGTTTAAACATGGTATCTGTCTTTCGTCTGCAGGTATATTTAGATGTGAGGGAATATGCCAACCCAAGTCTCCTCTTCTCCACCTCACCCGCTCTTAAGATAACCTTCGGGCCGACTGGGAGCCCAAGGCTGGTTAGGAGACACCATTAGAGACACTATGTAATTGTGATGAACTGAGAGAATATTAGCATAGCACTGTGATTCAATAATCATATGCTGTCTTCCCTGCTCCTGTTCTTACCTCTTTCCCTTTTTGTCTTTAACACCTCTCGCCACCTCTTTCTTCCTCTGCTTTTATAATACACACCAAATGTGCAGTGAAGTGCAGATTACAATTACAATATTATAATGCATGTATTATGTATTTATAGCACTTGGATAATGAACTTCTTTCAACAAAGTGTTTTACATTATTTACTGGTTGAAATTAAGTCTCTCGTTTAATGAAATACTACACCTATCCTGTGTTTATCAGATCAATGCAGATGAAGGAAATTAGATATTGAGATGAGCCGGTTTTAGGGTATTTACATGCATAGGAAGTGTAGTTGTAACGACGTTCGTCTGTTGTAAGAAGAGAGTCAGACCGAAATGCAGCGTGTAGGTTATTCATGACTTTAACTTGTTGGGGACACTCGTTCCCAGATAGGAACCCCCCCCCCCCCACACCCTCAGCTGGAATGTGGCGCATGAACGCAAGAAATATTCCTAAAAATATTTAACCTCCACACATTAACAAGTCCAATAGCTCAAATGAAAGATAAACAAGTTGTTTATCTACCCAGCAAGTCAGATTTTGACTTTAATGAACAGAATAGCGGTACATGAAATAACTGAAATACGAAAACAACAAACGGAACGTGAAACCTATTACAGCCTATCTGGTGAACACTACACAGAGACAGGAACAAACACCCACAAAATACAACGCGAACTCAGGCTACCTAAATACGGTTCCCAATCCGAGATAACGAGAATCACCTGACTCCAATTGAGAATCGCCTCAGGCAGCCAAGCCTAACTAGACACACCCCTAATCATACACAATCCCAATTAATACAAACCCCAATACTAAACACAACATATAAACCCATGTCACACCCTGGCCTACCCAAACATATACCAAAAACACAAAATACAATGACCAAGGCGTGACAGTAGTGTACTGTTTTTAAATTATATTTCTGTATATATGAATTACAAATCAGCCTTTAACTAGATAATCTTAGTCCTGTCCCAGGACTAAGATTGGTAAACACAGTCACACTCTGATCTGTTTCACCTGTCTTTGTGCTGGTCTCCACCCCTCCACCAGCTGTCTCCCATCTCTCCTCATTATCACCTGTGTATTTATACCTGGGTTCTCTGTCTGTTGCCAGTTCATTATGTTCGTCAAGACTTCCGGGGTTTTTCCCCTTGCTCCTGTCTTTTCTATAGTTCCTGTTTTACCGTTTTGACCATTCTGCCTGCCTGCTGTCCTGTACGTTGCACCACTACACTGGATTATTGACCTCTACCTGCCCTGACCATTAGACTGCCTTCTGTTCTGTACCTTTTGGCCTCTGATCTGGATTACTGATGACTGCCTGCCCTTGACCTGTCATTTTGCCTGCCCCTTGTTCTAGTAATAAACCTTTGTTACTTCAACACTGTATTCATCTGGGTCTTCCCCAAAACGTGATACACTATTGAAGTGCATAATTGTACATGCAGACACAGCATCATTCAAAGACTGGAATTTGATACTCCTGGTATTGGATATGACTGAAAAATGATCTCAAAGACATACCTTAAACTACACCTTTATTTTCCATGGTAGAGTACATTATCAGTGATTCTAAACAAAAAAATAAATGTCCTCTCACTGGCAACTGCATTTATTTTCAGCAAACTTAACATGTGTAAATATTTATGAACATAAAAAGATTCAACAACTGACACATAAACTGAACAAGTTCCATAGACATGTGACTAACAGAAACTGAATAATGTATCCCTGAACAAAAGGGGGGTCAAAAATCAAAAGTAACAGTTAGTATATGGTGTGGCTGCATTAAGCTGCTGCATTAACCAGCTGCATTAAGTACTGCAGTGCATTTTCTCCTCATGGACTGCACCAGATTTGCCAGTTCTTGCTGTGAGATGTTACCCTACTCTTCCACCAAGGCACCTGCAAGTACCCAGACATTTCTGGGGGGAATGGCCCTAGCCCTCACCCTCCGATACAACAGGTCTCAGACATGCTCAATGGGATTGAGATCTGGGCTCTTCGCTGGCCATGGCAGAACACTGATATTCCTGTCTTGCAAGAAATCACGCACAGAACGAGCAGTATGGCTGGTAGCATTGTCATAATGGAGGGTCATGTCAGGATGAGCCTGCAGGAAGGGTACCACATGAGGGAGGATGTCTTCCCTGTAACGCACAGCATTGAGATTTCCTGTAAAGACAACAAGCTAGGTCCGATAATGCTGTGACACATTGCCCAGACCATGACGGACCCTCCATCTCCAAATCGATCCTGCTCCAGAGTACAGACCTCGTGTAACGCTAATTCCTTTGACAATAAACGTGAATCCAACCATCACCCCTGGTGAGACAAAACCGTGACTCGTCAGTGAAGAGCACTTTTTGCCAGTCCCGTCTGGTTCAGGGACGGTGGATTTGTGCCCATAGGCGACGTTGTTGCCGGCGATGTCTGGTGAGGACCTGCATTACAACAGGCCTACAAGCCCTCAGTCCAGCCTCTCCCAGCCTATTGTCGACAGTGTGAGCACTGATGGAGGGATTGTGCTTTCCTGGTGTAACTCAGGCAGTTGTTGCCATCCTGTACCTGTCCTGCAAGTGTGATGTTTGGACGTACCGATCCTGTGCAGGTGTTGTTACACGTGGTCTGCCACTGCGAGGACTATCCGCTGTCCGTCCAGTCTCCCTGTAGCTCTGACTTAGGTATCTCACAGCACGGACATTGCAATGTATTGCCCTGGCCACATCTGCAGTCCTCATGCGTCCTTGCAGCATGCCTAAGGCACATTCACGCAGATGTGCAGGGACCCTGGGCATCTTTCTGTTGGTGTTTTTCAGAGTCAGTAGAAAGGCCCCTTTAGTGTCCTATGTTTTCATAACGGTGACTTTAATTGCCTATCATTTCTAAGTTGTTAGTGTCTTAACGACCGTGCATGTTCATGAATTGTTTATGGTTCATTGAATAAGGATGGGAAACAGTGTTTAAACCCTTTACAATGAAGATGTGAAGTTATTTGGATTTTTACGAATTATCTTTGAAAGACAAGGTCCTGATAAAGGGACATTTATTTTTTGTTGAGTTTATTAAATGTACAGTACGGGCTACAATGTGGGGATCTCATGCATGGTAATAACTACATGTATATACAACTTGCATCCTTAGCACAAAGTTCTATTATATTCTACTCAATCCATAGGTTTCATTAATGTAATTCATACTGTTTTGAAGATGCTGGCTATGATAGTTGAGGTTCATAGCTAAATTCTGAATGAATATGTATACCAAATGTTTTAGGGTACATACAAAGATTGGCTACATAGCTAGCTACACATCCATAGGCATACGGGTCTTTTTACCCTTCGCTGCACAATAAGCAAGAAAATAGTTAGCTATCTAACGTTACTTTACATTGCTTCATCTGCATTGCATGGCAAATATCAGCAAGGGAAGCTTACAAAATTGTACATTAGCTGGCTAGATTCTTTACATCCACTGTTTCACAAAATGACAGCCTGGTTTGCTGTTTCAGGAGTCCCTAAAAAATTAAACAACCAGTTTAACAATTTCATACTCATGTCACAACACCCATAAAGCTGGCCACATGTTAGCTAGTCAGCTAGCTTGATAAATATTGATTTTCGGAAATTAACTTCATGACAAAATAATATGCATAATCATTTGTCTCTACATTAACTAACATATTCCTCTCTACTGTAAAGTGTTGCATGATTCGTTATGACTTGATAATAACATACATTTGCCTCCATCCTAGTATTTTTGTCAGCCATCTTTGCTGAAGAATGTCTCCAGCGTTGGGTCCCATCCCGTCAAATTCGTCAACGAATACACTTTATATGATTGGTCATCGCCCAACCTTTGGTCAAAAGTTGAACTTTTTCACCGCCTCCCACAAAGGTCCCCGCCCTCTCCGCTTTCCGTCCATTGAAATGAATTGGAAGCGGTGTTTTACCGCGCGACACTACGTACTAGTGAACACGGGGCATTATAGTGCAATTCCTGTATTGTTTTGTCTTGTGTTGTGTACTGGCTTTGCTGGCATGCATCCATCCCACTTTCATATATTTTATTTGCCCCATGAAGATTTACATGCTAAAATCGCCACTGCATGGCATGAACATTATTTTCAATTTTTGCAATGTAAAAATTCTTAATAAAGTTCATTCGAGTTGCCTCTTAATTCTCCTGCCCCCACAAAAAAAATATTTCAACCTGGGCCTTTATTCTAAGAGTTGATTGGAGTTGGGCCGGCCTGGTTAATCGTTTGCGCAACATTGTAACCTCCTGTATGTGAGAGACCAACTGGTGACCATGGCTGTGTGAGAAGTGCACCTGTATCTCTCACACAACTAGAATGAGATTCACTTTCTAAGATCTCTCTGGTCTGATAGACATGAGCCTGCAACTCTCATCCCTCCAGCTTTGCACTTTATTATTTATTTCCTTATAGAATCCTTTTGGACAAAATGTCCTTGGAGGATTTTTACTAGCAAGGACACCATCCAACCTGGAACTGAGACAGACCAGACAGACCAGATACAACATCAATTAGCACTGACTTGTGAAGTGAAAGGTGTCGAAGCCTTTGAGCTCAACAAACGGCAGACTACCTCACCCAAATCCGGAGGCCTTGAAGCCCCCTCCTGCTGTTCTGAGACATTCTACTCTACAAGAAATCTGTCTCCAGAAAAAAGCTTCTCCCAAGTGGGTGATACCAACTCCAGTTGCCTGCTGCACTGCTGCTTGGATTTCATCTGGCGATCAGTTCACCGTCTTTTTTAAATTTCATTTTATTTCACCTTTTAAACCAGGTAGGCCAGTTGAGAACAAGTTCTCATTTACAACTGCGACCTGGCCAATATAAAGCAAAGCAGTGCGACAAAAACAACAACACAGAGTTACACATAAACAAACGTACTGTACAGTCAATAACACAACATAAAATAAAAATAGAAGCAGCAGAGAACTGGAAGGAAAGGTGGCCAAAGCAAGTGTTGGTTTTGGGGATGACCAGTACAATATACCTGCTGGAGAACGTGCTACAGGTGGGTGTTGCTATGGTGACCAATGAGCTGAGATAAGACGGGGCTTTACCTAGCAAAGACTTATAGATGACCTGGAGCCAGTGAGTTTGGCGACGGATACGTAGTGAGGGCCATCCAACGAGAGCATACAGGTCGCAGTGGTGGATAGTATATGGGACTTTGGTGACAAAACAGATGGCACTGTGGTAGACTACATCCAGTTTACTGAGTAGAGTGTTGGGGGCTATTTTGTAAATGACATCGCCGAAGTCAAGGATCGGTAGGATATTCAATTTTGCAAGGGTATGTTTGGCAGCGTGAGTGAAGGAGGCTTTGTTGGGAAATAGGGAGACAATTCTAGATTTAATTTTAGATTGGAGATGCTTGATGTGAGTTTGGAAGGAGAGTTTACAGTCTAACTTACATGCACTTACAAGTTGCTGCAGGGGATGCTGAGATGTTGGCCGGGGTAAAGGTAGACAGGTGGAAAGCACGGCCAGCCGTAGAAACACGCTTGTTGCAATGATTGATTATTGCAGATTTATCTGTAGTGACAGTGTTTCCTATCCTCAGTGCAGTAGGCAGCTGGGAGGAGGTGTGCTTATTCTCCATTGACTTTACAGTGTCCCAATTGTTTGGGAATTAGTACTACAGGAAGCACATTTCTGCTTGAATAAGCTAGCCTTAGCTTTCCTAACTGACTGAGTATATTGGTTCCTGACTTCCCTGAAAAGTTGCATATCGCGGGGGTTATTCGATGCTAATGCAGAATGCCACAGGATGTTTTTGTGCTGGTCAGTAAAAATCTGGGGTGACCCAAGGTCTATATCTATTCTTAGTTCTACATTTTTTGAATGGGGCATGCTTATTTAAGATGGAGATAAAGGCACTTTTGAAGAGCAACCAGTCATCGTCTACTGACGGGATGAGGTCAATATCCTTCCAGGATACATGGGCCAGGTTGATTAGAAAGGTCTACTCTCTGAAGTTTTTTAAGGAGCGTTTGACAGTGATGAGGGGTGGTCGTTTGACTACTGACCCAGTACGCACGCAGGCAATGAGTCAGTGATCACTGAGATCCTGGTTGAAGACATCAGAGGTGTATTTCGAGGGCAAGTTGGTCAGGATGATATCTAAGAGGGTGCCCATGGTTACTGATTTAGGGTTGTACCTGGTAGGTTCTCTGATAATTTGTGTGAGATTGAGGGCATCTAACTTAGATTGTAGGACGGCCGGGATGTTAAGCATGTCCCAGTTTAGGTCACCTAACAGTACAAATTCTGCAGATAGATGTGGGGCGATCAATTCACATATGGGCACAGCTGGGGGCTGACGGGGGTCCATAACAAGCGGCAATGGTGAGAGACTTGTTTCTGGAAAGGTGGATTTTTAAAAGTAAAATCTCGAATTGTTTGAGCACAGACCTGGATAGTATGGCAATAGTATGACCTTCTGCCCTGGTTTTCTCCCCCTGTCTGGTACAGGTACAAACCACCACACTCCCCCATCTCTCCCAAGTTTTTCACTCACCTCCAGCACACAGGCACTGTTGGGGCGAGTGACTCTGAACTTACAATGGCTAGCCCCAGGTAGTTACATTTTTTTCTTGTGCATTTTCCTATTTGACTCATGACTCTTGCGTGCTTTGTTGACTATGAACCTTCTTGTTTACCCAACCGTGGGACAGACTATGTTTGTTCACACACTCGGGACTCTGACTCTCTCTCTATTGGTTACACAGACTCTTGGCCTCCCATCCTATTCAAACCACCACTCGCCGGCTTTGTATTCATGTTACCTGATGAAATATGATCTTGTTGCCATCTAATGCACATTCAAATGTCATAAATCAACACAGCAGAGCTCTCTCCCTGTCCTCTGCCATGCATTGATTGTATTACTGTTGATGATATCTGGAAATGTGCATGTACACCCTGGCCCATCTGCTGTTGCTAGCCCCAATTCTGATTTGTGCTCTGATTTCTGTTTCACTAATTTCTGCTCTCGTAAAAGCCAGGGTTTTCTGCACGTTAACACTAGAAGCTTATTACCTAAAATTGATCAATTGAAAGTGAGGGTTCACAGCTCCAATCCAGATGTGTTTGTCATTATGGAGATGTGGTTAAGAACGAGTGTTTTGAATACTGATGTTAACCTTTCTGGTTATAACCTTTTTCGGCAAGACAGATCTTCCAAAGGTGGGGGAGTGGCAATCTTTACCAAGGATCACCTTCAGTGCTCAGTGTTCTCCACCAAGTCTGTCCCCATACAATTTGATTTGCTGGTTTTAACCATTACACTTTCAAATAGCTCTTCGTCGACTGTTGCTGGGTGTTATCGTCCTTCATCAGCACCGGCCTATACCTTAGCTGCCCTAAGCTCTCTCCTCACAAATAATTTTGATAAGTATCAGTCTGGTGTTTTCTGCAATGACCTTAGTGATAACTGTTTTACAGCCTGTGACTGGTTCTCCTTCAGGCAAATGAGAAATAAGTGCACGCAGGCTATCCAGAAGGCCAAAGGTAGTTACTTGAAGGAGAAGTTCTCTCTCTGTGTGTCTAACCCTAAGAAGTTCTATAAAATGCTTAAAGTCCTGGATAATAAACCCTCCTCCTCACAGCAGCCCATGTCCCTTAAAGTTGATGATGTGGTTGTTACTGACAAGAAGCACATGGCTGAGGTTTTTAATCACCACTTCATTAAGTCAGGATTCCTATTTGACTCAGCCATGCCTCCTTGACCATCCAACATTTTCTCACCTCCCACCCCTTCTAACGTGACTAGCCCCAATGCTCCTCCCTCTTTTTCCCCTGCGCTGCTACAAAGTTTCTCCCTGCAGACAGTCACTGAGTCCAAGGTGCTAAAGGAGCCCCAAAAAACCATCTGGGTCAGATGGTTTAGACACTTTCTTCTTTAAGGTTGCCGCCCATATAATCGTCAAGCCTACCTGTCTCTCTTCTCTGGGGAGGTTCCCAATGCTTGAAAGGCAACCACGGTTTGTTATTTATTTAAAGGGGGAGATCAAGCTGAGGCCTATTTCTATTTTGCCCTGTTCATCAAAAGTGTTGGAAAAATTTGTCAATAATCAACTGACTGGCTTTCTTGATGTCTATAGTATTCTCTCTGGTAAGCAATCTGGTTTACGCTCAGGTTATAAATGTGTCACTAGTCCTTAAAGGTCCTCAATGATGTCACCATTGCCCTTGATTCTAAGCAATGTTGTGCTGCTATTTTTATTGACTTGGCCAAAGCTTTTGATACATTCTTGTGGGCCAGCTAAGGATTATTGGTGTCTCTGAGGGGTCTTTGCCCTGGTTTGCTAACTACCTCTCTCAAAGAGTGCAGTGTATAATGTCAGAACATGCTGTCTCAGCCACTGCCTGTCGCCAAGGATGTACCCCAAGGCTCGATCCTAGGCCCCACGCTTTTCCCAATTTACATCAACAACATAGCTCATGCAGTAGGAAGCAGTCTTATACTCAGCTGACCCCTCCCCGGATTTTGTGTTAAACGCTCTACAACAAAGCTTTCTTAGTGTCCAACAAGCTTTCTCTGCCCTTAACCTTGTGCTGAACAGATCCAAAACAAAGGTCATGTGGTTTGGTAAGAAAAATGCCCACTCTCCCCACAGGTGTGATTACTACCTCTGAGGGTTTAGAGCTTGTCACCTCATACACGTACTTAGGAGCATGGTTTCCTCTATTGTAATCTCTCCTCTTTCACCCAAGCTGCCAAACTAACCCCGATTATGATGACCATCCTACCCATGCTAGATTACGGAGATGCAATTTCGGGAATGCGTGGCAAATTTGTCAGCATGCAGACAAAACAGTCCTTTTGCTATATTTAAAATACAATCGAGGGAAAACACAGGTTGGAAAGCAAATGGCTCCTGCTGAAAAGAGAATAATCTATGCCGTAGGCTACCAACATATTTGATACATTTCCAAATATTGTTTTACAAAGTAAAACCACCAGCGAGAGAGATGCACATTATTGGGTGAGACAGTGAAACTGGAAAGCTTTCTAGCCTACAATATGCCTCTCCACACACCTAGGCCTAGGCTATTGATCATTCAAAAAAAAGGTTGTTTTGTAGATTAAAAAACAACAACTTTTTACTCCTTTTTCTCCCCAATTTTGTGGTAACCAATTGATAGTTAGTCTTGTCCCATCGCTGCAACTCCCATATGCACACGGGAGAGGCGAAGGTTGAGGGCTATGCGTCCTCCGAAAAATGACCCTTCCAAGCCACACTGCTTTTGGACACACTGCTTGCTTCACCTGGAAGCCAGCTGCACCAATGTGTCGGAGTAAATGCAGGAAAACTGCCGACTGTGTCAGCATGCATGTGCCCGGACCGCCACAGAAGTCGCTAGAGCGCGATGAGACAAGGACATCCCAGCCTGCCAAACTCTCCCCAAACCCAGACAATGCTGGGCTAATTGTACGACACCTCATGGGTCTCTCGGTTGCGACAGGAAAACGATTGTCAGTGGCAAAGTAGCCTATCATTTCCATAATTTGTGCTCTATTAAGAAAGTTCCAGCAAGTCTCCAGTCATGTAAAATGACGTAGAATTGCATGAAATGCGTTCATAAAAGGCCACATTTTTCCTGGACCCTAGGCTGCAATGTTTTTACCAACTGGGCAACTTCTGTAAGTGTCTCTACTCTACTGCTTACTGCTCTGTCACTACGCAAATGCGATGATATGCATGCAACGTTTCATCATAAAGGTGATTTTCTCTGCTCACTTTTTTCCGGCACCTCCAAGTTACAAATTAAGCACTGCTAATCTCCATTCCGTTTATTTTTAATCCGGAAAAATTCCCCAGTCCAACGACTACCAGCATACCCATAACATGATGCAGCTTGAAAATATGGAGCATGTTACTCAGTAATATGTTGTATTGGATTTGCCCCAAACAGAACACTTTGTATTTTGCAGTATTCCTTTAGTGCCTTGGTGCAAACAGGATGCATGTTTTGGAATATTTTTATTCTGTACAGGCTTCCTCCTTTCACTCTGTCAATTAGGTTAGTATTGTGGAGTAACTACATTGTTGATCTGTCTGTCATGTTTGTCATTTATTGTCATGTCTTGTCCCTGTGCTCCCCATGCTATTCGTTTCCCTCTGCTGGTCTTGTTTGGTTCTATCCCTCTCTCTCCCCCTCCCCCTTTCACTCTCTCGCTCTCTCTTCTCTCTGTCGTTCCGTTCCTGCTCCCAGCTGTTCCTATTCCCCTAATCATCATTTAGTCTTCCCACACCTGTTCCCGATCCTTTCCCTGATTAGACTCCCTATTTATTCCTTTGTGATCCGTTCCTGTTCCATCGGTTCCTTGTTTTGTATTCCATGCTGTAATTGCGTTTCGCCCTGTCCTGTCGTGTTTTTTGCCGTGATTGTGTATCACCCTGTCCTGTCGTGTTTTGTGCCTTCTTCAGACGCTGCGTGTGAGCAGGTGTCTCAGTTGACTACGGCCTGCGCCTACCCGAAGCGACCTGCAGTCTGTGGCCGCTTCTCCAGTTGTTTTCCCCTCTACTATCTAGAGGATTTCAGTTATTCGGTTTTGAGCATTAATAAACTCTGTTTCTGTTAAGTCGCGTTTGGGTCCTCCTTCACCTGCATAACAGAAGGAACCGATCAAAGAATGGACCCAGCGACTTCTGACGCTCGTTACACTGCCGTCGAGATCCAAGGAGCCATGCTCGGCAGACACGAGCAGGAATTGTCCGCTGCTCGCCAGGCCGTGGAAAACCTGGCTGCTCAGGTTTCCGACCTCTCTGGACAGTTCCAGAGTCTACGTCTCGTGCCACCTGTTACTTCCTGGCCTGCCGAGCCTCCAGAACCTAGGGTTAATAACCCACCTTGCTACTCCGGGCAGCCCACTGAGTGCCGCTCCTTTCTCACGCAGTGTGAGATTGTGTTCTCTCTCCAACCCAACACATACTCTAGAGAGAGAGCTCGGGTTGCTTACGTCATCTCACTCCTCACTGGCCGGGCTCGAGAATGGGGCACAGCTATCTGGGAGGCAAGGGCTGTTTGCTCTAACGATTTCCAGAACTTTAAAGAGGAGATGATTCGGGTTTTTGACCGTTCAGTTTTTGGTGGGGAGGCTTCTAGGGCCCTGGCTTCCTTATGCCAAGGTGAACGGTCCATAACGGATTATTCCATTGAGTTTCGCACTCTTGCTGCCTCTAGTGAGTGGAACGAGCCGGCGCTGCTCGCTCGTTTTCTGGAGGGACTCCACGCTGTGGTTAAGGATGAGATTCTCTCCCGGGAGGTTCCTTCAGATGTGGACTCTTTGATTGCTCTCGCCATCCGCATAGAACGACGGGTAGATCTTCGTCACCGGGCTCGTGGAAGAGAGCTCGCATCAACGGTGTTTCCCTGCTCCGCATCGCAGCCATCTCCCCCTCTGGCTTTGAGACTGAGCCCATGCAGCTGGGAGGGATTCGCATCTCGAATAAGGAGAGGGAACGGAGGATCACCAACCGCCTGTGCCTCTATTGTGGAGTTGCTGGACATTTCGTTAATTCATGTCCAGTAAAAGCCAGAGCTCATCTGTAAGCGGAGGGCTACAGGTGAGCGCAACTACTCAAGTCTCTCCATCAAAGTCCTGTACTACTTTGTCGGTCCACCTACGCTGGACCGGTTCGGGCGCTACATGTAGTGCCTTGATAGACTCTGGGGCTGAGGGTTGTTTCATGGACGAAGCATGGGTTCGGAAACATGACATTCCTTTCAGAGAGTTAGATAAGCCTACGCCCATGTTCGCCTTAGATGGTAGTCATCTTCCCAGTATCAGATTTGAGACACTACCTTTAACCCTCACAGTATCTGGTAACCACAGTGAGACTATTTCTTTTTTGATTTTCCGTTCACCGTTTACACCTGTTGTTTTGGGTCATCCCTGGCTAGTATGTCATAATCCTTCTATTAATTGGTCTAGTAATTCTATCCTATCCTGGAACGTTTCTTGTCATGTGAAGTGTTTAATGTCTGCCATCCCTCCCGTTTCTTCTGTCCCTACTTCTCAGGAGGAACCTGGCGATTTGACAGGAGTGCCGGAGGAATATCATGATCTGCGCACGGTCTTCAGTCGGTCCCGAGCCAACTCCCTTCCTCCTCACCGGTCGTATGATTGTAGTATTGATCTCCTTCCGGGGACCACTCCTCCTCGAGGTAGACTATACTCTCTGTCGGCTCCCGAACGTAAGGCTCTCGAGGATTATTTGTCTGTGTCTCTTGACGCCGGTACCATAGTGCCTTCTTCCTCTCCGGCCGGGGCGGGGTTCTTTTTGTTAAGAAGAAGGACGGTACTCTGCGCCCCTGCGTGGATTATCGAGGGCTGAATGACATAACGGTTAAGAATCGTTATCCGCTTCCCCTTATGTCATCAGCCTTCGAGATTCTGCAGGGAGCCAGGTGCTTTACTAAGTTGGACCTTCGTAACGCTTACCATCTCGTGCGCATCAGAGAGGGGGACGAGTGGAAAACGGCGTTTAATACTCCGTTAGGGCATTTTGAGTACCGGGTTCTGCCGTTCGGTCTCGCCAATGCGCCAGCTGTTTTTCAGGCATTAGTTAATGATGTTCTGAGAGACATGCTGAACATTTTCGTTTTTGTCTATCTTGACGATATCCTGATTTTTTCTCCGTCACTCGAGATTCATGTTCAGCACGTTCGACGTGTTCTACAGCGCCTTTTAGAGAATTGTCTCTATGTAAAGGCTGAGAAGTGCTCTTTTCATGTCTCCTCCGTTACTTTTCTCGGTTCCGTTATTTCCGCTGAAGGCATTCAGATGGATTCCGCTAAGGTCCAAGCTGTCAGTGATTGGCCCGTTCCAAGGTCACGTGTCGAGTTGCAGCGCTTTTTAGGTTTCGCTAATTTCTATCGGCGTTTCATTCGTAATTTCGGTCAAGTTGCTGCCCCTCTCACAGCTCTTACTTCTGTCAAGACGTGTTTTAAGTGGTCCGGTTCCGCCCAGGAGCTTTTGATCTTCTAAAAGAACGTTTTACGTCCGCTCCTATCCTCGTTACTCCTGACGTCACTAGACAATTCATTGTCGAGGTTGACGCTTCAGAGGTAGGCGTGGGAGCCATTCTATCCCAGCGCTTCCAGTCTGACGATAAGGTTCATCCTTGCGCTTATTTTTCTCATCGCCTGTCGCCATCTGAGCGCAACTATGATGTGGGTAACCGTGAACTGCTCGCCATCCGCTTAGCCCTAGGCGAATGGCGACAGTGGTTGGAGGGGGCGACCGTTCCTTTTGTCGTTTGGACAGACCATAAGAACCTTGAGTACATCCGTTCTGCCAAACGACTTAATGCCCGTCAAGCTCGTTGGGCGTTGTTTTTCGCTCGTTTCGAGTTTGTGATTTCTTACCGTCCGGGTAGCAAGAACACCAAGCCTGATGCCTTATCCCGTCTGTTTAGTTCTTCTGTGGCTTCTACTGATCCCGAGGGATTCTTCCTTATGGGCGTGTTGTCGGGTTAACAGTCTGGGAATTGAAAGACAGGTTAAGCAAGCACTCACGCACACTGCGTCGCCGCGCGCTTGTCCTAGTAACCTCCTTTTCGTTCCTGTTTCCACTCGTCTGGCTGTTCTTCAGTGGGCTCACTCTGCCAAGTTAGCGGGTCATCCCGGTGTTCGAGGCACTCTTGCGTCTATTCGCCAGCGCTTTTGGTGGCCGACTCAGGAGCGTGACACGCGCCGTTTCGTGGCTGCCTGTTCGGACTGCGCGCAGACTAAGTCGGGTAACTCTCCTCCTGCCGGTCGTCTCAGACCGCTCCCCATTCCTTCTCGACCATGGTCTCACATTGCCTTAGACTTCATTACCGGTCTGCCTTTGTCTGCGGGGAAGACTGTGATTCTGACGGTTGTCGATAGGTTCTCTAAGGCGGCACATTTCATTCCCCTCGCTAAACTTCCTTCCGCTAAGGAGACGGCACAAATCATTATTGAGAATGTATTCAGAATTCATGGCCTCCCGTTAGACGCCGTTTCAGACAGAGGTCCGCAATTCACGTCACAGTTTTGGAGGGAGTTCTGTCGTTTGATTGGTGCGTCCGTCAGTCTCTCTTCCGGGTTTCATCCCCAGTCTAACGGTCAAGCAGAGAGGGCCAATCAGACGATTGGTCGCATACTACGCAGCCTTTCTTTCAGGAACCCTGCGTCTTGGGCAGAACAGCTCCCCTGGGCAGAATACGCTCACAATTCGCTTCCTTCGTCTGCTACCGGGTTATCTCAGTTTCAGAGTAGTCTGGGTTACCAGCCTCCTCTGTTCTCATCCCAGCTTGCCGAGTCCAGCGTTCCCTCCGCTCAAGCGTTTGTCCAACGTTGTGAGCGCACCTGGAGGAGGGTGAGGTCTGCACTTTGCCGTTACAGGGCACAGACGGTGAGAGCCGCCAATAAACGCAGGATTAAGAGTCCAAGGTATTGTTGCGGCCAGAGAGTGTGGCTTTCCACTCGCAACCTTCCTCTTGCGACAGCTTCTCGTAAGTTGACTCCGCGGTTCATTGGTCCGTTCCGTGTCTCCCAGGTCGTCAATCCAGTCGCTGTGCGACTGCTTCTTCCGCGACATCTTCGTCGCGTCCATCCTGTCTTCCATGTCTCCTGTGTTAAGCCCTTTCTTCGCACCCCCGTTCGTCTTCCCTCCCCCTCCCGTCCTTGTCGAGAGCGCACCTATTTACAAGGTACATAAAATTATGGACATGCGTTCTCGGGGACGGGGTCACCAATACCTAGTGGATTGGGAGGGTTACGGTCCTGAGGAGAGGAGTTGGGTTCCGTCTCGGGACGTGCTGGACCGTTCGCTCATCGATGATTTCCTCCGTTGCCGCCAGGATTCCTCCTCGAGTGCGCCAGGAGGCGCTCGGTGAGTGGGGGGTACTGTCATGTTTGTCATTTATTGTCATGTCTTGTCCCTGTGCTCCCCATGCTATTCGTTTCCCTCTGCTGGTCTTGTTTGGTTCTATCCCTCTCTCTCCCCCTCCCCCTTTCACTCTCTCGCTCTCTCTTCTCTCTGTCGTTCCGTTCCTGCTCCCAGCTGTTCCTATTCCCCTAATCATCATTTAGTCTTCCCACACCTGTTCCCGATCCTTTCCCCTGATTAGACTCCCTATTTATTCCTTTGTGATCCGTTCCTGTTCCATCGGTTCCTTGTTTTGTATTCCATGCTGTAATTGCGTTTCGCCCTGTCCTGTCGTGTTTTTTGCCGTGATTGTGTATCACCCTGTCCTGTCGTGTTTTGTGCCTTCTTCAGACGCTGCGTGTGAGCAGGTGTCTCAGTTGACTACGGCCTGCGCCTACCCGAAGCGACCTGCAGTCTGTGGCCGCTTCTCCAGTTGTTTTCCCCTCTACTATCTAGAGGATTTCAGTTATTCGGTTTTGAGCATTAATAAACTCTGTTTCTGTTAAGTCGCGTTTGGGTCCTCCTTCACCTGCATAACACTGTCCTCAGATTTCTCCTATCATAGCCATTAAACTCTGTAACTGTTTTAAAGTCACCATTGGCCTCATGGTGAAATCCCTGAGCTGTTCCCTTTCTCTCCAGCAACTGAGTTAGGAAAGATGCCTGTATCTACAGTGGGGGCAAAAAGTATTTAGTCAGCCACCAATTGCGCAAGGTCTCGCACTTAAAAAGATGAGAGAGGCCTGAAATTTTCATCATAGGTACACTTTAACTATGACAGACAAAATGAGGAAAAAAATCCAGAAAATCACATTGTAGGATTTTTAATTAATTAATTTGCAAATTATGGTGGAAAATAAGTATTTGGTCAATAACAAAAGTTTCCCAATACTTTGTTATATACCCTTTGTTGGCAATGACAGAGGTCAAACATTTTCTGTAAGTCTTCACAAGGTTTTCACACACTGTTGCTGGTATTTTGGCCCATTCCTCCATGCAGATCTCCTCTAGAGCAGTGATGTTTTGGGGCTATTGCTGGGAAACACGGACTTTCAACTCCCTCCAAAGATTTTCTATGAGGTTAAGATCTGGAGACTGGCTAGGCTACTCCAGGACCTTGAAATGCTTCTTACGAAGCCACTCCTTCGTTGCCCGGGCGGTGTGTTTGGGATCATTGTCATGCTGAAAGACCCAGCCACGTTTCATCTTCAATGCCCTTGCTGATGGAAGGAGGTTTTCACTCAAAATCTCACAATACATGGCCCCATTCATTCTTTCCTTTACACGGATCAGCCCCAGATCGAGGGAGATTATTAATGGTCTTGTATGTCTTCCATTTCCTAATAATTGCTCCCACAGTTGATTTCTTCAAACCAAGCTGCTTTCAAACCAAGCTGCTTACTGCTTACTTCAAACCAAGCTGCCTATTGCAGATTCAGTCTTCCCAGCCTGGTGCAGGTCTACAATTTTGTTTCTGGTGTCCTTTGACAGCTCTTTGGTCTTGGCCTTAGTGGAGTTTGGAGTGTGACTGTTTGAGGTTGTGGACAGGTGTCTTTTATACTGATAACAAGTTCAAACATGTGCCATTAATACAGGTAATGAGTGGAGGACAGAGGAGCCTCTTAAAGAAGAAGTTACAGGTCTGTGAGAGCCATAAATCTTGCTTGTTTGTAGGTGTCCAAATACTTATTTTCCACCATAATTTGCAAATAAATTCATAAAAAATCCTACAATGTGATTTTCTGTCATAGTTGAAGTGTACCTTTGATGAAAATTACAGGCCTCTCTCATCTTTTTAAGTGGGAGAACTTGCACAATTGGTGGCTGACTAAATACTTTTTTGCCGCACTGTATGTAGTGACTGGGTGCATTGATAGACCATTCAAAGTGTAATTAATAACTTCAACATGCTCAAAGGGATATTCAATGTCTGCTTTAAAAATGAATGTATCTACCAATACGTGCCCTTCTTTGCAAGGCATTGGACGAACTCACTGGTCTTTGTGTTTGAAATTCATGGCTCGACTGAGGGACCTAAACGATAATTGTATGTGTGGGGTACAGACACGAGGTAGTCATTCAAAAAACTGGTTAAAATCTATTATTGCACACAGAATAAGTCCATGCAACGTATTGTTTACTACTGACCTTATTTAGAAATGACAAATATAATTCCACTTTGGCATTATAGGGTAGTGTGTGTAGGCCAGTGTCAAAATAAAGATTAAAATTTGTACATGTGGAAAAGTCAAAGGGTGTGAATGCTTCCCGAAGGCATTGTGTATCAGGGTTCACCCACCGGCTACTGTGGTGGCTTCTAAACAGCACCCCCTGTCAGTCATCTAGTGTATATATACATTGCATTCAGAAAGTATACAGACATTTACATTTAAATTTAAGTAATTTAGCAGACGCTCTTATCCAGAGCGACTTACAAATTGGACCAATTACATTTTTGTATATTTGTTACATTAAAGCCATATTCTAAAATTGATTAATTACCTTTTTCTCATCAATCTAAAGAATGTACCCCATCATAACAAAGTGAAATGCAGGGAAACTTAAATCAGTTCTCCAAATTTCCATCAACATGTTAAATGTGCAACCAGAGGGAAAAAAATTCTAGATCATCAGTACTCCACACACAGAGACGCGTACAATGCTCTCCGTCACCTTCCATTTGGTAAATCAGACCACAACTCTATCCGCTTGATTCCTGCTTACAAGCAAACATTAAAGCACGAAGCACCAGTGACACAGCCTATAAAAAAGTGGTCAGATGAAGCAGATGATAAACGACATGGCCTTTTTTGCTATCACAGACTGGAACATGTTCCGGGATTCTTCCGATGGCATTGAGGAGTACACAATATCAGTCACTGGCTTTATCAATAAGTGCATCGAGAACGTTGTCCCCACAGTGACTGTACGTACATACCCCAACCAGAAGCCATGTATTACAGGCAACATTCGCAATGAGCTAAAGGGCAGAGCTGCCGCTTTCAAGGTGCGGGACTCTAACCCGAAAGCTTACAAGACATTCTGCTATGCCCTGCGACGAACCATCAAACAGGCAAAGCGTCAATACAGGACTAAGATTGAATCATACTACACCGGCTCTGACGCTCGTCTTATGTGGCAGGGCGTGCAAACTATTACAGACTACAAAGGGAAGCACAGCCGCGAGCTGCCCAGTGACAATAGCCTACCAGACGAGCTAAATCACTTCTATGCTCTCTTCGAGGCAAGCAACACTGAGGCATACATGAGAGCATCAGTTGTTCCGGACGACTGTGTGATCATGCTCTCTGTAGCCGACGTGAGTAAGACCTTTAAACAGTTCAACATACACAAGGCTGCGGGGCCAGACGGATTACCAGGATGTGTGCTCCGGGCAAGTGCTGACCAACTGGCAGTTGTCTTCACTGACATTTTCAACATGTCCCCGATTGAATCTGTAATACTAAAATGTTTCAAGCAGACCACTATAGTCCCTGTGCTCAAGAACACAAAGGCAACCTGCCTAAATGACTACCGACCCGTAGCACACACGTCCGTAGCCATGAAGTGCTTTGAAAGGTTGGTAATGCTCACATCAACACCATTATCCCAAAAGCCCTAGACCCACTCCAATTTGCAAACCGCCCCAACAGATCCACACATGATACAATCTCTGTTGCACTCCACACTGCCCTTTCTCATCTGGATAAAAGGAACACTTATGTGAGAATGCTATTCATTGACTACAGCTCAGCGTTCAACACCATAGTACCCTCAAAGCTCATCACTAAGCTAAGGATTCTGGGACTAAACACCTCCCTCTGCAACTGGATCCTGGACGTCCTGACGGGCCTCACCCAGGTGGTGAGGGTAGGAAGCAACACATCTGCCATGCTGATCCTCAACATTGGATCTCCTTAGGGGTGCGTGCTCAGTCCCCTCTTGTACACCCTGTTCACCCACAACTGCATGGCCAGGCACAACTCCAACACCATCATTAAGTTTGCAGACGACACAACAGTGGTAGGCCTGATCACAGACAACGAAGAGACAGCCTATAGGGAGGAGGTCAGAGACCTGGCCAGGTGGTGCCAGAATAACAACCTATCCCTCATTGTAACCAAGACTAAGGAGATGATTGTGGACTATAGGAAAAGGAGGACCGAGCACACCTCCCTTCTCATCGACAGGGCTGTAATGGAGCAGGTTGAGAGCTTCAGGTTCCTTGGTGTCCACATCAACATATATCCTGTCTTTTTTATGTTGCTTTATTTCTTTATCTACCTATTGTTCACCTAATACCTTTTTTGCACTATTGGTTAGAGCCTGTAAGTAAGGTCCTGTTGTATTCGGCGCACGTGACAAATTTGAAAACAGGTTTTTGAAATTCTTGCAAAAAAACAACAACATTTTGAACATAAACTTTTTTTAAATCAAAACTTTTGGCAGAAATGCCTTCTGGGACATGTGAACATTCATAATAACAAACGTGTATGCCATCTTTAAATACGAATACAATTGTTAAATTGTAACATGAGCTGGTCAGTATGTGTAGGTAATCCTTTCTAACGTGGCTTTTATGAAAGATATCATGTAGTAGAACTGCAAAGGAGTTACTCTCCACTTTCTGGAGGACTGTGTTTTGAAATCAGTGGAATACATTACATTTACATTTAAGTCATTTAGCAGACGCTCTTATCCAGAGCGACTTACAAATTGGAATACCCGGTGGAATTAGAGTATGATAGCTTAAGCAGATGTAGAAATTTCTGGCGTTTGATTGCAAATATGCAGAGGGAGTCAAAAAGAGAACACAGAGAAGGCTGTTGTATAAAACACCTGTCTCTGGATTACATCTTCAAACTAAGGGCAACCATAGCATCCGTGACAGAGAAGGAGAAGCATCCATCCATATATAGAAGTGAGATAGTGTCTAGCTAACTACATTTTCAGATATTAAACATTTCAAATTTTGTCAGAAAGTTGTTTTCATTGTAAATGAAAGCGTACTGTTAGATAGCTAGCTAACATTATCTGGCTAGCTCGCTAACTAACGTTACATGTATGATCTATCTAGTATTATTATTCGTATCTCAGAGCCATTTGATTTGCTACTTATTCCCAAATGTTAGCTAGCTAGCTAACATTGAACCTGGTTGGTTAGCTGCAGATTGACGGTGGTAATGTTATGAGTTGCGATTATGGTTTAGCTAGCTAGCAAGATAGCTAGCTTACATGTCTAAACAAGACTCCACTATGCAAGTAACCATTTCACTACTTCTTATGTATCCTGTTTGAACTGTTTTATATTGTGTGTTTACCAGAGACGGTAATATAGGATATAACGTTAGGTCAATGGTACAGGGTACAAGTTCTAAAAGTCTCTGGTAGATTGCCCTGCTTTTATTTCGTCACACTCAAAACCATAGGCTATTTTCTGTAATTGGTCCAACATTAAATTGTAAATAATGATCTTGTTACTTTCTTGTAATAATGAAGAAAAATTAGCTAAAGTGAAGATGTTGTCAGCTATATGATATGGTCATTATTTGAACCTGCTAGCCAGTTAATTTAACATTACCTAGCTAACAAGCTAGAAATGAACCAAAACATTATTTAGAAAGTTTATTTTAGTTGCCTGGTTTGCTAGATTGACATATGCTTAATTAATTTTTAAACAGGTGGGTTTATTGGTGTTAAAATACAGTAGTTATGTTATTTTGGACCACCAGGCTACTGATGTCCTGCTGCCTGTGTATTTTGCGTTTATACTTTTTCATAATGACAAGTTTGATGTTGGACGAAAATAGAATGTTCATGATGTTTCTGCGACAACTGTCGATAGACGTAGTACAAACCAGCCTTTAGTCTTGAAATCCTTGGTTGTTTAGTACATGGCCTCACGTGAATCCTTAAAGAGATGGGTGGGGCTAAGAGTTAAGAGGGTGGGAACAATGCTGAATGGGTGTTGACAAAGAAGAGCTCTCCGGTAGGTTTACCGAAACATTCAAGAGCCATTTTCAAAAAATGAGGTTCCAAGTTGATCAACTTTCAAAGCAGAATTACTATTCCATTGTTCCTCAACTGTAGTGTAAGATATACTATGTTCTAGCTCCGAGTCTCTAATTTTATCCAGAGTAAAAAACACTATTTCAAATTTCACTATAAGTGACCGAATCGAGCCAGTCAGCCACATATTAGGTCCCACGGTTCACAGTGCATGTCTGAGCAAAAAACTAAGCTATGAGGTAGAAGGAATTGTCCCTAGAGCTCCGAGAAAGGGTTGTGTCAATGCACAGATCTGAGGAAGGGTACCAAAACATTTCTGCAGCATTGAAGGTCCCCAAGAACACAGTGGCTTCCATCATTCTTAAATGGAAGAAGTTTGGAACTCTTCCTAGAGCTGGCCGCAAGGCCAAACTGAGCAATCGGGGGAGAAGTGCCTTGGTCAGGAGTGTGACCAAGAACCCGATGATCACTCTGACAGATCTCCAGAGTTCCTCTGTGGAGAAAAATAACCTTCCAGAGGACAACCAGCCATGCAGCACTCCACCAATCAGGCCATTATGGTAGTGGCCATGCAGACGCCACTCCTCAGTAAAAGGCTAGTGACATTCCGCTTGGAGTTTGCCAAAAAGCACCTAAAGACTCTCAGACCATGGGCAACAAGATTCTCTGGTCTGATGAAGTGAAGAGTGAACTCTTTGGCCTGAATGCCAAGCGTCACTTCTGGAGAAAACCTGGCACCATCCCCATGGTGAAGCATGGTGGTGGCAGCATCATGCTGTGGGGATGTTTTTCAACGGACTAGTCAGGATTGAGGGAAAGATTAACGGAGCAAAGTAAAGAGAGATCTTTGATGAAAACCTACCCCAGAGAGCTCAGGACCTCAGACGTAGGCGAAGGTTCACCTTCCAACAGGACAATGAACCTAAGCACGCAGCCAAGACAATGCAGGCGTGTCTTTGGGACAAGTCTCTTAATGTCCAATCCAGAACCCGTACTTGAACCCAATCGAACATCTCTGGAGAAACCTAAAAATAGCTGTGCAGCGACGCTCCCCATCCAAGCTGACAGAGCTTGAGAGAATCTGCAGAGAAGAATGGGAGAAACTCACCAAATACAGGTGTGCAAAGGAAGACTTGAGGTGCTTTGACAAAGTACTGAGTAAAGGGGCTGAATAATTACGTAAATGTGATATGTAAATGTGAACATTTTCTAAAAAACTGTTTTTGCTTTGTCATTAAGGGGTATTGTGTGTAGATTGATGAGGGAAAAAAACTATATCACCCATTTTAGAATAAGGATTTTGGAAAAAGCGAAGGGGTCGGAATACTTTTCTAATGCCCTGTAAAAAAATTGTTTCCAGTCATTAATTTACTGTATTTGAATAGGCTTACTAAAAAACATCTAAAGCTGTGTCAGTGAGCGGAAATACTCACTTAAAATGCGAATGGCACAAAATTATATTTGGATTTGTTCCTTCGCTCAAAGTCTGCTCTACTATAATTATATGAGAATGTATTGTTCAACTCTAAGCTCTTTCTGGACAGATCATGCGCTCTGATAAGTAAGCAGAGAGGAAAAACGATTCACAGAACATACAGGCAGATGTAGTCGACACACCTGCACTCCTGCCCCTGGGAAGATGTTCAGACAGATGAGAATTCAAAGCAGCATCAAATGTAGGCTTACTGTAGCATCTTATTCAGTAACATTTTATAGAAGATATCATAAATATACATTTAACACTTAGATTTAAAAAATAAAAAACAATCATACCACTTTTCTAAGCCAGTCTTCATTCAGTAATAAGAGACTCAAACTCTTGACCCAACTCAAACTCTTGACCCAATAAAGGCCATTATTCACTATTCTGGACACAATAGCTGATGGTGATTAGTTAGGCCAACAGGCAATAAAACATTAATTGTAAAAATAAAATGAAAGTAACATTTTAAAATACTTTTGATAATTTCAAAAATACATCAAGAATGGTATGGTTTGAATAACTTTAATAGTTTCAAAACAAAATCAAGAAAAAAACTAATTATAAGGCATCCCACCTGAGACCTGATCTTTCCACAGAGCCATCTCAGGAATCATCAGGTAAAGGATTACCTGTCAGGTCCACCCAGCAGGATGTGCGGTGCTCAGCAACGTGGAATGCACACAGGCTTGGGTTGATAGTGGTTCCATTCTCTACAATAGGCCAGTTAGCTAGTTGTCGCCCCTGCCCTTCCCCGCCCCTTCTTCTGTGGGTTTTATCGGTCGGCATCCAACGTTTTTTGTGCATTAATGCCACCTATTGCACTGAAGTGCCCCCGTCTATCGGAATGGCAGACAAAACAGGCGAAAAGCGTGATCTGAGAGTGGACAAACTGATGTTGAGCCAGTTAAGGCTGTGGAAAATGCAAGTGATGATGTCATGATGGCTGAACAAAAATGTACAAAGCTGATTGGCTCTCGAAGAACTGAGCTTAGTGTATTGACAAGAAAAATGAATTCAATCAATTAACAAGGGTGGAGTGTGTTGGCCAAGTGGACAAAATGCATCAATTATGCATTTCCTGAGTGGCGCAGTGGTCTTAGGCATTGCATCTTGCCTAGTTAAATAAAGGTAAAATAAAAAATCACAAATAAATAACAAATTCAGAGTTTCACAATTCTGTGCAAATGCTATTACATTTACATTTAAGTCATTTAGCAGACGCTCTTATCCACTATTGTCTGAAAAGGAAAAGTTCAATGACCATGCTGATTGGTATGAGCCTAAAATGAAGAGGTCACATTCATTCTTGAATATGTCCTGTACATACATGGAAATGGGCAGGTTTTATTCCTGCTGAGTTCCCTGAAGATGTACAACAGTGTTTCACATGTATCACAAAGGTCAAAGGGCTTTGCCAGGAGCATAGTATCCACAACCACCTCCTGAGTAATAGCTGATGCAGAGAATTCAGCCCTATAGTGGTACCAATGGACCAAGTCTGGAACCAACAGGACCCTGAACAGCTTCTACCCCCAAGCCATAAGACATCGTAACAAGACTGCTAAATAGTTAACCAAATGGCAAGCCTGACTACCTGTATTGACCTTTTCTTGCACTCTCTCTCTTGCAGTGACTCTATGCACACACAACACACTGGACTCCACCTCTTTAAGGAATACCTAGGATAGGATAAAGTAATCCTTCTCACCCCCCCTTAAAAGATTTAGATGCACTATTGTAAAGTGGCTGCTCCACTGGATGTCATAAGGTGAACGCACCAATTTGTAAGTCGCTCTGGATAAGAGCGTCTGCTAAATGACTTAAATGTAATGTAATATGACTCTACCCACCCACAACACACACATACACAACCACTAGATATATCCACACACACATGACATGCATACTGATGCCACACATACATTCACACTCACTCACACACACATAGACACACTTTTTACACTCCACATATGCTTCTGCTAGTCACTTTACCCCTACTGTACCTACTGTATATTTACAGGACATGGCTACCTCAATTACCTCATACCCCTGCACATTTTCTACTCCCTATATTTAGCCATGTTATTTTTACCAGTTATTTTTATTTGTAATTCACTGTGTCACTATTATTTAAAAAATGTTATCTTTAACTCTGCATTGTTGGAAAAGGACCCTTAACTAAACATTTCACTCTCTACACCTGTTGTCTTTGAAGCATGTAACAAATAACATTTGATTTGATTCGGTTCCTGCAGAAGGGCTCAAAATTAAACATCAGTTTGAAAGTGAAGAAGCAAAGCTTTTGGCAGAACTGAAAGGAGAAACTGGAATTGGAAAATGAAATAGCAGCATCCACTGCTAAGTTTATATCAAGTTTAAAGTCCTGGGTGAATACAGATAACTCAAAGCTTCATGACAAGTCAATGTAATGACAGTACTGTAGAAGGACAGATGGTTTTAATGCTTATGCGGAGGGTATTTGGAGAGGTTCAATTCCTCAACCCTTGGCTCCTCACTTGAATCAAAAATAATTTTACTGGTCAAATGCCGTGAATACAAGAGGTGTAGATTTTACAGTGAAATGCTTACCTACGAGCCCGTTCCCAATAATGAAGAGTTAAAAAGTAAGAAAAATATTTGCTAAATAAAAAAGAAATGGTCAATGGCTGGAGTGTTTGACACCTTTGCCTTCCTCTGACACCGCCTTGTATTGAGGTCCTGGATGGCAGGCAGTTGCCATAACAAGCGGTGATGCAGCCAGTCAAGATGCTCTCATCGGTGCAGCTGTACAACCGTTTGAGGATCTGAGGGCCCATGCCAAATAATTTCAGCCTCCTGAGGGGGAAGAGGCATTGTCGTGCCCTCTACACAACTTCACGGAACTTGAAGCTCTGTCGATGTGAATGGCAACGTGTTTGGCCCTCCATTTCCTGTAGTCCACGATAAGCTCCTTCGTCTTGCCCATGCTGACAGAGAGGTTGTTATCCTGGTACCTTCCTATTGGCTGTATCATCGTTGTTGGTAAACTTAATGGTGGTATTGGATTAATGCGCTGCCACGCAGTCATGGGTGAACAAGGAGTACAGGAGGGGACTGAGGATGCACCCCTGAGGGTTCCGTGTTGAGGGTCAGCGTGGGAGAAGTGTTGTTACCTACCCTTATCGCCTGGGGGCGGCCCGTCAGGAAGTCCAGGATCCAGTTGCAGAGGGAAGTCTTCAGTCCCAGGGTTGTTAGCTTAGTGATGATCTTGGAGGGCACTTATGTGTTGAACGCTGAGCTGTAGTCAATGAACAGCACTCTCACATAGGTGTTCCTTTTGTCCAGGTGGGAAAGGGCAGTGTGGAGTGCAATAGAGAATGCGTCATCTGTGGATATGGGCTGGTGACCGCAATCAAAAGCTGCTTGTCAGTGTTCTGCAAAACCAAAATGAAGTTACAAACAGAATGAAGTTACGCGCGAACAAAAAGGAGGTATTTGGACATAAATTATGGACATTATCGAACAAAACAAACATTTATTGTGGAACTGGGATTCCTGGGAGTGCATTCTGATGAAGATCATCCAAGGTAAGTGAATATTTATAATGCTATTTCTGACTTCTGTTGACTACACAACATGGCGGATATCTGTTTGGGTTGTTTTGGTCTCTGAGCGCCGTACTCAGATTATTGCATGAGGTGCTTTTTCCATAAAGTAAAAAAAAATCTGACACAGCGGTTGCATTAAGGAGAAGTGGATTGAAAATTCCATACATAACAGTTGTATCTTTTAGCAATGTTTATTATGAGTATTTCTATAAATCACCGGATGTTTTGGAACTACTGAACATAACGCGCCAATGTAAACTCAGATTTTTGGATATAGATATGAACTTTATCGAACAAAACATACATGTATTGTGTAACATGAAATCATATGAGTGTCATCTGATGAAGATCATCAAAGGTTATTGATACATTTTATCTATATTTCTGCTTTTTGTGGCTCCTCTCTTTGCCTGGAAAAATGGCTGTGTTTTTCTGTGACTTGGCCATTTTGAAATTGGATACTGTGGCTGGATTTACACTGTAGCTCAGTTGGTAGAGCATGGCACTTGTAACGCCAGGGTAGTGGGTTCGATCCCCGGGACCACCCATACGTAGAATGTATGCACACATGACTGTAAGTCGCTTTGGATAAAAGCGTCTGCTAAATGGCATATATTATTATTATTATATCTTTAAAATGGTGTAAAATACATGTATGTTTGAAGAATTTTAATCATGGGATTTCTGTTGTTTTGAATTTGGCGCCCTGCAGTTTCACTGGCTGTTGACTAGGTGGGACACCCACGTACCCTAGAGAGGTTAATATTGTGGTGTTTCTATTACAAGAAAAACAAAACATGAATCCCTCAGGGTTTCCGTTAGGAAAATATGATGCTGTACAACGTGACCAGTCGCGAGTAGACTACAGTACTAAGTGCAAAATAATCCCAACATTTCCACACCCTAATTGTAGTTTAACCATTCCCAAACAGAGATTTAGGGAAAATGAAATCTCATTGATTTATCAAGACCGGTCACATTGTACAGCATCATATTTTCCTGACGGAAACCCTGAGGGTTTCGTTTTTCATCTCAGATCAGTGCAAAACGGCACTGAAATAGTTGACCACACACAGGTGGCTATTGCTTCAAATCTTATTATAACAATTGTATGACTTTGGGAGTTTTAGTAAGCAACAATTAGTTGCATTCATTAGCCTAATTTATTTCAATATTTAGGTCATGGTAACCATTCAGATCACATTAAGCATCCCGTTGTTATACACATAGAGAGAACAATAGAGAGGCTGATAGAGCCCCTATTCATCATAATGGCAGAATTTGTCAGCCATAAAATAAATGAATAAAAAGAAAAAGAGGGAAAAATAAAGCTTGCAACACGCATCTTATTATTCATTATGAACTTCAGCCATTTTCTACGGTTATATGTGTTCCCATTCTTGTAGTGTATCTTATTGCCCATTTTATGACCGTGCTGGATTTATAGATCGAGTCAATCCTTCATCAGATGCAACATGTCGGCTAAAGCGATTTAATTCATGAATGCATTTGAATGTTTTTAATATTGTGATAGTGAATTGCAAAATTCCTCTCAAGAGAATTATGATTACAGTTACACCAACTGGTAGGCTAATCACACAATTGTACAAAATGGTAAGAGAACTGGTGAAGAAAGTATAGAGAACTGGCAGATGCATAAAATGTCCTTGTACAGTAGTAGATATAATTAAATTGAAGTAGTCTTGCTTGTCTCAGAGCAGCGGGTAACGGTGCTGAAATGGGGAAAGGGGGTGCGCCATGTGGCCGTGCCTAACAGGGATAGGGAGGATGGAGCCGGTCGGGTGCAACCCAGGCGACATGGAGATGCCGGGAACTGAGCTCGGGCCAGAGCCAGAGCCACCCTTCCGACCCTCCCGGCCCAGAACCCCGCACCAAGGGAAGGGAGAAGCGTAGGGTGTGGGCCCCCTACCCTACTCAGTCCTCAGAGAGTCATAGATACTCTCGCTGTTTACCCATGCTTCATCGGTCTGTTTGGCTTGATGGCCCTCCGATCTGCACTTGTTAGATGGCCCTCCGACCTGCAACCGTTTTCTACAGTTATATATGTGTTTCCTTGCTTGTAGTGTATCGTCTTGCCTGTTTTGCTATCGACCTAGGCTTATAGATCGAGTCAATCCTTCATCAGATGAACCGCAACATTTCGGCTAAATTGGCTAAATAAATAGATAATACGATGAGTTGGAGCTGTATTGTTAGATTTCATTGACGCCTTTGATGTTATTGATCATCAATTGTTATTGAAAAAACTCACTGTTTATGGCTTTACATCACCTGCCATCACATAGTTACATATCCAATAGAACCCAAAGATTGTTATTCAATGGAAGCTTCTCTAACATTAGATACAGTATATACAATGTGGTATCCCTCAGGGCACTTGGGCAGTCCCACAAACCAGATAATACAAAATGTGTCATGATGGAGTAGCTATAGCAAGTGAGTCAGAAAAGAAAATAACTCAAGAACGGTAAGAACAAAGAAACAATTGAACCACAGACTTCACGGAGTGGCCAAAGTCTCTCTGAGGACGACTTGAAGCAGGCTGAGAAATCAATTATGTTACAGCCAGCGTTAATGTTTATTAAGAGAGAAAATGGCTGCTTTGGAAAGAGGCACAGATCTGAATAGAAACAGCACCATCTTCAGGCTTGCTGAAGGATGGTGTGTTGAGAGTTGGGAGGAAGGCTAAGGCAGCAAGTCTAGAGAACATCAAGCATCCTCCCATCTTATCCAAAGGCAGCCACCTCTCAAAGCTCATGTGTGGGAGCGGCTGAAATGACAGGTAAAATCCATTATGACCCCAGTCTTGAGATAGCAAACACTAGATGATGAAGGCTTACAGACAGCTTTCTGTGAAGTGGAAGCTATCCTAAATGATCAGCCAATCACAACAGTGTCTGATGACCCCAATGACCTGGAAGCCCTAAAACCAAACCACCTTCTGCAACTGAATGAGAAACCCATCATGCCACCTGGGCTATTTCAGAAAGGAGGACTTGAAGATGGAAACAGATCCAGTGTCTGATGGACCTGTTCTGGAAAAGATGGGTCAGAGAGTAAAGGTAAAAATGGACCCTCTCAAAAAGGAGTCTCAGTACAGATTACATTATGCTTGTAGTGGACCCTTGTACAGTACCACTAAACTCCTGGTTGATGGCCATTGTCATCAAACCGCTTACTGATTCTAAGGGTCAGGTGCGGCATGTACTCCTCAAGACCAAGACAAGCATCTTGGAGTGACCAATCAGCAAGCAACCGAGGAGGACTAATACATATACTGACACTTGACAAAGACACGTACACTGATGAGGCCCCTGATTGGTCCCAACATGGGTCCCAACATAGGACTAACACACAAAGAACTATGAAATACTGTATTGAAAAAAAGATGATATGACGTATGAAATATAAAATAATGCTTTATTTAGGCTCCTTTAATATTTTGATGAAAATGTAATTGCTTTGCAACTTGTAGCCACAATTAGGTGGCGGAATGTAGGAGCTATTTATCATGTTTTGTTTTCTATTAATTTCTTCCCTATACTTACCGATGCTTACATACCTGTTTAGCAGCTGACTTGATTTGTCCCCGTTGATTATACTGACTGTACATGGCTGCCTGGTTATTGTGTAGGTGGGAACTAGTGTGCCTGGGAGCACAGACAACCGCATCGCATTGTATCGTATCTGTTTGATTTTTGATTATTGAAAAGAAGGAACATAAATGGACTAAACATTTTCTTGGATTCCTCTTTTATTGGATTGTGGGTATTGGAATTATTCCCAGGTCATTAGTAAGTGGCATCAATAACTTTTTTGGTATTTGCCACTGCAGTAATTGTTACCCAGAAAGGATTTGATGTTGATATAAGAATGGCTGCATTGGACCTTTTAAAGAATGGTTGCATTGTACCTCGAAGAACCACTCAACTAACCGAAGGTGAAAATATGAACCATTGACTAGCAATGGTTTCTTGAGGAACTCCAAGGGTTCCTTGAGGATCTCCAGAGTTCCTCGAGTCACCACTACTTTTAAGAGTGTACTTTGTATATGGCTGGGTCCATGATGTCGAAGTGAAGAAATATAATGAAGTTCAAGTCATTGTCAGAAGGGGAAGTAAAACGTGAAAGTTGTCTTTACTTGTTAAAATTATTATAATAATAATAATATTAATAATAATAATAATAATTAGGGGGTGCTTACAGTGCCTTGTGAAAGTATTCGGCCCCCTTGAACTTTGCGACCTTTTGCCACATTTCAGGCTTCAAACATAAAGATATAAAACTGTATTTTTTTGTGAAGAATCAACAACAAGTTGATATTTCAAACTTTTTTAACAAATCAAAAACTGAAAAATTGGGCGTGCAAAATTATTCAGCCCCCTTAAGTTAATACTTTGTAGCGCCACCTTTTGCTGCGATTCCAGCTGTAAGTCGCTTGGGGTATGTCTCTATCAGTTTTGCACATCAAGAGACTGACATTTTTTCGCATTCCTCCTTGCAAAACAGCTCGAGCACAGTGAGGTTGGATGGAGTGCATTTGTGAACAGCAGTTTTCAGTTCTTTCCACAGATTCTCGATTGGATTCAGGTCTGGACTTTGACTTGGCCATTCTAACACCTGGATATGTTTATTTTTGAACCATTCCATTGTAGATTTTGCTTTATGTTTTGGATCATTGTCTTGTTGGAAGACAAATCTCCGTCCCAGTCTCAGGTCTTTTGCAGACTCCATCAGGTTTTCTTCCAGAATGGTCCTGTATTTGGCTCCATCCATCTTCCCATCAATTTTAACCATCTTCCCTTAACCATTGGACAACAATCAGTTGTATATTGCACAAATCTGGCCTTTATGGAAGAGTGGCAAGAAGAAAGCCATTTCTTAAAGATATCCATAAAAAGTGTTGTTTAAAGTTTGCCACAAGCCACCTGGGAGACACACCAAACTGTGTTCTTGGTGACCTTAAAGGCTGCATACATGTTTTTGTACCCTTCTCCAGATCTTTTCCTCGACACAATCATTTCTCGACGCTCAACAGACAACTCCTCTGACTTCATGGCTTGGTTTTTGCTCTGCACTGTTAACTGTGGGACCTTATATAGACAGTTCTGTGCCTTTCCAAATTATGTCCAGTGTTCAACAATAATCTGTGTCTGAGGCCTCACCTACGTGGCTGGAGAGTACTTTATACTGAAAAATGTGTACAGACACACAAGGACAAACAATATAGCATAGTTATATAAATATAAATAATGAAGTCTCTTACTTTTCTCCATGGTTGGTCCTCTTGCCTATTCTTTGAAAGGGGAAAGAGCAACAGTTATCCACCTGAGCCTGCTTACTGCACAACACAATTGATCAATCAGATTAATACACAAGTGTGTAGGTGTGGGTTATAGGGCGTCTAATTATTCAAAATGTTTTAAAGGAGCCTGTTCTTTGTTGTACAGATATCACCCATACCTTAACAGCAACCTCACTCCTGAGAAATATAAATCAAAGGGAGAAAAAATAGGAATTTAATAACTGCAGTTGACATAGCTAAGTAAATGGAAGAATACTTCTCTTGCAATGTGGATGACTCTTAAAATTGTTTTTTTTTAAGAAGAAGTCGGAGGTGAAGATCTCCCTCACACGGATTGCCTACCGTGCTTCGTTGTTGGCCCCACATCCCTGAAAGATCCTGCAGAGCAGCAGACCTCTCCTCTGACACATGATGACAAGATGCAGATCCCCTCCTGGTCCTCGTGTCCATCCTCATGAAGTTATGCAGGACACAGGTGGTCTTCACACACGCCTGAATTCCACCACGAGGAAGTCCCAGATGGCCCTGGTCACCCAACCATGCAGTGCCCTACACGATAACTGTAGGTAATCTTTTTGAAGGAATCTCCAGTTACAGGTATCTGTAGGAATATTGAAGACAATGTCATTATTAGACTTTTACATCACCAGGTGGATTACTAAAGTATAATATCTCTTGTAACAAATCATGATAACATTTGATAGATAGATGCGTGTGAATGTGTAGTATGTGACAACAGCAGGATCATATCAAGGATAGCATAACAAATGAATACATACATACCACTTGAAACTTGATGATGAGTTGATCATCTGAATCAGCTGTGTAGTGCTAAGCCAAAAACTCAAATATGCACCCCTTTGAGTCCCCAGGACCAGGACTGGGAACCACTGATCTTCAGCTGCATCTGCTTTCACAGCTCTCTGTATCTGAGGACATTAAACATCACTAGAAACAGACTTCATTATACTCAAATTAGACAGCACTGTATATTATGTTACTATTATCTCTGTCCTCACGTTTTAGGCACTGGAACTACACAAAACAACCTGCCCTGTCCAGAATAGCCTACTCTCTCCCTTCTTTGACAGTTGGGGCTTTTATCCTTTCACCCTCCTCCATGGCTGTTAGCTAGTTACCAACAAATGTGGAGTTTTTTTTACAGTGATAAATACATAAAGATAGCTAGCTAATATGAAGTTAGGTAGCTGGTGATATTTAATTAACTTAGCTAGCTAGCTATAAGTATGTACAGTTGGCTAGCTAGCTAGCTAGCTACGTTAGCAGCTCATTTGAGTTAGCCTGCACTGTAGCTAGTTAGCTAATAATAAAAATGTTTTTTTTTTTACATTTTCTAAATGTACTTACTTGAACACAGTAGGTTCTCGCAGCCATGTGGACGATTGGAAACAGGGCAGCAATGTTTGTCAGGACACCTGAGTGGCCCAGCTGTCTAAGTCACTGCATCTCAGTGCAAGAGGTGTCACTTCAGTCCCAGGTTCGAGACCAGGCTGCATCACATCCAGCTGTGATTGGGAGTCCCATAGGGCAGTGCACAATTGGCCCTGTGTTGTCTGGGGTAGGTCATTTTAAATAAGAATTTGTTCTTAACTGATTTGCCTAGGTAAATAAAGGTCAAATAAAACATGCAAATGTCCCCAGTGAAAGTTGCACCCCTACTTTCCAGTTACCAGTAGCCCAATACCAGCACATCAATTTCTCAGCAAATGTTAAGAAGAGGAGGATGGACCAGGCAGGTTGTACAATGGAGCAGGCAACATCATCCCTGGATATATTCTGTTCTCTGCTCCCGTGATGCTCTAAAGCAGGCTTGAGTAGGGGGGATCCACTCAAAACTACAACAAGTCTCTGTGATGTCCAAGCCTGTGCCATCTCCAGTTTCAAATAAAAACTAACGCTAGCTAGCAATCTAAATGACTTGTCGGATAAACTAATCTAAATTACTGAAAACAAAATCAAGGCACTAGAGAAGAAGCCAGTCCAAGTCCAAAACAGCAAGCTAGAAACACCACTGCCTCCAAACTGAAGTAATGATAATGATACTAACAACTCATCCAAGAGTCTGTTAAACAGCATCTGCTACCCAGAGGCACATAGGTTCTCCACAGTAAGAATCAATTGATAGATTGATAGATCTCCTGAATGTACTGAAGTGGAGTAAATCCTAACATCAGTTGCATTTGTTAAAATATGTCCCTGGAAGTCTCTTTATAAAAGTGAAGAACTTTGATGATTGCTTTTTATGTTGTGGAGACCTTAAAACAATCTGTGTTGTGCTTATTGTAGATATGGTTGCAGACATCAAATCAAATCAAATGTTATTTGTCACATACACATGGTTAGCAGATGTTAATGCGAGTGTAGCGAAATGCTTGTGCTTCTAGTTCCGACAATGCAGTAATAACCAACGAGTAATCTAACCTAACAATTTCACAACAACTACCTTATACACACAAGTGTAAAGGAAGAATATGTACATAAAAGTATATGAATGAGTTATGGTACAGAACAGCAAGATGCAGTAGATGGTATCGAGTACAGTATATACATATGAGATGAGTAATGTAGGGTATGTAAACATTATATGAAGTGGCATTGTTTAAAGTGGCTAGTGATATATTATTTTCAATAATTTTTACATTGTTCAAGTGGCTGGAGTTGAGTCAGTATGTTGGCAGCAGCCACTCAATGTTAATGGTGACTGTTTAACAGTCTGATGGCCTTGAGATAGAAGCTGTTTTTCAGTCTCTCGGTCCCTGCTTTGATGCACCTGTACTGACCTCGCCATCTGGATGATAGCGGGGTGAACAGGCAGTGGCTCGGATGGTTGTTGTCCTTGATGATCTTTATGGCATTCCTGTGACATCGGGTGGTGTAGGTGTCCCGGAGGGCAGGTAGTTTGCCACCGGTGATGCGTTGTGCAGCCCTCACTACTCTCACCACCCGGGGGTGGCCCGTCAGGAAGTCCAGTACCCAGTTACATAGGGCAGGGTCGAGACCCAGGGTCTCGAGCTTGATGACGTGTTTGGAGGGTACTATGGTGTTAAATACTGAGCTGTAGTCGGTGAACAGCATTCACATAGGAATTCCTCTTGTCCAGATGGGTTAGGGCAGTGTGCAGTGTGGTTGCGATTGCGCCGCCTGTGGACCTATTGGGGCAGTAAGCTAATTTGAGTGGATCTAGGGTGTCAGGTAGGGTGGAGGTGATATGGTCCTTGACTAGTCTCTCAAAGCACTTCATGATGACGGAAGTGAGTGCTACGGGGCAGTAGTCGTTTAGCTCAGTTACCTTAGCTTTCTTAGGAACAGGAACAATGGTGGCCCTCTTGAAGCATGTGGGGACTGGGATAAGGATTGATTGAATATGTCCATAAAACACACCAGCCAGCTGGTCTGCACATGCTCTGAGGACGCGGCTGGGGATAACGTCTTGGCCTGCAGTCTTGCGAGGGTTAACACGTTTAAATGTTTTACTCACGTCGGCTGCAGTGAAGGAGAGTCCACAGGTTTTGGTAGCGGGCCGTGTCAGTGGCACTGTATTGTCCTCAAAGCGGGCAAAGAAGTTGTTTAGTCTGTCTGGGAGCAAGACATCCTGGTCCGCGACGGGGCTTGTTTTCTTTTTGTAATCCGTGATTGACTGTAGACCCTGCCACATACCTCTTGTGTCTGAGCCATTGAATTGCGACTCTACTTTATCTCTATACTGACGCTTAGCTTGTTTGATTGCCTTGCAGAGGGAATAGCTACACTCTTTGTATTCGGTCATGTTTCCAGTCACCTTGCCCTGATTAAAAGCAGTGGTTCGCACTTTCAGTTTCACGCGAATGCTGCCATCAATCCATGATTTCTGGTTTGGGAATGTTTTAATAGTTGCTGTGGGTACGACATCGCCGATGCACTTGCTAATAAACTCGCTCACCGAATCAGCGTATTCGTCAATGTTGTTGTTTGACGCAATGCGGAACATATCCCAGTCCACGTGATCGCAGCAATCTTGAAGAGTGGAATCAGATTGGTCGGACCAGCGTTGAACAGACCTGAGCGCGGGAGCTTCTTGTTTTAGTTTCTGTCTATGGGAAGCAACAAAAAGTTGTCGTGGTCAGCTTTTCCCGAAAGGAGGGCGGGGGAGGACATTGCAACTCTCATGGAATTGCCTTCATTTCTCAGAACAAGAATAGACTGACGAGTTTCAGAAGAAAGGTCTTTGTTTCTGATCATTTTGAGCCTGTAATTGAACCCACAATGCTGATGCTCCAGATACTCAACCAGTCTAAAGAAGGCCAGTTGTATTGCTTCTTTAATCAGAAAAACAGTTTTCAGCTGTGCTAACATGATTGCAAAAGGGTTTTCTAATGATCAATTAGCCTTTTAAAATGATAAACATGGATTAGCTAACACAACATGCCATTGGAACACAGGAGTGATGGTTGCTGATTATGGGCCTCTGTACGCCTACGCACGTAGATATTCCATAAAAAATCTGCTGTTTCCAGCTACTGTAGTCATTTACTTAACTATGTCTACACTGTATTTCTGACCAATTTGATGTTATTTTAATGGACAACAAATGTGCTTGTCTTTCAAAAACAAGGACATTTCTAAGTGATCCCATGGTAGTGTATGTGTATTAAAGTAATCAAAAGTTTAGTATTTGGACCCATATTGTCACTTTCTGACCATCGTTCGTGTGTGTTTTCCTTGACTTAGTTTTGGTCAGGACGTGAGCTGGGTGGGCATTCTATGTTGTGTGTCTGGTTTGTCTATTTCTATGTTTTGGCCTGATATGGTTCTCAATCAGAGGCAGGTGTTAGTCATTGTCTCTGATTGGGAACTATATTTAGGTAGCCTGTTTTGTGTTGGGTTTTGTGCGTGATTGTTCCTGTCTTTGTGTTTGTGGCACCAGATAGGACTGTTTTTTTTTCTGCCCCGGTTCTTGTTTTGTAGATTGTTGTATTTTCATCTTTCTTAAAGACAAAACTAACTGTGCTGCATTTTGGTCCGCCTCTCTTTCCCAGAAGAAAACCGTTACACATATTCCTAGCACGCAATGATTACATTGAGCTTCTGATTCTACCAACTTGTTGGATGCATTTAATGTTCGTTTTGGTTGTGTTTAAAATTATTTTGTGCCCAATAGAAATGAATGGTAAATAATGTATTTAGTCATTTTGGAGTCATTTTTATTGTAAATAAGAATAGAACAGGTTTCTAAAGAATTCTACATTATTGTGTATGAATTGTGAATAATGATGAGGTGAGAAAGTTACAGACGCACAAATATCATACCTCCAAGACATTCTAACCTTTCAGCATTACAAAAACAGGGGACGTTAGCATTTTTGGGGTGGTATGATATTTATGCCTTCCTCGCTTCCTTCCTCGCTGCCTTCCTATGCCTTTTTGGGGTGGTATGATATTTATGCCTTCCTCGCTATGTAACTTCCTCGCTGCATTATTTGTGTGGGATGACATGTTTACTCTTGCCTTGTTGTCCAAGAGATTAGTTGGTCACCAGTGTGATAGATTTGTGGTCAGAGTCCTACTGCCCGTTTTTGCACATGAGCGCTGCTTTCGAAACAACTGGCTGAAATTATACAAAGTCTCTCATCACTTTAATTAATAATAATAATAATACATTTAATTTGTATAGCACTTTTCAAAACAGAGGAAAGCAAAAACCAGCAAAGACAAAAAAAATATACAACGAAACAATAACAGTGCTGAAAAAAGGCTTCGCAGCTGGGTTAATCTGTATCACAATGGTCTTAACTGACTGACAGTCTTTAAACTTTTATCCAATTACAGTCTTGCATAATAACATTTTAGCAGAAAAGCTTAAAATACCTACCTTTGTTGAGTGAACCCACATTCAGAGTGATATTTTCAATTCTCAATATCAAATCTAGCATCAAAGGCCAGCCATTTACCTTCACCAGAATTATGAGGGATCAAAAAGGACTTATTTGAAAAAGCATTGTGGTGAGTTTCTGCACACATGTTGACATAATGCAGCGGAAGCTTACAAAAGAGGATCGCGGTTACAGTGCAGTATAGCTGTAGAACACAGTACAGTATAACTGCAGTTAGGCTCCAAGTACGGCGGACAAAACACCAGTTATTTGTAGGGCAGTAACTAAGTACTGCATCCAACATAACACAGTACACTGCAGTTACTGCACTACTGTAATCTTTTTGTAAGGGAATGCTGGGAAAGAATCCACGGTTTAACCCTATTACGAGGTCTCATGGCATGTTCAGGACTCTTTTCATTGTAAAGGTGAAGGGGGTGGGTATGAAAAAGAATACACATTGATATCCACTAGAGAGTGCTGTTTGCCAATATCAACAGTATGAAATATATATTTAGGTAAATCAGTTAAGAACAACTTCCTATCTACAATGAAGGCCTATACCAGCCATATCTGGGTCAATTGTGCACATCCTATGGGATTACCAATTAAAACCAGTTGTCATACAGCCTGGATTTGAACCAGGATGTCTAGAGTGACATCTCTAGCACTGAGCTGTATTGCCTTAAACCACTTCGCCATTCGGAAGCCCAGACAACCACTGTCTAGTCAGCCCAAGCCAAATAGAGAGGGTGGACTGTGGACAGGCTCACGCAAAACTGAAAGCACGAAGCACCGCATTTAACCATGGCAAAGGGACGGGGAATATGGCAGGATAAAAACAGAGTAGTCGTTCCCTCTGCAAGGCAATCAAACAGGCAAAACGTCAATAGTGAGACGAAGTGAAGTTGCAATTCAACGGCTCAGATTCAAGACGTATGTGGCAGGGTTTACAGACAATCATGGACTACAAAAGGAAAACCAGCCATGTCGTGGACACCTGCGTCTTGCTGCCAAACAAGCTAAACACGTTCTTTTCCCACTTCGAGGATAACACAGTGCCAGTGACGCGGCCAGCTCCCAAGGACTGTGAGCTCTCCTTCTCCATGGCCAAAGTGAGTAAGACATTTAAACGTGTTAACCCTCGTAAGGCTGCCGGCCCAGACAATATTCCTAGCTGCATCCTCAGAGCATTCGCAGACCAGCTGGCTGGTGTATTTACGGACATATTCAATTGATTTATTTTTATTTCTCCTTTACTTAACCAGGTAGGCCAGTTGAGAACAAGTTCTCATTTCCAACTGAGACCTGGCCAAGATCAAAGCAGTGTGACAAAAACAACAACACAGAGTTACACAAAAACAAACGTACAGTCAATAACACAAAATAAAAATATATCTATTTAAAAATATATATATGTACAGTGTGTGCAAATGTAGAAGAGTAGGGGGTAGGCAATAGATAGGCCATAGATTGATAGATGTGCAGATGATGATGTGCAAGTAGAGATACTGGGGAACAAAAGAGCAAGAAGGTAAGTAATAATATGAGGATGAGGTAGTCGGGTGTGCTATTTACAGATTGGCTGTGTACAGGTACAGTGATCGGTAAGCTGCTCTGACAGCTGATGCTTAAAGTTAGAGAGGGAGATATAAGACTCCACTTCAGAGATTTTTGTCATTCGTTCCAGTCATTGGCAGCAGAGAGCTGGAAGGAAAGGCGGCCAAAGCAAGTGTTGGCTTTGGGGATGACCAGTGCACATATAGGTGACCTGGAGCCAGTGGGTTTGGCGATGGATATGTAGTGAGGACCATCCAACGAGAGCATACAGGTCGCAGTGGTGGGTAGTATACGGGGCTTTGGTGATACAGCGGATGACACTGTTATAGACTACATCCAGTTTGCTTAGGAGAGTGTTGGGGGCTATTTGGTAAATGACAACACCAAAGTCAAGGATCAATAGGATTGTCAGTTTTACGAGGATATGTTTGGTGGCATGAGTGCAGGAGTCTTTGTTGCGAAATAGGAAGCTAATTCTACATTTAATTTTGGATTGGAGATGCTTAATGTGAGTTTTGAAGGTGTGGTTACAGTCTAGGGTGGGTGCGGGTAGCAATCGGTTGAAGAGCATGCACTTAGTTTTACTAGCATTTAAAAGCAGTTGGAGTCCACGGAAAAAGTGTTGTATTGCGTTGAAGCTCGATTGGAGGTTTGTTAGCACAATGTCCAAATTAGGGCCAGATGTATACAGAATGGTGTCGTCGGATCAGAGAATCACCAGCGCCTTGCTGCTGCAAGAGTGACATCATTGATATATACAGAGAAAAGAGTCGGGCCGAAAATTAAACACTGTGGCACTCCCATAGAGACTGCCAGAGGTCCGGACAACAGGCCCTCCGATTTGACACACTGAACTCTATCTGAGAAGTAGTTGGTGAACCAGGCGAGGCAATCAATTGAGAAGCGTAGGCTATTGAGTCTACCAATAAGAATGCGGTGATTGATAGAGTTGAAAGCCTTGGCCAGGTTGATGAAGACGGCTGCACAGTACTGTCTGTTATCGATGGCTGTTTTGACATCGTTTAGGACCTTGAGCGTGGCTGAGGTGTATCCATGACCAGCTCGGAAACCAGATTGCATAGTGGAGAAGGTACAGTGGGATTCGAAATGGTCGGTGATCTGTTTATTAACTTGGCTTTTGAAGATTTTAGAAAGGCAGGGCAGAATGGATGTAGGTCTATAACAGTTTGGGTCTGGAGTGTCTCCCCCTTTGTACAGGGGAATGACCGCGGCAGCTTTCCATTCTTTGGGTATCTCAGACTATACGAAAGATAGGTTGAATAGGCTAGTAATAGGGGTTACAACAATTTCAACAGATAATTTTAGAAAGAGATGGTCCAGATTGTCTAGCCCAGCTGATTTGTAGGGATCCAGATTTTGCACCTCTTTCAGAACATCAGCTGTCAGGATTTGGGAGAAGGAGAATTGGTTGGGGGGGGGGGATTAGTGCTACAGGAAGCACATTTCTGTTCGAAAAAGCTAGCTTTCCTAACTGACGGAGTATATTGGTTTCTGACTTCCCTGAAAAGTTGCATAATGCAGAACGCCACATGATGTTTTTGTGCTGGTCAAGGCCAGTCAAGTCTGGGGTGAACCAAGGGCTAAATCTGTTCTTAGTTGAACATTTTTTGAATGGGGCATGCTTATTTAAGATGGAGAGGATAGCACTTTGAAGAGCAAACAGTCATCTTCTACTGACGGGATGATGTCAATATTCTTCCAGGATACATGTTCCAGGTCGATTAAAAGGCCTGCTATCTGAAGTGTTTCAGGGAGCGTTTTACAGTGATGAGTGGAGGTCGTTTGACCACTGACCCATTACGCACGCAGGAAATGAGTCCGTGATCGTTGAGATCCTGGTTGAAGACATCAGAGGTGTATTTAGAGGGCAAGTTGGTCAGGATGATATCTAAGAGGGTGCCCATGGTTACGGATTTAGGGTTGTACCTGGTAGATTGAGGGCATCTAACTTAAACTTAAACAGCCATCACTAGCTCAGAGATACTGCTGTGTACATGAATGCAACATTAGTCACCTTAATGTTTGCATATCTTGCATTACTCATCTCATATGTATATACTGTATTCTATCCTATATTTTGCATCTTAGCCTATGCACCCTGATATTGCTCTTCCATGTATTTATATATTCTTATTCCATTCCTTTACATGTGTGTAGTAGGTATTTGTTGCGGAATTGTTACAAATTGCATAATTTCGGAAGTACAAGCATTTCACTACACTCCCAATAACATCTGCTAACCATGTTTATATGACCAATAAAATTTGATTTCTATTATTTTTACCACTGATAAGCAAATTGATCATCAACTTGAACAAGAAGTGTGAATGGAATATAAATGGCTGTATCATACTGCAGACTGTTGAGGAAGTTGCATGTAGTGTACAATTGTATAATAAATTGATGTACTAGTTTAGCCATGAATGTTTTACAACAGAAATGTATATACCCTCGAGATAAGGTTGTTTTATATGTAGACCTATAAAAATGTTTTGTTTTTCTCACTATAGATTGTACAGTACCTAAAACATACATGCAATAATGTTAAACATTGCCACCAACCACACTCAAATATAGGTCATGGTATAGGTAGGTCAATTATATATCAGAGGTAAAACCATTATTTTGTTTCCCGCAGTAGTTTATGGCACTTAAGGCTTGTCTGTGTTTTTAATAATAGAACATGCAAAGCCATGGAGGCTGAATGATTGACAGGACTGCAATTTGTGACATTTGGGTTTGGCTGCTGGCAAAGGTTGGCTTCAATACTTTACTGTAAACCCCAAGAAATTACAGAGAGCAGTAGCCTTACAGGAGAGAGCCTTTATATGAATAAATAAAAAACAAAAAATTATGTGTTTTAAAAACATTGAATGTAGGCTCACCACATTATATTGAATTGCATTCAAGTAGTCAATCAAATGTATTTATAAAGCCCTTTTCACATCAGCAGATGTCACACAGTGCTATACAGAAACCCAGTCTAAAACCCCAAACCACAAGCAATGCAGATGTAGAAACACAGTGGCTAGGAAAAACTCCCTAGAAAGGCAGGATCTAGGAAGAAACAGGCTTGGAGGGTTGGCCACTCTTCTGGCTATGCTGGGTGGAGATTATAAGAGTACATGGCCATTTAATGCCAGATTGTTCTTCAAGATGTTCTAACAGTCATAGATGACCAGCAGGGTCAAATAATAATCACAGTGGTTGTAGAGGCTGCAACAGGTCAGTAACTCAGGAGTAAATGTCAGTTGGCTTCTTATAGCGGAGCATTCAGAGGTGGAGACAGCAGGTGCGGTAGGGAGAGAGTTGAAAACAGCAGGTCTGAGACAAGGTAGCACATCTGGTGAACAGGTCATGGTTTCCTAGCCACAAGCAGAACAGTTGAAACTGGAGCAGCAGCACGAACAGGTGGACTGGGGACAGCCAGGAGTCATCAGGCCAGGTAGTCCCGAGGCATGATCCTAGGGCTCAGGTCCTCCGGGAGGGGAGGGAGAGAGGGAAAGAGAATTAGAGGGAGCGTACTCAGATTCACACAGGACACCAGATAAGAAAGAAGAATTACTCCAGATAAAAGACTGACCCTAGACCCCCGGCACATAGACCATTGCAGTATAGATACTGGAGACTGAGACAGGGGTGGGTCAGGGGACACTCTGGCCCTGTCCGACGATACCCCTGGACAGGGCCAGCCATTTAGGATATCACCATTTAGGATATCACCCCACCCACTTTGTCAAAGCACAGCCCCCATACAACTAGAGGGATATCAACAGACCACCAAATTACTACCCTGAGACAAGGCTGAGTATAGCCCACAAAGATCTCCTCCACCTCACGAGCCAGAGGGGGCGTAAAACTAGGGACGGCATGGAAGAGCACCAGGAAGCCAGTAACTCAGCCCCCTAAATAGGGTCAGACGCAGAGCATGTCAGTGGAGAGAGGGGAGCCAGCAAGAGAGAGAGGCAGAAAGAGCAAGGACAGTTCCTCACTCCAGTGCCTTACCGTTCACTTGAGTCTTCAGTATGGACTTAAAGGTCAAGACTGAGTCTGCGTCTCGCACATGGATATACAGATCATTCCATAAAAAAATGGATCTCTAGAGGAGAAAGCCCTGCCTCCAATTGTTTGCTTAGAAATGATAGGGTCAATAAGGAGGCCTGCGTCGTGACCGTAGCATACGTGTAGCATACGTGTGTATGTATGTATGTATGTATGTATGTATGTATGTATGTATGTATGTATGTATGTATGTATGTATGTATGTATGTATGTATGTATGTATGTATGTATGTATGTATGTATGTATGTATGTATGTATGTATGTATGTATGTATGTATGTATGTATGTATAATATATATATATGGCAGGACTAATTCGGAGAGATAGGTAGGAGCAAGCTCATGTAATGTTTCGTAGGTTAGCAGTAAAACCTTGAAATCAGCCCTTGCCTTAACAGGAAGACGCATTTTTGGGTTCTAGTCAGGATTCTAGCAGCCGTGTTTAGCACTAACTGAAGTTTGTTACATGCGCCTCTTGGAGGAAACGCAACACCCTGCTACACTCAACTCCCCGTGGAGTGAAAAGGGTATGTGACTGTAGGTGTGGGTAAGGATGACAGTTGCAGAGAATATTACCTTTAACAGGGAATTTATTTTTCCTTCACATGGTAATTTGGGGAAAAGGGTCTGGACAGAACCAAAGCAAAGAACGTAAATGTTAAAGAGCCCCCTCTCCTACCTTACCTACCCAATGCTTACTTATTTGTAACGCCACCTGGCGCTAAACAAATGCAGGGGGTGATCCGCCCAGGTCTTACCTAGTGTGCATAGACAGAGTACATACTACGGGTATATGTATGCCTGCAGGCCTCTTGCCTAAACACTCCCAAGGTGCCTTCCCCTTCTCCCCTGGGAACAAAAACAGACTAATTACTAACTTCAAGTGAACAATTTCAATAACCCCAAACAGTCCTTTTAGCATACACATACCTCAGCAGGACCAGCTACAAAATACTTTACTAAAACAGTCTCTGCGCAACAACCAACACAGGACATCAAAGAAGCTCTCTCCTCCTCAAAGAAACACTGGCTTGTCAAGCTGTAGAAGGAGTTTGTAATTGAAAACAGCTGTTTCCCCTGACGAGAGGGAGGGTTCAGAGCTCCAATCGTTGATGGGGCCGACCAATCAGCTGCTTAGAATCCAGGAAGCCATTTCCTGAAATACACACATACAACCGCAAAACAACTCAGAAATGGGGGAACGTAACATTTAATTAACACTTTATCCAGGTAGCCGGAGAGTAGAGCATTGCAGTAGTCTAATCTAGAAGTGACAAAAGCATGGATTAATTTTTCTGCATAATTTTTGGGCAAAAAGTTTCACATTTTTGCAATGTTACGACGATGGAAAAAAAGCTGTCCTCGTCAAAAGAGAGGTCAGGCTCCAGAGTAACGCAGTAGGTTCATCACAGTTTTATTGGAGACGACTGTACAACCATCAGGATTCATTGGCAGATCCAACAGCAGATCTCTTTGTTTCTTGGGACCAAGAACTAGCATCTCTGTTTTGTCCAGGGTAGGCAATTTGGGGGCTTCACCATGTTTCATCGAAATGTACAGCTGTGTGTCGTTTGCATAGCAGTGAAAGTTGACGGTGTGTTTCTGAATGACATCCCCAAGAGGTAGAATATATAGTGAAAACAATAGTGGTCCTAACACGGAAACTTACAATTGATTTGTCAGCGGACAAACCATCCACAGAGACGAATTGATATCTTTCCGACAGATAAGACCAATTAGGGTTTCTAATCTTTCCAAAAGAATGTGGTAATCGATGGTGTCAAACGCAGAACTAAGGTCAAGGAGCACGAGGACAGATGCAGCCTTGGTCTGACACCATTAAAAGGTAATTTACCACCTTCATGAGTGCAGTCTCAGTGGTATGATGGGGTCTAAAACCAGACTGAATCATTTCATATACATCATTTGTCTTCATGAAGGCAGTGAGTTGCTGAGCAACAGCTTGTTCTAAAATGTTTGAGAGGAATGGGAGATTCACTATATTATAAATTGAAAATTGCTGTCATAAATGTAAGCAACACCTCCGCATTTGCAGAATGTGCAGGGAATATGGCCACTACTGTAACCTGGAGGAGATGCCTCATTTAACTTCTTAGTGATCCCTTCCCGCTCAGAACCCAGTAATTGATTTGACAGCATCCAGTGAAATTGCAGCGTGCCAAATTCAAAAACAAAAATACTCAAAAGAAATCACAAAACATACATGTATAACACATCAAAATAAAGCTTAACTTCTTGTTAACCAAGCCACAGTGTCAGATTTCAAAAAGGCTTTACGGCAAAAGCAGACCATGCGATTATCTGAGGACAGCACCCCGCATACAAACACATGAAAATCAGATTTCAACCAGCCAGGTACGACACAGAACTCAGAAGTAACTATATAATTCATGCATTACCTTTGAAGATCTCCTTCTGTTGGCACTCCGAAAATGTCCCAGAAACATCACAAATGGTCCTTTTGTTCGATAAATTTCTTCTTTATATCCCCAAAATGTCAATTTATTTTGTGCGTTTGAATCAGAAAATACACCGGTTCCAAATCACCCAACATGACTACAAAGTATCTAATACATTTCCTGTACACTTGGTCCAAACATTTCAAACAGCGTTTCTAATCCAAACGTAGGTATTGTAAAACATAAATAATCGACACAATTTAAGACGGGATAAACTGTGTTCAATACCGGATGGAAACAAAGTGAAGCGAGGTCCACCTGGAGTGACACATGGAAAGACCAGGGCTACTTCTTCATTTCTCAAAAGAAAAACATCAACCAATTTCTAAGACTGTTGACATCTAGTGGTAGCCATAGGAACTGTAACCAGATTCCTATTAAAAAGGGATTACCATAGAAAACGAATGGAAAACAGATTGATCTCAAATGTTTTTCCTGGATGGATTGTGCTCTAGGTTTCGCCTGCCAAATCAGTTCTGTTATACTCACAGACATTATTCAAACGGTTTTAGAAACTTCAGAGTGTTTTCTATCCAGATCTACTAATAATATGCATATCCTAGCTTCTGGGCAGTTTACTTTGGACACGCTTTTCATCCGGGCGTGAAAATATTGCCCCCTATCCCTAAGAATTAACACAATAAATGTATCAGGCTTGAGCCATGTTTCAGTCAGGTCAATCACATCAAGATTATGATCAGTGATTAGTTCATTGACAATGACTGCCTTGGAAGTGAGGGATCTAACGTCAACTCACCCTATTTTGAGATGTGAGATATCTTTTTCAATAATGACAGGAATGGAGGATGTCTTTATTCCAGTGAGATTGCTAAACTGAACACCACCATGATTTGTTTTGCTCAACCTAGATCAAGGTACATACATGGACTCAATGGGGATACCTGAGCTGACTACATTGACTGTACTAGTGGCACACTCCACCGAGCTGTCAGGCTGGCTAACAGCCTGCTGCCTGGCCTGCTCATTGTGGAGCTAGAGGAGTTAGAGCCCTGTCTATGTTCATAGATAAGATGAGAGCACCCCTCCAGCTAGGATGGAGTCCGTCACACCTCAGCAGGCCAGGCTTGGTCCTGTTTGTGGTTGAGTCCCAGAAAGAGGGTCAATTATCTACAAATTATTTTGGGAGGGGCAGAAAACAGTTTTCAACCAGCGATTGAGTTGTGAGACTGCTGTAGGACTCATCACTCCCCCCAACTAGGAGGGGGCCAGAGACAATTACTCGATGCTGACACATCTTTGTAGCTGATTTACGCTGAAGCTATGTTGCGCTTGGTGACCTCTGACTGTTTCATCCTAACATCGTTGGTGCTGACGTGGATAACAACATCCCTATACTCTCTACACTTGCCAGTTTTAGCCTTAACCAGCACCATCTTCAGATCAGCCTTTACGTAGCCCTGCCCCCAGGTAAACAGTGTATGATTGCTGGATGATTCTTTTTAACTCTAATATTGTGAGCAATGGTGTCGCCAATGACTAGGGTTTTCAATTTGTCAGAGCTAATATTGTGAGGCTTCGGCAGCTCATACCCTGTAACGGGCAGAGGAGAGACCTGAGAAGGCTCGGCCTCTGACTCCGACTCGTTGCTTAATGGGGAGAACTGGTTGAAAGTGTCTGTAGGCTGAACGAGCGACACCGGTTGAGCATGCTGACAGCATTTCTTTCCAGAAGCCTTGAGAAAAATTGTCTGTCTGTGGGGACAGTGCAGGGGGAATTCATACTACTATCTGTACTAACTGGTGGCACAGACACTCCTTCATCCTTTCCTACACTTAAAATTGCCCTTGCCTAAAAATTGCATCTGAAGCTGTGCTTGCAACACGACTATCCTCACCATTAGGCAATAGTTCTCCTGTAAATTATGAGTACAGCGACTGTAATTAGATGGCATAATGTTAATGTTACTGCTTAGCTTTTTTGGCTGGTGGAGGTCCTGTGGAACCATGTCCAGATAAAGCGTCCGGGTTGAAAAAGTTGAGCGAGGAAAAAATGAAGACATTGGTAAATGTATTAAAAGTAAAAATTGAAAAGTTAGCCAAGTTGCAACAAATATCACAACAGCATGGAGACAAATCTGGAAGTTGAGGGCAGGGGTCCCTTACAGGACATAGATCAGTGATATATTGTAGGCACAGTATGTACGATTTACAGCTGCTCAATAGTTGTTTCGATTGATGATATATTTTACTCATTGATTCTTGATACTGTCATTTATGAAAAGAAGGTCGACGACATCCGATCCTCGTTTGCTAAGTCAAACGACACCGCTGGTTCTGCTCACACTGCCCTACCCTGTGCTCTGACCTCTTTCTCCCCTCTCTCTCCAGATGAAATCTTGCGTCTTGTGACGGCCGGCCGCCCAACAAGCTGCCCGCTTGACCCTATCCCCTCCTCTCTTCTCCAGACCATTTCCGGAGACCTTCTCCCTTACCTCACCTCGCTCATCAACTCATCCCTGACCGCTGGCTACGTCCCTTCCGTCTTCAAGAGAGCGAGAGTTGCACCCCTTCTGAAAAAACCTACACTCGATCCCTCCGATGTCAACAATTACAGACCAGTATCCCTTCTTTCTTTTCTCTCCAAAACTCTTGAACGTGCCGTCCTTGGCCAGCTCTCCCGCTATCTCTCTCTGAATGACCTTCTTGATCCAAATCAGTCAGGTTTCAAGACTAGTCATTCAACTGAGACTGCTCTCCTCTGTATCACGGAGGCGCTCCGCACTGCTAAAGCTAACTCTCTCTCCTCTGCTCTCATCCTTCTAGATCTATCGGCTGCCTTCGATACTGTGAACCATCAGATCCTCCTCTCCACCCTCTCCGAGTTGGGCATCTCCGGCGCGGCCCACACTTGGATTGCGTCCTACCTGACAGGTCGCTCCTACCAGGTGGCGTGGCGAGAATCTGTCTCCTCACCACGCGCTCTCACCACTGGTGTCCCCCAGGGCTCTGTTCTTGGCCCTCTCCTATTCTCGCTATACACCAAGTCACTTGGCTCTGTCATAACCTCACATGGTCTCTCTTATCATTGCTATGCAGATGACACACAATTAATCTTCTCCTTTCCCCCTTCTGATGATCAGGTGGCGAATCGCATCTCTGCATGTCTGGCAGACATATCAGTGTGGATGACGGATCACCACCTCAAGCTGAACCTCGGCAAGACGGAGCTGCTCTTCCTCCCGGGGAAGGACTGCCCGTTCCATGATCTCGCCATCACGGTTGACAACTCCATTGTGTCCTCCTCCCAGAGCGCCAAGAACCTTGGCGTGATCCTGGACAACACCCTGTCGTTCTCAACCAACATCAAGGCGGTGGCCCGTTCCTGTAGGTTCATGCTCTACAACATCCGCAGAGTACGACCCTGCCTCACACAGGAAGCGGCACAGGTCCTAATCCAGGCACTTGTCATCTCCCGTCTGGATTACTGCAACTCGCTGTTGGCTGGGCTCCCTGCCTGTGCCATTAAACCCCTTCAACTCATCCAGAACGCCGCAGCCCGTCTGGTGTTCAACCTTCCCAAGTTCTCTCACGTCACCCCGCTCCTCCGTTCTCTCCACTGGCTTCCAGTTGAAGCTCGCATCCGCTACAAGACCATGGTGCTTGCCTACGGAGCTGGGAGGGGAACGGCACCTCAGTACCTCCAGGCTCTGATCAGGCCCTACACCCAAACAAGGGCACTGCGTTCATCCACCTCTGGCCTGCTCGCCTCCCTACCACTGAGGAAGTACAGCTCCCGCTCAGCCCAGTCAAAACTGTTCGCTGCCCTGGCCCCCCAATGGTGGAACAAACTCCCTCACGATGCCAGGACAGCGGAGTCAATCACCACCTTCCGGAGACACCTGAAACCCCACCTCTTTAAGGAATACCTAGGATAGGATAAGTAATCCCTCTCACCCCCCCTAAGTTTTAGATGCACTATTGTTAAGTGACTGTCCCACTGGATGTCATAAGGTGAATGCACCAATTTGTAAGTCGCTCTGGATAAGAGCGTCTGCTAAATGACTTAAATGTAAATGTAAATTTATAATTGTCTTATCAGCCAGTAACCTTACCATCACTGGTAACACTTTACTTGACCCCCAGTGTCATAACACATTATGACACGGTCATAATATGTCATAACAGCTGGCATAATTTGTCATTGGTCATATCACTGTCATTATGTCAAATCTGCTCCTGCCACACCCCCTAGTGGACATCTGGTGTATCCTTGACCTGCAACCATTCCCCCAGTACACGCTTTCTCTCTCTCTCCCTCTGTGCATGTGATTGGAGACAGGTGTGCTGGAGTCAGAGCAGATCCCCACCAACTGCAACCCGTTCCATAATCAAGACCTCTACAAATACTCAGTCTTGCCACTTCCACTCGGTCAGATCGTAATCTCCGTTCAGTCAGTCACCACTACCTCATGACAGAGGTAGCAGTGCCCTCGGTCCAGGACCACATGCGCCGTTTTCATTGCACCTCGAGGAGGGCCCGGGCTGCTCTTCTTTGTGCCTCCACCAGGACCCAACCCCAAGCTGTGGAGAAGGTTTTGTCCTCCACAAAAGAACACTGCAACGGCAGGGGAGGCGGAAGGATTGATACACCCTGTAGCTAGAGTGTCGTCGATGTCGGTCTCCATAGCCTTGGTCTCCGGACCTGACAGAGAGTACAGTCTTCCCCGGGGTTAAGGCAATGAGCGAGTCGAGATCCGTCAGTAAGTTCCGGGCTGCTAGTTCGCCCTTAACCTCCTCTGATAAGCCGTGTCAAACAGCGATTTCGGGTTCCAGGCACTTACCTGCCAACATGCGGAAATCCACTGCATGGTGGGAGGCTTCCCGAAGCTGGAATAACTTCCGGGCAGCCTCTCTCCCAAACAATGGAGAATCAAAAACATTCACCTCTGCCACAAACTCCTCCAGACCGAAGCACATGACCGACTGTTGTTCCCACACAGACATAGCCCAGGTGAGAGCCCTCCTGGACATCAGCGTGATGAGGTACGCTATCGTCGACCTGTCCGAGGGGAAGGAGCAGGGCTGCAGCTCGATGAGAGAACATTACATGAGAATTGCCCGACAGGTTCCTGACTCTCCAGCGAAGTGTTCCGGTGAGGTAAGCGGGGCTCTTGAAATATCAAGGAGGCCGCGCTGCTAACAGCAGGGTTACTGAGAGGCTGGGAGGTTACTGTCATGGTAGGCTGTCTGACAGACAACCCACGGAATTGCTCCGGTAAAGTGTTCAACGCGTGGTCATGGTGTTCGGCCAAGGTCTGTAACCCTTCCTTAAGACCACGAAGCAACTCCATGCCTTCCAATGGTGGCTCCTTGGAAGGAGACGGCGTTGCGGAGCTAGTCAGAGTTTGATGGGTCCGTCATGGCCAGTTCGTACTGTCAAGGCTCAGGAGAAGACCCAGACAGTTTCTAACTCACAAAAGTGTATTAAAAACACAGGTCAGTAGTCCAGAACAGTAGTCCAGAACCAGCAGCGGTCAGTAGTCCAGAACAGAGTCCGAAAGGTACAGAACGGCAGGCAGGCAGAGGTCAGTAAACAAGGGTTGTATAACAAGGTACAGAATGACAGGCAGGTTCAAGGCAGGCAGAACGGTCAAAAACTGGAAGCTAGAAAACAGGAACTAGCGACAGACAGGTGCTCAGGAAAAACCACTGGTAAGCTTAACAAAACAAAACAAAGTGGCAACAGACAAACTGAGAACATAAGTACAATGGGGAAGATGGGCGACACCTGGAGGGGGTGGAGACAAGCACAACGGCAGGTGAAACAGATCAGGGTGTAACAACTATAGGGGATAGGGTGCGATTTGGGACACAGATGGTTTATAATTAATGCAGTACACCCTTATATATATGTAATGTTGATAATCTGTGACTTGTCACCCAATGCATTATTTCTGGACTACAAAACTGCAGCAATTTCAGAGGTTCTGATGCGCTGGTGCGCTGGACTGAAGCCAGACAATGCATCTTTGTTTTGGTTTGTAGCCATTGCAGCACTCTTCAATTACTGGCCAGCCACTTACAGTATTTGACTGATGCAGTGTATAAATGCTCAAATGTGAGACAGACAGACACACAAGCAACTTAACAATCGAACATACACACACCTCTGATATTTTGTAGCCTACACTAATTGGAGATGTGCAAGTAGGCCTACTTGAGCCCCAGTAAAATCTAACTTTTTCTACAGGATGTGTAATCAGGTGCATTTCTGTAAGTTTTAAAAATATTAGGGTGAAGTCAGTATTTCTTATCTTGGCACACATCTGTTGCCCTTCCCTGTATAGCCTATCTCAACACAGTTCTCTTTCCTAGAATTATCCTACAGCATCCCAACCCGATGCCTAGCCTACAATAAATGTTTTTGTCTTGGCATGTGTGTGTGTGTGTGTGTGTGAGAGAAAGCGATTCATTGGTTTTCACTTTTGTTTATTATCTATTTCACTTGCTTTGACAATGTAAACATATGTTTCCCATGTCAGTTTAGCTCTTAAATTTAATTGAGAGAGAGGAAGAGAGGAAGGGGTAGAAGGAGGGCGGGGTGTAGTCTGCAGGGTGATTGCGATCTTCCTTCTCGTTCATCCCCGGGTTAGCCGACTGCACGCGTGAAAGGGCTTTTTCTCCCAACGATGGAACATTTTGCTGTAGGCCTATTCCGCTTGCTTTCGAGAGGCACTCGCTTTGGCATTAGGTAATGTTATGCTCTGGCGGGCACAGTCCATTGCTATCCTAGAGCAACACGGATAGATATGTGTGAGAAAGGTTTAGTATATGTCCTTTTGTTGTTCCGCAGGATTTGAGAGAGCGGGAGAGAGATGGCTTCGCGATCCAGCCACTGGAATCGTCAACAGCAGTGATAGAGAGTCTGTCGCGCTCGCCCCGCCGTCGATGTTGCTGTCTGTTGCACGATGAGCGTAGCTCTGCAAGATTTGCGGAACAACGTAAGTCTGGTAATGATCATATTTGATCATCTTCTCAAACATAATGTTACTCTTCTCATAATGTATTAGGAGAGAGAGCGCAGCGAACTCGCGTACTGTATGTGATCGAAACCCATTGCAATCAATCACCATATTTATTTGATCGGGTTTCTTACAGCTAAAACAATTTACCAGTCATGATTCGAATATGCCTTGTTTATATTCTGCACATGTTATAGGCTATGCGGACAATAATGCTCGAGCAGATTCCCAGGTAGGCTTTGGTCCTCCTCATATCCATCATAAAATACTGTGTTCGGTGCTCACTGCACATGATGGAATTAGTGCGCTTGCTCTTTCCATACAAACGTCTGTATTTTTTTCATAATTTATCAAAATGATTTCATAAGAGAAGGTGCAGCCTCAGACACTCATGCTTTGCCTCAGACACTCATGCTTTTCCCCAGCATAGGACTACATGTTATTTACGTTTAATAATTTGATTGTATATATTTGAAGTTGTTAGAGCTCATTGCTTAGTCCAAGGCCCATGGGCTGACACTACCAGTAAATAGTCATAGAAAGGTTGAGGTTTTATTCAGTGTCATCTTGGTGTGGGGCCCTAGGCTTGTTCAAACACAGATGGTGTTTGCTACCTCTGGCTACATTATTTAGCCTAGATTAATTGTATTGTGGGCAATTGTAAACAGAGGTGTTTAAGAACATTTGCATGGGCTTTAGTGCTGCAGGCTCACACAGTTGTGGAGCTTAGGAGACCCTCGGTCTGAACCTCAGTTGGTTGCACTAGCTTATAATTAACCTAGGCCTGACTTGTTTATTTTTTAACTTTTCCATTTTGCTTTTTCATTTGTGCTTGGTTTTGAACATAATGTATATATTTTTTGTCTGGATCTTGTATTTTGTTGACTGGGTGTGCCTTGCCCAGACACTGTTGCCTATGTAGGCATGGACATGATATGGAACTAGAGTAAAGCCATGTAGGCCGTCATTTTAAATAAGAATTTGTTCTTAATTGACTTGTCTAGTTAAATAGAGGTTAAATAAATAAAATGTATTCTACCATGATAACCAACACACAGCTGTTGACCGGTAACACAGGATAGGTTATGTAGAGATTCCAGTCTGACAGGCTGTACCTGTTAATATATAATAATAATAATATTTTAGCAGACGCTTTTATCCAAAGCGACTTACAGTCATGTGTGCATACATTCTACGTATGGGTGGTCCCGGGGATCGAACCCACTACCCTGACGTTACAAGCACCATGCTCTACCAACTGAGCTACAGAAGGACCACCCATTGTTGTTGGTGATGTTGCATTGTGTCGTCACCTAAATATTATCGATGTAAAAATACTAAAAATTTGAATTAGTTAAGTATTGAAACAGTATTATGATGACAAAGTGAGATGTGAAATGTGTGTTGTGATCCAACAGATAAGGCTATCTAGGTCAAATATGGGCTGGATAGTCTGTCTGTCTGTCATCAAACTGAGAACAGGTAAAGTAGGCCTACTGTATGGGTTCGGTATGGAGGCATATGGCTCTTTATAAGCCTGTCTGTAATGTAGGCCTAAGGAGCTGGAAGAGCGGTCCCCGACCACTGTCCAATATGCCGTGAATCAATTAGTGCCCTATAGTCCCCGGGGTGATTTCTGAATATCTTCATGATCTCTCTAATGAACATCATTAATAACGCAATCTGTGCACTGGGTCACAGTCGAGCAGGCTGTCACCCGCTAGACACACCGTGCACTAACTCAAAATTAGCTGAAAAAACTGTTACGAGGCCTCTACTGTTCCCAGTACCTGTGTTAAGAAGACCAATGGTATTTACACTGCCTCAAAGGGCTGATCTTATCACACTTTAGAATGTAGGACATCAAAGCACCTCAGGTCTGTCCCGCATAGTAACTTGCATAGACATGCACACGTGTGTGTATGTCATGATATGCTTACTCGCACAGGAGTGAGTAACATACGTTTACATACACTGAACAAAAATATAAATACAACATATAAAGTGTTTCATGAGCTGAAATAAAGGATCCCAGAAGTTTTCCAAATGCACATAAAGCTTATTTCTCTTAAACAATGTGCACAAATTTGTTTACATCCTTGTTAGTGAGCATTTCCCCTTTGCCAAGATAATGCATCCACCTGACAGGTTTGGCATATCAATAAGCTGATTAAACGGCATGATCATTACACAGGTGCATCTTGTGCTGTGGACAATAAAAGGCCGCCCATAATGTGCAGTTTTGTCAGACAACGCAATACCACAGATGCCTCAAGTGCAGGAATGTCCTCCAGAGTTGTTGCCAGAGAATTGAATATTTATTTCTCTACCGTAAATTGGCTCCAACGTTGTTTTAGAGAATTTGTCAGTACGTCCAACCGGCCTCACAACCACAGACCATGTGTAACCACTCCAGCCCAGGACCTCCACATCCGGCTTCTTCACCTGCGGGATTGTCTGAGACCAGCCACCCAGACAGCTGATGAGACTGTCTCAGTCAGGGAATCTCATCTGCGTCCTCACAAGGGTCTTGACCTGATTGCAGTTCGGCGTCGTAACTGACTTCAGTGGGCAAATGCTCACCTTCGATGGCCACTGGCAGGCTGGAGAAGTGTGCTCTTTGTGGATGAATCTCGGTTTTAGCTGTAGTGGGCAGATGGCAGACGTGTGGGTGAGCGGTTTGCTGATATCAATGTTGTGAACAGAGTGCCCCATGGTGGCGGTGGGGTTATGGTATGGGCAGGCATAAGCTAAGGACAATGACCGCAATTGCATTTTATTGATGGCAATTTGAATGCACAGAGATACTGTGACAAGATCCTGAAGCCCATTGTAATGCCATTCATCCGCCGCCATTACCTCATATTTCAGTATAATAATGCACGGCCCGTGTTGTAAAGATCTGTACCCAATTCCTGGAAGCTGAAAATGTCAAAATTCTTCCATGGCCTGCATTCTCACCAGACATTGAGCATGTTTGGGATGCTCTGGATCGACGTGTACAATAGTGTGTTCCAGTTCCCGCCAATGTCCAGCAGTTTTGCACAGCCGTTGAAGAGGAGAGGACAACATTCCACAGCCCACAATCAACAGCCTAACCAATTCTATGTTAAGGAGATGTGTTGCGCTGCATGAGGTAAATGGTGGTCACACCAGATACTGACTGATTTTCTAATCCACACCCCTACCTTTTTTGTTAACGTATTTGTGACTAACAGATGCATATCTGTATTTCCAGTCATGTGAAATCCCTAGATTAGGTCCTAATTTATTTATTTAAATTGACTGATTTCCTTATGAACTGTAACTCAGTAAATTCTTTGAAATTGTTGCATGTTGCATTTATATAACTTATTACAAGGCTTATGATCATAATATCTCTGTCTAGCAAATTTAACTGATTTAATTCAGGATCATTATGAGATGATGCTACACTATACATGCTTACAATGTGGAGGAAATGCACCCCAAAAGCATTAAAGGGAACAATCCAAGATTCGAAAAGCAACAAAGCCGTCACCGAAACACTTGTTTTGTTAAACAGCTGAGTGGGCTGGAGAAATGTTAGCACTCTGAAATTCATAGACAGTTGTATATTGCCTGTATCCGCTACGGATCCGCAGTCAAACGACCACTCCTCATCACTGTCAAACGCTCCCTAAAACACTTCTGTGAGCAGGCCTTTCTAATCGACCTGGCCCGGGTATACTGGAAGGATATTGACCTCATCCCGTCAGTTGAGGATGCCTGGTCATTCTTTAAAAGTAACTTCCTCACCATTTTAGATAAGCATGCTCCGTTCAAAAATGCATAACTAAGAACAGATATAGCCCTTGGTTCACTCCAGACCTGACTGCCCTCGACCAGCACAAAAACATCCTGTGGCGGACTGAAATAGCATCGAATAGTCCCCACGATATGCAACTGTTCAGGGAAGTCAGGAACCAATACACGCAGTCAGTCAGGAAAGCAAAGGCCAGCTTCTTCAGGCAGAAATTTGCATCCTGTAGCTCTAACTCCAAAAAGTTCTGGGACACTGTGAAGTCCATGGAGAACAAGAGCATCTCCTGCCAGCTGCCCACTGCATGGAGGCAAGGTAACACGGTCACCACCGATAAATCCATGATTATCGAAAACTTCAACAAGCATTTCTCAATGGCTGGCCATGCCTTCCTCCTGGCAACTCCAACCTCGGCCAACAGCCCCGCCCCCCCTGCAGCTACTCGCCCAAGCCTCTCCAGGTTCTCCTTTACCCAAATCCAGATAGCAGATGTTCTGAAAGAGCTGCAAAACCTGGACCCGTATCAATCAGCTGGGCTTGACAATCTGGACCCTTCAGTTCTGAAACTATCTGCCGCCATTGTCGCAACCCCTGTTTACCAGCCTGTTCAACCTCTCTTTCATATCGTCTGAGATCCCCAAGAATTGGAAAGCTGCCGCAGTCATCCCCCTCTTCAAAGGGGGAGACACCCTGGACCCAAACTGTTACAGACCTATATCCATCCTACCCAGCCTATCTAAGGTCTTCGAAAGCCAAGTCAACAAACAGGTCACTGACCATCTCGAATCCCACCGTACCTTCTCCGCTGTGCAATCGGGTTTCCGAGCCGGTCACGGGTGCACCTCAGCCATGCTCAAGGTACTAAACGATATCATAACCGCCATCGATAAAAGACAGTACTGTGCAGCCGTCTTCATCGACCTTGCCAATGCTTTCGACTCTGTCAATCACCATATTCTTATCGGCAGACTCAGTAGCCTCGGTTTTTCTGATAACTGCTTTGCCTGGTTCACCAACTACTTTGCAGACAGAGTTCAGTGTGTCAAATCGGAGGGCATGTTGTCCGGTCCTCTGGCAGTCTCTATGGTGGTGCCACAGGGTTCAATTCTCGGGCCGACTCTTTTCTCTGTTTATATCAATGATGTTGCTCTTGCTGCGGGCGATTCCCTGATCCACCTGTACGCAGACGACACCATTCTGTATACTTCTGGCCCGTCCTTGGACACTGTGCTATCTAACCTCCAAACGAGCTTAAATGCCATACAACACTCCTTCCGTGGCCTCCAACTGCTCTTACCAAATGCATGCTTTTCAACCGTTCGCTGCCTGCACCCGCATGCCCGACTAGCATCACCACCCTGGATGGTTCCGACCTAGAATATGTGGACATCTATAAGTACCTAGGTGTCTGGCTGGACTGTAAACTCTCCTTCCAGACTCATATCAAACATCTCCAATCTAAAATCAAAGCCTCCTTCACTCACGCCGCCAAACTTACCCTAGTAAAACTGACTATCCTACCGATCCTCGACTTCGGCGATGTCATCTACAACATAGCTTCCAATACTCTACTCAGCAAACTGGATGCAGTTTCACAGTGCCATCCGTTTTGTTACTAAAGCACCTTATACCACCCACCACTGCGACCTGTATGCTTTAGTCAGCTGGCCCTCGCTACATATTCGTCGCCAGACCCACTGGCTCCAGGTCATCTACAAGTCCATGCTAGGTAAAGCTCCGCCTTATCTCAGTTCACTGGTCACGATGGCAACACCCACCCATACACCTGCTGGAGCGCGTGCTATCTCACTGATCATCCCTAAAGCCAACACCTAATTTGGCCGCATTTTGTTCCAGTTCTCTGCTGCCTGTTACTGGAACAAATTGCAAAAATCGCTGAAGTTGGAGACTTTTATCTCCCTCACCAACTTCAAACATCTGCTATCTGAGCAGCTAACTGATCGCTGCAGCTGTACATAGTCTATCGGTAAATAGCCCACCCAATTTTACCTACCTCATCCCCATACTGTTTTTATTTATTTACTTTTCTGCTCTTTTGCACACCAATATCTCTACCTGCACATGACTATCTGATCATTTATCACTCCAGTGTTAATCTGCAAAATTGTAATTATTCGCCTACCTCCTCATGCCTTTTGCACACAATCTATATAGACTCTTTTTTTCTACTGTGCTATTGACTTGTTAATTGTTTACTCCATGTGTAACTCTGTTGTCTGTTCACACTGCTATGCTTTATCTTGGCCAGGTCGCAGTTGCAAATGAGAACTTGTTCTCAACTAGCCTACCTGGTTAAATAAAGGTGAAATAATAAAAAATAAAAAAATAGATGCAATGACTGACCATCCCTGTCATGAGATCAAAATGCTATATTTTTAAACCATGTTTTTGAAGCAAAACGCGTATACATTGTCATACATCTCTGTGTGGCCTCATCCTCAAATAAAGTGTTAGCATTTGCTTTGTTGTGGCCAGTTGAGGGTGTGATGGGCCAAGACTGAGTGATGGCTGGAGAAGGAGGCCCTTGAGTGACCTGAACCCGGGGTTTATCAGGGCTGGGTATCCTGTGTGTGCGTGTGTGTCCTGCCTTAGGGCGGTGGGGTGAGCTCCTTCCTGTCTGAAGCAAGACTCTCCATCTGTCCTGGATCCATCGGTAGGGCTGGGGAGGTCATTGGCCTTATTCTAAATAGCACCCTATTTCCTTCAAAGGGCTGGCCAAACGTAGTGCACTATCTAGAGAAAAGGGTGCCATAATTTGAGATTTTACACAAAAAAAATGTAATAACCCTATGCAGGCTCATGATCAAGATTTGCAAAATCTTTGCACTTTTGTCGCTGACTGTCATCCACTTTAGCATGTTTCCTAAAGTGGGACGGGGTCTGTTTTCTTTTCCTCTGTTTACTGCTTTTTATTTACATTCTCTCTGACATATTTTAAGTCCTCTTCACTCTCTTCCTCCATAACATCTCTCCTGGCAAATCTTACTCTTTCCTTGTCATTTGACAACATCTCTCTCGTTCGTTTGTTCGTTTGTTCGTTGTTTAACATTCTGCCAACTCTGCACTGTAGCGCCTGTGATGGACATGAGAGGAGGGGTGAATAGGCATGAGGGGGTAGTTGTAGGTATGAGCAGGGCCCAAAGTTTGATATTGACCACATGACCTGACCAGAAACAACTCTGGGCCTCAGTTATACACTATAAGCTTAGGCCCCTGTAAGGTCTCATACTCAGGGCCGCATAGAAATGAGGTTAAGAAGTCCATTTTTTGTGGCTGGTTTGTCTAGGCTGGTTTGTCTAATTTTAAAAGGCTAATTGAGCATTAGAAAATCATTTTGTAATTATGTTAGCACAGCTGAAAACTTTTGTTTTGATTAAAGAAGCAATAAAACTGGCTTTTAGACTAGTTGAGTATCTGGAGCTTCAGCATTGCTGGCCTTCTAGGAGTTGCAAAGAAAAAGCCATATCTCAGACTGGCCAATAAAAATAAAAGATTACAAGATGGGCAAAAGAACACAGATACTGGACAGAGGAACTCTGCCAAGAAGGCCAGCATCCCGAGTCGCCTCTTCACTGCTGACGTTGAGTCTGGTGTTTTGTGGGTACTATTTAATGAAGCTGCTAGTCGAGGACTTGTAAGACGTCTGTTTCTCAAACCAGACACTCTAATGTACTTGTCGTCTTGCTCAGTTGTGGACCGGGTCCTCCCACTCCTCTTTCTATTCTGGTTAGAGCCAGTTTGCGCTGTATTTCTGATCATTTTGATGTTATTTTAATGGACAAAAAAGGGCTTTTCTTTCAAAAACAAAGTGACCACAAACTTTTGAATGGTGGTGTATATACAAAAGTATAGCCCTTCACATTATTGGATTCGGCTATTTCAGCTATACCAGTTGCTGACAGGTGTGTAACATCAAGCACACAGCCATGCAATCTCCATAGACAAAAATTGGCAGTGGAATGAATGGCCTTACTGAAGAGCTCAGTGACTTTCAATGTGGCACCATCATACAATGCCACCTTTCCAACAAGTCAGGTAATCAAATTTCTGCCCTGCTTGAGCTGTCCCGGTCAACTGTAAGTGCTGTTATTGTGAAGTGGAAATGTCTAGGAGCAACAATGGCTCAGCCGCAAAGTGGTAGGCCACACAAGCTCACAGAATGGGACCGCCGAGTGCTGAAGCGCAAACACACCGTCTGTCCTCAATTGCAACACTCACGTCTGAGTTCCAAACTGTCTCTGGAATCAACGTCAGCATAAGTACTGTTCGTCGGGAGCTTCATGAAATGGGTTTCCATGGATGAGCAGCCACACACAAGCCTAAGATCACATGCGCAATGTCAAGCGTTGGCTGGAGTGGTGTAAAGCTCGCCGCCATTCAACTCTGGAGGAGTGGAAACACTTTCTAAGGAGTGATGAATCATGCATCACCATCTGGCAGTCCGACGGACGAATCTGGGTTTGGCGTATGCCAAGAGAACCCTACCTGCCCAATGCATAATACCAACTGTAAAGTCTGGTGGAATGGAATAATAATCTGGGGCTGTTTTTCATGGTTCTGGCTAGGCCCCTTAATTCCAGTGAAGGGAAATCTTAATGCTACAACATACAATGATGTTCCAGATTATTCTGTTCTTCCAATTTTGTGGCAACAGTTTGGGGAATTCCCTTCCCTGTTGACAAAGCATGACAATGCCCCAGTTCACAAAGCGAGGTCCATACAGAAATGGTTTGTTGATATCGGTGTGGAAAATTGACTGGCCTGCACAGAGCCCTGACCTCAACCCCATCAAACACCTTTTGGATGAATTGGAATGCCGACTGTGAGTCAGGCCTAATCGCCCATTATCAGTGCCCGACCTCACTGATGCTCTTGTGGCTCAATGCTCTTGTGGCTGAATGGAAGCACGTCCTCGCAGCAATGTTCCAACATCTAGTGGAAAACCTTCCTGGAAGAGTGGAAGCTGTTTTTGCAGAAAAGGGCGGAACAACTCCATATTGATGCCCATAATTTTGGAATGAGATGTTCAACGAGCAGGTGTCCACATACTTTTAGTCATGTAGTGTATCACTCACTACATGTAGTTCCCTTAATCTTGTAGACTTGCAGACTGTGTACAGTGTGTTTGTACAAGACACCTGGAGAATTGAACACTGTTATTGCACTCACACAGTGGTGGAAAAAGTACTAAATTGTCATATTGAGTAAAAGTAAAGATACCTTAACAGAAAATGACTCGTGTAAAAGTCACCCAGTAAAATACTATTTGAGTAAAAATCTTAAAGTATCTGGTTTTAAATGTACTTAAATACAGTGGTGGAAAAAGTACTCAATTGTCATACTTGAGTAAAAGTAAATGCTATACATCAAATTCCTTATATTAAGCAAACCAGACCGCACAATTTTGTTATTTCATATGTTTTACGGACAGACTGGCACCCTCCAAGACTCAGACATAATTTGCAAACACAGTACCCCACCCACCAAAACTACTTAAGGAGTATTTTTATGAAGTACTTTACACCACTGTAAAGGGGCACGAGGGCCTTGAAATTTTCTGTAGAGACGGACATGGTCCTTTTTCTTATCCGGAATATTCTTCTGATGTCCTCCCCTTTTGTCTTTCTTTCGCTCTTTCCTCCAGCCTTCTCTCCTTCCTCCCTGTTGTCTTCCCTCCTTACTCTCTGTAGAGGATAGAGAGAGAAGAGAAAGAGGAGTAACCTTGATGCCTAGATCAGTGACGTTATTCTCTCCCCATTGGGAGGACCCTACTGTCTCACTCCCTCTCCCCGTCTGCCCCTCCCTCTCTTAAACTCTCACTCTGCTGTTCTCTTTAATTGATGACGCACTGAAGGGGATGCGTAGGGGTCAGGGGAGGAGAGAAACAGGAGAGAGAGATTAACAGAGAGCGTGTATTTCTTTCAGTATACACACACTAACAAACAGAGGAATGACATCTGTAATGTGTGTTTGTTGGACTGAGACGGAGAGAGGAAAGAGGGAAATGTGTACGTTTGTTAGTTTGAGCTTGTCTCTGTGTGTGCATACGTGTGCATTCGCACCAAATTCGTCAGCCTTTTACAGATGCACATCAATTAAAGCATGATAAGCTTAGTGTTCAAACAATAAGGGACTACTGTTGCTTATGTAAGATTTCCATAAGAGTTGTGGCAGCCTCCCTGGTTTTGTTTGTTGTGCCTGTTCATTTACAGCGCTCGTAGTGTGCTCAAGTGTCTAGCTTAATTAGGGCAGCATTTTGTTGTCTGCAGAGAAGATAATATCCTTTCTGTGCGCGAACAACAACAGTCATGCAGGCTCTGGCTAAACAGTGCATTATATATGGAATAGCGTTCCGTTTGGAATGCAACCTCTCTGTGGTGGCTGATTGTAACAAGGGAGGGGAGGGGCAGAGGCCGCCCTCTATGGGTAGAGGTATGGAAATGCAAGATGACTGGCCACTGAACAGATGAATGGCTTGGTACACTCTTAGAAAAAAGGTTTCCTAAAGGGTTCTTCGGCTGTTCACATAGGAAAACCCTTTTTGGTTCCAGGCAGAACTCTTTTGGGTTCCATGTAGAACCGAAGAAAAGGGTTCTACCTGGAACCAAAAAGAGTTTTCCTATGTGGACAGCCGAAGAACCCTTTTAGCTTCTAGATGGCACTGTTTTTTTTCTAAGAGTGTTGCGCTCCATGGATGAATGGGCATGTTATTATTGTCAGTACAGATACCAAATCTAGGTTTAATATACTCCACAATTTGTAAAATGTTTGCAAGAACAGGAAAACACTGACGAAAAGATGAATTAGCCTTTCTCTTGTCAGGCTTCTATGTATGTCTGTCTTTTGCTCTCTCTCTACCTGTCTGTCTCTCTCACTCTTGGAACTTTTATTTTGTAAATATTTTTTATAATAATGCACACAGAAGCAAGCTTTCCAAAGAAAATGGACCCCCTCCCTTTCCCCTCCTATGGGCTAAAATGACCCATCCATCTATCTCTGCTTTCTCGACTTCACCTCTCTATCTCATCGTCAATGCTTGTTTCTGTGTAATTCCCCTTTTCTTACACTTGTTCCTCTCCTTTTCTAAGAAGTATATCAAAATCAGTTTTCATCTCACACTGTCAATCCCTATCCTTTCTTTCTTTGTTTGTCCTCCCCACCCCCACCTCCTTAGCAGAATCCCGCCTTTCCTCCTTCACTTTCTCCCTCTGTTTTTCATTCGCTCTGTCTCGCTCTTGCTGTCTGTCTGCTTTCTCTTACTCTGTAACTCGCCCTCTTTCACTCCCACTGTCTTCCTCCTACCCTCCGTCACTCTTCAATTGCTTTGTGCTCAGTGTTTATAGTCATTCAGTAACTGCATAGAGAAGGAGAGAGTGGGAGACGGAGAGAACAAGTGTAAGGACTCTAACTCTTGAATACTTCATTAAAGGTAAGTAAAGTGGAATTGTTCTCATTTATCCTTCCATCACTTTTTTTTCTTTTTCTCTCCTTTCTTTTTTTCTCTCCTTCTATCTCCCTACTTATTTCGTATGATTGTTCTAACCTGAGAGAATAAGCTTATTGCCCTTAAACCAGCTGATGACAGCTGTGCCGGGGTGTGTGTTAGGCTGTTGCTAGGGGCAATAAAAAGTGTGTGTTTGTGTGGGAGGGAGTTGTTGTGACTCTTTGGCTTGGACTCATTTTCAGAGAGAAGAGAGAGAGGTCACGAATTGAAGAAAAGAGGAAAGGGAGATTGCTGAACCCTGACTTCCGTTTCTAAGTCGCTAGTGAGCAGCGTGCGTGTGTGCGTGTGTGTGTGTGTGTTTGTGAGCAGCGCTCTGCCCTCCAGTCCTCATAGATAAAGGGGTTTGAAAAGGTACAGGATATGGATCCTCACACACGCACGTGCACACACACACATATACATATATGCACATCCACACAGAAACGCACAGTACCTTTTGAGGGTCCAGTGTGAGTGTCTGTGAAGGTCACTAAGGTGGTGAGAGAGGGACAGGGAGTGTGTTTGCTCTGAGATGTAAGCACAGAGGGACATTATTTACTTACTGCTTCTAAGGACAAAATCAGCCCACAGCTGGCTGCACGTGTGTGTGTATTTATGTTGGTGATGCAAGGGACAGATTGTTTCGTGCTGATGTTTGTTGCAATATAACTGTTTACACTAAAATATTGACAAAACCATCAACTTGAAGTCGGGGCAAGAAATAATCGATCCTAAAGTTTAAGACAGATTCTAAAGCATTTTCGTTTATTTATGTTAGAGTTCCTGTTTTGTGCTGCTTTGTTTATATGTCTGATGTATTTGCCGTTCTCACTATTGACTTTAAACGTCTTATTTAGATAAGCTGAAAGAGACATTTTTGGCATGTTGTCATATAATGTGGGTTGTTACAGATCCAATATCAGAGGTAAAAGGTCAGTTTCCTGACAGTGTTTCTAATTCAATGGCCCTGCCTGTTTCCCCTAGGTACAGATCAGCACCCGTTCAGATGTTCCCAGGGTGCAGTGTCTGTTTGGTTTGTTATCTCACTGTAACAGAGGCTAGTGTGTGTGTGTTTTCCGTTACTTGTGGAGACCAGAAGTCACCACAAGAATAGTAAAAAAATACCAATTGGACCAGCTGGGGATATTTTGTTAGTCCCCACAAGGTCAAATGCTATTTCTTAGGGTTAAGGTTAGAATTACAGTATCAGTCAAAAGTTTGGACACACCTACTCATTGGGCTCCCGAGTGGTGCAACGGTCTAAGGCACTGCATCTCAGTGCTTGAGACGTCACTACATACACGCTGGTTCGATTCTAGGCTGTATCACAACTGGCCGTGATTGGGACTCCCATAGGGCGGCACACGATTGGCCCAGCATCCTCTGGGTTTGGCTGGTGTAGCCTGTCATTGTAAGTAAGAATTTCTTCTTAACTGACTTGTCTTGTCATGCAGGTGAATGAGGACCCAAAAGCGACTTGGCGAAAACAGAGTCTTTAATCCAGTAACGTAAAATACAATCAAAAAACACAACTTTCACTCGAAATGACGAGAACCGACTGGAGACTCGATCTTGAACAGCAGGTTGCCTCGGGAAGGCACTTGAACCAAACAGACTCAGACACCTGCTCACCACGCAGCATCTGAGGGAAACACGACACGACAGGGCGATACACAAACACAGCACGGTGAATTCTAGACAAGGATCCGACAGGGCAGGAACGGAAAACAAGGAGAGAAATAGGGACTCTAATCAGGGAAAAGGATCGGGAACAGGTGTGGGAAGACTAAATGATAGATTAGGGGAATAGGAACAGCTGGGAGCAGGAACGGAACGATAGAGAGAAGAGAGAGCGAGAGAGTGAGAGAGGGAGGGGGAGAGAGAGGGATAGAAAGAGGGAAAGAACCTAATAAGACCAGCAGAGGGAAACGAATAGAAGGGGAAGCACAGGGACAAGACATGATAATTAATGACAAAACATGACAGTACCCCCCACTCACCGAGCGCCTCCTGGCGCACTCGAGGAGGAATCCTGGCGGCAACGGAGGAAATCATCAATGAGTGAACGGTCCAGCACGTCCCGAGACGGAACCCAACTCCTCTCCTCAGGACCGTAACCCTCCCAATCCACTAAGTATTGGTGACCCCGTCCCCGAGAACGCATGTCCATGATCTTATGTACCTTGTAAATAGGTGCGCTCGACAAGGACGGGAGGGGGGAGGGAAGACGAACGGGGGTGCGAAGAAAGGGCTTGACACAGGAGACATGGAAGACAGGATGGACGCGACGAAGATGTCGCGGAAGAAGCAGTCGCACAGCGACAGGATTGACGACCTGGGAGACACGGAACGGACCAATGAACCGCGGAGTCAACTTACGAGAAGCTGTCGTAAGAGGAAGGTTGCGAGTGGAAAGCCACACTCTCTGGCCGCAACAATACCTTGGACTCTTAATCCTGCGTTTATTGGCGGCTCTCACAGTCTGTGCCCTGTAACGGCAAAGTGCAGACCTCACCCTCCTCCAGGTGCGCTCACAACGTTGGACAAACGCTTGAGCGGAGGGAACGCTGGACTCGGCAAGCTGGGATGAGAACAGAGGAGGCTGGTAACCCAGACTACTCTGAAACGGAGATAACCCGGTAGCAGACGAAGGAAGCGAGTTGTGAGCGTATTCTGCCCAGGGGAGCTGTTCTGCCCAAGACGCAGGGTTTCTGAAAGAAAGGCTGCGTAGTATGCGACCAATCGTCTGATTGGCCCTCTCTGCTTGACCGTTAGACTGGGGATGAAACCCGGAAGAGAGACTGACGGACGCACCAATCAAACGACAGAACTCCCTCCAAAACTGTGACGTGAATTGCGGGCCTCTGTCTGAAACGGCGTCTAACGGGAGGCCATGAATTCTGAACACATTCTCGATAATGATTTGTGCCGTCTCCTTAGCGGAAGGAAGTTTAGCGAGGGGAATGAAATGTGCCGCCTTAGAGAACCTATCGACAACCGTAAGAATCACAGTCTTCCCCGCAGACAAAGGCAGACCGGTAATGAAGTCTAGGGCGATGTGAGACCATGGTCGAGAAGGAATGGGGAGCGGTCTGAGACGACCGGCAGGAGGAGAGTTACCCGACTTAGTCTGCGCGCAGTCCGAACAAGCAGCCACGCTCCTGAGTCGGCCACCAAAAGCGCTGGCGAATAGACGCAAGAGTGCCTCGAACACCGGGATGACCAGCTAACTTGGCAGAGTGAGCCCACTGAAGAACAGCCAGACGAGTGGAAACAGGAACGAAAAGGAGATTACTAGGACAAGCGCGCGGCGACGCAGTGTGCGTGAGTGCTTGCTTAACCTGTCTTTCAATTCCCCAGACTGTCAACCCGACAACACGCCCATAAGGAAGAATCCCCTCGGGATCAGTAGAAGCCACAGAAGAACTAAACAGACGGGATAAGGCATCAGGCTTGGTGTTTTTGCTACCCGGACGGTAAGAAATCACAAACTCGAAACGAGCGAAAAACAACGCCCAACGAGCTTGACGGGCATTAAGTCGTTTGGCAGAACGGATGTACTCAAGGTTCTTATGGTCTGTCCAAACGACAAAAGGAACGGTCGCCCTCCAACCACTGTCGCCATTCGCCTAGGGCTAAGCGGATGGCGAGCAGTTCTCGGTTACCCACATCATAGTTGCGCTCAGATGGCGACAGGCGATGAGAAAACAAGCGCAAGGATGAACCTTATCGTCAGACTGGAAGCGCTGGGATAGAATGGCTCCCACGCCTACCTCTGAAGCGTCAACCTCGACAATGAATTGTCTAGTGACGTCAGGAGTAACGAGGATAGGAGCGGACGTAAAACGTTCTTTTTAGAAGATCAAAAGCTCCCTGGGCGGAACCGGACCACTTAAAACACGTCTTGACAGAAGTAAGAGCTGTGAGAGGGGCAGCAACTTGACCGAAATTGCGAATGAAACGCCGATAGAAATTAGCGAAACCTAAAAAAAGCGCTGCAACTCGACACGTGACCTTGGAACGGGCCAATCACTGACAGCTTGGACCTTAGCGGAATCCATCTGAATGCCTTCAGCGGAAATAACGGAACCGAGAAAAGTAACGGAGGAGACATGGAAAGAGCACTTCTCAGCCTTAACGTAGAGACAATTCTCTAAAAGGCGCTGTAGAACACGTCGAACGTGCTGAACATGAATCTCGAGTGACGGTGAAAAAATCAGGATATCGTCAAGATAGACAAAAACAAAGATGTTCAGCATGTCTCTCAGAACATCATTAACTAATGCCTGAAAAACAGCTGGCGCATTGGCGAGACCAAACGGCAGAACCCGGTACTCAAAATGCCCTAACGGAGTGTTAAACGCCGTTTTCCACTCGTCCCCCCCTCTCTGATGCGCACGAGATGGTAAGCGTTACGAAGGTCCAACTTAGTAAAGCACCTGGCTCCCTGCAGAATCTCGAAGGCTGATGACATAAGGGGAAGCGGATAACGATTCTTAACCGTTATGTCATTCAGCCCTCGATAATCCACGCAGGGGCGCAGAGTACCCTCCTTCTTCTTAACAAAAAGAACCCCGCCCGGCCGGAGAGGAAGAAGGCACTATGGTACCGGCGTCAAGAGACACAGATAAATAATCCTCGAGAGCCTTACGTTCGGGAGCCGACAGAGAGTATAGTCTACCCCGAGGAGGAGTGGTCCCCGGAAGGAGATCAATACTACAATCATACGACCGGTGAGGAGGAAGGGAGTTGGCTCGGGACCGACTGAAGACCGTGCGCAGATCATGATATTCCTCCGGCACTCCTGTCAAATCGCCAGGTTCCTCCTGAGAAGTGGGGACAGAAGAAATGGGAGGGATGGCAGACATTAAACACTTCACATGACAAGAAACGTTCCAGGATAGGATAGAATTACTAGACCAATTAATAGAAGGATTATGACATACTAGCCAGGGATGACCCAAAACAACAGGTGTAAAAGGTGAACGAAAAATCAAAAAAGAAATAGTCTCACTGTGGTTACCAGATACTGTGAGAGTTAAAGGTAGTGTCTCAAATCTGATACTGGGAAGATGACTACCATCTAAGGCAAACATGGGCGTAGGCTTGTCTAACTGTCTGAAAGGAATGTCATGTTTCCGAGCCCATGCTTCGTCCATGAAACAACCCTCAGCCCCAGAGTCAATCAAGGCACTGCATGTAGCACCCGAACCGGTCCAGCGTAGATGGACCGACATAGTAGTACATGATCTAGATGAAGAGACCTGAGTAGTAGCGCTCACCAGTAGCCCTCCGCTTACTGATGAGCTCTGGCCTTTTACTGGACATGAATTAACAAAATGACCATCAAATCCGCAATAGGGGCACAGGCGGTTGGTGATCCTCCGTTCCCTCTCCTTGGTCGAGATGCGAATACCTCCCAGCTGCATGGGCTCAGTCTCTGAGCCAGAGGAGGGAGATGGTTGCGATGCGGAGCAGGGAAACACCGTTGATGCGAGCTCTCTTCCACGAGCCCGGTGACGAAGATCTACCCGTCGTTCTATGCGGATGGCGAGAGCAATCAAGGAGTCCACATCTGAAGGAACCTCCCGGGAGAGAATCTCATCCTTAACCACTGCGTGGAGTCCCTCCAGAAAACGAGCGAGCAGCGCCGGCTCGTTCCACTCACTAGAGGCAGCAAGAGTGCGAAACTCAATAGAGTAATCCGTTATGGATCGATCACCTTGGCATAGGGAAGCCAGGGCCCTAGAAGCCTCCCTACCAAAAACTGAACGGTCAAAAACCCGAATCATCTCCTCTTTAAAGTTCTGGTATTTGTTAGAGCAATCAGCCCTTGCCTCCCAGATAGCTGTGCCCCACTCTCGAGCCCGGCCAGTAAGGAGTGAGATGACGTAAGCAACCCGAGCTCTCTCTCTAGAGTATGTGTTGGGTTGGAGAGAGAACACAATCTCACACTGGGTGAGAAAGGAGCGGCACTCAGTGGGCTGCCCGGAGTAGCAAGGTGGGTTATTAACCCTAGGTTCTGGAGGCTCGGCAGGCCAGGAAGTAACAGGTGGCACGAGACGAAGACTCTGGAACTGTCCAGAGAGGTCGGAAACCTGAGCGGCCAGGTTCTCCACGGCATGGCGAGCAGCAGACAATTCCTGCTCGTGTCTGCCGAGCATGGCTCCTTGGATCTCGACGGCAGTGTTACGAGCGTCTGTAGTCGCTGGGTCCATTCCTTGGTCGGATCCTTCTGTCATGCAGGTGAATGAGGACCCAAAAGCGACTTGGCGAAAACAGAGTCTTTAATCCAGTAACGTAAAATACAATCAAAAAACACAACTTTCACTCGAAATGACGAGAACCGACTGGAGACTCGATCTTGAACAGCAGGTTGCCTCGGGAAGGCACTTGAACCAAACAGACTCAGACACCTGCTCACCACGCAGCATCTGAGGGAAACACGACACGACAGGGCGATACACAAACACAGCACGGTGAATTCTAGACAAGGATCCGAATAGGAACAGCTGGGAGCAGGAACGGAACGATAGAGAGAAGAGAGAGCGAGAGAGTGAGAGAGGGAGGGGGAGAGAGAGGGATAGAAAGAGGGAAAGAACCTAATAAGACCAGCAGAGGGAAACGAATAGAAGGGGAAGCACAGGGACAAGACATGATAATTAATGACAAAACATGACATGTCTAGTTAAATAAAGGTTACAATTTAAAAAAAATAGTGAAGACATCAAAACTATGAAATAACACATGGAATAATGTAGTAACAAAAATGTGTTAAACATAAAAATATATTTGAGGTTCTTCAAAGTAGCTAACCTTTTCCTTGATGACAGCTTTGCACACTTAGCATTCCAACTAACAGGTGTGCCTTGTTAAAAGTACACTTGTGGAATTTATTTCCTTCTTAATGTGTTTCAGCCAATCAATTGTGTTGTGACAATGTAAGGGTGTTATACAGAAGATGGTCTTTTACCAAATAGGACTAAGTCCATATTATAGCAAGAACAGCTCAAATAAGCAAGTGCAGTCGTAAAACCATCAAGTGCCATGTTGGAACTGGCTCTCATGACGACCGCCACAGGAAAGGAAGACCCAGAGTTACTTCTGCTGCATAGGATAAGTTAGTTACCAGCCTCAGAAATTGCAGCCCAAATAAATGCTTCACAGAGTTCAAGTAACAGACACATCTTAACATCAACTGTTCAGAGAAGACTGAGTGAATCAGGCCTTCATGGTCGAATTGCTGCAAATAAACCACTCTTAAAGGGCACCAATTATAAGAAGAGACTCGCTTGGCATAGGGACAGGAGGAACACAGACATTAGACTTGTGGAAATCTGTCCTTTTGGTCTGATGAGTCCAAACTTGAGAATTATTGGTTCCAACTGCATGTCTTTGTGAGACAAGTAGGTGAACGGATGATCTCCGCTTGTGTGGTTCCCACCATGAAGCATGGAGGAGGAGGTGTGATGGTGTGCTTTGCTGGTGACACTGTCAGTGATTTATTTAGAATTCAAGGCACACTTAACCAGCATGGCTACCACAGCATTTGGTATGGTTTGGGTTGAGTTGGACCGCAGACTGAAGGAAAAGGAAATCTGACACCATTTTAAGCTGGGATGTCCCCCATTTCATTCACTATTCTGACTGTCCATCAACTCCTGGCTGATCCATACATCACACCAACTAACAATGCATATGCCTGGAATCCTTACATCGTAACGCAGCAGGATAGAGTGGTTTCAACACTGTAGCACATTCAGAGATTGATTTGTAGCCAGTAATCAAAAATAATTAATAGGTTTTTAACAAATAGAAAGTGCTATGTGCCATAGATGGACAATATTAATATGAGATGAAAGGTGAGTTCCTAACGAGTTCAGTGATCCAAGCTAGAGCTCTGTGAGACATTCACAGCGATGAGAACAGATGTTTTGATCAAGAGGGACCTTTAGAAAATATGCACATTTTCTCTAAAGCAAAATATATAAATATGTATTTTACAGTAATAAGGAAGGTAAAATCTTATAGTTAATCATTTAGAAAAAATATAAGTCATTTCAAGCCGTATTCATATAGTATTTCATATGTGTACTATGTTCTTGAGCTTGTGTCCTTCCTCAAAAGTGACTACACCTCAGTAGTTTAACAATTTTTACCAGAAAAGTTAGATTTCCACCTTAGAGTATGCAACATTACTAGTTGTTGTTTATGGCCCTCTCATGATAAATCATTACTTTGGGGAATACGTAGATTACATTTAGTTAAATTTAAGACTTTTGTGACATCTATTGGTTACATTTCCCCAGGCAACTTGGCAAGTCACAGTGAAACACAGCTTTAGTATTTGTTTGTGTGTGCCTTTACTGTGTGTGCTTGAGAGTGATGCTGGTGATTATTTGTGTTTAGTGAGTTGGACCTCGCCCATGTCTCATGGCGTCTGTGTGTCTGAGCACCTACACTCGGGGAATCAGGGTCCTGTAGTAAACTGCCCCCTCCCTCCCCTTCTCTCTCTCTCTCTCTCTCTCTCTCTCTCTCTCTGTCCCTCTCTTTCCCCCCTTTCTGTCTATCCCTCTCAATTTTCTCTTTCTTTACTTCTCCCTCTCCTTTTCTCTCTGTCCCCCTTTCTCTCTTTCTGTCTGTCCCTCTCTCTTTCTATACTTCTCTCCGTGTCACCCTCTTTCCTCTCTCCCATAGTCCTCCTTATCTCTCTCTCACGCAGTCCCTCGGTAATTTTCTCTTGCTTAGTATTCTAGTCAGCGAGTCCGCATCTCACCCAGTCAAAGAAGGTTTTGTTTCCGTGAGAGTATGTATAACATGATAACTGTATATGTGTTTATGTGTTTATACAACAGAATGTGTATCATCTCTATATGTGTTTGTGTGTATGTGCATGTATGCGTGCCTGCATATGTGTGTGGGGACTGTGGTGACCTCTGTGGCGATACAGTGGTGAGATGGGGGGTTGACTGTATTTCCAGCTCTTGGGGGCAGAAGGCTGAATTGTGCCAGGGTGAACTCCACCAATGTCGCTTTCCTTCAAAAACACTCCTCAGGAAACCACTTCAAACAATCACATTCCGCACAGTGAAAGTCCCGCACCACTCCTGCAGCTCGGGAAAACCTCTCCCTTCCCTTCGCCTCCCTCAGCACGGGTACTCCCTCCCTCTCTCTCTTTTCTCTCTCTCCTCTCTCTCACACACACACACACACACACACACACACACACACACACACACACACACACACACACACACACACACACACACACACACACACACACACACACACACACACACACACACACACACACACACACACACACACACACACACACACACACACACACACACACACACACACACACACACACACAGGCAAGCACGCATGCAGATTCACTCTTACCCATTTATGTACATAGACACACACACACGTGCAGATATACACACAAATACGGAGACTTGTACTCTCTGGATTCCGTTTAGGTATAGGTGGAAGTACACCCCGTGGATTTAGCCCCAAGAAGTAGACCTGCTTGTGTCTGTGTGTGTGTACAGTACAAGTTTGGACACACCTACTCATTGCAGGGTTTGTATTTATTTTTTACTATTTTCTACATTGTAGAATAATAGTTACGATGTCAACTATTAAATAACACATACGGAATCATGTAGTAACCCAAAAAAGTGTTAACCAAATCAAAATATTTTTAGATTCTTCAAAGTAGCCACCCTTTTCCTTGATGACAGCTTTGCACACTCCTGATCTTCTCTCTAACAGATTCATGAGGTAGTCACCTGGAATGCATTTCAATTAACAGGTGTGACTTGTTAAAAGTAAAAAAAAATGCAATCTCAAATCAAATCACATTTTATTTGTCACATGCGCTGAATACAACATTAAACCTAGAACCCCACATAGAACCTTACAGTGAAGTGCTTACTGACGAGCCCTTAACCAACAATGCAGTTTTAAGAAAAATACAAAAAAAGTACCAAATAATTAAAGAGCAGCAGTAAATTAATAATAGCATGGCTATATACAGGGGGTACAAGTACAGAGTCAATGTGTGGGGGCACTGGTTAGTTGAGGTAATTGAGGTAATATGTACATGTAGGTAGAGTTATTAAAGTGACTATGCATAGATAATAACAGAGTAGCAGCAGCATAAAGGGGGGGGGGGGGGGGGGCAAATGCAGATAGTCTGGGTAGCCATTTGATTAGATGTTCTGGAGTCTTATGGATTGGGGGTAGAAGCTGTTTAGAAGCCACTTGGACCTAGACTTGGCGCTCCGGTACCGCTTGCTGTGCGGTAGCAGAGAGAACAGTCTATGACTAGGGTGGCTGGAGACAATTTTTAGGGGCTTCCTCTGACCCCACCTGGTATAGAGGTCCTGGATGGCAGCAAGCTTGGCCCCAGTGATGTATTGGGCCGTTTGCCCTACTGTCACGATCGTTTGCATAAATGGACCAAGGTACGTAGAGTTCCACATTATTTATTAAAAAGTGAAACTTAGAAAAAACAAAACAATAACGAATAAACGAACCGTGACGACAATGCAGTGCTAACAGGCAACTAAACATAAACAATAACCCACAGGTGCAAAAATGACTTAAGTATGATCCCCAATTAGAGACAATGATTACCAGCTGCCTCTAATTGGGAATCATACACAAACCCCAACATAGAAAATTAAACCTAGAACCCCACATAGAAATAATAAACTAAACTAAAACCCCTAGTCACGCCCTGACCTACTCTACCATAGAAAATACAGGCTTTCTATGGTCAGGACGTGACACCTACCTTGCCATTGAAGGCCGAGCAGTTGCCTTACCAGGCAGTGATGCAACCCGTCAGGATGCTCTCGTTGGTGCAGCTGTAGAACCTTCCGAGGACCCATGCCAAATCTTTTGAGTCTCCTGAGGGTGAATAGGTTTTGCCATGCCCTCTTCACGACTGTCTTGGTGTGCTTGGACCATTTTAGTTTGTTGATGATGTGGACGCCAAGGAACTTGAAGCTCTCAACCTGTGCCACTACAGCCCGTCGATGAGAATGGGGGCATGCTCAGACCTCCTTTTCCTGTAGTCCACAATCATCTCCTTTGTCTTGATCACGTTGAGGGATAGGTTGTTGTCCTGGCACCACATGGTCAGGTCATTGAACTCCTCCCTATAGGCTGTCTCATCGTTGTCAGTGATCAGGTTCTACCACTGTTGTGTCATCGGCAAACTTAATGATGGTGTTGGAGTCGTGCCTGGTCGTGCAGTCATGAGTGAGCAGGGAGTACAGGAGGGGACAGAGCACGCACCCCTGAGGGGTTTTCTTTCCTTCTTAATATGTTTGAGACAATCTGTTGTGTTGTGACAAGGTAGGGGTAGTATACAGACAATAGCCCTATTTGGTAAAAGACCAAAGAGAAACGACAGTCCATTACTTTAAGACATGAAGTTCAGTCGGTCCTGAACATTTCGAGAACTTTGAAAGTTTTTTCAAGTGCAGTCGCAAAAACCATGAAACGCTGTGATGAAACTGGCTCTCATGACAACTGCCACAGGAAAGGAAGACCCAGAGTTACCTCTGCTTCAGAGGATAAGTTACCAGCCCTCAGAAATTGCAGCCCAAATAAATGCTTCACAGAGTTCAAGTAACAGACAAATCTCAACATCAACTGTTCAGAGGAGAATTGCTGCAAATAAACCACCACTAAAGAACACCAATAATAAGAAGAGACTTGCTTGGGTCAAGAAACACGAGCAATGGACATTAGACCAGTAGAAATCTGTCCTTTTGGTCTGTTGAGTCCCAATTTGAGATTTTTGGTTCCAACGCATTATCTCTGCATGTGTGGTTCCCACCGTGAAGCATAGAGGAGGAGGTGTGATGGTGTGGGGGTGCTTTGCTGGTGACACCACTGTCAATGATTTATTTAGAATTCAAAGTACACTTAAACAAGGCAATGATTCATTTAGAATTCAAAGTACACTTAAACAGCAAGGCTACCACAGCATTTTGTAGCGATATGCCATCCATCTGGTTTGCGCTTAGTGGGATTATCAAATGTTTTTCAACAAGACAATGACCCAAAACACACTTCCAGGCCGTGTAAGAGCTATTTGACCAAGAAGGCGTGTGATGGAGTGCTGCATCAGATGACCTGGCCTCCATAATTAACCGACCTCATCCCAATTGAGATGGTTTGAGTTGGACCACAGAGTGAAGGAAAAACAGTGCTCAGCATATGTGGGAACTCTTTTCAAGACTGGTGGGAAAGCATTCCAGGTGTAGTTGGTTGAGAGAATGCCAAGAGTGGGCAAAGCTGTCATCAAGTCAAAGGGTGGCCACATTGAAGAATCTGAAATATATTTTGATTTGTTTAACTTTTTTTGGTTACTACATGATTCCCTATGTGTTATTTCATAGTTATGTCTTCACTTACTATTCTACAATGTAGAAAATAGTAGAAATTAAGATAAACCCTTGAATGAGTAGGTGTCAAATTTTGACTGGTACTGAATCTGTGTGTGTGAACATTGTAACTCTAACCTCTACCATAGTAATTTGTTGCACATACTCTAACCAATGGAGGCTGCTGAGGGGAGGACGGACATTCACTCCATTCCAGACATTATTATGAGCAGTTCTCCCCTCAGCAGCTTCCACTGACTCCAATTTCAGTGCAGGCCTCTGTGTTGTTCAGCCTAACTTCACTTCACTGAGTTTCGGTTCTATGTACTGGTTACTCCTCATACACTAGATTAAAACGTTAGTAAGTAAGCCTTGTCCGAGCCAGAATTGCCCATAGCGCATTATATACAACATTTATCTCAGGGAAATTGTCATAAAAATGTTACTGGAATAACGAAATATAATAACAATAATAGGCTTTTACAACTTTTCTTTTACAACATTTCTTCTGTATATACTGTACATTCGACTAGTAAGGATCCTGCCTGGCTATCTCCTGTTTCTGCAGCGTGAGGTAGCTTGATATACAATTATCCCCCCCTGGACAGGATACTGGTCTATTATGTAGTTACTCTGCATACAGAGTTTGGGAAATGTTTAGAAACTGTTTACTTCTCATACAGAGTTCTGGGGATTGTTTCTCTGGTGCTGTCATACTGGCACCGTTGCGTTCTAATTTCCAGTAAAGCAACCACACATGTTCAGCGTCATCCCCGTTCCTATGACCCCACCTGAACCCTCCAGCTGTTCCCGCAACAGCCTATGCAATTGGCTGCTCCACATTCATGATTCATATTATAGCCTCGGTGAAAAGACTGCTTGTCATCCCTGGCCACACAGAGTTCGGGAAATGTTTAGAAACTGTTTACTTCTCATACAGAGTTCTGGGGATCCAGAAATAAATGATAATGGTGGTAATAATAATCACAAAACAGGATCACTTTTCACTACAAATGGCTGTGGGCATTTACTGCATTTCTTTGTTTGTGGTTACTTCCAAAATGGTACCCTACTGTATATCTTACATAGTGTTTTGACCAGACTAGAGGTCGACCGATTAATCGGCATGGCCAATTTAATTAGGGCCGATTTTCAAGTTTTCATAACAATCGGTAATCAGCATTTTTGGACGCCGATTATGGCCAATCACATTGCACTCCACGAGGAAACTATGTGGCAGGCTGACCACCTGTTATGTGAGTGCAGCAAGGAGCCAAGTTAAGTTGCTAGCTAGCATTACATTTATCTTATAAAAAACAATCAATCTTAACATAATCACCAGTTAACTACACATGGTTGTGTGATATTACTAGTTTAACTAGCTTGTCCTGCGTTGCGAATAATGAATGCGGTGCCTGTTAATTTAGCATCGAATCACAGCCTACTTCGCCAAACGGGTGATGATTTAACACACGCATTCGTGAAAAAAGCACTGTCGTTGCACCAATGTACTAACCATAAACATCAATGCCTTTCTTAAAATCAATGCCTTTCTTAAAATATACAAAAGTATAGTATTTTTTTTTAAAACCTGCATATTTAGCTCAAATAAATTAATGTTAGCAGGCAATATTAATTAGGGAAATTGTGCCACTTCTCTTGAATTCTGTGCAAGCAGAGTAAGGGTATATGCAGCAGTTTGGGCTGCTTGGCTCGTTACAAGTGTGAACTGTGTGAAGACCATTTCTTCCTAACAAAGATCGTAATTATATTGCCAGAATTTTACATAATGATTACATAACATTGAAGGTTGTGCAATGTAACAGCAATATTTAGACTTATGGATGTCACCCGTTCGATAAAATACGGAACGGTTCCGTATTTCACTGAAAGAATAAACATTTTGTTTTCGAAATTGTAGTTTCCGGATTTGACCATGTTAATGACCTAAGGCTCATATTTCTGTGTGTTTTTTATTATATTATAATTAAGTCTATGATTTTATATTTGATAGAGCAGTCTGACTGCGTGGTGGTTGGCAGCAGCAAGCTCGTAATCATTCATTCAAACCACACTTTCCTGTGTTTGCCAGCAGCTCTTCGCAATGTATGCTCTAGTCGGCTGGCCCTCACTACATATTCGTCGCCAGACCCACTGGCTCCAGGTCATCTACAAGTCCATGCTAGGTAAAGCTCCGCCTTATCTCAGTTCACTGGTCACGATGGCAACACCCACCCGTACACCTGCTGGAGCGCGTGCTATCTCACTGATCATCCCTAAAGCCAACACCTCATTTGGCCGCCTTTCGTTCCAGTTCTCTGCTGCCTGTGACTGGAACGAACTGCAAAAATCGCTGAAGTTGGAGACTTTTATCTCCCTCACCAACTTCAAACATCAGCTATCCGAGCAGCTAACTGATCGCTGCAGCTGTACATAGTCTATTGGTAAATAGCCCACCCATTTTCACCTACCTCATTCCCATACTGTTTTTATACTGTTTTTTATTTATTTACTTTTCTGCTCTTTTGCACACCAATATCTCTACCTGTACATGACCATCTGATCATTTATCATTCCAGTGTTAATCTGCAAAATTGTATTATTCGCCTACCTCCTCATGCCTTTTGCACACATTGTATATAGACTGCCCATTTTTTTCTACTGTGTTATTGACTTGTTAATTGTTTACTCCATGTGTAACTCTTTGTTGTCTGTTCACACTGCTTATCTTGGCCAGGTCGCAGTTGCAAATGAGAACTTGTTCTCAACTAGCCTACCTGGTTAAATAAAGGTGAAAAATAAATAAATAAAAAAATGGTTGGAGCACAGCGCTTTGCACTTTTACTTTCAGTTCCAACACTGTGTCTTTGCATTATTTAAACCAAATTGAACATGTTTCAATATTTATTTGAGACTAAATAGATTTTATTTATGTATTATATTAAGTTAATTAAGTGTTCATTCAGTATTGTTGTAATTGCCATTATTACAAATATATAAATAAAAATCAGCCGATTTTAATCGGTATCTGCTTTTTTTGGTCCTCCAATAATCGATATCGGTATCGGCGTTGAAAAATCATAATCAGTCAATCTCTAAACCAGACCCCGATGGGCTCTGGTCAAAGTAGTGCACTAAATAGATAAAAGGGTGTAATTTGGTACGTAGCCTGGGTCTTATACCAAGTCACAGTTTTAAGATGTGATAACAATATACCCACTAGCTAGGGACATGAAGTGTGCTCAGTATCTATAGTATGGGAGTTTGTTTATGGACTCATAGAGGAAGTGGCTGTTGGAAGAGACCAAGGTTTACCAGGCATACATCCTTTTCCTAGCTGGGTCGTGATCAGGAGAACGCAGCGTACTGAATATTGTAGATAGAAATGCCATGAATAGAACTCACATGATTCCTAGAAAGCTAGTCTATTTTGTGGTGATGGCTTTGGATTGGATAGGAGGAAACGAGTAGTGGGGGGGTGTAAAGGAGAGAGGAACATGGTCAGTGTGATGTGGGTGGATGAAAGGAAGACTTTGAGAGTAGCCTATTAGAAAAGTCATACAGAGAGTACTTTGCGTGCAAGTGTGTGTGTGTGGGTCTGTTAGTGTGCAAGCGTGTGTCTCAAGGGATTTTCCCACGTTGTTTATATGGTTTCTTTTCAACCAGAAAATGTTGTCATGAAGACACCACGTTCCAAATTCTGCCAGCTGGAATGGTTCTTACAGGGAAGTGTTTCCAAACTGCCTTCTGAAGGGACACGTTGTGCTTATGTCAGTGTGCTCTTTCTGAGGCTTGTTGATGAGTAATGTTCTCATGGAGACAACGGCCCATTACGACCTTCCCCACTGTAGGATCTAAAAGGGTTGAAAGTTGGAACAGGTCACAGATGGAACCTAACATTTACCTTTAGAGAGAATGTTGTTATGATGATTCGGGAAGTTCATTGTTTGGAATGTCATCCCCGAGCTCGTCTTCCATACAAGCCAGTCTAGCATGAGGGCATTCATAGAATTAGTGTCATACAGAGACTGTTATGGAGTTATCTGTGATGAGGAGAGTGCTTTTAACTGGCAGAGGTATGTGGTATGTTAAGGGCTTTGGTGAGGAGCACGCTGGTGTTTCTATGCAACGATGTTTGTATTCACAGAAGACCGTTAATGTTTAAAGGTTAAAGGTTTAAAATAATGAAGGTTAACGCAACGTAATAATTCCATGCTGAGCATTCGAAAACAAACACATTCATTAGACCAGTGCATTAGACCATTCAACACATTTAAATAAAAAGAATGGCAGTAAAACAGTTATGCTATGTGTTTGAGTAGTTAGCTGAAATACACTACGGTTGTGTTTTCTTTTCTACTTTGATGGCGAACTTTCTGTATGGCTACCATTCACTCCGTCATTTTCGCTCCGGCGCTGGTCCAATGAATTTGTTTAATTTCTAACACTTCTGCTTTGAATTATTATGTTGTCTTAACTTTAGTTGTTTCTAACCTCTGGGTTATGTGGGACGCTAGCGTCCCACCTGGCCAAAAGCCGGTGAAAATGCAGAGCGCCAAATTCAAATAAATTACTATAAAAATCTGACTTTTATGAAATCACACATGTAAGAATCCAAATTAAAGCTACACTTGTTGTGAATCCAGCCAACATGTCAGATTTCAAAAAGGCTTTTCAGACGAAAGCAAACAATGCTATTATCTGAGGGTAGCACCTCCTTAAACAAAGAGAGAAAGCATATTTCAACCCTGCTGGCGCGACGCAAAACACAGAAATAAAAATAATTCATGCCTTACCTTTGACGAGCTTCTTTTGTTGGCACTCCAATATGTCCCATAAACATCACAAATGGTCCTTTTGTTCGATTAATTCCTTCGATATATATCCAAAATGTCCATTTATTTGGCACGTTTGATCCAGCAAAACACCGGTTCCAACTTGTGCAACGTGACTACAAAATATCTCAAAAGTTACCTGTAAACTTTGTCAAAACATTTCAAACTACTTTTGTAATACAACTTTAGGTATTTTTTAACGTAAATAATCAAAAAAATTGAGGACGGGAAGATCTGTGAAAATACTGCCCCCTGTCACCATGAAATGAACCTAACCATGCATGAGGAAGTTATTTAGATTTGCCTGTGTAACTCAAACATTATTGTAGTTATCCATTGTTAAATAAACACTGTGTGTATGTCGTGCTTGTGCGTGTGGTATGTTATAACCTGAGAAGGTTAATTAAACACAAGGATTTGTATCCATCCCCTGACGCTCCTGTATTTAGTCTGCAGCTCTGTTCTGAGTGGGGGGTGTCTGGCTCAGCTCAGGGGCCACTCATAAGGGGGCCATGTTACAAAGATGTAGTATTCACATGATTATCATTCTACAAAGGACAGAAATGACAATCATCAAAGTTTCACAAAACGCATCAAGATCAGGACACACAAACACATACTCCTGTGTTCTGTTTTCCATCACTAAACACACACACCTTAGTGTGTGAAGAGGGGGTAATGCAGTGTGACGGAATGGCAGGGATGAGAAACCCCAGGGGGATCTCTCTCCTTTTTCTATTCTTCTCCCTCTCTCTCATGTGTGGCCTGGTTGTTTTCTCTAATACATTCCTTCATTCCAAGTCTGTACTGCTGTGATGTCCTGTAACTTCTCTGTACTGCTTACTCTCTTTCTCTTATTTTTTTTATTTATCTTCTATTTTTATTGATGCGAACGCTTTTCTTCCTTTCTTCCCCATGCAGATGTCCAGCTACAAGCGCGCAACATTTGAGGAGGAGGAGGAGGCGGCAGAAAACCCAGCCGATGGAGGCATGTCTCCGGACAGTGTGGAGGTCAGTCTGAGCTCATTGGTTGATGTGTGGGGGTCAGAGGTCAATGAAAATGGAGAGGCCACACAATGTCAGTGTGTTATTATAGGATTAGGGTGAATTCGACTTGTACGCCGATCATGGGTCAGTTTTTCATTTTCCCCACTAATGGCTAAGGTACCTAGGGGAAACTTCACCCCGGAGCATTACTACACAGAATCTGGGCTTAAACTCCTGTTCTATTAGCCCAACAATGAGAAACAAAATACTTAATCAAAGTATGATGTTATGTGGGAAACCATAAAAAAGGAAGAACAATGGATTTGTGAACAATGGATTTGTCATGTCTCTCTCTTGCTTTCTCTTGAATTTGGTCCCTGAAACGTCATTGTAAACAGTCAGAAATAAGTGTCATCATAGATGACAAAGCCCAGTGACACATAGATGTACAGTACTGATTTTAAAGAGGACATTATTGTCTGAGGAAAAGTGTGTAGAAGGTTCAGTTGATTATTACTGCAGATGAACAGTAGTAGCACATTACCTTTAGACATGTAATGTGTGCAGAGCCTGTGGTCCAGCGGTATCGCTCCTGGCTAGTAACAGGGATTGCCATTGAGGGTTGCCTTATTGCCCGTAGCAATTGACCTTGAGCAGTTGAGCAAGATGAGCCTGCTCTGTGGTTGTCCCATTGGGCAGGTAATAAAACAAGTTAAAACCAAACGGCAAAGAATTCCAATAGCCTTAAACTGAAATGTCTGGTTCCTCCTCATTGTTCAAGTGAACCAATTCATAGCATTTATGGCAGTTGGGAAAGTTGAGTCTGCTCTGAGAATTGTTTTACTGATAACAACCAAAATACAAATACAATTCCAAAACATTAAGAACACGTGCTCTTTCCATGACATAGACTGACCAGGTGAATCAAGGTGAAAGCTATAATCCCTTATTTATGTCACTTGTCAAATCCTCTTCAATCAGTGTAGATTGAAGGGGAGGAGACAGGTTAAAGAATGATTTTTTAGCCTTCAGACAATTGAGACATGGATTGTGGAACCCAATATTAGGAATGTGGTCTTAATGTTTGGTATACTTAGTGTATATGGCACTTCTGGGTGTAAATAGCTCATTTACATTTTCAGGCAAGTGATCATAATGTTCGTGCAACCAAAAAAATACTCTTGGCTTATGCGATTAGGAGGTATCTTTCAGACTCTAATGTCAGTCTCTGAGTCACATACTGTATGCTACCCCATTTTAAATTGACATTTTAGTAATTTAGCAGACACTCTTATCCAGAGCAGCTTACAGTTAGTGCATTCTTCTTAAGACGGCTAGGTTATCAGAACTCACGATAAGACCCAGATACAGACAGCTAGAATCACAGATGGTTATTGACCCAAACAGCGGGAAGGCAAAAGACAGGTCAAGGGCAGGCAGAGGTCCGTAATCCAGGGCAGAGTCAGTAAGGTACAGAACGGCAGGCAGGCTCGGGGTCAGGGCAGGCAGAATAGTCAGAACCGGGGAAACTAGGAAACAGAAACTTGAGAAAATGGGAAACACGCTGGTAAGACCTGACAAGACGAACTAGCAACAGAGAACACAGATATAAATGAAAGGGGATAATGGGGAAGATGGGCGACACCTGGGGGGTTGGAGACAAGCACAAAGACAGGTGAAACCGATCAGGGTGTGACATAGGTGGGACAACTACATAGCTCAGTTATAGTAAGTTAATTGTTCCTCAATAAAGTAGCTATCAGCAAAGTTAGTGTCAGTAATTTCATATTTATTTTTAATCCCCACCTGAGACCGGGGTTCAACCCCCACATCCTCCCTTACTAAGTGCAAAACAATGTTATTGTTTACATTTTTTTTAAACCACACTAAATTGATACTTCATGGTAGTACCTCGTGACAGAGTGAATGCCAAATCGAGAGCTGGCCAGTGATCATGCGAAATTGGGTTCTCGGTTCTGAGATTAACCTCATAGCGGTATTTCATTCATTAGAAAGTCACTCGGAAAGAGGAATGGAGGCTTAAAATGTGTATATATATTTTTTTTATATATTCAGGCAGGTGGGAAAAAACTGTAGGAAGGGTGAACACAGGAATCAAACCCCGGTCTCCAATGGGGATTTTGGTATATGTGACATGTGCAGGGAGTGTTAGAACTCCACCACAGTTCTGCATGAATGGAGGCCCTCTTGGCTATGTCTGTGGTACTTGTGATGTGATGTCATCCCATCCCATCCTCTCTTCTGTCTCTGACTCATGTATTTCCACAGGTTGGCTTCCGGAAGGGCGGCATCCAGCTCCTCAGTCCCCTGGGCAGGAGGACGCAGATGGAGGTGGTGCTGGCTGGCGTGCTGCTTGCCTCTCTCCTCGCCCTGTTCGGATGTGCCGTCACACTGGGCATACGCTACAACAAAGGTGAGAGGCTTTTGGTTACACGCACACACGCATGCATGCAAATACACACTCATACATGAGCACATACACACATGTGTTACATCTTTATAATACGGCTTATAATATGTTATGGTCTCTCTGTGTATCAACATTTCAACTGGCTGGTGTTTAGCAGTATCGTGACGAATGATTATTAAGACATTATGGGGCCGTACATGCTTGTGACAAAAGTCTTGTGACAATACATTATAACAACATCATGAAGCATTATACCAGCAGGCTTCATAAAGCATTACAGAATTCTGTTTTTCTACCTTGACACCAGACCCAGCGCGGAGCCTGTGTCTGACCGAGGCCTGTATTACGGTGGCCAGTAAGATCGTAGAGGCCCTGGACCGCAGCGCCGACCCCTGCCAAGACTTCTACCAGTATGCCTGCGGGGGCTGGGTCCGCAAGAACCCCCTCCCTGATGGACGCTCTCGCTGGAGCACCTTTAACAGCATCTGGGACCAGAACCAGGCTGTCCTTAAACACCTGCTGGGTGAGTTGGAACCAAACACATGCACACACATGCACAAACATACCGTATTACCATATCAAAATATGGAAGTCATCTACTGATTAGTGGTACAATTTGGTGACAGTTGAGTGTCTAAACGTGTCTGAACAGGATTGTTGTCTGAAAAGCATCGAAACAATGTTTGTATTGATGGGGAAATGAAGGTGTTGTAAAAGATAAATGCGAACTTCAGCATCTAAACATCACACAGAAAACATCCACAGCCAAACTAATTTCATAAACCAGTCAAAATAGCAGGTTGTGCTGACAAAAAACAAAATGTAAGTTAGCGACCTAACAGCTAGACTTGTTTATAATGTACCACATCTCTGGTGAGCACAAGGAAATATAATATTGTTTCGAAAAGAGGTAAGCTAACAGCAGATATGTTCTTTATTATGGCAGCCATGTTTTTTTATGCTTGACAAGTGAAAACTCCCTAATCCCAGAATGCCATTCACTATAAGATGCAAATAAACAAAGTCAAAGTTGAAGAAGGCAGAAAATATTACTATAATAGAGGATTTATCAATAAATGGGGGCCAAACAAAGGAAAAGTTTATAAGCTAAATAAAACCCCTGGAAAGGGGGTTTGAGCTGTCAACCCTGAGTAACAAAAGTTACAATTTAAGTCAGTTGAGTGAATTATCCCTTCACCTCGTTTTGTTATAACATATTTGGTCTGATAAATGTTCACATGACAACCAGAATGCATTGTATGGTGTCAACAAATATAGCTAGAATTTAGCTTAGCGAATCATCAAACAGGCAAAGTGTCAACACAGGACTAAGATCTGGCTCCGACGCTAATCGGATGTGGCAGGGCTTGCAAACCATTACAGACTACAAAGGGAAGCACAGCTGAGAGCAGCCCAGTGATACAGACCTAACAGACAAGCTAAACCACTTCTATTCTCGCTTCGAGGCAAATAACACTGAAACATGCATGAGAGCACCTGCTGTTTTGGACGACTGTGTGATATCACACTCTGTACACAATCTGCAGCCGATGTGAGTAATACCTTTAAACAGGTCAACATTTTACAAGGCCGCAGGGCCAGACGGATTACCAGGACGTGTACTGCGAGCATGCACTGACCAACTGGCAAGTGTCTTCACTGACATTTTCAACCTCTCCCTGTCCGAGTCTGTAATACCAACATGTTTCAAGCAGACCACCATAGTCCCTGTGCCCAAGAACACTGAGGTAACCTGTCGAAATGACTACCGACCCGTAGCTCTTACGTCTATAGCCATGAAGAGCTTTGAAAAGCTAGTCATGGCACACATCAACACCATTATCCCAGAAACCCTAGACACACACCAATTTGCATACCGCCCTAACAGATCCACAGATGATGCAATCTCTATTGCACTCCACACTGCCCTTTCCCACCTGGACAAAAGGAACACCTATGTGAGAATGCTATTCATTGACTACAGCTCAGCTTTCAACACCATTGTGCCCTCAAAGCTCATCAATAAGCTACGGACCTGGGAACTAAACACCTCCCTCTGCAACTGGATCCTGGACTTACTGACAAGGCTGCCATGCTGATGGCACATCCGCCATGCTGATCCTCAACAAAGGAGCACCTCCACATTGTATTCTCAGTTCTTTCCTCTACTCCCACGACTCCAATCATTAAGTTTGCCGATGACACAACAGTGGTAGGCCTGATCACTGACAACAACGAGACAGCCTATAGGGAGGGGTTCAGAGACCTGGCCGTGTGGCGCCAGAACAACAACCTCTCCCTCATGGTCCTGTGTAGCTCAGCTGGTAGAGCATGGCGCTTGTAACGCCAGGGTAGTGTGTTCGATCCCCGGGACCACCCATACGTAGAATGTATGCACACATGACTGTAAGTCGCTTTGGATAAAAGCGTCTGCTAAATGGCATATATTATTATTATTATTATATTATTATTATTATTATTAACTACATCAAGAAAAAGGAGATGATTGTGGACTACAGGAAAATGAGGACTGAGCATGCTCCCATTCTAATCGACGGGCTGCAGTGGAGCAGGTTGAGAGCTTCAAGTTCCCTGGTGTCCACATCACCAACAAATTAACATGGTCCAAGCACACCAAGACAGTCGTGAAGAGGGCACGACCAAACCTATTCCCTCTCAGGAAACTGAAAATATTTGGCATGGGTCCTCAGATCCTCAAAAGGTTCTACAGCTGCACCATCAAGAGCATCCTGGCTGGTTGCATCACTGCCTGGAATGGCAACTGCTCGGCAAGGCACTACAGAGGGTAGTGTGTACGGCCGAAGCTTCCTGCTATCCAGGACCTCTATACAAGGCGGTGTCAGGAAGGCCCTAAAAAATGTCAAAGAATCCAGCCACTCTATTCATAGACTGTTCTCTCTGCTACCGCACGGCAAGCGGTACCAGAGCTTGGTTCCGTAAGTCTAGTTCCAAGAGGCTTCTAAACAGCTTCTACCCCCAAGCCATAAGACTCCTGAACATCTAATCAAATGGCTACCCAGACTATTTGTATTGCCCCCCCTCCTTTTACTCTTCTGCTACTCTCTGTTGTTATCTATGCATAGTCACTTTAAAAACTCTACATTCATGTACATATTACCTCAATTAATTTGTCAGTATCAGCAGATTAGGCCTACCCTGTAATTTTTGTAGTATGTCTATTATTAAGGATTCTGATGATAATTCCATACATGTAATACGTCATAGAATTGCATGAAATGTGTTTTATAAAAGGCATATTTTTTCCAGGATCCTCTTAAAATGTTTTCCTCTAGCGGGGGCTAAGCTGCTTCCCCTAACATGGATCTCAAGCCGCGCCTCTGATGTTGTGTAGCCTATTTCATTATGTTTGTGTTTTAAGTGTTTGACTCGGACAGTAAAGTTTTAATGTCACATGCGCAAGTACAGTGAAATGTCTTTCTTGCAAACTCAGAAGGCAACCACGCAATAGTCAATAACAATGTATTACTTGAAAATAAATATGAGAAATAAGAAATCTGAAATGCACAATAAAGTAAGTAAGTAAGCATACCATATACAGGAAATAGTCCGCTCCAATACCATACTTAAATATGCAGGGCTCCTGGAGTGATGGAGGTAGGGTAAGGGGACTAGGCTACAGAATATAAGAAACAGCGTAGCAAGAGCTTGCATGTGAGTGGGTGTACAGGTGTGTAGAGTCAGTATAAATGTGTGTGCATATTATGTGTGAGTGAGGAAATTATGGACTGAGTGTTTGTGTATGTTAGAGTGAGAGTGTGTGTGAGTGTGTAGGGCCATGTGAGAGTGTATAGAGACAGTGCAAATGTTGTAATTAAAGGTCAATAAAGATACAAGGTAATTAGCTATTTATCAGTTGTATTGCTTGGGGATAGAAGCTGTTCAAGAGCCTGTTGGTGTCAGACTTGATGCATCGGTACTCGTAGCGATTTTAGTATGTAAATGTTGATGAGGCAAACTCCCCCAATTTTTTGGGGGATCGATGCCAGCAAAATCACTAGACAAAACAACATTAAACAATACATTCATTCCACTATAACGGTGACAAACGGTGCCAACAAACTGTTAGGGCCTACGTAAAGCTGTCCCAACGGCAGAGCTTTCTTTTCAGCACCATGGAGTGAATCCTACTCCTGGCTATCAGCGGAGCCTTGTCTTGCAGTAAACAGTTCATTCAGCCTCATGTACTGCATTTAAAAAAACAGCTGATATGGTTGACTTGCTTAAACAAATGTGATTTCGACTGACAATTGAGATGTACAAACTATGGCAATTGAGATGTACAAACTATGGCATAAGGGAATGGCGAGCGGGTAAGAGGCACTCTTAGAGACATTAATGAGAAAGAGGACGGACGTAGTCAATATATAATAATTTGTTCAGCATTTATTTAAATCTACAGCGACAGAACATTCAGAACATGGGCCGTTCTTACAGTATTCTCCCTGTACACCAAGTCAGAACCGTAGGATAATTAAAGGGGGCATATAAGCAGACAATGAAAGCTCTTACAAAATGCAATGATTACCTTTCTCTAAAACAGACTATAGGCTACATGTGCACCACCATGTCAGGAAAGTAGGCTAAATTAAGAGGGGAGAAAGGGGCCAAATTATTAAGGTGAGGCACATGGGCTACTAACAGCTTACAACACAAAATACACTTAGTATTACTTTCTTAGCTACAGCAGATATATCTCCCTGGCATATTACGTGATTATGCAGCAGCATTTTTGGACGCGGCGGTCCTTCTTGTGTGTAAATGTTGTCATCAAACTTTGTCATCAAAGTCTAGCATTCTCTGGATTTATGGTGCTTTCAAGACAACTGGGAACTCTGGGGGAAAAACTATATAGAATCATGATGTTAGTGATCTTCAGGTTGCAGCTCTAGAAAGAGGTCCGAGTTCCCGACTTGGAATTCCGAGTTGGATGACCGTTCAAAATGTATTTTCCCAGTGGGAGCAATTTTTTTTCAGACTTCCCAGTTGTCTTGAACTCACTGAAGTCTGAGATTTCCCAGTTCAGAGTTTCCAGTTGTTTTGAACGCGGCAGAAGTCATGCTGAATTGACTTCATTGTCCAATATATTCAACCTTTTCTGGCCCATGGTGTTGTATGTTAATGTTTAGCCTTTTAAGCTTGAAAAGAAAGAGACCCTTAAACACAGATGTGAAGCAGGCTTGTGATTGCTTTGCAAGCTTAGTTAGCCACCGATTCCTTCCAAACCACTCATTGTTGAATTTGTGATTTCCTTGTGTAATGTTAATGGCCAATGAGCACCGATACATTTTATCTAGAATTTCTCTTCATATGACAAGGATTGAACAGGATTTTCAAGTAAATTGTCGACATGATTCATGATGACGACTGCTTGTCTAGCTTGCTACCTAAGGTTTAGAGAGTATGATGTTGACATGATCAGTCCAATCAAAGCTATGGGAGGTATAATGTGATTTCACGTTGCCAATGACCTTGAGCTTTCCTGGATGGGCACTTCTAATGTAACCATGGCAGCACCCAAGGTGCATGAATTTTCAAGCTTTCCCCATAGATGTTGCCGTTACATAATGACAGAACACTGATCCAATCACGGTGCAACTAGAGAACATTACCAACCCCTATGCTCTGTATTTTCCGCTGCCTGCCCCACCACCACAGAAAGCCCTGAGCTAGGCTGAAACACCTGCATTTTGGAGCTTCCTTACTCAAGAAAGCAAAAAACAGACCATGTTTGTATTGTATTAACTTCAATAACTCAATATATTTTTTTTACATTGTTTGCAAACTAATGTGAGACACAATACCAAAATAACATACAAGACAGACAGCAAAGAAACCAATTATATTGATTTATTTATATTTAGCTAAACAGATGGGGCCCAAAACAGGCCCTGAATGACAGGTCACCACTGACCGGTACCTCTTGCCATGTGGCAGCACAGAAAATAGTGTATGGCTTGGGTGGTTGGGGTCTTTGACAATTTTCTGGACCTTCTTTTCACACCGCCTGATATCGAGGTCCTGGATGGCAGGGAATTCGGCCCCAGTGATGTACTAGGCTGTCCGCACAACTCTCTGTAGCATAGCGCTATGCGATCCAGGGTGGTGCTATTGCAATACCAAGCAGTGATGCAGCCAGTCAATATGTTTTGTGGTACAGCTGTAGAACCTTTTCAGGATTTGAGGGACCATGACAAACTTTTTCAACCTCCTGAGGGGGAGAGGTCCTGTCGAGCCTTCTTCACGACTGTGCGTGTGTGCTTGGATCATTTTAAGTCTTTAGTGATTTGGACATAGAGGAACTTTAAGCTGTCTACCTGCTCCACTGCCACCCCGTTGATGTGGATGGGGATGTGCTCGCCCCCCGTTTCCTGTAGTCCACGATCAGATCCTTCGTCTTGCTGATGTTGAGGGAGAAGTTGTTGCTCTGGCACCACACTGCTAGGTCACAGACCTCCATGTAGGCTGACGCACCATTGCCGGTGATCAGGCCTACCACCGTCGTGTCGTCAGCAAACTTGATGATGATGTTGGAATCGTGCATGTCCACACAGTCGTAAACAGGGAGTACAGGAGGGGACTAAGAACACACCCCTGTGGGGCCCTTGTGTTAAGGGTTGACCCGTCAGGTAGTCCAGGATCCAGTTGCAGAGGGAAGTGTTCAGAGTCCTAAACTTGGAGGGGATAATGGTGTTGAACACTAAGCTGTAGTCAATGAACAGCATTCTCGCATAAGAGGAATGCCTATCTGGGTGGGTGAGGACAGTGTGGAGAGCAATTGAGATTGCGTCATCTATGGATCTATTGTGGCGGTATGCAAATTGGAGTTGGTCTAGGGTGGTTGGGATGGTGGAGTTAATGTTTATGATTACCAGCCACTCAAAGCACTTCAGATGATAGAAGTGAGTGCTACAGGGCGGTAATTATTGTGGCATGAACCCTTAGAGTTCTTAGGAACAGGGATGATTGTGGTCATTTTAAAACGTGGGTATTACAGACTGGAACAAGGAGAGGTTGAAAACCGTGAATATGCCTGCCAGCTGATCTGCTCATGCTGGACTACTGTTGGAGCCCACGGCCTTGCGGGTGTTGACCTGATTTAAAGACCCTTCTCACATCGGCCTCGGAGAACGAGATCACCCAGTCCTCTGGGTCGGTGACAGCCCTCACATCCAGCTCAATTTTGTCAAAGCGTGCATTGAGTTTGTCTGGTAGAGAGACATGGTTGGGCAGATCATGGTTGGGTCTTCCTTTGTAATCAGTAATGGACTCTAGCCCCTGCCACATGCGTTGGGCGTCGGAGCCTGTGTATTATAATTCCACTTTATTCCTATATTGTCCTTTTGCTCGTTTGGTGACTCTGCGGAGGTCATAGCGGGCCTTCTTGTAGTTATTCCTGTCTTCGGTCGTAGAGTCAGGGTTGTCTATGATAGCTCTGTGTGCGGTAGTCCTGCTCTTTAGTTTTGCTCCAAACTCTGTTAATCCAGGGCTTTTGATTGGGGAAGCTCCCCCCCCCTGCATTTGCTAATGAAGCTGGTGACGGAGGTGGTTAGCTCGTCGATGTTATCGACAGAGTCTTGGAACATATTCCAATCAACGCTAGCAAAGCAGTCCTGTAGCATACCCTCTGATTCTGGTGACCATTTCTCAACGGAGCGAATTGCGGGTACTTCCTGTTCCAGCTTCTGCTTGTAAACAGGAAGCAAGAGTACGTAGTCATGATCTGATTTGCCGAATGGCAGATGAGGGGGGGGGGGGGGCCTTGTATGCTTGCTTGTGGGTAGAGTAGCAGTTGTCTAGGACTTCATCGCCCCTAGTGGCATTGGAGATGTGTTGATGGATGTTGGGTATCACGTGTCTTAGGGACGCCAAATTAAAATCACTGGCAACCAGAAAGGAAGCCTCTGGATGTAGGGTTTCCTGCTTGTTTATAGCCATGTACAGTTCATTAAGCGTCAGCTTGTTATTTTTATTGTCCTGAGGTAGAATGTATACAGCAGTCACGATAACAGCTGAAAACTCCCCCGGGAGGTAGAAGGGATGGCATTTGACCACCAGGTATTCCAAGAAGGGTGAACAGTGAGTCGACACTTCCACCGTGCTGGAATTAGTACACCAGTTGGAGTTGATGAAGAGGCAAACCCCTCCCTCCTTCAATTTCCACAACTCCACTGTCCTGTCCACACGGTGAATGGAGAATCCATAGCCGTATCTTGTCTGAGAGACATGTTTCCGAAAAGCAAAGAATATTGCAGTTCCAAGAGTCCCCTTTCAAGCAAATCCACGATCGGAGGTCATCCATCTTATTGTCAAGTGACTTAGCCAGTAGAATGGAGGGAAGAGGTGGCCGGTTTTCCCTTTGCCTTAATCTCACCAGGATGTCCCCTCTCTTGCCTCTGTAACGCCGGCATTTCCTCTTGGGTAGCCCGAGATTTGGGTTGGAATTACAGAAAGAGCCCAGGGCAGATGAGTCTAAGTAGAAGCCGGATTTGGGGTAAGTAACTGCCGATCTGATGGTCAAGATTTGTTGTTGGTTGTAAGAAATAATAGCAGATACATTTTGTGAAAAAATAGTAAAAATAAACAACAAAATAATCACAAAATAAACAACAAAACGGAAGCCATCCAGTTTTGTCAGCGGGGTTGTAAGCGGATGTAACTTGTGTAGTTGTGCTGCCTACTTGGCAAATGGCCTAATAACGGGCTTGTTTTCCAAGGGAAATTTGTAGTGTTTCTTGGTCGCATTTATTCTGCGTTGTGTTAAATGATGCAATGTGATTGCACTAATTTTCACTTAAATATGTTGTGGTATTTTTACTGGAAAATGTTGGTCCAGCCATTTTTACTCATGCCCAGCCACACAGCAATTTTTTGCCTACGCCACTGGAGCAGGCTAGTCAGCATTTACAGTACGTTGTGTTTTTTTAGGCCAGCTGATTCAGCTTGTCTTGCTAAGTGGGCAGAACAGGGATGAATACCAAATGGCACCCTATTCCCTTTATAGTGCTTTTTACTAGGGCCCTTGTGTACTATAAATGGAATAGAGTGCCATTTGGGACACAACCCAGACCTGGGAATGCAGGCCACTCACAGATGCAGTTCTGATGAATACCTGGCTACCTCCGGTGCCAGTTATTGTAAATGTAAATTTTCACTTGTCTGACCGCTTGCATGCTGACGAGTTTCTCACACAACTGGCCTATCTGGGTGATGTTTTTTCTCGCCTGAATGATCTGAATCTAGGAACTATATTCAATGTGCGGGACACAATTGAGGCTATGATTAAGAAGTTGGAGCTCCCCTCTGTCTGCATTACGAAGAACAACACAGAGGTCCTTCCATCATTGTATGATTTTTATGTGTGCAAATGAACTCAAGATTACATACAATGTCAAATGTGATATAGCAAAGCACCTGAGTGAGTTGGGTGTGCTGTTACGCAGGTACTTTCCCGAAACGGATTACACAAACAACTGGATTTGTTATCCCTTCCATGCCCTTCCTCCAGTCCACTTACCGATATCTGAACAGGAGAGTCTCATTGAAATTGCAACAAGCGGCTCTGTGAAAACTTAATTTAATCAGAAGCCACTGCCAGATTTCTGGATCAGACTGCACTCAGAGTATCCTGAATTGGCAAATCGCACTGTTAAGACACGGATGCCCTTTGCAACCACGTACCTACACTACCGTTCAAAAGTTTGGGGTCACTTAGAAATGGTTACTGTACACCTATATAGAAAAAATAATCTGCCATTTACAGCTACAATAGTCATTTACAACATTAACAATGTCTACACTGTATTTCTGATCCATTTGATGTTATTTTAATGGATAAAAAAAGGACATTTCTAAGTGACCCCAAACTTTTGAACGGTAGTGTATGTGAGAGTGGCATGAAATTCTCGACTTTCACTGGCATGAAAACTAAATACAGGCACAGGCTGTGTGGAAAATGAACTAAGACTGAGAATCTCTCCAATACAACCCAACATTGCAGAGTTATGTGCATCCTTTCAAACACACCCTTCTCATTAACCCGTGGTGATTTATTCACAAGTTTAAATAAATAGCTAAATTATTGATTATTAATTGTGCCCTGGTCCTATAAAAGCTCTTTGTCACGTCCCACAAGCCAGGTAATGACAAACTCACACTCATTCTTATGTTTAATAAATGTATATTGTGGGTGTGGCAGGCTTACAATGATGGCAAAAAAAACAACATTTGAGAGTGCGCTGGCCCTGGTGCTAGAGGGGGTACGCAGCTGGAGGTTGAATGTTTGAAAGGGTACGGGACTATAAAACATTTGGGAAACACTGCTCCAGACCACCGCAAGGGGGAGGTAGAGGGATGATTTTGGGTCCCAAGGCGCTAATGTATCTCTACCTAAATTAATGAATTGTGCACGACTTCAAGCCGAGCTGTTATCCAACAATTATTATTATTATTAACCCTGCATTATACTTATAAAAAGCCCCCTAAGGAGCTTACATTTTGCATTTTACATTTCAAACTCAATACCACAGAGCGGATTTGCCCTAACGAAAAATGTATCAACCCCTACAAATATGTTCATTCATTTTTAACCCTGCATTATAATTGTATAAAAGTCCCTTTAGATATTATTTTAGAATCCTCCAATCCTCTAAATTTTTATTAGATCTACAGGGACGTTTTATTGATCTGCAAGTATTTGCATTTAGTGAGTTCCGAGAGCCATGTCATACCAATTATTATTGGATTATTCACCATGACAACCACCTGTTAGTATAACATTGAAAGTTATGTGTTTAAAAAAAAACAATCAAATTCAATCATATATTTGTACCACCTATAGATGCTGTTTTATTATTTACAGTAGGGATGGACAGCTGGAGGCATTTTGTTTTTCACAAGCGTAGCAGGCTGTGATTTCTGCAAACAAGGTTTCCATGATGGGCTATTAACAGGACAATACTCTTCATACCTCCATTTATTTAAAAAAGGATGGTCTAATAGCTCGGCTAGGTGTAAAACAAAAAAATCCCCCCAACTTGCAATGTATCAAGTGCTCTAAAGTAACATTTCTAATTCCAAACCTCATGCAACCTCACAATGTTGGATAAGCATATACTGTACAGTATTTGTTCAACATCTTTATGGTTTTGTTAATAAAATAATGATAAAAATACTCTTTCAAAATGCAGATGTTTATTTCAACTACTGTACATTTCAGCTACATTTTAGTTCCACTTCCCCCCAGCTCCGCAATCACGGGTAAAACCTTGCTAAGATGATCAATGTATTTGTTGCATTGTTGTATCCTCCCTCAAATACACAGGCATTGAGCATGTTGCTCTACCAACGAGAGAAGGTAGCATCGAGACCAGAGAATGTCCCAAAACCTTGTACCATGTCCGAGAGAGAGGGTATAGACTCCACATGGCTAGAGATGTATAAAAGATTGTCTACGTATAAGTTGATAGTTATGTTTCCCCTTAATATTCCCTTAATCCTCTCCTCCGCCCACAGGGCGAGAGCAAGAGGCTCAATATCCATCTCAAATAGGAAAGGGGATAAACAGCAACCCTGCCTGGCCCCCCTGGGAGAGGGAAGTAGATGTAAGTAACATTGTTGATGCGAACAGAAGCCACTGGGGACGAGTACAAAATCTTATTTGAGGAAAGGAATGAGAGGCCAAACCCAAATCTTTCTAGTACTGTAAATAGATATTCCCACTCAACCCAGTCGAAAGCCTTTTCAGCATCAAGAGAGATGACAACCTCTGGCTGTAGAGTTGAGTGTGCAGAATAAAGAATGTTAAATAGCTGGCGCATATTGTATAAAGATTGCCTACCTGAGATAAATCCGGTTTGGTCAGAGCTAATTATATTAGGCATCACTGTCTCTAAAGGGTGCAAGAGGACATTAGTGAGCATTTTATAATCGCAGCACCAAAGGCTTATACGGCGTTGTGAGCCACAGTCTAGGGATTCTTGTCTTTTTTTAAGCAAAACCAAAAGAGCTTTACTGCTCTGCATGGACTGGATTGCCAGATTAGCTTCATCACTTATTGAGGCATCCATGTTGGTTTGTTCAGCTGAGTTGCGATGTGGGATGTCCACATTGTCTAGAAATGCATGCATAGGAGATGTCAGGAAGAGCCTCTGATGAGTAAAGAGCAGAATAGAATTGCTTAAGTTGATTGTTGATTTCTTTGGGATTAGTAGAAGTTAAATCAGCTGCAACACAGATTTCAGGTACGGTGCTGCTCGCAGCAGATTGTCGAACCTGTTGAGATAACAACTTGCCAGGTTTCTCTCCGTGTTCATAGAATTTTTGCCTCAACTTAAACAGAAGCTGCTCTGTTTGTTTGAAAGATTGTCAAATTCCGATTGGTGTATCAGTAGTTGAAGAGGCATATCTAGAATGAGTTGAGATACACTGCCGTTCCAAAGTTTGGAGCCACTTAGAAATTCCTTGTTTTTTAAAGAAAATAAATGTTGGTCCGTTAACATAATATCAAATTGATCAGAAATACAGTGTCGACATTGTTAATGTTGTAAATGACTATTGTACCTGGAAACGACTGATTTTTAATGGAATATCTACATAGGCGTACAGAGGCCCATTATCAGCAAGCATCACTCCTGTGTTCCAATGGCACGCTGTGTTAGCTAATCCAAGTTTATAATTTTAAAAGGCTAATTGATCATTAGAAAATGCTTTTGCAATTATGTTAGCACAGCTGAAAACCTTTGTTTTGATTAAAGAAGCAATAAAACTTGCTGTCACGTTCGTCATAGTGAGGAGACGAAGGCGCAGCGTGATATGAATACATATTTTTTAATTGACGAAGAACACTAAACAAACTAACAAAACAAACGTGAAGCTAATACAACGAGTGCTGACATGCAACTACACAGACAATAACCCACAAAACCAAACTGGAAATGGCAACCTAAATAGGATCCCCAATCAGAGACAACGATAAACAGCTGTCTCTGATTGGGATCCAATTCCGGCCACCATAGACCTATAATAAACCTAGACTAACAAAACCCCTAGATATACAAAAAAAACCTAGACAGGACAAACAAGCATACCCACCCTCGTCACACCCTGACTTGACCAAAAGAAAACATAGAAAACTAAGGTCAGGGCGTGACACTTGCCTTCTTTAGACTAGTTGAGTATCTGGAGCATCAGCATTTGTAGGTTTGATTACAGGATCGAAATGGACAGAAACAGCCCTTTATTTCGAAACTTGTCAGTCTATTCTTGTACTGAGAAATGAAAGCTATTCCATGCGAGAAATTGCCAAGAAACTGAAGATCTCGGACAACGCTGTGTACTACTCCCTTCAAAGAACAGCGTAAACTGGATGGACAAAGAATGTGCTTTTCTTTCAAAGACAAGGACATTTCGAAGTGACGCCAAACTTTTGAATGGTAGTGTGGCTCCGATAAGTGTTTGGTGTGCTGTTTGTTGTCATATGCTGTGTATGAAATAATTCAGCCCCTTAGAAATGCTTTTAACGACTCCCACACAGTAGAGTGAGACACGTCAGGGGTGCAGTTGATCTGATATGTCTTTTTTAAAGGCACTACAGGATAGTAGTTTGTCAAGTCGCCACGCGCTTTGGGACACAGTTCTGTCCGGAAAGCGAATATCTAGCTGAACAGGGCTATGGTCTGAGATAATGATGCTGTGATATTGGCTATTAGTTACAAAAGGAAGAATTCTATTGTCCAGCAGGGAAAAGTCAAGCCTAGAGTATGAGCGGTGTACTGGAGAGAAAGGGGAGTACTGTTTAGCTAGCAGTGGGATTGCTCCTCCTGCATTGATCCAAAAAATTATATGATTCTAGAAATTAGTTGATTATTGCGCCTGATTTTGAAATCATATTGTTGGGCTTCGGTCTGGATCTGTCTCGACTTGGATGCAATACACATTTGAAATCTCCGCCCACGATAAAATGATGAGTTAAGGTCAGGAAGTGTTGCGATGAGGTCAGAGAAAAATTGTGTTTCATCCCAATTAGGACCATAGAGGTTAGCCAGAATAACCTGTGTGCTAAACAATTTCCTCATCACTATAATATATCTGCCATTAGTATCTGAAATTACTTTGGAGGAGACAAACTGGGTGCATTTTTTGATAAGGATGGCTGCCCCTCTGGCCTTAGCACCAAAGTTGGAGTGAAATATTTGGTCTACCCATCCTCTCTTGTTTATCATGGTCGCTAGACCAGAAATGGGTCTCTTGGAGAAAAACAATGTCTGAACTTAAGGACTTAAGATGAGCGTAACACTCGGCTACACTTGACCACCTGGTTAATTCATTTCACGTTCCAGCTGATAAAGCATGTGGAGCCCAGAATATATAGTAATCAGAAATGAATGTTAGTGCAATCACATGGCCAGTGTGCTGAAAGGTCAAAGTAATAAAATATAAAGAAAATAAAAAGCTGCTAAGAACAACAAAATACTCAGAAAAGCTTGGACCCCTATGCTGGCCTTCCCCCTGTTGGAAGGCTGCTATATTTACCTCTCCTAGACTAGACCAAAATGCTACCATGTTAAACTGAACCTCTGTAGAGCTCTATCCAGGGCGAACATAATAAAGTTTAAACCGACGGAAGGGATTCATTCTGGATTCATTCTGATTCACCTCAGTTATCTAAGATAACTTATGCATATTTAAAGTATAGTAAAACAATATATAAAAAATGTGGTATATTTTGTCCCCCCTAGTGATATACACTGCTCAAAAAAATAAAGGAAACACTTAAACAACACAATGTAACTCCAAGTCAATCACACTTCTGTGAAATCAAACTGTCCACTTAGGAAGCAACACTGACAATAAATGTCACATGCTGTTGTGCAAATGGAATAGATAACAGGTGGAAATTATAGGCAATTAGCAAGACACCCCCAATAAAGGAGTGGTTCTGCAGGTGGTGACCACAGACCACTTCTCAGTTCCTATGCTTCCTGGCTGATGTTTTGGTCACTTTTGAATTCTGGCAGCACTTACACTCTACTGGTAGCATGAGACGGAGTCTACAACCCACACAAGTGGCTCAGGTAGTGCAGCTCATCCAGGATAGCACATCAATGCGAGCTGCGGCAAGAAGGTTTGCTGTGTCTGTCAGCGTAGTGTCCAGAGCATGGAGGCGCTACCAGGAGACAGGCCAGTATATCAGGAGATGTGGAGGAGGCTGTAGGAGGGCAACAACCCAGCAGCAGGACCATTACCTCCGCCTTTGTGCAAGGAGGAGCAGGAGGAGCATTGCCAGAGCCCTGTAAAATGACCTTCAGCAGGCCACAAATGTCCATGTGTCTGCTCAAATGGTCAGAAACAGACTCCATGAGGGTGGTATGAGGGCCCGACGTCCACAGGTGGGGGTTGTGCTTACAGCCCAACTGTGCAAGACGTTTGGCCATTGCCAGAGAACACCAAGATTGGCAAATTCGCCACTGGCGCCCTGTGCTCTTCACAGATGAATGCAGGTTCAAACTGAGCACATGTGACAGAGTCTGGAGACGCAGTGGAGAACGTTCTGCTGCCTGCAACATCCTCCAGCATGACCGGTTTAGCGGTGGGTCAGTCAGGGTGTGGGGTGGGGTGGCATTTCTTTGGGACCCTCCATGTGCTCGCCAGAGGTAGCCTGACTGCCATTAGGTACCGAGATGAGCTCCTCAGACCCCTTGTGAGACCATATGCTGGTGCGGTTGGCCCTGTGTTCCTCCTAATGCAAGACAATGCTAGACCTCATGTGGCTGGAGTGTGTCAGCAGTTCCTGCAAGAGGAAGGCATTGATGCTATGGACTGGCCCGCTCGTTCCCCAGACCTGAATCCAATTGAGCACATCTGGGACATCATGTCTCGCTCCATCCACCAACGCCACGTTGCACCACAGACTGTCCAGGAGTTGGCGGATGCTTTAGTCCAGGTCTGGGAGGAGATCCCTCAGAAGATCATCCGCCACTTCATCAGGAGCATGCCCAGGCGTTGTAGGGAGGTCATACCGGCACGTAGAGGCCACACACACTATTGAGCCTCATTTTGACTTGTTTTAAGGTCATTATATCAAAGTTGGATCCGCCTGTAGTGTGGTTTTCCACTTTAATTTTGAGTGTGACTCCAAATCCAGACCTCCATGGGTTGATAAATTTGATTTCCATTGATCATTTTTGTGTGATTTTGTTGTCAGCACATTCCACTACGTAAAGAATAAAGTATTTAATAAGAATATTTCATTAATTCAGATCTAGGATGTTTTATTTTAGTGTTCCCTTTATTTTTCTGAGCAGTGTATGTCCCCCCTTAGGTATCAACTTGGCTAATTATTACCCTGCCACCTAGCACCGTTGCTGTACAGCGCCAGCTAGTTGGTAAAAGCTAATTGTGCCATGTATTGTAAATAAAATACTATTCAAACTATATTGTCCTTGTGAGAATGTCACCCTATACATACCATCCTTGTTCATAACGTTAAGTTACTGGATACATTTTTTGGGAGGGCAGCAGGGTGGAGGCACGTTTCTAATCAAGTTATGAATTCACTAGTTGGTCCTTGGTCGCGTTAGAATGTCTAGAGCAGGGTCACAGTATGTGCCCACAATGGCTAGTTAGTATTATGTTGCATGTCCTCCTGTGGATGTACAGTGCCTTGCGAACGTATTCGGCCCCCTTGAACTTTGCGACCTTTTGCCACATTTCAGGCTTCAAACATAAAGATATAAAACTGTATTTTTTTGTGAAGAATCAACAACAAGTGGGACACAGTCATGAAGTGGAACGACATTTATTGGATATTTCAAACTTTTTTAACAAATCAAAAACTGAAAAATTGGGCGTGCAAAATTATTCAGCCCCTTTACTTTCAGTGCAGCAAACTCTCTCCAGAAGTTCAGTGAGGATCTCTGAATGATCCAATGTTGACCTAAATGACTAATGATGATAAATACAATCCACCTGTGTGTAATCAAGTCTCCGTATAAATGCACCTGCACTGTGATAGTCTCAGAGGTTCGTTAAAAGCGTAGAGAGCATCATGAAGAACAAGGAACACACCAGGCAGGTCCGAGATACTGTTGTGAAGAAGTTTAAAGCCGGATTTGGATACAAAAAGATTTCCCAAGCTTTAAACATCCCAAGAAGCACTGTGCAAGCAATAATATTGAAATGGAAGGAGTATCAGACCACTGCAAATCTACCAAGAACTGGCCCGTCCTTTCTAAACTTTCAGCTCATACAAGGAGAAGACTGATCAGAGATGCAGCCAAGAGGCCCATGATCACTCTGGATGAACTGCAGAGATCTACAGCTGAGGTGGGAGACTCTGTCCATAGGACAACAATCAGTCGTATATTGCACAAATCTGGCCTTTATGGAAGAGTGGCAAGAAGAAAGCCATTTCTTAAAGATATCCATAAAAAGTGTCATTTAAAGTTTGCCACAAGCCACCTGGGAGACACAACAACCATGTGGAAGAAGGTGCTCTGGTCAGATGAAACCAAAATTGAACTTTTTGGCAACAATGCAAAACGTTATGTTTGGCGTAAAAGCAACACAGCTCATCACCCTGAACACCCTATCCCCACTGTCAAACATGGTGGTGGCAGCATCATGGTTTGGGCCTGCTTTTCTTCAGCAGGGACAGGGAAGATGGTTAAAATTGATGGGAAGATGGATGGAGCCAAATACAGGACCATTCTGGAAGAGAACCTGATGGAGTCCACAAATTAATATAATTGATTCAGAGTTTGTTTTGATATTTCAACCTGAGTGTCCTGATCGTGTCTGGTGTGGGGGTACAAAATCAACATGCATGTGTCCGGTTTGATCAGAATGTCACATAATCACATTAACCTCTGTTCTCATCCATCTTTTCATCTTCTTCCCTCCCCCTCTTTTTCTCTACTACTTTAGAGAACGGCACATTCAACTCCAGCAGTGATGCCGAGAGGAAGACCCAGTTCTACTACCTGTCCTGTCTCAACGAGCAGCACATCGAGGAGCTGGGAGCCACGCCCCTCATTGACCTCATCGCAAAGGTCAGCTTTGCTTCAGACACCGCCCCCTTCACACACACACACTGCATCCCAATAAACTCTCATTTCTCCAAAAGTGTGTATACTTCAAGGATTTGAAAGGGAATGGTTTGTACATGGAAACTCCCTCGTGGCCAGAGTCAAGATCCCTTTCTAAGTCAAAATACAAGCCTATGCAACATTAATAAATGAAAACAGTTCTGTAGTAATGCGGTTTGTGCAGTAGGCTATAGACACAGTACATTTTCACTCCGTATTGGCTATGCTTGAATTGCCCTGCAATATTGATCTTCTCAGACCACTGTATATGATCACACTGGTAACAGATAACAGATTGTACTACTTGTGAGGCACAGCTAGGAGAGCACAATATATATATATATATTGTGGCAAAGAAGGGGGTCGAGTGATAAGTGGCAGATATGTGAGAGCAGAACTAATAAACGGGCTCTGCCCGATCACTAAAATAGCCACCCCTGTCAGAACTACAGATCACAAAATGGCCGACCGCCAAAACTACAAGTCCCAGAAGCAAGGGGAACCCTCAGAAGGTGGAGCTGACTCACAGATAAAGGGTCAAGAAAAACCAGGAAGAGGAAGAGAGAGTGCTGGAAGGAGCTATGAACAATAGAGAAAGAGACTATAGAGATTGGCTGGATTTACCGTGTATGAGCTGGATTGTTTTGGACTTACCTGTTGGCGTTTGGACCTGGACCTACCGAGAACCCGATTCGTGTACCGAACCCTGCTATCCTTGACCTCGCCTACGGCCTGGGTGGACCAGGATGGAGAAACAAACACACAGGTACTGTCCTGTTCGAAAGAACTCTCATTCTTGGGTGATTTGGTGACAGTTTACCACTTAGTTTGTGACAAACGCTCCTAACCTTGAAGAGGTTTGCCACACGTGGTGGAGGATGCGGGCATGGACTAACATACCACTGATTAGGTAGAAGGAAAAAATAAATAAATGTTCAGTTAGCACTCCAAGGGGAGTCAGTTTTTTTTGTTTTGGCTGGTTAGGACAGTTTTTCAGGAAAATGAGTATGGAGGGAGCCATACAGGCCCTGTTACAAGCGGCGGCCGCCCAACAAGAGGCAACTAGAGCTCAGCAAATAGTTCTTCAGGATGCAATGTGAATGTATCAGGACACGTTACAGATCCAGCACCGCACCAACCAGCTGCTCATGGAAGAGCAAGAGAGAAACACCCGGGAGTTAAGAGAAGGCCTAAAGGGGCTAGCGGACCAAATTGGGGCTCAATTACCAGCTGAAAATACCCAGAGGAGGGCCAATCATTTTCTTCAAAAAATGACAGCGCAGGACGATGTGGAAGCATATCTTACCACCTTCGAAAGGACGGCAGAGAGGGAGAAGTGGCCGAAAGAAGAATGAGCAGGGCTTCTGGCACCATATCTGGCAGGGGACGCTCAAAAAGCTTATCTCGACCTGGAGTTGAAAGATGCACAGGATTACGATAAACTAAAGGGGGAGATCCGGACTAGACTGGGAGTGACCGATACCGTGAGGGCACACCGCTTCCACCAGTGGTCCTACCGACCGGGACAAACCCCACGAACACAGATGTTCGACTTGATTCACCTGGCACGGAAATGGTTGCGACCAGAGACCCGGTCATCCTCCGAGATTGTCGAGACCATCGTACTCAACCAGTTTCAGCGAGGTCTACCCCAAGAAGTGAGACGATGGATTGGCCAGAACGAGGTACTTTCCGCCAACCATCTCGTGGGCCTGGTTGAACGGTATTGTACAGCAAGAACAGCTGAGCAGGCACAGGAGGAAAGATTCCCGTTCCCCAGGCATGGGCTAACCAGCAGACAGGGTAAGGCTGTCCCAACATATAGAGGGGGAAGAGAGCAGCGTGGGGCCATGAGGAAAGAATCAGAATCAGGCCGAGACACTAAGGGAAAAAACGGAAACCGGGACTGGGTGTTGAGGGGGTCTCCCCCCCCGAAACCCTATTATCTGTTACAATTGTAATCAACCAGGACATATTGCAGCCTACTGCCCTATTAAAGAAGAGCCAATGCAATGTAACCTTGGTGAAAATGAAGATGATATACGGTATGCATGTCCTGTTGTAACCACTGTACTTGAAAGATCCAGAAACGATCATATGTGCAGGTTGAAGGGAAAGAGGTTGAAGCACTGCTGGATTCCGGCAGTATGCTAACCCTGGTCGTTGCAGGCCTAGTGCCGACTCATAAACTGGATACAAGACAGGATATCAGTGTTACATGCATTCATGGGGATACCCGTCTGTACCCCACGGCCTTAGTGAGCATACAAACAGAGGATGGTCTGCTGGATTATGAGGTCGGCGTGGTCCCAAAGATGCCATATGATGTAATATTGGGTAGAGACTTTCCTAACTTTGCGAAGTTAGGCCACAAGAATGGCATATTTGAGAAGCCAACAACCCTGACCAAGCAAGAAGAAGCATGGGGCCTTCACCCAAAGCCAAGAAAAGAGGTCTCCCAGGGGACAACATCACAGGTGCTAGTAGGGGAGGAGGAGGATGAAGTGGCAAACCGCGCTGATAACGAACAGCCCGGTACTAGTGGGGCTGGGGTCGATCTGAATCCAGAGGACGACGATCTAGAACCAGCAGACCTGGCAGAGTCCTTGACTAATTTTGGGACGGCCCAAAACCAGGATCCAACCCTGCAACAAGCCAGAGCAGATGTGCAGGTCATAGATGGTACTCCCATAAATGGTGGGATGATGCCTAATAGTTTTCCCCACTTCATCATGAAAAATGGTTTGGTGTACAGAGTTTCGAAAATAGGGGTTGATTTGGTGGAACAGTTGTTGGTTCCCACTCGGTACCGGAGGACAGTACTGGATCTAGCTCATGGGCACATTCTGGGTGGACACCTTGGTATCGATAAAACCCGAGACCGGATTGTAAGGAGGTTTTACTGGCCAGGAATTCAAGCTGAAGTGGCTCGGCATTGTGGAGAGTGCCCGGAGTGCCAGTTAACAGCTCCCCGACCAGCTTTTAGAAGCCCGTTAGTGCCACTCCCCATAATCGAAACGCCATTTGAGAGGATAGCGATGGATTTAGTGGGCCCACTACCCAAATCCGCCAGAGGGCACCAATACATTCTGGTCATTCTAGATTATGCCACTCTCTACCCAGAAGCCATTCCCCTTCGGACGATGACTTACAAAAATATCACAAAGGAATTAGTGCTCTTGTTCACCAGGGTAGGGGTTCCAAAGGAGATCCTTACCGACCAGGGGACCCCCTTTATGTCCCGCCTTTTGGCGGACCTTTGTAAACTGTGGCAGGTGAAACAGTTGAGGACATCGGTTACCATCCTCAGACGGACGGGCTGGTTGAGAGATTCAACCGAACCCTGAAGTCAATGCTCAGGAAGGTAATCGATAAGGATGGGAAAAACTGGGATTGCATGTTACCGTATCTGATGTTTGCCATTAGAGAGGTTCCTCAAGCCTCACTGGGGTTTTCTCCCTTTGAGCTGGTATATGGGAGGCATCCCCGGGGAATCTTAGACATCGCCCGGGAAACGTGGGAGCACCAATCCACCCCGTATACTAGTGTCATAGAGCACGTCACGGCAATGCAAGACAGGATAGCCACAGTCATGCCCATCATCAGAGAGCACATGAGACAAACACAAGAACACCAGCTGTACACTTATAACCGGCAGGCTACCCTGAGGGAATTTCAACCGGGAGATAAGGTGTTAGTGCTGATCCCCGTGGTAGAGTGTAAACTACTAGCCACATGGAAAGGACCATATGAAGTACTGGAGAGAATAGGAGAAGTTAATTATCGGATCCGACAGCCAGGTCGACGGCCCCAGGAACAGGTTTATCACATAAACCTGTTAAAAGCATGGAGAGAGAGAGAAACACTAATGGTCACATACCCCACACACATTCAGGAGACAGCCGAAGTAAATATTTCACCCACTCTGTCCCCAGCGCAAGTACAGGAAGTAAAGACCCTGATCCAGAAAAACAGAGATGTGTTTTCAGAGGTACCTGGCCGAACTGAGGTTACGGCTCATGATATTGTTTCCCTACCAGGGAGAAAAGTGAGTATGAGGCCATATCGGGTACCCGAGGCTCGACGGGCCGCGATTAGAGCAGAGACTGAGAAAATGTTGACAGCTGGAGTGGTCGAAGAGTCACATAGTGAGTGGTCTAGCCCAATTGTGATGGTCTCCAAGCCCGATGGGTCTTTGCGGTTCTGTAACGACTTTCGGAAGGTAAATGAAATCTCGAAGTTTGATGCGTACCCCATGCCCCGAGTAGATGAACTACTGGAGAAAATTGGTCATGCTCTGTACATTACGACCCGTGATCTGACAAAAGGGTACTGGCAAATTCCTCTGACCCCCAGGGCCAAAGAAAAGACAGCCTTTGCAACACCTGACGGTTTGTTTCAATACACCGTCATGCCATTCGGCTTGCACGGGGACCCAGCCACCTTTCAACGGCTCATGGACAAAGTCCTAAAACCGCACAAAGCATACGCCACAGCTTATTTAGATGACGTGGGGATCTACATCCCAGATTGGGAATCCCACTTACCCCGGGTACAGGCAGTGTTAGATGCCCTTAGAAAGGCAGGGCTCACGGCAAACCCTGCCAAGTGTTATGTGGGGTTAGAGGAAACAGAGTATCTGGGATACACTGTGGGAAGAGGGTTAATCAAACCCCAACATAAGAAGGTGAAGGCAATTAGAGAATGGCCGAAACCAGTAAATAAGAAGCAGGTCCGAGCCTTCCTAGGGCTGACCGGTTACTACCGGAAGTTCATCCCAAGTTATGCCACAGTGGCCGCCCCACTTACCGACATGACTAGAGACAGAGGACCAAACATGGTCAAATGGGATGAAAGGGCCACCAAAGCATTTAGGACATTACAGGAGGCTCTCTGCTGTAACCCAGTGCTGGTGGTACCAGACTTTGAGAAAGAGTTTGTGGTTCAGACGGATGCCTCAGAGGTCGGCTTGGGAGCAGTGCTATCCCAAGAGATAGAAGGGGTGGAACACCCCATCCTGTTCTTAAGCAGGAAGCTGGAACCACGGGAAACCAACTACTCAGTCATTGAGAAAGAGGCGCTGGCAGTAAAGTGGGCTCTAGAAAGCCTGAAGTACTACCTGCTGGGGCGCCACTTCACCCTCATCAGTGACCATGCCCCACTCACCTGGATGCATAGGGCTAAAGAGAAGAACGCTCGGGTGATGCAGTGGTTTTTGAGTCTCCAACCGTTTCATTTTGACTTGAAACACAGAGCAGGGAAGGAAATGGGAAACGTGGAAGGGTTATCCCGCATGCATGCATATTTTGCTGCGGTAGCCCGACCTAGGGGGTCGGATCTAGGGGGAGAGTTATGTGGCAAAGAAGGGGGTCGAGTGATAAGTTGCAGATATGTGAGAGCAGAACTAATAAACGAGCTCTGCCCGATCACTAAAATGGCCACCCCTGTCAGAACTACAGATCACAAAATGGCCAACCGCCAAAACTACAAGTCCCAGAAGCAAGGGGAACCCTCAGAAGGTGGAGCTGACTCACAGATAAAGGGTCAAGAAAAACCAGGAGGAGGAAGAGAGAGTGCTGGAAGGAGCTATGAACAATAGAGAAAGAGACTATAGAGATTGGCTGGATTTACCGTGTATGAGCTGGATTGTTTTGGATTTACCTGTTGGCGTTTGGACCTGGACCTACCGAGAACCCGATTCGTGTACCGAACCCTGCTATCCTTGACCTCGCCTACGGCCTGGGTGGACCAGGACGGAGAAACAAACACACAGGTACTGTCCTGTTTGAAAGAAATCTCATTCTTGGGTGATTTAGTGACAGTTTACCACTTAGTTTGTGACAAACGCTCTTAACCTTGAAGAGGTTTGCCACAATATATACAGTGGGGCAAAAAAGTATTTAGTCAGCCACCAATTGTGCACGTTCTCCCATTTAAAAAGATGAGGCCTGTCATTTTCATCATAGTTACACTTCAACTATGACAGACAAAATGAGAAAAAAATCCAGAAAATCACATTATAGGATTTTTAATGATTTTATTTGCAAATTATGGTGGAAAATAAGGTCACCAATAGTAACAACGCAAGGTTATCGGAAACACTTTGCAATACTCATTCATTCCAGCTGCAGTGCTGGTTGTAGTGTGAGTGGAAGTAACAAGAACACACACTTTCTTTGGCTTATAAAGGTGTTGAACAAAGTGTTGCCATAAAAAAGAGCAGCTCTTTTCTGTATTCGTTGAGTCTCTCTAGTGTGTGTGTGTGTGTGTTTGCAGACAGGGGGCTGGAACATCACAGGGCCCTGGGAAAAGGACAACTTCATGGAGGTTCTGAAGACTGTGTCGGGCCCCTACCGTGCCCAGCCCTTCTTCACCATTGGAGTCAGCGTGGACCCCAAGAATTCCAACAGCAATGTCATCCAGGTCAGCTGCTCTGGCTCTGGGTCTTTTTAAATGAAAATATATGTTCTAGCATACACAAACAAACATATAGGCATGCATGCATAGACACAGACAGACACACGTGGGCATACGTAGACAGACGTACACGTGCACATGCACGCACATATTTTAAGCTTTTATATAATAACAGGTGCCGAATATGATAGTGAATGGACTCCACGCACTGCAATTCATTCTCCCTTATGATTTATGTGTTTGCTCACCTTTTGATGCATTTCTGACAGGTGGATCAATCGGGGCTGTTCCTCCCCTCGCGGGACTATTACCTCAACAAGACAGCCAATGAGAAGGTGAGTAAAGTTCAGGTGGGTGGGGGCCAGCCAGTACATGTGTGGTCTTTTCCTACCTATGGCTGTCAACATGAGGTACCATAATAAATTCAAATACAGTAAATTCATAATAATGGCTGGAATTGAGTAAATGGAATTGCATCAAACAAATGTAAACCATGTGTTTGATTTGTTGGATACCATTCCATTGATTCTGTTCCAGCTATTACTATGAGCCTGTCTTCCCCAGTTAATTTATTATCCAAAGCTTAGGAATTTTGTTCAAAATTTCAAGCTTCACAACATCATTAAAACATAAAATATCATCATGTAGCCATACATGTACTGTCTGCAGAAGATGGCGGCTTCCCCTCCATATAAATAAAGGTGAAATAAATAAATGTATCTGCACAGGATTCTGTGGAGGGAGTCATCCATTATCTGTATATCTAAAGGTTGACGTGTATCTTGTTGTTGCATTCTAATTTACCCTCCCTATAGCCTGTCACAAATCTCTCTGACACAACCCAGCATATTTTAGCAGGGTGGTGGTCACTTTACAACAAACTAGAAAGACTGAAACCTTCCACTGAAAATGAAGCCAGCAGCAAGTGTTTAATTTTGATTGCTCTCATTCTCTTGTGACTATACCACACCAGAGGAGAGTCTGGAATTTTTACTAATAAATGGTGTTTCACCTGGAAGAACTCTGAGCCTTAGTTATAGTCACTGTAGCCAGAGGTTTTTTTTCTGATCCGGTCATGTGGTCAACAACAACTCTTGGCCCAACTGGATACCAACTAGATGTGCAGCCTTACTATGACACACCTGATTCAGCTAATTAAGGTCCTAAGGAGCAGCTGATTAAAATCAAGTGTGTTAACATTAGTAGTGGTCGGTGCCATTTAAGATGAGGGAGGATTTATTTTTATTTTTATATGAACATAGCCTTATTTCTATTACAGCATTTTGGATGACTGTCATTCATATTCCATTCCCCCAGCTCAATGTAACATTACATTTACATTACATTACATTTAAGTCATTTAGCAGACGCTCTTATCCAGAGCGACTTACAAATTGGTGCATTCACCTTATGACATCCAGTGGAACAGTCACTTTACAATAGTGCATCTAAATCTTAAAGGGGGGGGATTACTTATCCTATCCTAGGTATTCCTTAAAGAGGTGGGGTTTCAGGTGTCTCCGGAAGGTGGTGATTGACTCCGCTGTCCTGGCGTCATGAGGGAGTTTGTTCCACCATTGGGGGGCCAGAGCAGCGAACAGTTTTGACTGGGCTGAGCGGGAGCTGTACTTCCTCAGTGGTAGGGAGGCGAGCAGGCCAGAGGTGGATGAACGCAGTGCCCTTGTTTGGGTGTAGGGCCTGATCAGAGCCTGGAGGTACTGAGGTGCCGTTCCCCTCCCAGCTCCGTAGGCAAGCACCATGGTCTTGTAGCGGATGCGAGCTTCAACTGGAAGCCAGTGGAGAGAACGGAGGAGCGGGGTGACGTGAGAGAACTTGGGAAGGTTGAACACCAGACGGGCTGCGGCGTTCTGGATGAGTTGAAGGGGTTTAATGGCACAGGCAGGGAGCCCAGCCAACAGCGAGTTGCAGTAATCCAGACGGGAGATGACAAGTGCCTGGATTAGGACCTGCGCTGCTTCCTGTGTGAGGCAGGGTCGTACTCTGCGGATGTTGTAGAGCATGAACCTACAGGAACGGGCCACCGCCTTGATGTTGGTTGAGAACGACAGGGTGTTGTCCAGGATCACGCCAAGGTTCTTGGCGCTCTGGGAGGAGGACACAATGGAGTTGTCAACCGTGATGGCGAGATCATGGAACGGGCAGTCCTTCCCCGGGAGGAAGAGCAGCTCCGTCTTGCCGAGGTTCAGCTTGAGGTGGTGATCCGTCATCCACACTGATATGTCTGCCAGACATGCAGAGATGCGATTCGCCACCTGGTCATCAGAAGGGGGAAAGGAGAAGATTAATTGTGTGTCGTCTGCATAGCAATGATAGGAGAGACCATGTGAGGTTATGACAGAGCCAAGTGACTTGGTGTATAGCGAGAATAGGAGAGGGCCAAGAACAGAGCCCTGGGGACACCAGTGGTGAGAGCGCGTGGTGAGGAGACAGATTCTCGCCACGCCACCTGGTAGGAGCGACCTGTCAGGTAGGACGCAATCCAAGCGTGGGCCGCGCCGGAGATGCCCAACTCGGAGAGGGTGGAGAGGAGGATCTGATGGTTCACAGTATCGAAGGCAGCCGATAGATCTAGAAGGATGAGAGCAGAGGAGAGAGAGTTAGCTTTAGCAGTGCGGAGCGCCTCCGTGATACAGAGGAGAGCAGTCTCAGTTGAATGACTAGTCTTGAAACCTGACTGATTTGGATCAAGAAGGTCATTCAGAGAGAGATAGCGGGAGAGCTGGCCAAGGACGGCATGTTCAAGAGTTTTGGAGAGAATAGAAAGAAGGGATACTGGTCTGTAATTGTTGACATCGGAGGGATCGAGTGTAGGTTTTTTCAGAAGGGGTGCAACTCTCGCTCTCTTGAAGACGGAAGGGACGTAGCCAGCGGTTAGGGATGAGTTGATGAGCGAGGTGAGGTAAGGGAGAAGGTCTCCGGAAATGGTCTGGAGAAGAGAGGAGGGGATAGGGTCAAGCGGGCAGGTTGTTGGGCGGCCGGCCGTCACAAGACGCGAGATTTCATCTGGAGAGAGAGGGGAGAAAGAGGTCAGAGCACAGGGTAGGGCAGTGTGAGCAGAACCAGCGATGTCGTTTGACTTAGCAAACGAGGATCGGATGTCGTCGACCTTCTTTTCAAAATGGTTGACGAAGTCATCTGCAGAGAGGGAGGAGGGGGGGGAGGATTCAGGAGGGAGGAGAAGGTGGCAAAGAGCTTCCTAGGGTTAGAGGCAGATGCTTGGAATTTAGCGTGGTAGAAAGTGGCTTTAGCAGCAGAGACCGAGGAGGAAAATGTAGAGAGGAGGGAGTGAAAGGATGCCAGGTCCGCAGGGAGGCGAGTTTTCCTCCATTTCCGCTCGGCTGCCCGGAGCCCTGTTCTGTGAGCTCGCAATGAGTCATCGAGCCACGGAGCGGGAGGGGAGGACGGAGCCGGCCTGGAGGATAGGGGACATAGAGAGTCAAAGGATGCAGAGAGGGAGGAGAGGAGGGTTGAGGAGGCAGAATCAGGAGATAGGTTGGAGAAGGTTTGAGCGGAGGGAAGAGATGATAGGATGGAAGAGGAGAGAGTAGCGGGGGAGAGAGAGCGAAGGTTGGGACGGCGCGATACCATCCGAGTAGGGGCAGTGTGGGAGGTGTTGGATGAGAGCGAGAGGGAAAAGGATACAAGGTAGTGGTCGGAGACTTGGAGGGGAGTTGCAATGAGGTTAGTGGAAGAACAGCATCTAGTAAAGATGAGGTCGAGCGTATTGCCTGCCTTGTGAGTAGGGGGGAAGGTGAGAGGGTGAGGTCAAAAGAAGAGAGGAGTGGAAAGAAGGAGGCAGAGAGGAATGAGTCAAAGGTAGACGTGGGGAGGTTAAAGTCGCCCAGAACTGTGAGAGGTGAGCCGTCCTCAGGAAAGGAGCTTATCAAGGCATCAAGCTCATTGATGAACTCTCCGAGGGAACCTGGAGGGCGATAAATGATAAGGATGTTAAGCTTGAAAGGGCTGGTAACTGTGACAGCATGGAATTCAAAGGAGGCGATAGACAGATGGGTAAGGGGAGAAAGAGAGAATGACCACTTGGGAGAGATGAGGATCCCGGTGCCACCACCCCGCTGACCAGAAGCTCTCGGGGTGTGCGAGAACACGTGGGCGGACGAAGAGAGAGCAGTAGGAGTAGCAGTGTTGTCTGTGGTGATCCATGTTTCCATCAGTGCCAAGAAGTCGAGGGACTGGAGGGAGGCATAGGCTGAGATGAACTCTGCCTTGTTGACCGCAGATCGGCAGTTCCAGAGGCTACCGGAGACCTGGAACTCCACGTGGGTCGTGCGCGCTGGGACCACCAGATTAGGGTGGCCGCGGCCACGCGGTGTGGAGCGTTTGTATGGTCTGTGCAGAGAGGAGAGAACAGGGATAGACAGACACATAGTTGACAGGCTACAGAAGAGGCTACGCTAATGCAAAGGAGATTGGAATGACAAGTGGACTACACGTCTCGAATGTTCAGAAAGTTAAGCTTACGTAGCAAGAATCTTATTGACTAAAATGATTAAAATGATACAGTACTGCTGAAGTAGGCTAGCTGGCAGTGGGTGCGTTGTTGACACTACACTAATCAAGTCGTTCCGTTGAGTGTAATAGTTTCAACAGTGCTGCTATTCGGGGGCTAGCTGGCTAGCTAGTAGTGTTGTTTACGTTACGTTGCGTTAAAAGAACGACAATAGCTGGCTAGCTAACCTAGAAAATCGCTCTAGACTACACAATTATCTTTGATACAAAGACGGCTATGTAGCTAGCTACGATCAAACAAATCAAACCGTTGTACTGTAATGAAATGAAAATGTGATACTACCTGTGAATGCGACCGGGTTGTGAGTCTATTCGGTAGACGTTGGCTAGCTGTCGGCTAGCTGTTGGCTAGCTGTTGGCTAGCTAGCAGAGTCTCCTACGTTAAGGACGACAAATTGCTGGCTAGCTAACCTCGGTAAATTAAGATAATCACTCTAAGACTACACACTCTAAACCTAAACTACACAATTATCTTGGATACGAAGATACGAAGACAGCAAAGACAGCTATGTAGCTAGCTAACACTACACTAATCAAGTCGTTCAGTTGAGTGTAATAGTTTCTCCAGTGCAGCTAATCAGTGGACGTTAGCTAGCTGGCTAGTGAAGACTACGTTAGGACGGCGAAATACGATAATTACGCAATTATCTTTGATACAAAGACGGCAATGTAGCTAGCTGAGAAGAAATTGCTAAGATTACACAAATCAAACCGTAGGTTTAGGCTACTACATGATACTCAAATTCTCCCTGTACCCGTCATGAGGTTGCTACAACCTAGCCTTTGAATGAAAGTTTACAATGTAGGTGCAGAGGTCGAGAGCATTTTGAGTAATCAAGGTGACTGACAGTAGCACATTCAATACCACCTTGCACACTCTTGACTGCATCTAGCTAATCTAGGGTGTCATCATTAGTCCAACATTTGAAAACAAGAGTTTCTATTTGACAAATTCAGGTATGTTTATCCCTGTTTTGTTTGCTTCTGTTTGAGAAATGTTTTAGAACATAATCTGTGGAATGAATACACCCCAGATCACACGCAAACACAGTTCACTTTCATACCAGACACATACAAACAGCTCATTGTATATATAATACATTTTTGCATCTATCTACGGGCTCTCCTCCTTTTACCTTTTCTCTTTGTTTGTGGACTTCAGTGCACAACACATCAGCTGTCTGTGACCAGGTAAAACAAACTTTCCAAGCCAAACCTTCATATCATGACTGCTAACTGCTACACACAGCCTACATCATTGTCAATTCAAAGTCAACATAACTACTAGAACTAACGGGTTAGTAAACCCGCTACAATCATGCAGTACAGTGTAGTCCACAGCAATCAGTTTAGCAGTTACATCAGTGAGCCCCGGGTTCAATACATTAATACAACCAAAAGCTTACCTTGACAGTGTTGGATAGCCATAGCCAGCTAGCTAACATAGCATCACTCTCTATTTGAGCCAGATGTTTAAGTAGGCTAAACTAGCTAGCTACATTTGACAAAACAAAAAACTATGAAATATAGATCACTCTCTCTCTCTTTGTTCAAAACTGTTCAACTCTTGTCTTTATCTCTTTTTCAGCTAACTACTCACCACATTTTATGCACTCCAATGCTAGCTATTTATAGCTTATGCTTTCAGCACTAGATGCATTCTCTGGTCCTTTTATTGGGTGGACAACATATCAGTTCATGCTGCAAAAGCTCTTCCTCTGGAAGATGTCATAATTACTGTGTAAGTTTATGGAAGGGGGTGATAACCTTGAGCCTCCTAGATTTGACATAAGCTAGCTGTCTGGCTAAACCATGGTACTACCCCACAGAGTGCTGCTGAGGCTCCTGTAGACCTTCATTGCGAAGCAGTTTTTGTTTTAATCAATTATTTGGTGATGTAAAATATATTTAGAATAGTTTTATCTAAAAAGGCTAACTTTTTTTACTGTTATAATATTAGTTTTTTTCTTAAATTCAATGGGGATGGTCATCCACTGGAGCCTCCACTGGTTAACATGAACTATAGCAGGCCTAAAACAAAATCCATGTGGAGGGTTTGCAATGAAAAACTAGAAACCGGGTGTTTCTCATTGAACAAATTCAGATTGTACCTCCCCGTTTCACTCCGCTTCGCACCGTTGTCTTCCATTTGGTGGCAAGTGAACACGACCCTGTGCTTATCCTGTGTCCCCTCCCAGGTGTTGAAGGCATATCTGGACTACATGGTGGAGCTGAGCCTGCTATTGGGGGGGGATAAGAACTCCACACAAAGCCAGATGCAGCAGATCCTAGACTTTGAAACCGCGCTCGCCAACATCACTGTACCGCCGGACGAACTTCGCGATGAGGAGAAGATCTACCACAAGATCACCATCGCCGAACTGCAGGTGTGTATGCGTCTGTTGGGTGGGGGATTACAGAGAGAACATGTGCACTTCCATGTGCAAGCAGTTGCTTGGATGTGAGTATGTATGAGAGAGAGGGGTCCGAGAGAGAGGTACATATGTGAGGTGGATTTTTTGTGGGGTGGATTTTGAGTGGATCAGAAGCCCATGCCATTAGATCAGGCTGTAAAGTTTGTTCTTAATCAAATAGTCTGTTCCCACGTTTTCTTCTGTCTCCATTACAGTGTCAAAACATGCATGGCTTTTTCTCGCAGTCTCTCCCACACCAACTCACCACCACCTTCTGAAAGCCTCTTCACACATTTGTCTGTGTACTCTGCCTCTCCTGCAGTCCTCCTTTTTGTTTTGGAATGTTTCCCTGGTTGCCAAGGTGACTGTTGCCAAGAGCTGTTGCTAAGCTCTTCTATCTCCAAGGCAGCAGCAGAACTGCAGAGAGATGGTGAAGGGAATGCTAGTGGTTGGTGGACATGGAGGAGCCTTTCATCAACAAAAAGATAGAATGAATGAATGGAGAGTCAGTTGAGATGGTTCTCTGTTTCATAGGAATTTAAAGTCATCATTTGTAGGATGGGTTGAATTAGTGAAATGGGTGGTAATGGGTAGATTGTATATACTTCTGAAATTTGAATATCACTCTAGAAAATCAGTCTGTTCATCTTAAGCCTGCAAACACAGTCGAGTTGATAAGGCATGAATTTGAATGGCAATGTCGTAAATCCTTTGTTCTGTTTCTGATAGTTCTAAACACTGGATCATTACATTAAATCTCCAGGGTCATGTTTATTAGGCACCAAACAGAAGCAAATGGATTAAAACAGGGAAGGACTAGCTGGACTTGTCCAATAAGAAACACACATTTTCGTTGTCTGTAGCAAAAAAACATCTTAAATGGGGAGTAAATTATCGATGAGCAAAGCTTTTAATGATGACATGACAGGCCCCTACCGTTTTCTACTACAACTCCGGTATACATAGACATACTGTAAATGAATGGGAGCTACTATGATCCTATCCTTACTAGTGTTGCACATTACACCGAAACGGTTCATCTATCAAATGTGTCTCACGTTTGCAAATCAACTAAATGTATTGAACTTATTAGAAAAATGTATTTGTCAAGGTTTATCATAAGACATTAACAGAATGCATTGTATTCCCTGCAACTTTCTGAAGAGGCAACCATACTGGAATGCCCCTGCCTGTGAGTGTGCAGTGCGCATATGTTTACCACTTTGTGTAACCGCTAGCGATGATAATGACAACCATCTTCGGGTAGCTGGAAAGGCTTTGCCAAAACCTCAATTAAAAGTTGAGTACAAAGTAGCATATGCCTACCTGGCAGAATAAGGATTATTTGTATCAATACAGTAGCCATATGATCTGGAAACTCAATCACATGTGCGCTAAATATCGATAATCAAAAAAATGGTGTTAAGTGCAAGGACACTTGAATCAAAGGGTATATTTCAGACCTCAAAAGTGGACCCAAATATCAAATCATTTCTGCGTAACAATTCAAGTCGAACTGACAGCGTTTTAACTACTTTGCAGACAATCATAACATCAGTAAATAACATCAAATTCCCAGTTCATGGTTAAAAACGGGTTTTAAAAATACCTTCTATTTGACTCAAAATTCCATGACGTGAAGTAAAATATTATTGGCAGAATAGATGGATGTAGTTCAATGTATGATTTAAGATAATTCACCAATACATTTCTTGGTAGTCCAAAAATATTTATATTAGGTTGTAAATCACAGCTGGCCTGGTACATTGTTTGCTGCCTCCACCCATTCGGTAGTGGAGTGTTTCAGTTTCATTGACTCAATATTTTGAACAAAAACGGACGACTTTAGCTGAGGCTGGGAATGTCAAAACAATCAAGCGAGCAAGGGCAACGATCACAAGTCAGTCATAATGTGGCTAATAGGCTAGCAGACATGTCAAACACAAGGCCCGAGGGCCGAATAGGACACACAAGCGAGTATAAATGAGTCAACAGTTGAGTCGTCTACTGTGTGATATTACAGCCTCATGCGCTCGCATCGGTGTGTCCCATTTACAGCCCACAGTGGTTTGTAAAGTGTACAGGCACATGCCAACGTCCTAGCTAGGCTACGGTCCAATTTGGGTCGCAGTTGCATGTTTAAAAAAAAATCTGTCCCTTGAGTTCATTGTGTTTTTTTCAATATGGACTGTGTGTTGAGTTTGACACCCCTGGGCTAGCGTATTTATTTAGCAAGCTAAAAATACCCAACTTAACATTAGCTAGCTAGCTGCTGGGAGGATGGCATGTCATTGGAGGAGTGGGTGAGTGACCAACTGTTTTTCCTCATCGTTTTTTGCTGGCTACAGCTAGAGGCAAGTGTCATTTGGTTAGCTAGCAAGAAATGTGAATCCCTTTGCTTGCTAGCTCGCTATGTTGAACAAGAACGACTGTTATCCACAGTTGGAATATCTCTTTGTCAATAAAATGTATTTGGCATCGATCAAATGGGTGGGCAGGCAAGTTCCCATTCAGTTGTCAAACACGGGTTGGGACAAGCATACATTGGCAGGCAAGCTGCAGAAGGTCGAGCAGGCTACTTTTCCCAACCGTTTCAGTGCAATTTTGATGGCCAACTAGGTTAAATAGTTTGAGAGGGTTTATCTAATGTTCCCTTGTTCGATTGTAGCTTATCTAGCTTTGACTAACTTTGATATTGTTGTTGTTGATGGTATTTACATACTTGTGTATTTTGTAGCTTTTGGCGAATGCGTTCTAAATGGTCTAAAGTCGCTACTGCCTAAAAATACACAGTCCAGTTCAAAGTGAATGATGGCAGGCCCTACTGCCTGTAAACACACAGTCCAGTTCAAAGTGAATGACGGCAGGCCTGTGTGACAAATGGCTTATTTGCATATTGGCCTACAGTAGCTGACTATGGCACACCGGTCTGCATAGACTCCGGTCCTGGACAAGACCCATGTTTTTATTAGGTTTTATTTACTGCCGTGTCTATTAATTGTCTAAACACACTGCCTTTTTCTCTATATTGCTATATAATTTTCACATGCCTTACTATGAATTAATGAAAATATCAGAATTATTATTATTTAAAAGAACTAAGTGTCATATTCTCCCTGGGCATGTATATGGACAGATTTTAATACTATTTATATTGCTAAAAATCTGTCAGTTCCACTTTCAGTACCTTACTGAAATTGTTTTCAATTTTAAAAAATATTCTAAAAGAAACTAAAATTAGCAAGAGCAATTTCTCAAGCAAGGATTTAGCTAGGACTGTCTGGGAGTGGTCTGAGTAGGGAGGGGGAAACTGAAAACGAGTTGTTATTGGCAGAGAGGTTTGGAACTCTCTTTAGTATTGGTTTGTTAACTAATTTACCGCATGGTGATCTCACCAGGCAGGCCAAAACAGGCTGAAATATTTTCAAACAGCTCTTACACTAAAAGGATATCATCATTTTCACAGTATTATTCCAACCTCATAGTGTAGAAATGTATATTAAACACAGGAAAATCATGTTTTTGAGAATGAAAACAGAATAAAAAAATCTCCCCGCTTTCTTTTTTTTGCCATGGTAATGTTTTGGTATTGAGTATCATGATACTAAATCTGGTATTAGGGTAGTGTCAGTCATGAAAAATTGTCAGCTGTTAACTGTCATGCAAATAACTGCCGGTCTCATTGTAATTGACCGTTAGTTAACGATGCCATTATTTTATAGTAAGAAGAATACAATTGAACATAGCATGAATAAAATAGAAAGGATATTTTCCCTAAGTTATTTCCGAGGGAGTGCGCACATGCTGCTCTTGAGCGGTTAACCTCTCTGGGATATTCGGGATGGTAGCGTCCCACCCCACAAACAACCAGTGAAAGAGCAGGGTGTCAAATTTAAAACAACAAAAATCTCATAATTAAACATCCTCCAGCATACAAGTATTTTACACCATTTTAAAGATACAATTCTCATTAATCCAGCCACAGTGTCTGATTTCAAAAAGGCTTTACAGCGAAAGCACCACAAACGATTGTTAGATCACCACCACGTCACAGAAAAACACAGCCATTTTTCCAGCCAAAGAGAGGAGTCACAAAGTGCAGAAATATAGATAAAATGAATCACTAACCTTTGATGATCTTCATCAGATGACACTCATAGGACTTCATGTTACATAATACAGGTATGTTTTGTTTGATATAGTTCATATTTATATCCAAAAATCTAATTATACATTGGCGTGTTATGTTCAGTAGTTCTAAAACACGCAGTGATTTTGCAGAGAGCCATATCAATTTACAGAAATCCTCATAATAAACATTGCTAAAATATACAACTATTATACATTGAACTTTAGATATACTTCTCCTTAATGCAACCACTGTGTCAGATTTCAAAAAAACTTTATGGAAAAAGCATACAATGCAATAATCTGAGTACGGCCTCCAACAGACGCAGGACAGTGTAGGCCCGGCGTCCATCAACAAGTCGAGGGGCGGAGGGGCAGGTTTTTTATTTTTTATTTTTTTTATTTCACCTTTATTTAACCAGGTAGGCTAGTTGAGAACAAGTTCTCATTTGCAACTGCGACCTGGCCAAGATAAAGCATTGCAGTGTGAGCAGACAACACAGAGTTACACATGGAGTAAACAATTAACAAGTCAATAACACAATAAGGAAAAAAAAGTGGAGTCTATATACACTGTGTGCAAAAGGCATGAGGTAGGCGAATAATTACAAAGAAGCTAGTTAGCTTCTTTACTGGCAAATCGTTAGTAATTCAGCTAACCATGGTTTGTGGTCATCAGCTATCCTTTAGCTCGCAAATCTATCGCCAGTTTTGTACGGCGCAGTGCGGCTCGGAACGGAACATACCGGACCAATTTTTCTCTCCATGTCCTTGGATTTCAACTGCTCTCTGGACATTCATTCCCGGATCTCACAGCTAGCTAGCTGCTATCCGTGTGTCTATCTGCTCTCGTCGATTCCGCAGCAAACATCAATTACTCCTGAGCTCCGTCAATCACTCCTGAGCTCCGTCAATCACTCCTGGGCTGCAGTCACCTATCCGGACCCGTTTTACTGCGGAGCCCCACCGGGCCTTCACAACTGGATTGCCGACGTTATCTACCCGAAGGAGATCCGGCTGGCTCCTCCGTCGCGATGTTACCTGAACACCCATCTGCGGCCTGCTAACCGTTAGCTGTCTTACCGGCTGCTCTCAGAATAGACAATCGGACAATTTTTATTTATTTATTATTATTATGTTTCTTCTTGGGCCTCTATAACTATATCTATTGTTTTTATTTTTGTTGTTGTTGTGTGATTTGGATTAATCCCCTCTACCACACGGAACCCCACTAATCTACTGACGGAACGCAAGAGGTGGCTAACAACAGACCTCCATCATATGCTAGCTTGCTACCGATGTCCTGGCTAGCTGTCTAAATCGCCGTGACCCCCAAACCAACCACTCCACTCACTGGACCCTTTTGATCACTCGACTAAGGATGCCTCTCCTTAATGTCAATATGTCTTGTCCATTGCTGTTCTGGTTAGTGTTTATTGGCTTATTTCACTGTAGAGCCTCTAGTCCTGCTCACTATACCTTATCCAATTTATTAGTTCCACCACCCACACATGCAATGACATCTCCTGGTTTCAATTATGTTTCTAGAGACAATATCTCTCTCTTCATCACTCAATACCTAGGTTTACCTCCACTGTATTCACATCCTACCATACCTTTGTCTGTACATTATACCTTGATGCTATTTTATCGCCCCCAGAAACCTCCTTTTACTCTCTGTTCTAGACGACCAATTCTTATTGCTTTTAGCCGTACCCTTATTCTTCTCCTCCTATGTTCCTCTGGCGATGTAGAGGTGAATCCAGGCCATGCAGTGCCTAGCTCCACTCCTATTCCCCAGGCGCTCTCTTTTGATGACTTCTGTAACCGTAATAGCCTTGGTTTCATGCATGTTAACATTAGAAGCCTCCTCCCTAAGTTTGTTCTATTCAATGCTTTAGCACAATCTGCCAACCCGGATGTTCTAGCTGTGTCTGAATCCTGGCTTAGGAAGACCACCAAAAATTCTGGAATTTTAATTCCAAATTACAACATTTTCAGACAAGATAGAACTGCCAAAGGGGACGGTGTTGCAATCTACTGCAAAGATAGCCTGCAGAGTTCTGTCCTACTATCCAGGTCTGTACCCAAACAATTTGAACTTCTACTTTTAAAAATCCACCTCTCTAAAAACAAGTCTCTCACCGTTGCCGCCTGCTATAGACCACCCTCTGCCCCCAGCTGTGCTCTGGACACCATATGTGAACTGATTGCCCCCCATCTATCTTCAGAGCTCGTGCTGCTAGGCGACCTAAACTGGAACATGCTTAACACCCCAGCCATCCTACAATCTAAACTTGATGCCCTCAATCTCACACAAATTATCAATGAACCTACCAGGTACCCCCCCAAAGCCTAAAACACGGGCACCCTCATAGATATCATCCTAACCAACTTCCCCTCTAAATACACCTCTGCTGTCTTCAACCAAGAACTCAGCGATCACTGCCTCATTGCCTGCATCCATAATGGGTCAGCGGTCAAACGACCTCCACTCATCACTGTAAAACGCTCCCTGAAACACTTCAGCGAGCAGGCCTTTCTAATCAACCTGGCCGGGGTATCCTGGAAGGATATTGATCTCATCCCGTCAGTAGAGGATGCCTGGATATTTTTCTTTTAAATGCCTTCCTAACCATCTTAAATAAACATGCCCCATTCAAGAAATTTAGAACCAGGAACAGATATAGCCCTTGGTTCTCCCCAGACCTGACTGCCCTTAACCAACACAAAAACATCCTATGGCGTTCTGCATTAGCATCGAACAGCCCCCGTGATATGCAGCTGTTCAGGGAAGCTAGAAACCGTTATACACAGGCAGTTAGAAAAGCCAAGGCTAGCTTTTTCAAGCAGAAATTTGCTTCCTGCAACACTAACTCAAAAAAGTTCTGGGACACTGTGAAGTCCATGGAGAATAAGAACACCTCCTCCCAGCTGCCCACTGCACTGAAGATAGGAAACACTGTCACCACTGATAAATCCACCATAATTGAGAATTTCAATAAGCATTTTTCTACGGCTGGCCATGCTTTCCACATGGCTACTCCTACCCCGGTCAACAGCACTGCACCCCCAACAGCAACTCGCCCAAGCCTTCCCCATTTCTCCTTCTCCCAAATCCATTCAGCTGATGTTCTGAAAGAGCTGCAAAATCTGGACCCCTACAAATCAGCCGGGCTAGACAATCTGGACCCTTTCTTTCTAAAATTATCTGCCGATATTGTTGCCACCCCTATTACTAGCCTGTTCAACCATTCTTTCGTGTCGTCTGAGATTCCCAAAGATTGGAAAGCAGCTGCGGTCATCCCCCTCTTCAAAGGGGGACACACTCTTGACCCAAACTGCTACAGACCTATATCTATCCTACCATGCCATTCTAAGGTCTTCGAAAGCCAAGTCAACAAACAGATTACCGACCATTTCGAATCTCACCATACCTTCTCTGCTATGCAATCTGGTTTCAGAGCTGGTCATGGGTACACCTCAGCCACGCTCAAGGTCCTAAACGATATCTTCACCGCCATCGATAAGAAACATTACTGTGCAGCTGTATTCATTGATCTGGCCAAGGCTTTCGACTCTGTCAACCACCACATCCTCATCGGCAGACTCGACAGCCTTGGTTTCTCAAATGATTGCCTCGCCTGGTTCACCAACTACTTCTCCGATAGAGTTCAGTGTATCAAATCGGAGGGTCTGCTGTCCGGACCTCTGGCAGTCTCTATGGGGGTGCCACAGGGTTCAATTCTTGGACCGACACTCTTCTCTGTATACATCAATGAGGTCGCTCTTGCTGCTGGTGAGTCCCTGATCCACCTCTACGCAGATGACACCATTCTGTATGCTTCCGGCCCTTCTTTGGACACTGTGTTAACCCTCCAGGCAAGCTTCAATGCCATTACAACTCTCCTTCCGTGGCCTCCAATTGCTCTTAAATACAAGTAAAACTAAATGCATGCTCTTCAACCGATCTCTACCTGCACCTACCGCCTGTCCAACATCACTACTCTGGACGGCTCTGACTTAGAATACTTGGACAACTACAAATACTTAGGTGTCTGGTTAGACTGTAAACTCTCCTTCCAGACCCATATCAAACATCTCCAATCCAAAGTTAAATCTAGAATTGGCTTCCTATTTCGCAACAAAGCATCCTTCACTCATGCTGCCAAACATAGCCTTGTAAAACTGACCATCCTACCAATCCTCGACTTTGGCGATGTCATTTACAAAATAGCCTCCAATACCCTACTCAACAAATTGGATGCAGTCTATCACAGTGCAATCCGTTTTGTCACCAAAGCCCCATATACTACCCACCATTGCGACCTGTACGCTCTCGTTGGCTGGCCCTCGCTTCATACTCGCCGCCAAACCCACTGGCTCCATGTCATCTACAAGACCCTGCTAGGTAAAGTCCCCCCTTATCTCAGCTCGCTGGTCACCATAGCGTCTCCCACCTGTAGCACACGCTCCAGCAGGTATATCTCTCTAGTCACCCCCAAAACCAATTCTTTCTTTGGCCGCCTCTCCTTCCAGTTCTCTGCTGCCAATGACTGGAACGAACTACAAAAATCTCTGAAACTGGAAACACTTTTCTCCCTCACTAGCTTTAAGCACCAACTGTCAGAGCATCTTACAGATTACTGCACCTGTACGAAGGAATTTATCGAACAAAAGGACCATTTGTGATGTTTATGGGACATTTTGGAGTGCCAACAGAAGATGCTCTTCAAAGTTAAGGTATGAATTATATCGTTATTTCTGACTTTCGTGGTGCATCTCCCTGGTTGAAAATGATTTTTTTATGCATTTGTATGACGAGGCGCTGTCCTCAGACAATCACTTGGTTTGCTTTCGCCGTAAAGCCTTTTTGAAATCTGACATTAGCTGGATTAGCAAGAAGTTAAGGAAGTGCAATTTGAGTCCTAAGTCAATGGATACTGTAATGGTATTCAATAGAAACTACAAATATAAAACAATCCCACTTCCTGGATGGATTTTTCTCTGGTTTTCGCCTGCCAAACCAGCTCTGTTATACTCAGACATTATTGTAACAGTTTTGGAAACTTTAGAGTATTTTCTATCGAAATCGACCAATTATATGCATATCCTAGCTTCTGGGCCTGAGTAGTTGGCAGTTTACTTTGGGCAAGCTTTTCACCCATCGTATGGACGATGAGGAGGGAGGGTGTCGGGTTGCCTCTTACTGAAGGCATTCAAAGTATTCAGGAGGGTGAGCGGAAAAGTCTTGGTCTTCAATGGAAGCAGGGGAATGTGGCAAGGCTCTAGGTGGGGGGGTCTTAGACATTTAGTCTGGCAGTTCTTACCCCAGTCTAGTAGGTGTCCTGTGGACCAGGAGAGTAGTAGGTTATGTAGCGCTAGCCAGGGGTACCCTAGGATAAGGAAGTTCTCGGAAGCCGTGATCAAACAAACTTTATGAGTGATTCACCCCAACCTGCAGTAGAATGGGCTTGGTCTGATATTCCACCTGGCCGGAGCCAATGGGGGCATGAATCTGCAGAGGGAAGGGACATTTCACACACAGGATTTGTAATTCTATTGTCGAAGTCTTGATTATCTGCAGCCCCAGAGTCCACGAAGGTTTGAATCTGGTGAATCCCCTCTGCACTGGGCTTGTAGCATGGAGATGGCTGAGACCTCCGCAGTAGAGGCAGCAGCCTTCGCATGTGCTTGTCACGCTCCTGTGGGCTCAGCCATGTGTGGGCTCAGCCATGTGTGTCCCAGCTGCATGGACTCCACAATGGTGGGCTTGGGGTGCTCAGGAAACCGGGATACGGGGATGGTGTCAAAAATGTGCTGTCTCACGCGTTCTGGGAGGTGGTTTTCGATCTTGATTGCCGGCGTTATCAGGGCCTCAAGATCCTCTCCCAGTTCCCGAGAAGCCAGTTACTCCTTGGAGTAAAACAAAGCCAGGTGGAAAACGGTGACTAGGGCCTCCGTATTCCACCCACTCTTGGCGGTGAGGGTGTGGAAGTTGATGGCGAAGTCAACCACTGGTCTGTTCCCTTGGCGGAAGTTGAACAGTCAGCAGGCCACTTCTCGTCTGCCAACTGAGTGGTCGAAGACTCATCGCAGCTCTGCAGTCAAAGCTAATATGGAGTTGCAGGATGGTGGCTTCTGTTCCCACACCGCCATTGCCCACGCCAGAGCCTTGCCCGAGAGTAGAGAGATGATCATGGTCTGATCGGTGTGGAACGAGGAGGACTGTAGCTCGAATAGGCAGGAGGAAACCCTTGAACCCCTGGCCGTCCTACCACTCCGGGGCTGGGATCTTTGGTTACCTGTGCAGGTTCACTGGAGGAACTATGGCGATGCCTGTAGCACTGGGCAATGAGACATAGGCATTGACTCCTCCTGGGTTGAGGTTGGACTGTCGTTGGAGGGAGTCGGTAAGTGCCCGGAGAGTCTCTGACATTTGGGAGAGTTGTTCTTGCTGCCGCACCAGCAGTGCTCCTTGGTGGATTACAGCATTCTTGATCTGGTAGATCTCTGCTGGGTCCATGTTTGTCAGAAGCTTGCTGTGATGTGGTGAGGTTGGACCCATGTGCAGAGAAGAGACCAGACGAGGAATCATTGTTTAAGGATAAACATAAATACTTTACTGAGAAACGGTAGCCAAAGGATCACAGTACACTAGAAAAACAACAAACACTAGGTCTCAAACTCACTCGGGGAAACAAACACACACAGGAAATAAATTCAAGCTTCTGCAAAGGACAACAGAAAACACACCTCTTTCAGAGAAATCATAATGAGTAAATAGAATACACCTGAGTTTTATTAATGCCACTAGGACAGTCTGCTGCCCTATAGTGACAGGTGGAACCATGGCAGTGGGAACTACTTCAAGACTTTTGGAAAAACATCACAGGTGACTACCTGGTTGAGAGAATTACAGGAGTGTGCAAAGCTGTCATCAAGGCAAAGGGTGGCTACTTTGAAGAATCTCAAATATAAAATATATTTAGATTTGTTTAACACTTTTTTGGTTACTACATTATTCCATGTGTGTTATTTCATAGTTTTGATGTCTCACTATTATTCTACAATGGGAGAAAATAGTAAAAAATAAACTCTTGAATGACTAGGTGTGTCCAAACTTTTGACTGGTACTGTATGTGTAGAATTATTTTGTATTTAGAATGGGGCATAATCATACACCTATCAGAACAGGGGCAGGTGAAAATGACATGTCATCCGACAACGCTTTTCCCACTGTTCATTTTCATGCCAGCCAGGTAGGTAACGTGCTTTATTTTAGGAAAGTTGAGAAATAAATATATTATGCCAAGGCTATAGAAAACTAGTGGGATCCTCCTCCTTTTAATAGAGACCATCAAACTCTGTTTTCTCACATAATTGCATAGCATAACCTATAGAAATGTTGGCAACATGGGTTAATAGGAACACTTATTTAATTCCATGCATCAAGCAGCTTTGAGATGCTGGCTCTCGTTGCGCAACAGGTAGAATGGGGTGTATTATTAACGCAAGTCCATTCCTATTCCGCTTAAACTCTGAATGCCAGGGCTCTCATTAAGTGTTTTTCTTAATTTTCAATTGCATTTGCATTGATGTCAGAGTGATTAGACAATAGGGCGTTGAGTTCCAGGCCATTAGGTACCGGCATCAGAATGCAGTTTTGGAAATGCTTAGTTACGGTCACATGGAATTTGATGGCAGTCATGACTCGTGGCGGTAATATATATTGTGTCAAAATTCTGGTATTGTGACCACACTAATTATTAAGCATGTTACAATGCATCATAAGGATTGTCAGAAAAAACAGGTAGTCATACTATATTTGTATTTATTAAATATTATTTAACCTTTATTTTACTTGGCAGGTTAGTATTTACTGTACTTTTTTGTGCATTAAAAACCAAACAACTAAACAGCCTCCATCCCATCATCTTTCTCCCTCCCTGCTCTGTCCTCGGCTCCCACGTTCTGGATTAAAGCAGTTTGGATGTGGGTCTGGGGCTGAGGGCTGAGGATTTTACTGTAATACCCCTTCTTACCTTCCAGGATAGGGGCGGCTGTGATTGTGTCTGGGACCTGGAATACAAATTTATGAGGGCTGCAGGGACCTCTCACTGTTTTGTCTCTCTCTCTCGCGCTCTCTCTTTCTCTCTCTCTAAATATTATGGATAATTTGGTTTAGTTTTAAGGAATAGTTTACAAATCAAAGGTTGCGTTCAGATTCTCTACCCTTCTCCAAAAGTGTGCACTTGTTCACTCCCACTAATGCATTTAAAATCATTGGTTTGGATCAAGCATGGCTGGAGGGAATTTCCACCATATTCCTTACGCAAGTCCATTTCTTTTAAGTCCATGGGGGGAGTGTATTAGTGCAAACTTTGGGAGAAATTGGAATGTAGCCATATGGTATTGTGGTTAGTCCACCATCTATCTATATGGAGGGAATTCCAACTGCTTAAAAATACAATACAATGTTGAGATCTCTTGTGTGGATCCAACAATATGCCTCATGAATTGAATAGATACAAAATTGTGTCTAAATTAAAAGATGCAGTTATGTGGGACACTTTTGAGTTCTGAAAATGTCTAAAAACATTGTTTTTGTGTTGAACTGTCTTTTTCATAAGGGTGACCCCTGACCTCTAACCTCTCTCGCCCTCAGCTGTTGGCTCCGGCAGTGGACTGGCTGGACTACCTGTCCTCTGCCCTGTCCCCTCTGGACCTGAACGACACAGAGCCTGTGGTGCTATATGCCAAGGAGTACTTGCAGCAGGTGTCTGACCTGATCAACAAGACCGAGCGCAGGTAAGGACCTGGACGGATCTCAACCTGGTCGTACTTAACCCCTGTCAGCCAAAAGTCAGGTCACGTGGTCAGGAAATACTCCAAGGTCCATCCGTAACACATTGTGACATAGCTGAATCGGCAGCCATGCTTCTGCGCTACCAGTTTTTTTCATGTCTTGTCCTGGAGGCAGAACTGCGAGTTTTGCTACACAAGGTCAGGTTTAAAATGTAATGACTTTGTGGCTGTGCCTGTGCCAGCAACTGACAATTCGCAGATCTGCCTCCAGAACAAGATTCATGACAAAAAACACAAACCTGCTATAATACACCCCATAGAAGAACATTTGGCACGTCTTTATGACCCTAATGAAGCTAATTTCTTAATCAATCCCATATACTCCGTTCTTACAGAAAAGTTTTTAAATTCTCTAGTAATGCCAATATTGAAGACTATCAAATGCTTCTCAAAGATGCCCTCTGGTGGTCAAACTAGCACTAACTAGCATTAATGGTAAAAATGTCTTACAATTAAATAACGTGCCATAGAATTCTGCAGCAACCCGCAAGGTGTGCTGCAGTATGACACAACTTTTAAAGGAGGAACCACTATTGGTAGAGTTTTTAAAGTGACTATGCATAGATAATATAACAGAGAGTAGCAGCAGTACAAATAGTCTTGGTAGCCATTAGATGTTCAGGAGTCTTATTGCTTGGGGGTAGAAGCTTTTTAGAAGCAACTTGGACATAGACTTGGCGCTCTAGTACCGCTTGCCGTGCGGTAGCAGAGAGAACAGTCCATGATTAGGGTGGCTGAAGTATTTGACAATTTTTAGGGCCTTCCTCTGACACCACCTGGTATAGAGGTGCTGGATGGCAGGAAGCTTGGCCCCAGTGATATACTGGGCCGTTCACACTACCCTCTGTAGTGCCTTGCGGTCGGAGGCCGAGCAGTTGCCATACCAGGCGGTGATGCAACCAGTCATGCTCCATGCTCTCGATGGTGCAGCTGTAGAACCCGTTGAGGGTACAACTGAATGCCTTCAACTGAAATGTGTCTTCCGCATTTAAACCTCTGAATCAGAGAGGTGCTGGGGTCTGGAGTACAGGTGGGGACTGAGCATGTACACCTGATGGACTCCCATGTTGAGGATCAGTGTGACCGATGTGTTGTTACCTACCCTTACCCCCAGGGGTGGCCCATCAGGAAGTCCAGGATCCATTTGCAGAGGGAGGTGTTTAGTCCCAGGGTCCATAGCTTATTGATGAGCTTTGAGGGCACTATGGTTGAACGCTGAGCTGTAGTCAATGAATAGCATTCTCACATAGGTGTTCCTTTTGTCCAGGTGGGAAAGGGCAGTGTGGAGTGCAATAGAGATTGCATCATCTGTGGATCTGTTAGGCTAGTATGCAAATTGAAGTGGGTCTAGGGTTTCTGGGATAATGGTGTTGATGTGAGCCATGACCAGCCTTTCAAAGCACTTCATGGCTACAGACGTGAGTGCTACGGGTCGGTAGTCATTTAGGCAGGTTATCTTAGAAGATGAGCGACCCAGGAATGTGTGTGCTTTAGGGACCTTTAACAGAATGTGAATGGCAGAACGGGGGTTGTATGTGGAGGATTAGGGCTGCAGTAGATATCTCAGATAGGGGGGAGTGAGGCCTAAGACAATTTTATAAATAAGGATCAACCAGTGGGTCTTGCTACGGGTATACAGAGATGACCAGTTTACAGATGGCTATAGAGTGCAGTGATGTGTCCTATAAGGAGCATTGGTGGCAAATCTGATGGCCGAATGGTAAAGCACATCTAGTCGCTCGAGAGCACCCTTACCTGCCGTTCTATAAATTATGTCTCTATAATCTAGCATGTGTAGGATGGTCATCTAAAACAGGGCTAGTTTGGCAGCTGGGGTGAAAGAGGAAACCAAGTCTAGATTTAACTTTAGCCTGCAGCTTTGATATGTGCTGAGAGAAGGACAGTGTACCATCTAATCATACTCCCAAGTACTTGTATGAGGTGACTACCTCAAGCTCTAAATCCTCATAGGTAGTAATCACACCTGTGAGGAGGGGGGCATTCTTCTTACCAAACCACATGAATTTTGTTTTGGAGATGTTTAGAACAAGGTTAAGGGCAGAGAAAGCTTGTTGGACACTAAGAACACTTTGTTGTAGAGTTTAACACAAATTCAGAGGGGCCAGTTGAGTATAAGACTGTATCATATGCATACAAATGGATGAGAAAGCTTCCTACTGCCTGAGCTATGCTGTTGATGTAAATTGAGTAGAGCGTGGGGCCTAGGATTGAGCCTTGGGGTATTCCCTTGGTGACAAGCAGTGGCTGAGACAGCAGATGTTCTGACTTTATACACTGCACCCTTTGAGAGAGGTAGTTAGCAAACTAGGCCAAAGACCCTTCAGAGATAACAATACTCCTTAGCCGGCCCACAAGAATGGAAGGGTCTACCGTATAAAAAGCTTTGGACAAGTCAAACAAAAATAGCAGCACAATATTGCTTAGAATCAAGGGCAGTGGTGACATAGTTGAGGACCTTTAAGGTTGCAGTGACACATCCATAACATGAGTGAAAACCAGATTGCATTCCAGATAGAATACTATAGACATCAAGAATGCCAGTCAGTTGATTATTGACACGTTTTTCCATCTTTTTGATAAACAGGGCAACATAGAAATTGGCCTATAACAGTTAGAATCAGCTTGATCTCCCTCTTTAAATAAAGGACTAACTGTGGCTGCCTTAAAAGCAATGGGAATCTCCTCAGAGAGGAGAGACAGGTTAAAAAGGTCAGAGATCGGCCTGACGATTATTAGCAACCTTAAAGAATAAAGGGTCTAAACCATCTGACCAAGATGTTTTTTGGGGGTCGAGTTTCAGGAGCTCCTTTAGCACCTCGGACTCAGTGACCGCCTGCAGGAAGAAACTTTATAGCGGGGCAGGGGAAATAGAGGGAGAAGCATCGGGGCTAGTTGCATTAGAAGGGGTGGGAGATGAGGAAATGTTTGATGGGCAAGGAGGCATGGCTGAGTCAAATAGGAATTCTGACTTAATGAAGTGATGATTAAAGAGCTCAGCTATGTGCTTCTTGTCAGTAACAACCACATCAACATTAAGCGATGTGGGCACCTGTTAGGAGGAGGGTTTATACTCTAGGTCTTTAACCATTCTCCAGAACTTCTTGGGGTTAGACCCACAGAGTGAGACCTGCTCCTTATAAAGGTACTTACTTTGGCCTTCCGGATAGCCTGAGTGCACTTAGTTCTCATTTGCCTGAATGTGTGTGTGTGTGTGTGTGTGTGTGTGTGTGTGTGTGTGTGTGTGTGTGTGTGTGTGTGTGTGTGTGTGTGTGTGTGTGTGTGTGTGTGTGTGTGTGTGTGTGTGTGTGTGTGTGTGTGTGTGTGTGTGTGTGTGTGTGTGTGTGTGTGTGTGTGTATATATGTATGTGTGTATATATATGTGTGTGTATATATATATATATACGCGCATACACACACACGCATAAAGCCATGAAATCATTTTCTGGAATATTCCAAGCTGTTCAAAGGCACAGTCAATTTAGTGTATGTAAACTTCTGACCCACTGGAATTGTGATACAGTGAATTTTAAGTGAAATAATCTGTCTGTAAATAATTGTTGGAAAGATTACTTGTCATGCACCAAGTAGATGTCCTACCCGACTTGCCAGAACTATTGTTTGTTATAAAGAAATTTGTGGAGTGGTTGAAAAACTAGTTTTAATGACTCCAACCTAAGTGTATGTAAACTTCTGACGTCAATTGTAAATGGAGTCTTACATTTCCAGACCTAGTGAGATATACATGGTGTAGGCTCAATCAATCTAGTCGACTTGATTACTTTCTTATGTCATTCTCTCTGGCACCAAAAGTTTAAAAAGTGTTGATGGGGACAGAATGCGGTCGGACCATCACATAATTGGCATATATATTTCGCTTACGGAGGTTCCACGTGGTCGAGGATATTGGAAATTGAATCAGTCTATTGGATGATAACTTGTTTTTAAATAGGACAGAAGAATTTATAACGGTCTTTTTCCGACATAACATAGGTAAAAGCAGATCCCCCTAATTGTATGGGACACTTTTAAATGTGCCTTAGAGGCCATACAAATCCATACTCATCTCTAAAACAAAATAAATGTAGTTCAAAAGAGTTCATATTAAACAAAGAAAAAAAAGGACTAACAGTATAGATAGATATCAATTTAACTGTACCATAGAGGCTAAAAATAAAGAAAAGATCCAGCATAATATATTATAGTAATAAATTGAACTGGATGGAATAGGGTGAAAAATTATTTTTTAACCTTCAACATTGAAATGCTACCAAAAATGATTTACAGAAAATGTACTGGGAGTCACCCATCATTCAGCAAACCAATATTTGGAAAGAGGAAGTAAAATACTTTAAGAATATTTTTTCGTCTTAGTCTCCTCCATCTCCACTAACCAAAGCTAATTAATTGTATGGATTTTTTTCCCTATTACTGTAAAATTAACAGCTGCACAGAAGGACTCATGTGATGGCCAAATTACAGAGGAGGAACTTCTTGATGTAATTAAAGCCTTTATGTCTGGAAAAACTCCAGGGCTGGGTGGCATACCAGTGGAGGTATACCAAAACCTTTTTTATATACTCAGAGGCCCGTTATTAACATGTTTTAACCACTCCTGTATAAATGGTAGATTATCGGACACTCAACAAGAAGGTCTGATTTCATTAATACTGTAACAGGATCCAATGTAAAAAAAAAATTGAGGCCTCTTTCACTTCAGTGTCTTGATGCTAAAACTATTAGCGCATAGAATTAAAAAGGTATTGTTGGATATTATGCATCCTAATCAGACAGTTTTTTTTACATGGACAATACATTGGAGATAATAATAGACAAGTACTGGAAACAATAGAACACTATGAAATATCTGTGAATCCGGGCCTGGAATTCATAGCTGACTTTGAAAAGGCCTTTGATAAAGTATGACTGGAGTTTATATATAAATGCCTGGAATATTTCAATTTTGGAGAATCTCTTATAAAATGAGTCAAAGTTATTTATACTAACCCTAGGTGTAAAATAGTAAATAATGGCTACATCTCAGAAAGTTTTAAACTGTCAAGAGGATTAAAACAAGTTTGTCCACTATCGGCATATATATTTATTATTGCAATCAAAATATTTGCCAGTTTGCGCTGTTCTGTGAAGGGTGTAGTACACATCATTGTACAAGTTCTTCAGTTTCTTGGCAGTTTCTCGCATGGAATGGCCTTTATTTCTTAGAACGAGAATAGGCTGAGGAGAAAGTTATTTGTTTCTGTCCATTTTGAGCCTGTAATCGAACCCACAAATGCTGATGCTCCAGATACTCAACTAGTCTAAAGGCCAGTTTTATTGCTTCTTTAATCAGGACAATAGTTTTCAACTGTGCTAACATAATTGCAAAAGGGTTTTCTAATGATCAGTTAGCCTTTTAAAATTATAAACTTGGATTACTGTGGGGGTACTGTGAAAAGACCCTTGGTGGCATGTCTTGTGGGATAAGTGTGTGTGTCAGAGGTGTGTGGAAGTTGACTATGCAACCAATATGTGATTTTCGACACATTTGACACGCTAGCGTCCCACCTCGACAACAGCCAGTGAAATTGCAGGGCGCCAAATTAAAAACAACAGAAATCACATAATTAAAATTCCTCAAACATACAAGTATTATCCACCAGTTTAAATATATACTTCTTGTAAATCCAACCACAGTGTCCGATTTCAAAATGGCTTTACTGAGAAAGCACACCAAACAATTATGTTAGGTCAGTACCTAGTCACAGAAAAACACAGCCATTTTTCTAGCCAAAGAGAGGAGTCACAAAAAGCAGAAATAGAGATAAAATTATTCACTAACCTTTAATGATCTTCATCAGATGGCACTCATAGGACTTCATGTTACACAATACATGTATGTTTTGTTCGATAAAGTTCATATTTATATCCAAAAATCTCAGTTTAAATTGGCGCATTGTCTCAAGCAAACATCCGGTGAAAATGCAGAGAGCCACATCAATAACAGAAATACTCATCATAAACATTGATAAACGATACAAGTGTTAAACATGGAATTATAGATAAATTTCTCCTTAACGCAACCGCTGAGTCAGATTTCAAAAATGCCTTATGGCGAAAGCACACTGCGATTATGTTTGGTCAGCTCCAAGCCACAGAAACCCATACAGCCATTTTCCAAACAAGGAGAGGTGTCACAAAAGTCAGAAATGGCATTAAAATAAATCACTTACCTTTGATGATCTTCATCTGGTGGCACTCCCAGGTCTCCATGTTAGACAATAAATGTTCATTTTGGTCGATAATGTCCCTCCTTTTTGTTCACGTGTTTTGTCCAGTAATCCGAATGCAGAAGGCGCGGGCACGAATTCCAGGACGAAAAGTTCATAAAAAGTACAATAAAAGTAGAAACATACCAAACGATAATAGAAACATGCCAAACGATGTTTAAAATCAACCATCCGGTTGTTTTTGTCAAAAATAATGAATAATATTTCAACTGGACAAAAGCTTTGTCAATAGGAAAAGGAAACAAGGAATATGAATAGGAAACAAGAATGGCACGTTCACGATCAGGGCGCATGGCTGTTGAATGGAAATTTCCACTAGCCACTGAATGACAGAGCTGTATCTCACTCATTTTTCAGAGTAAAAGCCTGAAACAATGCCTAACGACTGGCTACATGTGGAGGAAGACACGGAGCTCGTGAACTGGGGCCTTATTCTTTGTATGGTGGATAGGCTTTCAATGGAAAATAATGGCACTTCCTGGTTGTATTTTCGCCTGCCATATCAGTTCTGTTATACTCACAGACAATTATTATAACAGTTTTGGAAACTGTGTGTTTTCAGAGTGTTTTCTATCCAAATCTACTAATTATATGGTTTCATGCATGTCAACATCAGAAGCCTCCTTAAGTTTGTTTTACTCACTGCTTTAGCACACTCTGCTAACCCTGATGTCGTTGCCGAGTCTGAATCCTGGCTCAGGAAGGCCACTAAAAATTCAGAGATTTCCATACCCAACTATAACATTTTCCGTCAAGATAGAACTGCCAAAGGGGGAGGAGTTGCAGTCTACTGCAGAGATAGCCTGCAAAGTAATGTCATACTTTCCAGGTCCTTACCCAAACAGTTCGAACTACTCATTTTAAAAATGACTCTCTCCAGAAATAAATCTCTCACTGTTGCCGCCTGCTACCGACCCCCCCCCAGCTCCCAGCTGTGCCCTGGACACCATTTATGAATTGATCGCCCCCCATCTAGCTTCAGAGTTTGTTCTGTTAGGTGATCTAAACTGGGATATGCTTAACACCCCGGCAGTCCTACAATCTAAGCTAGATGCCCTCAATCTCACACAAATCATCAAGGAACCCACCAGGTACAACCCCAAATCTGTAAACAAGGGCACCGTCATAGACGTCATCCTGACCAACTGGCCCTCCAATACACCTCCGCTGTCTTCAACCAAGATCTCAGCGATCATTGCCTCATTGCCTGTATCCGCTACGGATCCGCAGTCAAACGACCACCCCTCATCACTGTCAAACGCTCCCTGAAACACTTCTGCGAGCAGGCCTTTCTAATCGACCTGGCCCAGGTATCCTGGAAGGATATTGATCTCATCCCGCAGTTGAGGAAGCCTGGTCATTCTTTAAAAGTAACTTCCTCACCATTTTAGATAAGCATGCTCCATTCAAAAAATGCAGAACTAAGAACAGATATAGCCCTTGGTTCAATCCAGACCTGACTGCCCTCGACCAGCGCAAAAACATCCTATGGTGGACTGCGATAGCATCGAATAGTCCCCGCGATATGTAACTGTTCAGGGAAGTCAGGAACCAATACACGCAGTCAGTCAGGAAAGCAAAGGCAGAATTTTGCATCCTGTAGCTCTAACTCCAAAAGGTTCTGGGATACTGTGAAGTCCATGGAGAACAAGAGCACCTCCTCCCAGCTGCCCACTGCACTGAGGCTAGGTAACACGGTCACACCGATAAATCCATGATTATCGAAAACTTCAACAAGCATTTCTCAACGGCTGGCCATGCCTTCCGCCTGGCTACTCCTACCTCGGCCAACAGCCCCCCCCCCCCCGCAGCTACTCGCCCAAGCCTCTCCAGGTTCTCCTTTACCCAAATCCAGATATCAGATGTTCTGAAAGAGCTGCAAAACCTGGACCCGTACAAATCAGCTGGGCTTGACAATCTGGACCCTCTATTTCTGAAACTATCCGCCGCCATTGTCGCAACCCCTATTACCAGCCTGTTCAACCTCTCTTACCATCCAATCCAATCCTTGAGATCCCCAAGGATTGGAAAGCTGCCGCAGTCATCTCCCTCTTCAAAGGGGGAGACACCCTGGACCCAAACTGTTACGGACCTATATCCATCCTACCCTGCCTATCTAAGGTCTTCGAAAGCCAAGTCAACAAACAGGTCACTGACCATCTCGAATCCCACCGTACCTTCTCCGTTGTGCAATCTGGTTTCCGAACCGGTCACGGGTGCACCTCAGCCATGCTCAAGGTACTAAACGATATCATAACCGCCATCGATAAAAGACAGTACTGTGCGGCCGTCTTCATCGACCTTGCCAAGGCTTTCGACTCTGTCAATCACCATATTCTTATCGGCAGACTCAGTAGGGGTGCCACAGGGTTCAAATCTCGGGCCGACTCTTTTCTCTGTATATATCAATGATGTTGCTCTTGCTGCGGGTGATTCCCAGAACCACCTCTACGCAGACGACACCATTCTGTATACTTCCGGCCTGTCCTTGGACACTAACCTCCAAACGAGTTTCAATGCCATACAACACTCCTTCCGTGGCCTCCAACTGCTCTTAAACGCTAGTAAAACCAAGATGCCTCTCATGCAATTCAAAATATTTATTGAGGACTTATTTGTTGAGGAATGTGATTGTTTTTCTTGAATGTGTATGTAATTCTTTCAACCGTTCGCTGCCTGCACCCGCACGCCTGATTAGCATCACCACCTTGGATGGTTCCGACCTAGAATATGTGGACATCTATTTACCTAGGTGTCTGGCTAGACTGTAAACTCTCCTTCCAGACTCATATCAAACATCTCCAATCTAAAATCAAAGCCTCCTTCACTCACGCCGCCAAGCTTACCCTAGTAAAACTGACTATCCTGGAGATATGGTCCTTCTGTAGCTCAGTTGGTAGAGCATGGCGCTTGTAACGCCAGGGTAGTGGTTTCGATCCCCGGGACCACCCATACGTAGAATGTATGCACACATGACTGTAAGTCGCTTTGGATAAAAGCGTCTGCTAAATGGCATTTATTATTATTATTATTATTATTATTATTATCCTACCGATCCTCGACTTCGGCGATGTCATCTACAAAATAGCTTCCAATATTCTACTCCCCAAACTGGATGCAGTTTTACAGTGCCATCCGTTTTGTTACTAAAGCACCTTGTACCACCCACCACTGCGACTGTATGCTCTAGTCGGCTGGCCCTCGCTAAATATTCGTCGTCAGACCCACTGGCTCCAGGTCATCTACAAGTCCATGCTAGATAAAGCTCCGCCTTATCTCAGTTCACTGGTCACGATGGCAACACCCACCCGTAGCATGCGCTCCAGCAGGTGTATCTCACTGATCATCCCTAAAGCCAACACCTCATTTGGCCGCCTTTCTTTCCAGTTCTCTGCTGCCTGTGACTGGAACGAATTTCAAAAATCGCTGAAGTTGGAGACTTCTATCTCCCTCACCAACTTCAAACATCTGCTATCTGAGCAGCTAACCGATCGCTGCAGTTGTACATAGGCTATCCGTAAATAGCCCACCCAATTTGACCTACCTCATCTCCATACTGTTTATATTTATTTACTTTTCTGCTCTTTTGCACACCAGTATCTCTACCTGTACATGACCATCTGATCATTTATCACTCCAGTGTTAATAAAAATTGTAATTATCCGCCTACCTCCTCATGCCTTTTGCACACTATGTATATAGACTATTTTTTTTCCTACTGTGTTACTGACTTGTAAATTGTTTACGCCATGTGTAACTCTGTGTTGTCTGTTCACACTGCTATGCTTTATCTTGGCCAGGTCGCAGTTGCAAATGAGAACTTGTTCTCAACTAGCCTACCTGGTTAAATAAAGGTGAAAAGAAAAATGCATATCCTATCTTCTGGGACTGAGAAGCAGGCAGTTTAATTTGGGCACACTTTTCATCCAAAATTCCGAATGCTGCCCTACCCTAGTTAAGTTAATGTTTCTTATAATAAGAAGGGATGCAGTCAGTTTCTCCACAACTCTTAGACGAGAGACTGGCATGCGTAGTATTTATATCAGCCCTCAGATTACAATGAAGAGCAAAATGTGCTGCTCGGTTCTGGGCCAGCTGCAGCTTAACTAGGTCTTTCCTGGCAGCCCTGGACCACACAACTGGACAATAATCAAGATTAGACAAAACTAGAGCCTGCAGAACTTGCTTTTTGGAATGTGGTGTCAAAAAAGTAGAGCAACTGTTTATTACGGCTAGACCTCTCCCCATCTTTACAACCAAATTGAATCTGTATGTTTTTGACCATGACAGTTTATAATCTAAGGTAATGCCAAGGAGTTTAGTCTCCTCAACTTGTTCAACAGCCACACCATTCATTACCAGATTCAGATGAGGTCTAGCTCTTAATTTATCATCAGAGAACCATTTTGCAGTTATGTTAGCACAGCTGAAAACCTGTTCTGATTTAATTAATCAATACAATTGGCCTTCTTTATACTAGTTGAGTATCCGGAGCATCAGCATTTGTGTGTTCGATTAGAGGCTCAAAATGGCTAGAAACAAAAAACCTTCTTCTGAAACTCTAAAGCTATTCCATGCGAGAAACTGCGAAGAAACTGAAAATCTCGTACAATGCTGTGTACTATTCCCTTCTCAGAACAGCACAAACTGGCTCTAACCAGAATCGAAAGAGGAGTGGGAGGCCCCGGTGCACATCTGAACAAGTGGACAAGTACAATAGAATGTCTAGTTTGAGAAACAGATGCCTCTCAAGTCCTCAACTGGCAGCTTCATTAAATAGTTCTCAATGTCAACAGTGAAGAGGTGACTCAGGGATGCTGGCCTTGTGGAAGAGTTCCTCTGTCCAGTGTCTGTGTTCTTTTGCCCATCTTAATCTTTTATTTTTATTGGCCAGTCTTAGATATGGCTTTTTCTTTGCAACTCTGCCTAGAAGGCCAGCATCCCAGAGTCGCCTCTTCACTGTTGCCGTTGAGACTGGTTATTTACGCGTACTATTTAATGAAGCTGCCAGTTGAGAACTCCTTGGTCAAATAGCCCTTTCACAGCCTGGAGAATGCTGTGGTAGCAATGCTTGTTAAGTGTGCCTTGAATTCTAAATAAATCACAGACAGTGTCACCAGCGAAGCACCATCACACCTCCTCCTCCATGCTTCACAGAACCACAAGTGAGGAGATCATTGGTTCACCTACTCTGCGTCTCACAAAGACTCAACAAGCACAACACTTACACAAATTGCTGATGATTGGCTGAGAGAAATTGATGATAAAATGATTGTGGGGGCTGTCTTGTGAGACTTCAGTTCAGCTTTTGACATTATCAATCATAGTCTGCTGCTGGAAAAACGTATGTGTTATGGCTTTACACCCCCTGCTGTAATGTGGATCAAGAGTTACTTGTCTAACAGATCACAGAGGGTGTTCTTTAATTGAAGCCTCTCAAACATAATTCATGTAGAATCAGGAATTCCCCAGGGTAGCTGTTTAGGCCCCTTGCTTTTTTCAATCTTTACTAACGTCATGCCACTGTTGAGTAAGGCCAGTGTGTCTATGTATGCGGTTGACTCAACACTATACATGTCAGCTACTACAGTGACTGAAGTGACTTCAACACTTAACAAAGAGCTGCAGTTCATTTTGGAATTCGTAGCAAGGAATATGTTAGTCCTAAATATTTCCAAAACTAAAAGCATTGTTTTTGGGACAAATCATTAATTTAACCTCAACTACGTATTATAATGAATAATGTGGAAATTGAGAAAGTTGAGGGGACTAAACTGCTTGGAGTAACCCTGGATTGTCATGGTTAAAACATATTGATACAAAAGTAGCTAAGATGGGGAAAAGTCTGTCTATAGTAATGCGCTACTTAACAACACTGTCAACAAGGCAGGTCCTGCAGGCCCTGGTTTTGTCGCACCTAGACTACTGTTCAGTAGTGTCATCAAGTACTACAAGAGGGACTTGGTAAAATTGCAGTTGGCTCAGAACAGAGCAGCACGGCTGGTCCTTAAAAGTACACAAAGAGCTAACATTATTGACATGCATGTCAGTCTCTCATGGCTCAAAGTGGAAGGGAGATTGCCTTCATCATTACTTGTTTTTGTAAGAGGTGTTGACAAGCTGAGTGTACCGAGCTGTCTGTTTTTAAAATACTAGCACACAGGTTGGACACCCATGCATACCCCACAAGACATGCCACCAGAGGTCTCTTCACAGTCCCCAAGTCCAGAACAGATTATGAGAGGCGCACAGTACTACATAGAGCATTGACTACAGGGATCTCTATTCCACATCAGGTAACTCATGCAAGCAGTAGAATCAGATTGAAAAATCAAGTAAAAAAACACACTTATGGAACTACAAGAGACACACGCAAAGGTACAGACACATGCATACGCACACATTGTGATATTGTTGTATAGAACATTTTGTGTTGTGGATATGTGGTGGTGTAGGGATGTACTGTTTTATATTTAGCTAATTCAGTACAAACAGTTCACTGTTTTATGTGTCATGTGGGTGCTTTGGTGTGTTTGAACCCAATACAAAAAAGACATGGCGGTTGGAACCAAAAATCTCAAGTTTGGACTCATCAGACCAAAGAACAGATTTCCACTGGTCTTATGTCCGTGTTCCTCGTGTTCCTTTGCCCAAGCAAGTCTTCTTCTTATTGGTGTCCTTCAATAGTGGTTTCTTTGCAGCAATTTGACCATGAAGGCCTGATTCACTCAGTCTTCTCTGAACGGTTGATGTTGAGATGTGTCTGTTACTTGAACTCTGAAGCATTTATTTGGGATGCAATTTCTGAGGCTTGTAACTCTAATAAACTTATCCTCTGCAGCAGAGGTAATTCCAGTTCTTCTTATCCTGTGGCGGTCTTCATGAGAGCCAGTTTCATCATAGTGCTTGATGGTTTTTGCGACTGCACTTGAAGAAACTTTCAAAGTTCTTAGAATTTTTCCCGAATTGACTGACCTTCATGTCTTAAAGTAATGATTGACCCGTCATTTCTCTTTTCTTACTTAAGCTGTTCTTGCCATAATATGGACTTGGTCATTTTACCAAATAGGGATATCTTCTGTATACCACCCCTACCTTGTCACAACACAACTGATTGGCTCAAATGCATTAAGGAGGAAAGAAATTCCACACATTTAACAAACACAGCTGTTCATTGAAATGCATTCCAGGTGACTAGCTCATGAAGCTGGTTGAGAGAATGCCAAGAGTGTGCAAAGCTGTCAAGGCAAAGAGTGGCTACTAAAATACATTTTGATTTGTTTAACACTTTGTTGGTTACTACATGATTCCAAATGTGTTATTGTAATGTAGTTCGTCTGCTGTTTGAAGAGAGTCAGACCGAAATGCAGCGTGTAGGTTACTCATGACTTTTAATGAAGAAAATAGCGGTACATGAAAATAACTGAAAATACGAAAACAACAAACGAGTGAAACTAATTACAGCCTAACACAGAGACAGGTACAATCACCCACGAAATACAACGCGCACTCAAGCTACCTAAATACGGTTCCCAATCCGAGACAACTAGAATCTGCTGACTCCAATTAGGAATCGCCTCAGGCAGCCAAGCCTAACTAGACACACCCCTAATAATACACTCCCAATTAATACAAACCCCAATACGAAATACAACATATAAACCCATGTCACACCCTGGCCTACCCAAACATATAACAAAAACACAAGATACAATGACCAAGGCGTGACAGAACCCCCCCCTAAGGTGCGGACTCCGGGACGCACCTCAAGAGCATAGGGAGGGTCCGGGTGGGCGTCTGTCCATGGTGGCGGTTCTGGCTCGGGACGTGGACCCCACTCCATAAATGTCCTAGTTCCTCCCCTTCGCGTCCTAGGATAATCCACCTTCTCCGCCGACCATGGCCTAATAGTCCTCACCCTGATCCCCACATAACTGAGGGGCAGCTCGGGACCGAGGGGCAGCTCGGGACCGAGGGGCAGCTCGGGACAGAGGGGCAGCTCGGGACAGAGGGGCAGCTCGGGACAGAGGGGCAGCCCGGGACCGAAGCAGCCCAGTACTGAGGGGAAGCCCGGTACTGAGAGGGAGCCCAGTACAGAGAGGAAGCCTAGTACTGAAAGGAAGCTCAGTACTGAGAGGAAGCTCAGGCAGGTAGTAGGCTCCGGTAAATCCTGGCTGGCTGGTGGACCTGGATGATTCAGGTTGTCTGGCCGATCTAGAAGATCTTGGCAGACTGGCACTTCTGGCGGATCCTGGCAGACTGGCACTTCTGGTGGATCCTGGCAGACTGGTGACGCTGGGCCGACTGGCGGCGCTGGGCAGACAGGAGACTCCGGCAGCGCAGGAGAGGAGAAAGGCTCTGGCTGAGCTGAACAGGCGGGATACTCCAACAGAGCAGGAGAGGAGAAAAGCTCTGGCTGCGCTGAACAGGCGAGGCGCACTGGACGCGCTGGGCCGACTGGTAGCACTGGTGGCGCTGGACAGACAGGAGACTCCGGCAGCGCAGGAGAGGAGAAAGGCTCTGGCTGCGCTGAACAGGCTGGAGACTCCGATAGCACAGGAGGGGAGAAAAGCACTGGCTGTGCTGAACAGGCGATGCGCACTGGACGCGCTGGGCAGACTGGGAGCACTGGTGGCGCTGAACAGACAGGAGACTCCGGCAGCGCAAGAGAGGAGAAAGGCTCTGGCTGTGCTAAACAGGCGGGAGACTCCAATAGCGCAGGAGAAGAGAACAGCTCTGGTTGCGCTAAACAAGCGGGAGACTCCGGCAGCGCAGGAGGGGAGAAAAGCACTGGCTGCGCTGAACAGGCGAGGCGCACTGGAGGCCTGGTGCGTGGTGCTGGAACTGGTGGTACTGGCGCGAGGACACGCACAGGAAGCCTGGTGCGGGGAGCTGCTACCGGAGGACTGGTGTGTAGAGGTGGCTCTGGATAGACCGGACCGTGCAGGCGCACTGGAGCTCTTGAGCACCGAGCCTGCCCAAGCTTAACTGGCTCGATGCCCACTCTAGCCCGGCCAATAGGAAGAGTTGGTATGTGCCTCACCGGGCTATGCTCCCGCACTGAAAACACCGCGCGCTCCATAGCATAACACGGTGCCTGCCCGGTCTCTCTAGCCCAACGGTGAGCACAGGGAGTATGCGCAGGTCTCCTACCTGGCATAACTATTCTCCCTTCTAGCCCCCCCCCCAATAATTTTTTTGGGCTGTTTTTCCGGTTTCCTTGCCAACCGTGTTCCCTCGTATCGTCGGCTCCTATCTCCCGCTGCCTCTGCTCTCCTTAGTGCCTCCACCTGTTCCCATGGGAGGCGATCTCTTCCGGCCAATATCTCCTCCCAAGTGTAACAACCTTTACCATCCAACACGTCTTCCCATATCCATTCTCCAAATAATTCATCCTCCCTTTGCTGCTCCAGCTGTCGCTGCCTGTTTAAACCAGCGCCTCTCCTTTTTTACCGGCGTGTCTTTTTCGTTGATTCGATTCGCCTGTAGCCCTCTTCGCATTGCTGTAGGGAATCCCAGGCGGGCTCCTGCACTCGCTCTGGGTCGGCCGCCCACCTGTCGATTTCTTCCCACGTAGTATACTCCTTGCTTCTGTTGTCCATAACGTCCACCTTCAGATCCTGCCAGTTCACACGCTGCTCGGTCTCTGAATGGTGGTGGGTGATTCTGTAATGTAGTTCGTCTGCTGTTTGAAGAGAGTCAGACCGAAATGCAGCGTGTAGGTTACTCATGACTTTTAATGAAGAAAATAGCGGTACATGAAAATAACTGAAAATACGAAAACAACAAACGAGTGAAACTAATTACAGCCTATCTGGTGACTAACACAGAGACAGGTACAATCACCCACGAAATACAACGCGCACTCAAGCTACCTAAATACGGTTCCCAATCCGAGACAACTAGAATCAGCTGACTCCAATTAGGAATCGCCTCAGGCAGCCAAGCCTAACTAGACACACCCCTAATAATACACTCCCAATTAATACAAACCCCAATACGAAATACAACATATAAACCCATGTCACACCCTGGCCTACCCAAACATATAACAAAAACACAAGATACAATGAACAAGGCGTGACAGTTATTTCATAGTTTTGATGTCTTCACTATTATTCTACAATGTAGAAAATAGTAAAAAAATAAAAACATAGCAAAGATAAACCATTAAAATAGTAGGTGTGTCAACTTTTGACTGGTACTGTATATTGCTGTGTATTTAAAATATATATATTTAGCCTTTATTTAACTAGGCAAGTAAGTTAAGAACAAATTATTATTTACAATGACGGCCTACATTATGCATATGGTCTTCGTAGAAAGTGTTACCAAAATTTTTTATATAACCTGACCTGACCATAACATGATGAAATACGTCATAATAACGTCCATGCAACCAGCTTTGCCCATGAGGAAACACAGTCATTGGATTGCCCAACTATTTTTTATTTTCTCATCCTTGTCACCAACTTGTCCTCATGTTGCCTCTTCCTCCCGTCTCTCCTCATCTCTCCCTGTTTCTCCCTGTCTCTTCTGTCTCTCCCCGCCCTCAGCCTGCTCAACAACTACATGATCTGGAACCTGGTGCAGAAAGGAGCGTCCAGTCTGGACCAGCGCTTTGAGAACGCCCAAGACAAGCTGCTAGAGAGCCTGTATGGAACCAAGAAGGTGTGTTTTTAGGCTGAGTCCTACTTTTGGCTTCGGTTAAAAGTAGTGCCTTAGGGATAACCCTGCGTCAGGAAAAACCTTGTTAGGGCCAGTTTCCCAGACACAGATAAATCCTAGTCCTTGACTAAAAAGGCATTTCAATGGAGATTCTCTGTTGAGCATGCTTTTTAGTCCAGGACTATGCTTAATCTGTGTCAGGGTAACTAGACCTGGTGATTTTTATGTGAGACTCTGTTTGGGCTCACAGCAAGGAATGTGTGCTGCCTCAGCACAGTAAACAGCTGGTGAGAAACTTATTGTGTGTGTGTGTGTGTGTGTGTGTGTGTGTGTGTGTGTGTGTGTGTGTGTGTGTGTGTGTGTGTGTGTGTGTGTGTGTGTGTGTGTGTGTGTGTGTGTGTGTGTGTGTGTGTGTGTGTGTGTGTGTGTGTGTGTGTGTGTGTGTGTGTGTTCGCTCAGTCCTGCACACCACGATGGCAGACCTGCATTGGGAACACAGATGACACGCTCGGCTTCGCCCTGGGAGCACTCTTTGTCAAAGCTACGTTTGATAAACACAGCAAAGAGATTGTGAGTATAATAGGCGCACAACTGCATTAGAGTCTATTCAAGTGTTTTACCATGGTGAACAATCCATGACTGTCCCCTAGTGGTTACCATGTATAGGCCCAATAAAAGGTCATTAAAAAATGATCTTATTCTCCTAGGACATTATTATAATTTTCATGAATAATCTATTTTAAATGCTTAAATGTTTATGAATACTTATGAATGCTTTGTATAATGTTATAAATGCTTATGAATTGTACAGATTATAATGTTTATATATTTCCTGTAAATTATTATAAATGTTTACATTTAAGTAAATACTAATTTAGTAATAGTTCTCTGTCCTGCAGAGGGGAGAGACCAATATAGGAGAGAAAAAACATGCTATTAAAATGGAGAGATTGTTATTTGGTAGAGAAAAGAGGGGCAAGTAGAAGAGAGAGACTTGGAAGGGGAGAGAGAGGAGGCACAGAAGAAGGGCTGGTAGATTTATACAGGTTGGAAATAGACTCTCACGTGCAAGTGTTCTTGGTTTTTATTATAATTCGCGAGGGTTCAGATTGCCCCGGGTATTTAGTCTATATCTAAGTGTAATTGTCAAAGAAGGATCTACATCATCTTTCCCTCTTTCTTGCTTCTTACATTTAATGTCTGTCTCTCACCCCACAATAAGGCAGAGGGGATGATCAATGAAATCCGTACTGCCTTCAAAGATGCTCTTGATCACCTCAAGTGGATGGACAAACAAACGCGTCAGGCAGCCAAAGACAAGGTCAGAGATGATGTCACCTACTGGATAGGCTATGTTTGGGTGCCAGAGGCTATCTATGTCTGTGAAAGAATGTGTGTGTGCGTGTGCGTGCGCGTGCACATGCACACCTGCGCACATGTAAGAGAGAGAGAGAACAGGGAGGGAGTAATATGGGTTTACAGGTTACAATACAGTAGTTAGCCCTCTTTTTCCAGACCTCCAAATGTTGAAACCAGGAGGTTTCCTGTCCCCTTCCTCCATCTTGCCCTCTCTTATCCCTTTTGCTCTCTTGGTCTTCAGGCAGACGCCATCTACGACATGATTGGATTCCCTGACTTTATCCTGGAACCAAAAGAACTGGATGATGTTTATGACGGGGTGAGTTAGTACCTTTTTGTTGAGATGTGTCATGATTTAACACCATACATTGAGCCCCATACATTGAACCCTGTGAGTTCTTTAAACAAGTTGAAGTTGAAGGTGAAATGACAACGACACCTTTTAATATTTCTAATCAGTGAGTAATTATTTATTGCCTGTCATTCTGTCTGTATGTCTGTCTCTCTCCATAGTATGACGTCTCGGAAGAAAACTTCTTCCAGAACGCACTCAACTTCTACAATTTCTCCGCCAGGGTGATGGCCGATCAGCTCCGCAAGCCGCCCAACAGAGACCAGTGAGTCTTCATCAGCTGCACTCATCATCATTATCAACATCACCATCGTGATGTGAAATTGCGCTCTATTCCCTATAAAGTGCACAAATTTGACTCTGGTCAAACACTACATTAAGTTGGATGCTTTTTGCTCCAGTGTTGTCTGGTGTCACGGAGGACAGGCTCATTGTATTGGCTTGAGCACAATGAATGGAACGGTATCAAACACATACTATTCCATTAAGCCCATTTCAGAATGACAATTAGTCGTCCTACTCTCACCAGCTTTCACAGGTTTGCTTTTTTATACACATCTCTGCCACCATCCTTCTAGATGGAGTATGACCCCTCCCACAGTCAACGCCTACTACATGCCCACCAAGAATGGCATTGTCTTCCCAGCTGGAATCCTTCAGGCACCCTTTTATGCCCAGGATCACCCCAAGTGAGTGTGTGTGTGTGTGTGTGTTTGTGTGTGTGTGTGCTCGCGTATGTGTGCTCGCTTGCTTTTCTGACCCCCCATGTGAATTCTCTGCAGAGCACTGAACTTCGGGGGGATAGGAGTGGTGATGGGACATGAGCTCACTCATGCCTTTGATGACCAAGGTTGGTGTCCACATTTAACAGATTCCACAGAACTCATGGACGCATCCTCACAAAACACCAACTGACCAACACACACTAGCATGCATGCACAGACATGATTACTAGGTGTGCATGTTTGTAAAGATTAAGCACTATTTAAGATGATTTTTCCTTAATCAGGCAGGGAATACGACAAAGACGGGAACCTTCGACCGTGGTGGCAAAATTCCTCTGTGGAAGCATTTAAGAACCACACGGAATGCATGGTGGAGCAGTACAACGGGTTTACAATCAATGGGGAGCATATAAATGGCAAGCAGACGCTGGGAGAGAACATTGCTGACAACGGAGGCCTAAAGGCAGCCTATAAGGTGAGTAGGTCTCCCTACTTGATAATGCATTACATTTAGCTGCTCACATACTAATTTATTTATCACTGTAATAATTATTAACTGTAGTAAAGTTCAGTTATTTTGTAACCGTAATGGGGTTGAGCAGTTATAGCTCAATCCATTACTGCCAAATCCATTGCTATGTATTTATAAAGCAATTGCATAGTTACTACTATGTAACAACATGTTACTATGATGTTATTACGGTTTTATTTCACATGGTGTCAGTGGTGGGATCCTGGACAGCATGACTCTGTCACGCCTTGGTCTTAGTATTTTGTGTTTTCTTTAATTATTTGTTCAGGCCAGGGTGTGACATGGGGTTATTGTATTGTCGTATTGGGGTTTTTGTAGGCATTGGGATTGTGGTTGATTAGGGGTGTGTCTAGTATAGGCTTGGCTGCCTGAGGCGATTCTCAATCAGTCAGGTGATTCTTGTTGTCTCTGATGGGGAACCGTATTTAGGTAGCCTGGGTTTCACTTTGTATTTCGTGGGTGATTGTTCCTGTCTCTGTGTAGTTTCACCAGATAGGCTGTAATTAGGTTTTTGTATAAGTTATTTCATGTATCGCTCTTCATTTATTGAAGACATGAGTAACCACCACGCTGCATTTCGGTCCGACTCTCTTTCTACAAACGAAGAACGCCGTTACAGAATCACCCACCACACATGGACCGAGTGGCGTGGTAACAGGCAGCGACAGCATGAGCAGCGAAAGGAGGATGAATTATTCGGAGAATGGACAAGGGAGGACGTTATGGACAGCAGAGGTATGGAGTATACTACGTGGGAAGAAATAGACAGGTGGGCGGTCGACCCAGAGAGAGTGCCGGAGCCCGCCTGGGATTCGCTGGAGCAGTGCGAAGAGGGCTATAGGAGAATGGAGTCTAAGAGAAAGACACGGCGGCGCAGAAAGAAACCCGAAAGTCACCCCCAAATATTTATTGGGGGGGGCCTCAGAGGGAGAGTGGCTGAGTCAGGAGTCAGACCTGAGCCAACTCTCCCTGTTAATCGTGAGGAGCAGCTGCAGTGGGAGAGGCTGCACCACTTGGAGAATTGGACATGGGAGGAAGAACCGGACGGAAAAGGACCCTGGGCTCAGCCTGGTGAATATCGCCGCCCCAAGGAGGAACTAGAGGCGAAGAAAACGGAGAGGCGCTGGTATGAGGAGGCAGCACGGCGACGTGGATGGAAGCCCGGGAATCAGCCCCAAAATGTTTTTTTGGGGGGGGGGGCTTACAGGGAGTATGGCTATGCCAGGTAGGAGATCTGTGCAAACTCCCTGTGCTTACCGGGGGGCGAGAGAGACCGGGCAGGCACCGTGTTATGCTATGGAGCGCACAGTGTTTCCAGTGTGGGTGCATAGCCCGGTGCGGCTCATACCAGCCCTTCGTATTGGCCGGGCTAGAGTGGGCATTGAGCCAATTAAGGTTGGGCAGGCTCGGTGCTCCAGTGCGCCTGCACGGTCCGGTCTATCCAGAGCCACCTCCACGCACCAGGCTTCCTGTGCGTGTCATCGCTCCAGTATCACCAGTGCCAGCACCACGCATCAGGCCTACAGTGCGCCTCGCCTCTCCTGTGCTGTCGGAGTCTCCTGTCTGTTCAGCACTATCAGAGCCTTCCTTCCCTCCTGCGCTGCTGGAGTCTCCCGCCTGTTCAGCGCTATCAGAGCCTACCTCCTCTACAGCGCTGCCGGAGCCTCCTGCCTGTTTGGAGCAGCCTGAGCTGTCAGTCTGCATGAAGCAGCCTGAGCTGTCAGTCTGCATGAAGCAGCCAGAGCTGTCAGTCTGCATGAAGCAGCCAGAGCTGTCAGTCTGCATGAAGCAGCCAGAGCTGTCAGTCTGCATGAAGCAGCCAGAGCTGTCAGTCTGCATGAAGCAGCCAGAGCTGTCAGTCTGCATGAAGCAGCCAGAGCTGCCAGTCTAGTCTGCAAGGAGCTGCCAGTCTAGTCTGCAAGGAGCTGCCAGTCTAGTCTGCAAGGAGCTGCCAGTCTAGTCTGCAAGGAGCTGCCAGTCTAGTCTGCAAGGAGCTGCCAGTCTAGTCTGCAAGGAGCTGCCAGTCTAGTCTGCAAGGAGCTGCCAGTCTAGTCTGCAAGGAGCTGCCAGTCTAGTCTGCAAGGAGCTGCCAGTCTAGTCTGCAAGGAGCTGCCAGTCTGCATGGAGCAGTCAGAGCTGTCAGTCTGCATGGAGCAGCCAGAGCTGTCAGTCTGCATAGAGCAGCTAGATCTGCCAGTCAGCCATGATCTTCTATATCTGCCAGTCAACCAGATTCTTCCAGATCTGCCAGTCAACCAGATTCTTCCAGATCTGCCAGTCAACCAGATTCTTCCAGATCTGCCAGTCAACCAGTCTCTTCCAGATCTGCCAGTCAACCAGTCTCTTCCAGATCTGCCAGTCAACCAGAATCTTCCAGATCTGCTAGTCAACCAGAATCTTCCAGATCTGCTAGTCAACCAGAATCTTCCAGATCTGCTAGTCAACCAGAATCTTCCAGATCTGCTAGTCAACCAGAATCTTCCAGATCTGCTAGTCAACCAGAATCTTCCCGATCTGCTAGTCAACCAGAATCTTCCAGATCTGCTAGTCAACCAGAATCTTCCAGATCTGCTAGTCAACCAGAATCTTCCAGATCTGCTAGTCAACCAGAATCTTCCAGATCCGCCAGCCAGCCAGGATCCACCGGAGCCGGCTACCTACCTGAGCTTCATCTCAGTACTGGGCTTTCTCTCAGTACTGGGCTTTCTCTCAGTTCCGGGCTTCCTCTCGGTTCCCGGGCTTCCCCTCAGTTCCCGGGCTTCCCCTCAGTTCCCGGGCTGCCCCTCAGTCACGAGCTGCTCCTCAGTTCAGTGGGGTTCTGGGTGAGGACTATTAGGCCATGGTCGGCGGCGAGGGTTGATTATCCCAAGACGCGAAGGGGAGGAACTAGGACATTAATGGCGTCCCAAGCCGGAACCGCCACCATGGACAAACGCCCACCCGGACCCTCCCTATGGTTTTGAGGTGCGTCCGGGAGTCCGCACCTTAGGGGGGGGGGGTTCTGTCACACCTTGGTCTTAGTATTTTGTGTTTTCTTTAATTATTTGTTCAGGCCAGGGTGTGACATGGGGTTATTGTATTGTCGTATTGGTGTTTTTGTAGGCATTGGGATTGTGGTTGATTAGGGGTGTGTCTAGTATAGGCTTGGCTGCCTGAGGCGGTTCTCAATCAGAGTCAGGTGATTCTTGTTGTCTCTGATGGGGAACCGTATTTAGGTATCCTGGGTTTCACTTTGTATTTCGTGGGTGATTGTTCCTGTCTCTGTGTAGCTTCACCAGATAGGCTGTAAATAGGTTTTCACGTTCCGTTTGTTGTTTTGCTTTTGTATAAGTTATTTCATGTATCGCTCTTCATTTATTAAAGACATGAGTAACCACCACGCTGCATTTCGGTCCGACTCTCTTTCTACAAACGAAGAACGCCATTACAGACTCTTATTATACTATACAATAGTCTTACTATACTTCACCTCAGGGCCATCAGAGTGGCGGATAATGTTATTATTGTAAAAACAAATGTCCTGTTGTGTTCAGGCGTACCAGGCGTGGGTGCAGGAGAATGGTGAGGAGAAGAGGCTGCCAGCGGTCAACCTGACCAATGACCAACTATTCTTTGTGGGATTTGCCCAGGTAGGTGATGAGTGTCAACTAGATGCATTACACACATCCTAATAAAGTTCACGTATCAAATACTCATGATTAGGGCTCAGGGTTTGCATGACAATATCATAAGCTATAAAACTAGGGGCCCAAGTTTTTCAAGTCAGGTCACGCTCTCAGGATGAACTCCTACATCATGATATAAGACAAGAGGGTGAAATGGAGTTCACATGCAATTGGGGGTGAAAGTAAGAGTGGAATATTAAAACTACTGTTGGAGAAGTGGATGAACAAATGTGGGTACAAATGAATAAAACACTATTAAAACACTATGCAACAGTTGGGAAGCTAGAGAGGAGAATAATCTAGCTAATGCCTGTTTAATTTATCGGAAGATCCTCTCTTCTCTCAGGTGTGGTGTTCCGTGCGAACCCCGGAGAGCGCCCACGAAGGACTCATGACGGACCCCCACAGCCCCCCAAAATACCGCGTCATCGGCACCCTCTCCAACTCGCCAGACTTTGCTGAGCACTTCCAATGCCCCACTGGCTCCCCTATGAATTCGGGTCACCGCTGCGTGGTGTGGTAGGGCCTTAGAGAACCAGTGGGGGGTGCTGTCTGTGGAAGCTGCTTGGAGAATCAAGAGGAGGAAGAGAACCTCTAACTAATCATCTGATGTTTTTTCTTCTAGTTTTCTTTTCTTTGTACATGATGCTGGATTACTAGTGGTTTGTAGGTAGAGCAGGACAGACTCAGGTGAGCGAGAGGGAGGCATGTCACATGGAGAGAAATGTTGTAATCAGCTGATGTGTGTGTAATTCCAGTGTTATGGTATTTTTCCTCTTTCTCCATGCCCCAGTCAAACCCTCCACCGGTGGGGCACAAAGGCACGTTTTATTTATTATTTGCTGGACCTGGTAGGGGGCTGGGGAGGAGGAGCCACTATAGACTGCCTATCCCCTCCCCTTTCTCTGTGCTACTGTGTTGTCTCTGTACTCGCTGTGTGTCCTGTTTACAATTTAAACCGGAGCCCTCTATTGACTGAGGGCTCTCACTGAAACCACTGTAACATCACAGGATGGGTTCAGCTGCCTTTGTGACCTCGCAGGAAGCACAGAAACTTGGCTGTGACATCACAGGATGGGTACAGCTGCCTCTATGACCTCACAGGAAGTGCAGAAACTTCACTGTGATTGAACATTGTATATGGCTTTATCTCAAATGTCATCCCTATTCCCTATATTACTTGCCTTGAGGCACATAAGGCTTCCACAAGAGAGCACCACTGCTTCCGGCCTGCATTCCTTATATAGTATACACATAGTACAATGTGGCTGATGGAGCCATATAGACTCAGCTCTCCCTCTTTCTCTGTTGCTTCACATGAAGTGCACTGGCTTCTGTGAGTCCTCACAGACACCACTCAGCTCCCTCTGTGACATCACAATGAATCTTTTTGAATGTGCTTCATTGTGACCTCATAGCAGGGGCGAGGATCTTAATATTCAAAATATACAAAATCAAAATCATTAAACACAAAATCAATGGACAGGTGAAAGCAATATTGAAGCCTACTGATAGGCCTTGCCACCATATTGCTTATAGCTATACCATTTCTTAAAGATTGGTGGAGAGCAGTTTGAGTACATAGAAAGGATACATAGGAAAGCCACTTAACAATGTTGATCCAACCAGGAGTAGGGTGCGTTGCCCCTAGATGCTGATATTGGTTCAATTTAGCATTTTCCCCAACAATGGTTAAGATTAGGAATAGGGGAGGGAAAGCTGATCGTAGATCTGTATTTAAGGGAAACTACACTGAAGCATCCAACCACAAGATGAACAGAGGTCCATCTGGGACCTACAGACAGTGCTGGACTGGCTGTGACTCCGGTTGTAGGGACACTCACCACTTGCTTACCTGTGTGTTTTAGTTGTTGTTGTTTTTTATTGGCATATTCTGAAGTTGACAAAGTTAAAATGACATTCTCATTTTTAAAACTGCTTTTTGCCAAAGATATTATTATTATCATTTTTTGTTCCTTGTCTCCAGTTGATTCTTTGTTTCTCTGTACGCTAAGGGGCCGAAGTTGTGTATGAACAACCTTCGAAGATTGTTTGATGTTTACTGTGTTTAAGCTGTCAGCTTCATTGCAAAAGGACAGTTTCTGCATGTGTGTGTATGCTTGCGGTTGTGTGGGTGCGTGTGTGTGTGAGCTTGTATGTGTGTGTGCCTGTTCGTGGGTGCATCCGTGCATAGTGTGCATATGTACACGTGTGCATATGTTTGCAGATTGCTTTGATTATTCATCCCCACTTACGTTGGACTATCAACAATGTCAAGTCAGCTGCAGTGATTTCACCTCACATTCCAAAAAGATGTATTTGAAATGACTGGATATGTTGAAGAAGAAATATGTTCCTAAAGAACTCCTTGTTTGTACATGCTCTACTCCAAAGTGCTGCAAGACTGTCTTTTCGTGAGGGAGGGTGGGTACAGGATACCTTTGTTAATCTGGATATTGTTGGACTCTTGTTCAATCAAGCTATGTTAATGTTTTATCTCTACTTGCTCCTGTCTGCACTTTGCAAAGTTGTTTCACTAGAAGACATGGAGATGTGTCATTACTCATGAGCATACTAGCACTGCACCACACCATACACCAAATCCTAACCCATACAGGACAATCCCATTGTATCACGACAGGTAGATGGAGTTGTGCTGTCTAATGTAAGACCATGAGGTTTAACCAATTACAGTCAGTTGATATTGGCTTCAATCAGAAGCCCTCCTGTTAGGTGAACTGCCCTGGAAAGATCTGCCATTCAATTTCACAACAATAAAGGACGCTGATGATTCATCCTCCCAGTTCATTATAACGGTCAGTATCATACGTTTTGTGGAATTAAATATCTAACACAGAGTTAGCTATGTCTATTATGCACTACACATTTAGAATTGAGCGTTGTGCCCTCCAAACTCCATGACGAGGTACACAAGGCCAGGGGTTAGAAGTCAGGGGGAAGTGCTTTCACATAGAGGGTTGGTCGGGGTTAGCCTTAAATATTTACTTCATGAAATACACAGGTCTATATTTAAAGTGCAAGCTAAAATTATAACTTGAAAGTGTGTAAAAGCCTTTAATTAGCCAGCTAATGTCATTAAGTGTTCTCTATTTGGTCTGATGTGCTGTGTACCTGTCTGTCTCTGTCACTCCACAATTCTCTTATTTCTTCAGCCATCTAGTCATATACTTTTCACACTATCTGAACTGTATTAAAGCCTGGTGAAGAGAAAGCTATCATTTTACTTATTTACTTACTTAGGCTTTTTTATTCCAATGTGGAACATTATGCTAAAAGCTACCGGCCGGCATTTCTTGGAGATGAGTGTTGAAATTAAAAACTGAAGTCAAAATAACTTTTAAGGTCCATTTTGAGGTTTGATAGTAGAAACAGGGCTGCCAGCGAGACTAGACAAAAACCACCAGGGTTGTGTTCATTAGGGCATGCAACGGAAAACATTTTTAAAAAATGTTTTGCAATGTAAAAAATGAAAATGAGCATTTGTTAGTCCAGGTAGGTTAGTCCTGTTTCAGCCCATTTTCTTCTGTTTGGTGCCTAATGAACACTGTCCTGTCAGTCAGCACCTGCCTAGCGACTTGCTAGTGCCTCTCTCTATCTCTCAGTGAGAAACAACTAAGCCAGTCTGCTGTCAAGTGATCACGGTCTGAAAAAACCTGTCTCAGGACAGGGTACATACATACGTAGATACAGCAGGCAGTCACTTCTGTGTCTTAAGTATGTCCCAACTGTATCTGGCATGGAAGACTTGTGCGAGAGCTGGTGTGCCATCCTGAACAAATGTTCTATTGATTTAATGATATTAATTGTTGACCAGTTGAACAAGGATTGTATTGAAATGGATAACACGATTGAAGAGAATCGCACAGCTCTGCAAGGAGATGTTAATGATGGCATATTCAATGAACTGATGAAAACTAATCAAGCACTCCAGGACAAGTAGTCTACAGAAATAAAGGAGCATAAAATCAAGAAATTAATCCAAGACAAAGGCTACTTCTGGAGAAACCCTGATGAAAGAGGTCCTGCTCCTCTCCATGACAGACGTTGGAGGGTGTCCGCTTACTTCTATCCACCCCTGTCTGACCAACACTCTAAAACCAGCGCCTCTGACTGGGCCGACAGAAGCCCGGAGGTGGCCCCGGACACGTGCGACGAGATGCCAAACCGGACGGGGTAATAAGAAACAACTACCAGAGGCAGAGGGGACCTGCCCATGTCTCCTTGCTTGATAAAGGGTTATCTTTTGTGCCTACAACTCCGTGCAACGGTTTCGATGTTAAGGTAGACATGTACGTTTTTTTAGAAATCATTTAGAATCATTTAGCTCCCCTATTTGTGATATTTCTACTGAACATGTAGGCTGCTCATCTGCACATACTCGGACTTCTTTTTTGAAGTAAGACTTTGCCAGTCCTGTCTGGTCCAGCGACGGTGGGTCGCTGGTGATGTCTGGTGAGGACCTGCCTAACAGGCCTACAAGCCCTCAGTCCACCCTCTCTCTTAGCCTATTGTGAACCGTCTGAGCACTGATGGAGGGATTGTGAGTTCCTGGCGTAATTCGGGCAGTTGTTGCCATCCTGTACCTGTCCCACAGGTGTGATGTTCGGATGTACCGATCCTGTGCAGGTGTTGTTACACATGGTCTGCCACTGCGAGGATGATCAGCTGTCTGTCCTGTCTCCCTGTAGTGCTGTCTTAGGCATCGCACAGTACAGACATTGCAATGTATTGCCCTGGCCACATCTGCAGTCCTCATGCAGCATGCCTAAGGCACGTTCATGCAGATGAGCAGGGAACCTGGGCATCTTTTTTTGTGTTTTTCAGAGTCAGTAGAAAGGCCTCTTTAGTGTCCTAAGTTTTCATTACTGTGACCTTAATTGCCTACCGTCTGTAAGCTGTTAGTGTCTTAGCGACCATTCCACAGGTGCATGTTCATGAATTGTTTATGGTTCATTGAACAAGCATGGGAAACAGTGTTTAAACACTTTACAATGAAGATCTGTGAAGTTATTTGGATTTTTATGAATTATCTTTGAAAGACAAGGTCCTGAAAAGGGGATGTTTCTAGTTGAATCTTTCCATAATTTACCTAAGGATGGAAAAAAGCTTTGCTTGATTTACAATCTGAAACATCAGTCCTTACCCACCCTGCTGATAAGGGTGGGTCGGTTATACTCATGGATAGGAACATTTATGTTAATGAGTGTCATAGACAACTGAATGACAACACATTTTACAAGAAACTCAAGCGACCCACTGTCCAATTAAGAACACTATCTTTACTGTCCTATATGGGTATTTAATTTATGGTCAGATAGCCAAGAAGTTTTGTTACTTTTTGGTTATTTAACACCCTAAAATGTTCATTTTCTACACTTTTACAAAATTACACAAGAATTTTACAACACCTCCAGGGCGCCCTATTGTAGTGGGCATTGATGCATTGGGGCGGCAATGTAGCCTAGTGGTTAGAGCGCTGAACTAGTAACCGGAAGGTTGCGAGTTCAAGCCCCTGAGCTGACAAGGTACAAATCTGTCGTTCTGCCCCTGAACAGGCAGTTAACCCACTGTTCCCAGGCCGTCATTGAAAATAAGAATGTGTTCTTAACTGACTTGCCTGGTTAAATAAAGGTAAAATGAAGAAAATTAAAATTAATGGCCCCTCTATCGACTTTTGTTGACTTTTTTTATTAAACCACTTGCAGAACATCTCACCTCGTTTGTAAAGGACACCAGCAGTATGATCTATATTATTGAATCTCTTGATCCTCTCCCTGAGAATACTTTGATAGTTAATTTTGATGTTGAGTCGTTATACCTGAATATTCCACACGAGGGCGGTATTTAAGCTATGGAACATTTTCTTCTGCAACGTGACCCTAATGAACTAAATATATAATAATATATAATAATATATGCCATTTAGCAGACACTTTTATCCAAAGCGACTTACAGTCATGTGTGCATACATTCTACGTATGGGTGGTCCCGGGGATCGAACCCACTACCCTGGCATTAGAAGCGCCATGCTCTACCAACTGAGCTACACAGGACCACACAGGACCAACTACCTTCCAGTGCATGTATTATAACATTGGCTGAAATAGTACTCAGACACAACTACTTAATGTTTCTAAATGATTTCTTTATTCAGATGAAGGGTACTGCTATGGGATCCCCCATGGCTCCTAACTATGCTAATTTGCATGTGGGTTACATGGAGAAATAGTACATTTTCAATCCTCTAAAATATTTTTTTGCCTATCATTAATTGGAAACAGTATATTTATGATATTTTTGTTCTATGGAGGAGTGATGCAAAACAGCTCCAGGCATTCCATGCTTTTCTTAACTCTTGTTCTTCGCATCTGAGATTTACTATGCAATCTGACAAACATTCAAATCAGTTTCCTTGATCTTCTGATCTTGTGTGAGGATAATGTTCTATACACTGATCTTTACAGGAAACCTACTGATCGTAACAGTCCCTTGAAAACAGTTTGCCCTACAGCCAATTATGTTGAATCAAAAGAATATGGCTGAGATGCAAATAACTACCTACTGTTCAAAGTGCTCTGAACAAATGAAGGGAATCGTTCAAACATTGGCACATTCTAAGATCTGATGACAGTATTGGTAATGATATCGGGCCACACCCGGCCATGATTACAGACACCTGTGTGTGTCCGTTGACACTATATAAACTAGTCACCCCACAGTGTTTGTCATTATACCCTGATGAAGACCGCTTGTCTATTTAAACATTGGATATTAGGTTATTACATGTTTTCATCTGAGCTCCTGTCACGTTCTGACCATCGTTTGTGTGTGTTTTCCTTGTTTTAGTATTGGTCAGGACGTGAGCTGGGTGGGCATTCTATGTTGTGTGTCTGGTTTGTCTATTTCTATGTTTGGCCTGATATGGTTCTCAATCAGAGGCAGGTGTTAGTCATTGTCTCTGATTGGGAACCATCTTCCAGATCCATGGACTGCCCATGGACATGGTCTCCGACCGTGGCCCTCAGTTCTCGTCCCGGTTCTGGTAGGCATTCTGCGCCCTCATTGGGCCATTGGCCAGCCTGTCCTCTGAGCAGGTTGAGAGCTTTAAGTTCCTTGGTGTCCACATCATCAACAAACTTTCACGGTCCAAACATACCAAGACAGTCCTGCAGAGGGCATGACAATGCCTATTTCCCCACAGGAGACTGAAAAGATTTGGCATGGGTCCTCAGATCCTCAAACGGTTCTACAGCTGCACCATCGAGAGCATCCTGTCTGGTTGCATCACCGCCTGGTATGGCAACTGCTCAGCCTCTGACCGCAAGGCACTACAGAGGATAGTGCATACAGCCCAGTACATCACTGGGGCCAAGCTTCCTGCCATCCAGGACCTCTATACCAGGTGGTGTCAGAGGCAGACCCTAAAAATTGTCAGACTCCAGCCACCCTAGTCATATACTGTTCTCTCTGCTACTGCACGGCAAGCTGTACCGGAGTGCCAAGTCTAGATCCAAGAGGCACTGCTTCTACCCCCAAGCTAAACAAATGGCTATGTTTATTGTTTATTATCCATGCATAGTCACATTACCTTTACCTACGTACATATTACCTCAATTACCTGTGCCCTCGCACATTGAGTCTGTACCAATACCCACTGTATTTAGCCTTGCTACTGTTATTTTATTGTTGCTCCTAAATGATAGTCTTTAAATATATATATATATATATAACGTTTTACTTCAGTTTATTTTAGTAAATACTTTCTTAAAACGGCAGTGTTGGTTAAGGGCTTGCAAGTAAGAAAATCAATTTGATTTGAAATGTTCTAATGGCATTCACCGATGTCTAATAATGAAAATGCATGCAATATGAGTCTGAAATTGTCACGCCTTGGTCATTGTATCTTGTGTTTTTGTTATATGTTTGGGTAGGCCAGGGTGTGACATGGGTTTATATGTTGTATTTCGTATTGGGGTTTGTATTAATTAGGAGTGTGTATTAGTAGGGGTGTGTCTAGTTAGGCTTGGCTGCCTAAGGCGATTCCTAATTGGAGTCAGCTGATTCTCGTTGTCTCGGATTGGGAACCGTATTTAGGCAGCCTGAGTGCGCGTTGTATTTCGTGGGCGATTGTACCTGTCTTTGTGTTAGTCACCAGATAGGCTGTAAGTAGTTTCACTCGTTTGTTGTTTTGTATTCTCAGTTATTTCATGTACAGCATTTTCTTCATTAAAAGTCATGAGTAACCTACACGCTGCATTTCGGTCTGACTCACTTCAAACAACAGACGAATATCATTACAGAAATATGTATTGTTAGTGGCTGCTGAGGGTTGGCAAGGGTATCAGAAATGGTTCAATTGCTAAAAGCATGGATTTTTTTCTAATCACCAATTGCATAGTTTATATAAAATGTGTCAACCAGCCACTGAACTAATGGCTACAAAATTATTAGGTAACATATTTCATTAAATAACTTGTAAGGTTAGAGATGATAAGTTTAAAATCATGATGGTCAGGGACAGAAGCAGTGGTGGAAAAAGTATTACATTTCACACTTGAGTAAAAGTAAAGATACCTTGATAGAAAATGACTCTCGTAAAAGTATCTGGTTTTAAATGTACTTAAGTACAGTGTTGGGAAAAGTACTCATTTGTCATACTTAAGTAAACGCAATACATCAAATTGTCCTATATTAAGCAAACCTGACAGCACGATTTAAAAAACAATGCAGTATTTGTGTTTAGTGAGTCCACCAGATTAGAAGCAGTAGGGATGATGCGTGAATTGTACCATAATTCTGTTCTGCCTGAGCATTCAAAATCGAACGTGTACTTTTGGATGTCAGGGAAAATATTTGGGAGTAAAGTAAATATTGTCAAAAATAAAAGTGCAGATAGTGCAGATACCTCCAAAAACGACTTAAGTATTCCTCTAAAGTATTTTTAAATAAATATTTTATACCACTGGATAGAAGAGATTAATCACCCATGTTCCTTTTTAGAGATCGTGTTTACCTAAATCTTTGTTAACTTGCTGGAACAACTCAACAAATGACAGAGCAGACCTTTCAATTGTGCATTGCTATACAACAGACTATTACAGGTGGCAACTATAAAACCAATATGCTACCAGTACCAGATGTGGATCTCTTAGGCTTGTATTATTTCCCAGTTCAACCAATTTCCTTAAAACAAATATGTTCAGTGCTTTCGGAATGTTTTCAGACCCCTTGACTTTTTCCACATTTTGTTACAATACAGCCTTATTCTAAAATTGATGGGCGAAAAAACTATTTCATCAATCTACACACACAACCCCATAACGACAAAGAAAAACATGAAAAAAACGAAATATCACAATAACATAAGTATTCAGACCCTTTACTCAGTACTTTCTTGAGGCACTTTTGGCAGCGATTACAGCATCGAGTCTTCTTGGGTATGGCACTACAAGCTTGGCACACCTGTATTTGTGGAGTTTCTCCTCTCAAGCTTTGTCAGGTTGGGTGAGGAGCGTTGCTGTACATCTATTTTCAATCCTCTCCAAAGATGTTGGATCAGGTTCATGTCCAGGCTCTGACTGGGCCACTCGGGAACATTCAGAGACTTGTCCCGAAGCCATTACTGTGTTGTCTTGGCTGTGTGCTTAGTGTTGTTGTACTATTGGAAGGTAAACCTTCGCCCCAGTCTGAGGTCCTGAGCATTCTGGAGCAGGTTTTCATCTATCTATCATTCATCTATCTATCATTCATCTATCTCTGTACTTTGCTCTGTTCATCTTTGCCTCCATCCTGACTACTCCCAGTCCCTGCCGCTGATAATCATCCCCACAGCATGATGCTGCCACCACCAGGCTTCACCGTAAGGATTGTGCCAGGTTTCCTCCTACTTTCCGAATGCACTGTATATGTGCATATGATTTCATTTCTGTCCACCCACACCCAGGGATCTTCTGATAAACATAACTCAAAATCTCACTAATCTTATGAATTGGACTCTGTAATATTAAACCTTACTGTAATCTGGAATGGGGCGTCTCATGCCCCTGAATGTCAAGTCACAATGTGCATGGCACCTTTGACTCTGCCTGTAACCCCAAACCTAAATAGTTAGCCACCGTCTGCCTCTGTCTTCTGATGTCCCTGCAGGGTCAATTTGAGATGCCAGAGGGGGAGGCGGTGGACTCCCAGTCCTTGAGAATGAGGCAGATCCTCCGACAGTACTGTGCTCGCTGGGCCAGAACTTCCAGCCTCTGGACCACATACAAGAGTACTATGGAGAGAAGATAGCTCTGTACTTTGCCTGACTGTACTTTGCCGCTGTACTTTGCCTGACTGGGCGAGAAAACAAGCATTGCAGGCTGTGAATTCTGCAAATGTTTCTAGGATGGGCTATTACCGGGACTTTTCCCTTGTATTCAGATTACAACCGCTCACGTTTACACAAGGACTTGAAAACGAGATCGTGAACTCTGCAAACAACGTTTCCAGTCCGACAATGAGAATGGTAAATGAGTGTAATTAATTAACTTGTTCAATACATTGTAATACAAAATAAGCCAGCCATCCACCCATTATGGGCTATTAGCAGGACCATAGACTCTTGTCAAGAAGGGGGAGACTTGTATCATTTACGGATGAATGTTTTCAGTTGATGCCAAACGAGTTCGATCGGGTTTAATTCAGGAGACCTACAGTGGTTACTCCTTTAAAAGTTGTGCCACACTGCAGCACACCTTGCGGGCTGCCGAAGAATGCTATGGCACGTTATTTAATTGTCAACCATTGTTACCAATAATGCTAGTTAGTGCTAGTTTGACCACCAGAGGGCATCTTTGAGAAGCATTTGATAGCCTTCAATAGTGGCTGTATTAGAGAATTTAAATCCTGTTTTTGTAAGAACACAGTATATGGCATTGATTTTTTTTAAACATTTTTTTTTTTATTAATTTGATTAATATTATGGTGTTTCTATTCCAAGAAAAATGAAAAACGAAACCCTCAGCGTTTCTGTTAGGATGGAATGGAAAATATGGTGCTGTACTACAGTAAGAGCAGTACTAACTTCAATATGCCTTTTAAATGAGACCTAAACCACTTAACAGCACCTCATGTTGCCTACGGTAGGCCTACAGTATATCTAAAAATATTTTTTTCTATGGCGTGACTCCATCAATAATTACATTTAGAGGATTGGAGGATTCTAAATGAATATCTGATATGTGAGAATATCTGAGGGTCTTTAATTCTAAAATAATAATCGCTTTGTTTAAAAAATAACTATTTTGGCGATGATTTCATTTTCATATAACCTAGAGTGAGCAAGAAGAAGAAAAACCATTTTAAACCACATTCCCTAGTTTTTGGACAAGGACATCCCAGTGCCGACCGTGTGTGTTTGAAGAGTGTTTTCCAGTAAACAACAATTTGTTTACCTTCATTAGTCTGCTTTGTTCCAATATTTCTGTCATTCATTGATATTTATTCCCATAGTAAATCATTATTGATCCATAACTAAATAAAAATCTGCATTTTTATCATTATTTTAATATGAAGATACTGATGAAGAAATGCAGTACTGTCCAGAATATGCTTTATCCGACATGAGGTTGCCCACACGCAATTTAAACATTTGGATAATAAACATTTAATCATTTGGAAGATAGAAGCCGTCTGCATTTGTTTATTAGACTACTGTGCAGTCTGACAAGTAAACATAACCTACAGTAATGCTGTAGTAAACATGGTAAAGTGCCTAATTCCTTACATAAGGGAGAGCAGACCATGTCCAAACTTTCTCTGTGACCTCAAGTACTCATTAACTCTGTCTTTAATTCTTTTTCGGTTTGCATTAGTCATGGAGAGAAACTTCTGAGACACAGTATTAATGATGAACACTCTGAGGTTCACTAAGCCACATTTATCTCGGGATATATCCCAGTTGGTATTCTGTCTCCACTCGTGGTATCTCGCTTCGGTTACACATCCTTGGAATAGCAGAACAGCATAACTGTTCGGACGGCCCTTGCTGTGCCTGGTGTGCAGTTGGTCCAGTTCTGTTGTCAGGAGAGGAATGGAAATGTCAGGGTGAACCGACGACCTGACGAACCTGCCATGTATATTGACTCTGCCTGCCGGAGGTGGATTTCCAGAGCTCACAGGTGTGCCTGGCATGGATTGTGAATCCATATCGTTCCTCGCCCTCTTCAATGCGTCATTCTCCTTCTGACTCTCTACCAATGCCGCCTGACTCTCTGCCAATACTACCTGGCTCTGGACCAATGCATCAGCTGTCGCCCGTATCTCTGCCCTCAGATAATGTTTCTCTTTCTGCTGGTCTGCCTTCAATGACTCGATCTCGGTCTTCAAAGTTTGAATCTGATCCATGTGCACCTCCATCAGATGAGCAGAATGGTACCGCCCTGAGCCCCCATTGATTTACAGTGGCCTATGATAGAAACGGTAGATCAATTAAGAATTCAAAGTAACTCCAACACACACATGCTGCGTAAACATTTTTAAGAATCTGGCAACAATAATCGCTTTCTTGTCAACCATTTGTTTTTTCGGTGCAGCCCGTTGTCCAGCCCTTTGTTCACGGATGGTTGTCGGCATGGTTGTATGCTCTGCAAAAACACATTCACGTTTTTAGGGCACAATAATATTTTTTATTTCACTATCGATTTTAATACACAGTTTGCCTACACATTGAATGGCTATATACATTTTTTTTTAAACACACTGAAACCTAAATGCCTTTTTAGTTTTGGTGATCCTTTCAGCTCCAGCTCATTTTCATGTCCTCTGGTGTTTACAGTCCTAACCCTGAAGCGGGTAGCACCATAGAAAGAAGCTGACTGGAAGAAAACACTGTCCATTTTGTCTGTTTGGTCGCATTGTCATATTTTTCTTTAGAGAAACAGCTTGTTTTTGAATGGTAACTGTGTTAAGGGTGGAGTTTGGGGCGGGTTGAGGAGTACTGGAAAGGTGTGACTTTCAGTTTACAGTAGGGCATAAGAATACAGCAGATCGCCGATTGTTCTCACTTTGATTATGCTGTAACAACTTACTGCAGCACCATGACCAGGAACTCTATTCATTTAAATGAGCAGATTAGGGCTTTCAGGGGGAACGGAAAATCTACTGGAGACATTTAAAAGATACTGGTAGACTTGGGGATTTTAGTCACGGACAGTGCTATTCACAGACACTATCATCAGATGCCTGTGTTACGCCGAACGCGAAATCCCAGGAAAACGAACAGGTACAGTAGGTGACAATACTGCAAAGTTGGGCTAGTAATGCTAAAAATAATCCTTAAATAAATTGACTGCTGGTCTTTACTGTATGCTGCACATTTTTACGTTGAATTCCATTTCCAGCAAGACTATTCAAGCCATCGACTCACTGATGAATGAAAATGATGAGCGATCGACAAATGCCATGTGTAATGTGCTTGCATCACGGCACATCAACATCGTTCTAATCACAGTCAGAAGACAGTTGAAAAAACTTACATGGACTTATGGAAAGGCTCGGTAAGACAAGTTAATATGTACACTACCGTTCAAAAGTTTGGAGTCACTTAGATATGTCCTTGTTTTAAAAGAAAAGCACATTTTTTTGTCCATTACAATAACACCAAATTGATAAGAAATACAGTGTAGACATTTGTTAATGTTGTAAATGACTATTGTAGCTGGAAACGACAGATCCTTAATGGAATATCTACATAGGCGTACAGAGGCCCATTATCAGCAACCATCACTCCTGTGTTCCAATGGCACATTGTGTTAGCTAATCTGAGTTTTATCATTTTAAAAGGCTAATTGATAACAACTGAGCAAGAGGACAAGTACATTGGTGTCTAGTTTGAGAAAAAGATGCCTCGCAAGTCCTCAACTGGCAGCTTCATTAAATAGTGCCCGCAAAACACCAGTCTCAACATCAACAGTGAAGAGGCGACTTCGGGATGCTGGCCGAGTTGCAAAGAAAAAGCCATCTCAGACTAGCCAATAAAAAGAAAAGATTAAAATGGGCAAAAGAACGCAGACACTGGACAGAGGAACTCTGCCTAGAAGGCCAGCATCCCGGAGTCATCAATGAATCCTCAAGTGATATGCTGGACCCTATGTCAGAGAGGTGTTTCTGGGACCACATCGTTTCTTTGAAAGTAGGAGTATAGCAATATTTTGTTATGTTTAGGCCTATTTACATGTATGTTTCTAGTATTGTATCTAAAGTTGCCTGTTAGGCTAAATACATTTGTTTCTTCTCCAAATGCAGACAATGACCCAAAACACACTACCAACCGGGTTTGCATTGCAAATGAGGACATAAACTGGGTCAAGATGCCCGCAGAGAAAGTAGACCATAATGTAGTAACATAAAGGTTAAATAGAAATAAATAAACCGCCTACGGTAGACCTACAGTATATATACAAATGTTTTTTTTTAAATCTCTACATGTAGGTCTCCTGATTTAAACCCGATCTAACTTGTTTGGCATCAACTGAAAACATTAATCCATAACTGCTAAACCTACAAGCAAAGATGAACTGGTCAAGGCCATCAAGACATTTAGGCTAGAGAAATTGATGATACAACAATGTAACAAATACATTGATCATCTCAGCAAGGTTTTACCCATGGTCGTGGAGCTGGGTGGAAGTGCTGTAGGAATGCTCAACCGGTGTCGCTCATTCAGCCGACAAACTTTCAACCGGTTTTCCCCATTAAGCAGCGAGTCTGAGTCTGAGGCCAAGCCTTCTCTGGTCTCTACTCCTCACGTTACGGGGTCTGAGACGCCGAAGCTTCCCACCATTAGCTTTGACAAATTGAAAACCCTAGTCATTGGCGACTTCATTACCCGCAGTATTAGACTTAAAACGAATCATCCAGCGATCATACACTGTTTACCAGGTAGCAGGGCTACCGACGTTAAGGCTAATCTGAAGATGGTGCTGGCTAAAACTAAAACAGGCTAGTGTAGAGAGTATGTAATCCACGTCGGCACCAACGATGTTAGGATGAAACAGTCAGAGGTCACCAAGCGCAACATAGCTTCAGCGTGTAAATCAGCTAGAAAGATGTGTCGGCATCGAGTAATTGTCTCTGGCCCCCTCCCAGTTAGGGGGAGTTGATGAGCTCTACAGCAGAGTCTCACAACTCAATCGCTGGTTAAAAACTGTTTTCTGCCCTTCCCAAAAGATAGAATTTGTAGATAATTAGCCCTCTTTCTGGGACTTTCCCACATTTCTTTCTGGGACTTTCCCACATTTAAGTCATTTAGCAGACGCTCTTATCCAGAGCGACTTACAAATTGGTGCATTCACCTTATGACATCCAGTGGAACAGTCACTTTACAATAGTGCATCTAAAACTTAAGGGGGTGGGGCTGAGAGGGATTACTTATCCTATCCTAGGTATTCCTTAAAGAGGTGGGGTTTCAGGTGTCTCCGGAAGGTGGTGATTGACTCCGCTGTCCTGGCGTCGTGAGGGAGTTTGTTCCACCATTGGGGGGCCAGGGCAGCGAACAGTTTTGACTGGGCTGAGCGGGAGCTGTACTTCCTCAGTGGTAGGGAGGCGAGCAGGCCAGAGGTGGATGAACGCAGTGCCCTTGTTTGGGTGTAGGGCCTGATCAGAGCCTGGAGGTACTGAGGTGCCGTTCCCCTCCCAGCTCCGTAGGCAAGCACCATGGTCTTGTAGCGGATGCGAGCTTCAACTGGAAGCCAGTGGAGAGAACGGAGGAGCGGGGTGACGTGAGAGAACTTGGGAAGGTTGAACACCAGACGGGCTGCGGCGTTCTGGATGAGTTGAAGGGGTTTAATGGCACAGGCAGGGAGCCCAGCCAACAGCGAGTTGCAGTAATCCAGACGGGAGATGACAAGTGCCTGGATTAGGACCTGCGCCGCTTCCTGTGTGAGGCAGGGTCGTACTCTGCGGATGTTGTAGAGCATGAACCTACAGGAACGGGCCACCGCCTTGATGTTGGTTGAGAACGACAGGGTGTTGTCCAGGATCACGCCAAGGTTCTTGGCGCTCTGGGAGGAGGACACAATGGAGTTGTCAACCGTGATGGCGAGATCATGGAACGGGCAGTCCTTCCCGGGAGGAAGAGCAGCTCCGTCTTGCTGAGGTTCAGCTTGAGGTGGTGATCCGTCATCCACACTGATATGTCTGCCAGACATGCAGAGATGCGATTCGCCACCTGGTCATCAGAAGGGGGAAAGGAGAAGATTAATTGTGTGTCGTCTGCATAGCAATGATAAGAGAGACCATGTGAGGTTATGACAGAGCCAAGTGACTTGGTGTATAGCGAGAATAGGAGAGGGCCAAGAACAGAGCCCTGGGGGACACCAGTGGTGAGAGCGCGTGGTGAGGAGACAGATTCTCGCCACGCCACCTGGTAGGAGCGACCTGTCAGGTAGGACGCAATCCAAGCGTGGGCCGCGCCGGAGATGCCCAACTTGGAGAGGGTGGAGAGGAGGATCTGATGGTTCACAGTATCGAAGGAAGCCGATAGATCTAGAAGGATGAGAGCAGAGGAGAGAGAGTTAGCTTTAGCAGTGCGGAGCGCCTCCGTGATACAGAGGAGAGCAGTCTCAGTTGAATGACTAGTCTTGAAACCTGACTGCTTTGGATCAAGAAGGTCATTCAGAGAGAGATAGCGGGAGAGCTGGCCAAGGACGGCACGTTCAAGAGTTTTGGAGAGAAAAGAAAGAAGGGATACTGGTCTGTAATTGTTGACATCGGAGGGATCGAGTGTAGGTTTTTTCAGAAGGGGTGCAACTCTCGCTCTCTTGAAGACGGAAGGGACGTAGCCAGCGGTCAGGGATGAGTTGATGAGCGAGGTGAGGTAAGGGAGAAGGTCTCTGGAAATGGTCTGGAGAAGAGAGGAGGGGATAGGGTCAAGCGGGCAGGTTGTTGGGCGGCCGGCCGTCACAAGACGCAAGATTTCATCTGGAGAGAGAGGGGAGAAAGAGGTCAGAGCACAGGGTAGGGCAGTGTGAGCAGAACCAGCGGTGTCGTTTGACTTAGCAAACGAGGATCGGATGTCGTCGACCTTCTTTTCAAAATGGTTGACGAAGTCATCTGCAGAGAGGGAGGAGGGGGAGGGGGAGGAGGATTCAGGAGGGAGGAGAAGGTGGCAAAGAGCTTCCTAGGGTTAGAGGCAGATGCTTGGAATTTAGCGTGGTAGAAAGTGGCTTTAGCAGCAGAGACAGAGGAGGAAAATGTAGAGAGGAGGGAGTGAAAGGATGCCAGGTCCGCAGGGAGGCGAGTTTTCCTCCATTTCCGCTCGGCTGCCCGGAGCCCTGTTCTGTGAGCTCGCAATGAGTCATCGAGCCACGGAGCGGGAGGGGAGGACCGAGCCGGCCTGGAGGATAGGGGACATAGAGAGTCAAGGGATGCAGAGAGGGAGGAGAGGAGGGTTGAGGAGGCAGAATCAGGAGATAGGTGGGAGAAGGTTTGAGCGGAGGGAAGAGATGATAGGATGGAAGAGGAGAGAGTAGCGGGGGAGAGAGAGCGAAGGTTGGGACGGCGCGATACCATCCGAGTAGGGGCAGTGTGGGAGGTGTTGGATGAGAGCGAGAGGGAAAAGGATACAAGGCAGTGGTCGGAGACTTGGAGGGGAGTTGCAATGAGGTTAGTGGAAGAACAGCATCTAGTAAAGATGAGGTTGAGCGTATTGCCTGCCTTGTGAGTAGGGGGGGAAGGTGAGAGGGTGAGGTCAAAAGAGGAGAGGAGTGGAAAGAAGGAGGCAGAGAGGAAAGAGTCAAAGGTAGACGTGGGGAGGTTAAAGTCGCCCAGAACTGTGAGAGGTGAGCCGTCCTCAGGAAAGGAGCTTATCAAGGCATCAAGCTCATTGATGAACTCTCCGAGGGAACCTGGAGGGCGATAAATGATAAGGATGTTAAGCTTGAAAGGGCTAGTAACTGTGACAGGATGGAATTCAAAGGAGGCGATAGACAGATGGGTAAGGGGAGAAAGAGAGAATGACCACATGGGAGAGATGAGGATCCCGGTGCCACCACCCCGCTGACCAGACGCTCTCGGGTGTGCGAGAACACGTGGGCGGACGAAGAGAGAGCAGTAGGAGTAGCAGTGTTGTCTGTGGTGATCCATGTTTCCGTCAGTGCCAAGAAGTCGAGGGACTGGAGGGAGGCATAGGCTGAGATGAACTCTGCCTTGTTGACCGCAGATCGGCAGTTCCAGAGGCTACCGGAGACCTGGAACTCCACGTGGGTCGTGCGCGCTGGGACCACCAGAGTAGGGTGACCGCGGCCACGCGGTGTGGAGCGTTTGTATGGTCTGTGCAGAGAGGAGAGAACAGGGATAAACAGACACATAGTTGACAGGCTACAGAAGAGGCTACGCTAATGCAAAGGAGATTGGAATGACAAGTGGACTACACGTCTCGAATGTTCAGAAAGTTAAGCTACGTAGCAAGAATCTTATTGACTAAAATGATTAAAATGATACAGTACTGCTGAAGTAGGGCAGCTGGCAGTGGGTGCGTTGTTGACACTACACTAATCAAGTCGTTCCGTTGAGTGTAATAGTTTCTGCAGTGTTGCTATTCGGGGGCTAGCTGGCTAGCTAGCAGTGTTGATTACGTTACGTTGCGTTAAAAGAACGACAATAGCTGGCTAGCGAACCTAGAAAATCGCTCTAGACTACACAATTATCTTTGATACAAAGACGGCTATGTAGCTAGCTATGTAGCTAGCTACGATCAAACAAATCAAACCGTTGTACTGTAATGAAATGAAGTGAAAATGTGATACTACCTGTGAATGCGACCGGGTTGTTGAGTTCTATACAGAAGACGTTGGCTAGCGTTGGCTAGCTGATGGCTAGCTAGCAGAGTCACCTACGTTAAGGACGACAAATAGCTGGCTAGCTAACCTCGGTAAATTAAGATAATCACTCTAAGACTACACACTCTAAACCTAAACAACACAATTATCTTGGATACGATGATACGAAGACAGCAAAGACAGCTATGTAGCTAGCTAACACTACACTAATCAAGTCGTTCAGTTGAGTGTAATAGTTTCTCCAGTGCAGCTAATCAGTGGACGTTAGCTAGCTGGCTAGTGAAGACTACATTAGGACGGCGAAATACGATAATTACGCAATTATCTTTGACACAAAGACGGCTATGTAGCTAGCTGAGAAGAAATTGCTAAGATTAGACAAATCAACCCGTTGTGCTATAATGAAATATAATGAAAAAGTTATACTACCCGCGGGAGCGAAGTGCAGATGCGACCACTCGCTCCAACCGGAACCGGATAAAAAGCAGTCAAGGGGTCTGAATACTTTCTGAAGGAACTGTTTGTACGGGGTATACAACCATTCCATCTCCACAGATTTGTCAGTGAAGAGAGAATCATTAGATCATTTGTATTGGTACTGTCCACATGTAGCTTTTTTTTGGTCGCAAATTTACCTGGAGCTAACTCTACAAATAGCACTGCTGGGTGATTTGAAAAATCATAGTCAATCGATCAATAATATAATAATACTCTTAGCATAAATTATTATCTTGAATTTATTCTCCAACGGGGGTTGGGAGGGGGGGCCAGGATGGGTAGGAATGGAAAGGTGGGTGAGATGAAAGAGGAGAGATGACTTCACTGGGGAGGGGTCTCTGTAGGGCAGCCCTGGCCAGCCAGTCAGAGAGTGGCAAAATGGTGGAGAAGCAGTGGCACAATGACTAGGCAGAGGAGTAGAAAAGGAAAATGTCTTAGAGTGGGACCTATCCAGAATACACTACATAGTCTCAATTTGCTTACTCTGGACATCCAGCACAGACATACACTATATATACAGTGGGACAAAAAAGTATTTAGTCAGCCACCAATTGTGTACGTTCTCCCACTTAAAAAGATGAGAGAGGCCTGTAATTTTCATCATAGGTACACTTCAACTATGACAGACAAAATGAGGAAAAAAATCCAGAAAATCATATTGTAGGATTTTTTAATGAATTTATTCACAAATTATGGTGGAAAATAATTCAGAAAAGATACAACTATATTACATAGGTTTAAAGATTAACTTCTTGTAAATCCAACCACTGTGTCAGATTTCAGAAATGCTTTACGGCAAAAGCATAACTTACAATTATTTGAAAACATAGCCCAGCAGACAAATCATTACAAACAGTAACCAGCCAAATAGAAGAGTTACACAAGTCAGAAATAGAGATACAATTACATTTACATCTAAGTCATTTAGCAGACGCTCTTATCCAGAGCGACTTACAAATTGGTGCATTCACCTTATGACATCCTGTGGGACAGTCACTTTACAATAGTGCATCTAAATCTTAAAGGGGGGGGGGATTACTTATCCTATCCTAGGTATTCCTTAAAGAGGTGGGGTTTCAGGTGTCTCCGGAAGGTGGTGATTGACTCCGCTGTCCTGGCGTCGTGAGGGAGTTTGTTCCACTTACTTTTGCTGATCTTGATATGATTGAATAAATGTTCCTTTTGTTCGATAAAGTCTCTCTTTATATCTGAAAACCTCAGTTTTGTTTGCGGGTTTTCTTCAGTAATCCACAGGCTCGAACGCAGTCAAAACAGGTGTCACGCCCTGGTCATTATATTTTGTGTTTTTGGTATATGTTTGGGTAAGCCAGGGTGTGACATGGGTTTATATGTTGTGTTTTCGTATTGGGGTTTGTAGTAATTGGGATTGTGTATGATTAGGGGTGTGTCTAGTTAGGCTTGGCTGCCTGATGCGATTCTCAATTGGAGTCAGTTGCTTATCGTTGTCTCTGATTGGGAACCGTATTTAGGCAGCCTGAGTTCGCGTTGTATTTTGTGGGTGTTTGTACCTGTCTCTGTGTTAGTCACCAGATAGGCTGTAATTAGTTCACATTCCGTTTGTTGTTTTCTTATAGCAGTTATTTCATGTACCGCGATATATTTCATTAAAGTCATGAGTAACCTACACGCTGCATTTCGGTCTGACTCTCTTCATACAACAAACGAACGACGTTACAACAGGCAGACAAACAATCCAAATTGTATCTGTAAAGTTCATAGAAACATGTCAAACAATGTTTTTTATTTAATTCTCAGGTTGTTTTTAGCCTAAATAATCGATAATATTTCAACCGGACAGTAATGTTGTCAATATAAAAGGTAAACAAGAAAGGCACTCTTTCGGTCGCTCGCATGAAAAAGCTCTGTGACACGGCAGAGTCCACTCATTCAGACTGCTCTTACTCCCTCATTTTTCAGAATAAAAGCCTGAAACAATTTCTTAAGACTGTTGACATCTAGTGGAAGGCACAGGAACTGCAATTTGAGTCCTAAGTTAATGGGTACTGCAAAGGCATTGAATTGAAAACTACAACAACAAAAAAATCCTACTTACTGAATTGATTTTTTCTCAGGTATTTACCTCCCAAATCAGTTCTGTTATAGTCGCAGACATTATTCTCATAGTTTTGGAAACTTTAGAATGTTTTCTCTCCAAATCTACATTAAAATATGCAAATCCATATGCATATTGTATTTTCTGGGCCTGAGTAGAAGGCAGTTTAATTTGGGCACGCTTTTCATCCAAAATTCCAAATGCTGCCCCCTACCCTAGAGAAGTTAAATAGTACCCACAAAACTCCAGTCTCAACGTCTACAGCGAAGAGGCGACTCCGGGATGCTGTTCAAGTCAAAAGGTTGGACACACCTACTCATTCCAGGTCGACTTTTGTACTATGGGGGATAGCAGATTGACATACACCAGTTGTTACGGATACCAGTATCCTGTGTGTGTATCCTTGTGTGTGTGTGTGTTTCTTTTCTCTCCTTCTCCCCTCACAGGTGAAAATCATCACTCCCCAATCAGTCAACAATCAATCATCAATCAGAAGACACACCTCCTCCTGTTTCCTACCCAATCACAGTTCCTTTCCCTTGGTTTAAAAACACTGTCAGTTGTTTGCTCTACAGCTCAATCTCTCTGTAAATGCCATGACTGTAGGTCTTGCTGTTTCACTGTCTCGTTGTGTATTAACCTCTTTTGTTTGAGCACCGCCATAGCACTTTGTCATCACCTGTGAGTATTGTTTTTGGTTAATGTGTTTGATTGCTGGTGGGAAAAGGGGAAACCAAGACAAGTCGCCCATGGGCATACACTACCCGTAGGTAAACTTTGTTAAATACACTAGTTAGAACTGGGTGGACCACCCACTGTATTTTGGGTTAGTTAGCTGTTGTTAAAGTAGGCTAGTCTAGCTTAGGGGTGTTTTTGAATACTTATTGTTTCTTTCCTTGGGTCCAGCTCAGCCCCTTTTCCTGCTCACCCCCCCCACACACACACGATTACTGTGTATTTTACAATAAACCCTGAGTTTGACGGTAGATTTCAGTTGTTGTGGTTATTTTGTTCACTTTTACTTTATCACTATTAAAATTTGCATGAGTTATGTTATGGGTCTCATTACCATCCCCCCTAGACTGTCGGGCCTAAAGGGATTTTAACACCAGTACACCTCCATAGATATTCCATTAAAAAATCTGCCGTTTCCAGCTACAATAGTCATTTACAACATTAACATCTACACTGTATTTTTGATGTTACTTTAATGGGCATCAATGTCCTTTTCTTTCAAAAACCAGTGACCTGACACTTTTGAACTGTTGTGTGTGTGTATACAGTGGGGAGAACAGGTATTTGATACACTGCTGATTTTGCAGGTATTTCTACTTTCAAAGCATTTAGAGGTCTGTTATTGTTATCATAGGTACACTTCAACTGTGAGAGACAGAATCTAAAACAAAAATCCAGAAAATCACATTGTATGATTTTAAGTAATTAATTAGCATTTTATTGCATGTATTTGATCACCTACCAAGAATTCCGGCTCTCACAGACTTGTTAGTTTTTCTTTAAGAAGCCCTCCTGTTCTCCACTCATTACCTGTATTAACTGCACCTGTTTGAACTCGATACCTGTATAAAAGTCACCTGACCACACACTCAATCAAACAGACTCCAACCTCTCCACAATGGCCAAGACCGGAGAGCTGTGTAAGGAAATCAGGGATACAATTGTAGACCTGCACAAGGCTGGGATGGGCTACAGGACAATAGGCAAGCGGCTTGGTGAGAAGGCAACAACTGTTGCAGCAATTATTAGAAAATGGAAGAAGTTCAAGATGATGGTCAATCACCCTCGGTCTGGGGCTCCATGCAAGATCTCACCTCGTGGGGCATCAATGATCATGAGGAAGGTGAAGGATCATCCCAGAACTACACGGCAGGACCTGGTCAATGACCTGAAGAGAGCTGGGACCACAGTCTCAAAGAAAACCAGTAGTAACACAGTACGCCGTCATGGATTAAAATCCTGCAGAGCATGCAAGTTTCCCCTGCTCAAGCCAGCGCATGTCCAGGCCTGTCTGAAGTTTGCAAATGACCATCTGGATGATCCAGAGGAGGAATGGGAGAAGGTCATGTGGTCTGATGAGATGAAAATAGAGCATTTTGGTCTAAAATCCACTCACTGTGTTTGGAGGAAGAAGGATGAGTACAACTCCAAACACACCATCCTAACCGTGAAGCATGAAACATCATTCTTTGGGGACCCTTTTCTGCAAGGGGGACAGGACGATTGCACAGGGTTGAGGGGAGGATGGATGGGGCCATGTATTGCGGGATCTTCCCAACAACCTCCTTCCCTCAGTAAGAGCATTGGAGATGGGTCGTGCTGGGTCTTCCAGCATGACAATGACCCGAAACACACAGCCAGGGCAACTAAGGAGTGGCTCCGTAAGAAGCATCTCAAGGTCCTGGAGTGGCCTAGCCAGTCTCCTAGACCTCATGTTGCTGGAGTGAGTCAGCAGTTCCTGTAAGATGAAGACATTGATACTATGGACTGGCCCGCCCGTTCCCCAGACCTGAATCCAATTGAGCACATCTGGGACATCATGTCTCGCTCCATCCACCAACGCCACGTTGCACCACAGACTGTCCAGGAGTTGGCGGATGCTTTAGTCCAGGTCTGGGAGGAGATCCCTCAGGAGACCATCCGCCACCTCATCAGGAGCATGCCCAGGCGTTGTAGGGAGCTCATACAGGCACGTGGAGGCCACACACTACTGAGCCTCATTTTGACTTGTTTTAAGGACATTTACATCAAAGATGGATCAGCCTGTAGTGTGGTTTTCCACGTGTGACTCCAAATCCAGACCTTCATGGGTTGATACATTTGATTTCCATTGATCATTTTTTGTGATTTTTTTTTTTTTTTTTTTTTTGTCAGCACATTCAACTATGTAAAGAAAAAAGTATTTAATAAGAATATTTCATTCATTCAGATCTAGGATGAGTTATTTTAGTGTTCCCTTTATTTTTTTGTCTACAAATTTCTTGTTAACAAACTATAGTTTTGGCAAGTTGGCTAGGAAATTTACTTCGTGCATGACACAAGTCATTTTTCCAACAATTGTTTACAGAAAGATTATTTCACTTATAATTCACTATCACAATTCCAGTGTGTCAGAAGTTTACATTCACCAAGTTCACTGTGCCTTTAAACAGCTTGGAAAATTCACAAAAATTATGTCATGGCTTTAGAAGCTTCTGATAGGCTAATTGACATCTTTGAGTCAGTTGGAGGTGTACCTGTGGATGTATTTCAAAGCCTACCTTCAAACTCAGTGCCTCGTTTCTTGACGGTATGGGAAAAGCTAAATACATCAGCCAAGACCTCAAATCTATTGTAGACCTCCACAAGTCTGGCTCATCCTTGGGAGCAATTTCCAAATGCCTGAAGGTACCATGTTCATCTGTATCAACAATAGTATGCAAGATTAAACACCATGGGACCAAGTAGCCGTCATACCACTCAGGAACGAGATGCATTCTGTCTCCTAGAGTTAAATGTACTTGTGTGACAAGTGCAAATCAATCCCAGAACAGCAAACGACCTTGTGAAGATGCTGGAGGAAACCGGTAGAAAAGTATCTATATTCACAGTAAAATGAGTCCTATATCAACATAACCTGAAAGGCCGCTCAGCAAGGAAGAAGCCGCTGCTCCAAAACTGCCATAAAAAAGCCAGACTACGGTTTGCAACTACACATGGGGACAAAGATCTTTTTTTTTCGTAAAAGGACCACTGATGAATCAAAAATGGAACTGTTTGACCATAATGACCATCGTTTTATTTGGAGGAAAAAATGGAAGGCTTGCAAACTGAAGAATACCATCCCAACCGTGAACCACGGGGTAGCAGAATCACATTGTGGGGGATGCTTTGCTGCAGGAGGCACTGGTGCACTTCGTAAAATAGATGGCATCATGAGACAGATAAATTATGTGGATATATTGAAGCAACATCTCAAGACATCTGTCAGGAAGTTAAAGCTTGGTTGCAAATGGGTCTTAGAAATGGACAATGACTCCAATCAAACTTACAAAATTGTGGCAAAATGGCTTAACTTGATTGCATGGGGCAGGATTTTCGTTTTTGGCAAAAAAAACACCCATTTGAAACGGCCTATTACTCAGGCCCAGAAACTAGAATATGCATATAATTCAGTCAGAGTAGGATAGAAAACACTCTAAAGTTTCCAAAATTGTCTAAATATTGTCTGTGAGTAAAACAGAACTGATATTGCAGGCGAAAACCTGAGGAAAATCAAACCAGGAAGTGGCTTCTATTTGAAAGCTCCATGTTCCATAGCCTGCCTTCGCTCCATTTAAACAGATATCAACCAGATTCCTTTTCCTATCGCTTCCTCAAGGTGTCAGCAGTCTTTAGACAGAGTTTCAGGCTTTTATTTTGAAAAATGAGCGAGAAGGATAACATCGCGTCAATGGATAGCTGGGTGTTCACATGAGTTTTGCTTGCGCAACAGAGTGGGGCAGCCATTGTCTCTCCCTTTCCTATCGAAAAAGTGACAGTCCCAGTTGATATATTATCGATTTATATATTTTACATTTGATATATTTGGAATTTTCGTCTGCGACGTCGTGACTGCTCGAGCCTGTGGATTTCTGAAGATAACGCGACAAACAAATGGAGGTATTTTGGATATCAACAAAAGGAACATTTATTGTGTAACTGGGAGTCTCGTGAGTGAAAACATCCGAGGATCATCAAAGGTAAGTGATTTAAATCTATTGCCTTTCTGACTTTCGTGGCCAATCTACTTGTCTGCTAGGTTTTTGTATAATTTTCTCTACTGAGAGAGATGTTCTTACATAAACGCTTGTTATGCATTCGCCGAAAAGCTGTATTAAAATCTGACACGCCAGGTGGATTAACAACAAGCTAAGCTGTGTTTTGCTATATTGCACTTGTGATTTCATGAAAATGAAATATGTTTAGTAATTTAATTAGAATTTGGCGCACTGCAATTTAGCGGGTGTTGATGAAAATGATCCTGCTAAAGGGATAGGTGCGTCAAGATGAACCTCTCTGGGATATGTGGGGCGGTAGCGTCTCACCTGGCCAGAGAAAAGGCAGAGCGTCAAATTCAAATAAATTACTATAAAAATATAACTTTCATGAAATCACACATGCAAGATTGCAAATTAAAGGTACACTTGTTGTGAATCCAGCCAACATGTCAGATTTCAAAAAGTATTTTCAAAGAAAGCAAATGATGCCATTATCTGAGGACCGCACCATAGTAAACAGAGAGAAAAGCATATTTCAACCCTGTAGATGCGACACAAAACGCAGAAATAAAAATATAATTGCCTTACCTTTGATGAGCTTCTTTTGTTGGCACTCCAATATATTCCCATAAACCTCACAAATTGTCCTTTTGTTCGATTAATTCCGTCGATACATATCCAAAATGTCCATTCATTTGGAGCGTTTGATCCAGAAAAACACAGGTTCCATCTTGAACAACGTGACTACAAACTATCTCAAAAGTTACCTGTAAACTTTGCCAAAACATTTCAAAGTACTTTTGTAATACAACTTTAGGTATTTGTTAACATAAATAATAGATTAAATTGAAGATGGGATGATCTGTGTTCAATACACCCAAACAAGGGCACTGTGTTCATCCACCTCTGGCCTGCTCGCCTCCCTACCACTGAGGAAGTACAGCTCCCGCTCAGCCCAGTCAAAACTGTTCGCTGCTCTGGCCCCCCAATGGTGGAACAAACTCCCTCACGACGCCAGGACAGCGGAGTCAATCACCACCTTCCGGAGACACCTGAAACCCCACCTCTTTAAGGAATACCTAGGATAGGATAAGTAATCCTTCTCACCCCCCCTTTAAGATTTAGATGCAGTATTGTAAAGTGACTGTTCCACTGGATGTCATAAGGTGAATGCACCAATTTGTAAGTCGCTCTGGATAAGAGCGTCTGCTAAATGACTTAAATGTAATGTAAATGTAATACAGGAGGAAAGCAAACTGTAGCATGCTTTTTGGTCACAGGCCTCTATCTAACAGTACACTTCAAGTTACCCTCGTTCAAGATGGCCGTACTTCTTCATTACACAAAGGAAAAACCTCAACCAATTTTTAAAGACTGTTGACATCCAGTGGAAGCGATGGAAACTGCAAGAAGGTCCCTTAGAAATCTGAAAAGAGAGTGACTTAAAAAATACTTAAACTACAATCTGAATGCTTTGTCCTCAGGGGTTTGCCTGCTAAATAAGTTATGTTATACTCACAGACATGGTTCAAACAGTTTTAGAAACTTCAGAGTGTTTTCAATCACAATCCACTAATGATCTGCATATCTTATCTTCTGGGGATGAGTAGCAGGCAGTTGAATTTGGGCATGCATTTCATCCGGACGCGAAAATACTGCCCTCTGTCACCAAGAAGTTGAGGACCACAAAGTCAAGGTATTGGTGTGGCCATCACACAGCCCTGACCTCAATCCTAAAGAACATTTGTGGGCAGAACTGATAAAATGCGAGCAAGGAGGCCTACAAACCTGACTCAGATACACCAGCTCTGTCAGGAGGAATGAGCCAAAATTCACCCAAATTATTTTGGGAAGCTTGTGGAAGGCTACCTGAAATGTTTAACCCAGGTTAATCAATTTAAAGGCAATGCTACCAAATACGAATTGAGTGTATGTAAATTTCTGACCTACAGGGAATATGATGAAATAAATAATTCTCTCTACTATTATTCTGACATTTCACATTCTTAAAATAAAGTGGTGATCCTACCTGACCTAAGACAGGGAATTTTTACTAGGATAAAATGTCAGGAATTGTAAAAACTGAGTTTAAAAGTATTTGGCTAAAGTGTATGTAAACTTCCGACTTCAACTGTGTATATACAGTACCAGTCAAAGGTTTGGGCACACCTACTCATTCCAGGTTAACTTTTTTACTATGGGGGGTAGTAAATTGACATAAGATAGTAATTTTGCTGTTCACTAGGCCAACTGATCTTACAGGCTGCGGAAATTTCATGGTTGCCCTTAGTTTGAATATGTAATCCGGAGGCAAGTGTTTGTATTTATATTTATTATTGATCTCCATTAACTGCTGCCAAGGCAGAATTGAGGCAGTTATACAATTTTAAAACATTATAATACATTCATTACATAATTTTCAACACACTAAGTGTGTGCCCTCAGGCTCATACTCCACAACCACATATCTACAACTCAAAATCCATGTGCTTATGTTTGTGTTACTTCACAGTCCTGCTGTTCGATAAGGTGTATTTTAATTGCTTTTTAAATCTGATTCTACTGCTTGAATCAGATACCTGATGTGGAATAGAGGTCCATGTAGTCATGGCTCTATGTAGTACTGTGTGCCTCCCATATCCTGTTCTGGACTTGGGGATTGTGAAGAGAGACCTGGTGGCATGTATTGTGGGGTATGCATGGGTGTCCGAGCTGTGTGCTATTATTTTAAACAGACAGCTCGTACCTTCAGCTTGTCAACACCTCTTACAAAAACAAGTAATGAGGAAGTCAATCACTCTTCCAATTTGAGCCATGAGAGATTGACATGCATATCATTAATGTTAGCTCTCCATTTACTTTTAAGGGTCAGCCGTGCTGTCCTGTTCTGAGCCAACGGAACAGTAGTCCAGGTGCGACAAAACCAGGGACTGTAGGACCTGCCTTTTTGATAGTGTTGTTAAAAGAAGGCAGAGCAGTGCGTTTATTATGGACAGACTTCTCCCCATCTTAACTACTGTTGTATCAATATGTTTTAACCATGACAGTTTTCATTCCAGGGTTACTCCAAGCAGTTTAGTCACCTCAATTTGCTCAATTTCCACACTGTTCATTACAAGATGTAGTTGAGGTTTAGGGTTTAGTGAATAATTTGTCCCAAATACAATGCTTTTCGTTTTGGAAATATTTAGGACTAACGTATTCCTTGCTACCCATTCCTAAACTAACTGCAGTTCTTTGTTAAGTGTTGCAGTCATTTCCGTCGCTGTAGTAGTTGACGTGTAAAGTGTTGAGTCAGCAAATCGTTAGTAAAGATTGTAAAAAGCAAGGGGCCTAAAACAGCTACCCTGGGGCATTCCTGATTCTGCCTGGGTTATGTTTAAGGTGCTTCCATTAAAACCTCTTGGAACTACCCATTCCGGATCTGGGAGAATTGTCATCAACTACACTAATTAGCATAGCGCAATGGCCAAAAAATATTAATAGAAAATATTAATATCATGAAATCACAATTGAAATATAGTGAAACACAGCTGAGTCTTTTGTTAATCACCCTGCCATCTCAGATTTTGAAATTATGCTTTACAGCCAGAGTAAGACCAGCTTTTGTGTAAGTTTCTCGATAGCCTAGCATAGCATTATGTCCAGCTAGCAGCAGGAAGCTTGGTCACGAAAATCAGAAAAGAAATCAAATGAACTGTTTTACCTTTGATCTTCGGATGTTTTCACCGATGAGACTCCCAGTTAGACAGAAAATGTTCCTTTTGTTCCATAAAGATATTTTTTATACCCAAAATACCTCCTTTTGATTGTCACATTATGTTGAGAAATCGACCGGAAATAGCGGTCATGATAATGGCGAAAAAAATTCCAAATTATGTCCATAATATCGACAGAAACATGGCAAAAGTTTTTTATAATCAATCCTCAAGGTGTTTTTCAAATATCTATTCGATAATATATCAACCGGGACAATTGGCTTTTCAGTAGAAGCGAGAGGTAAAATGACTACCTCTGTCTTCTACGCAAGAATCACTCTGAGAGCCCTCAGCTGGCCACTTATGCAATGTAGACGTTTACGCTCATTCTTCAAAATAAAGGCCTGAAACTATGTCTAAAGGCTGTAGACACCTTAGGGAAGCCACAGAAAAAGGAATCTGGTTGATATCCTTTCAATGGGAAATAGGGATGCATGGAAAGACAGGGGTTTCAAAATAAGAGTCACTTCCTGATTGGATTTTTCTCAAGTTTCGCCTGCAATATCAGTTCTGTTATACTCACAGACAATATTTTGACAGTTTTGGAAACTTTAGTGTTTTCTATCCTAAACTGTCAATTATATGCATGTTCTAGCATCTGGTCCTGAGAAATAGGCGGTTTACTTTGAGAACATTATTTATCAAGAGGTTAAAGAACACCCTCTGTGTTCTGCTAGACAAGTAACTCTTTATCCCCATTATAGCAGGTGATGTAAAGCCATATCACACAACTTTTTCCAACAGCAGACTATGATCGATAATGTAAAAAGCTGCACTGCAGTCTAACAAGACATCCTCCACAATCATTTGTTACCCGATTCGGGAAACTAGGTGTATGTCAAAAATCACAACTTCACAGGAGAGCCGTTTTTTTTTAATCAAAATGCGTTTATTGGCAGAAATGCCTTCTCGAACATGTAAACTTTCATGTGCCTCAATAAAAAACTTGCATGGCATCTGTAAATACGAATAAAATTGTTAAATTACGAACCTTGTTGGTTAAGCCACAGAAAATACAGCAACCATGATTGGTTGAGAAAATGAGTTGGCTGGACATGCCAAGAGATTAGTTCAGATTTGTCTGCCATGTAGAAGGCTTCTGTCTATTTGAGTTCGTCAGTCTGTGTTGGTAATCCTGTTGAAAGCTGCTTTTAAAAAAACATGTATTGTTGTGTGGAGCTGCATAAGTGCTGCTCTCCATTTTCTGGAGGATCAAGTTTTGAAATCGGTGGAATTCGAGAATGACAGCTGGAGATGGACAAAACGCCTGTCTCCGGGTTACATCTTAAATCTAAGGGCAACCGTGGTATGGCATTCCTGACAGGGAGACATGTCCATCATGCATGATGATGTATACAGGTAAGACAGTCTAGCATTAGCTAGCTACATTGGAAAGAAAACACTTTGACATTTTGAATCCTACAGACGAAGAACCATATATGTGACATTTAAAAAAAGAGATATACATGAAAAATCATTATTGGACACCATTTTTCTATAGTGAACCGGTTTCACAAGCTTTCCACGCACTAATTAACAATCATTTCAAATTTAAAGATAGGCTCTCGTGGAATAACCGTTTATGTGCACCACTCAGAATGGACGGACAAGCGCACAACCTTTCTGTTGCTGATGAAAATCGCAGAATTGTGGGAAAGAAACGTAAAACAAAACTAAAAGAATGGAAAGACAGGCAAAGGAAGATCTTACGGGATGCGGGAAGACCCTATACAAATCGTAAGGGTCAAGAAAAAACTGTGAAAAGCTGTCCAAAAGAGGTATGTGGAAGAACCGTATATCAAACAATCAAGCTAGCTAGCTATAAAGTACAGTAACTAACATGTATGTTCTGGGTTGTCTAATTTGTAACTATAGAGAAAACATATTAGCTAAAGTTACTTGGCTACTAACTCATACATTATCGTTACAAATGTTATTGCTAGATTATAGAAGAAACATAGCTAGCTACTTTTTCTCCATCCACCGGATGATTTGACATGTCTACAGTAGCTAGCTAGTTACACTGTATTCTGCAGGGAAGAGCGTGTTCCACGACGTGCAGAAAGGATTTTGGAAAGTTGACTGATGAACGCAAGCTGCATCTGTTCAACAGTTTCTACACTGTCCCATACGAGAAACAACAAGCGTTGATTCTCTCCGGCTTAGAACAGGTTAGAAATAAGACAAAACGCCTATTATTATAATAGCTACATTGAACACTTGCATAGTTTCACTTTGACAGTAATGATACGTACATTAACGTTAACTCTAAAAGTGCTGTGTTAGACAATGGTGCAATACAAACTCATTCTGTGTATAGATTGGGAGTCTGTGAAAGATGGAGGTCCTGATCAAGCAATATCCTGAATGTGCTACAGTATATTAAATTCTGAATTCATCATTGTCAATTTTTATTGCAGCATGAGGTGAAACTGAGATGTAAACCTGAGGATACAAAGGAGAACAAACGACGGAAACAAACCTTCAAATACCATGTACAGCAAGCAGGCCAAAGATTGAATGTGTGCAAGGTTACTTTCATGTCTGTGTTCCAGCTAACCAACAGCAGTCTTCAGGCAAGTGAAAATATGAATCTATATGAATATCAATTACAAACATATTGTATTCTCTGTACTAGTTTTTAATAACCTGCTAATTGAAATGTAATTGTTTTGGTCAGGTTATTCAGGAAAAGTTAGCTAAGTCAGGTGAGGTTGCAGGGTCTCCAGATCAGGCTACTGAGGCTAGGTCTCCTTTAGAAGATGGAAGAGGGAAGCATAGCAATAGGTAATGCGCTATGGATTCCAGCCTGGATTATTTCACTATAGCAGTGCTCTAAACAATCTTCTAAACATTAACATAGAGTATCGAATGGATGAATAGCGAATTCTGAAACAAAAATATAAAAATGTTTATTACTTTTAAACAAAATGATGGTAACTAAGCTGTCCAACTACAACCTGAGCATTGAGGACTGAGTGCCGATTACCTTCCCCCTCCCACCAGACAGCACTGGCCTAATTCTCGCAGCCCTACAGGACCCCCGGCCACATACGCCAATGGCGTGACCGGGATTTGTACCCCGGTTATAGCGACACAGTTGCACTCTAAGTCAGGTCCCTAGACCATTGAGAGAATACAAGTTTAACAACACCTTGTTGTCTCCTTACAGGCCACATTGGATACATGCTACAGTGAAAGAGGGCATCAAGGAGCACATTCTATCTTTCCAAAGAACCCAGAACCACTACTCTCTGATGAAGGGGGATGTACACAGAGAATACCTCAGACCTGATCTGAATTTGTTGCGAATGTACCGACTCTACAAAGAGAAGAATACCACATCATCTGCAAAATTCTGGGTTTATAGGGACATTTTCAAACAGCAGAGTCTCAAATTCAGCCAACCCAGGAGTGACACCTGTGGCAAATGTGACGCATTCTTCACTAAGATGTCAGCAGCAACATCTGAAGAGGGAAAGAGGAAGATTGCAGTTGAAAGTGAGTTGCACCATCGAAAAGCCAAAAAGGCCTACACACAGCTTCAAAGTGACACTGAGTGGGCTAAAGCCAATGCTGACTGCCATGTCATTTCTGTGGATCTACAGGGGGTGATGTACACCCCTAATCTGACCCACTCCAATGTCAAATTTTAACTTTTGCATCCAGGAACTTGGAAACGAAGATCCTGCATACATGTGTGTTTGGCATGAGGGGATTGCACACTGAGGGTCCATTGAGGTGGCAAGCTGCATAATGAAGTGGCTGAAGACAAAATTCACGCCACTCACCAAACCAGAGGTGCGCATGTTGATCATATTCAGTGACAGATGCTGTGGGCAGAATAACAACTGGCGGATGCTCAATCTGATGTCGATTACTCGTCTCTATGGGTTACTTTACCCAAGTTGAGCAGACGTTCATGGTCTCTGGTCATTCTTTTCTTCCTTGTGATCAATCTTTTGCCACCATCGAGAAGAGGTTCAAGGTGTCAGTCCTTCATACACCTGATGATGTTTCAAAGATGATACTTAAAGCACAACCAGCAAAACCATTCAAGGTGATGAGGATGCAATGTGAAGACTTCAGGCACCTCCCAGATTCTGTCCTCAAGCGACCAGCTGGACTACAGATCATCTCAGTGAGGTGGTTAAAAGTCACAGGTATTGCAGAGAGAATAGTTTACTAACATCCCATCAACATGCAACATGTTGTTCTAACAATAAAATATCCTAATGCTTGACTGTGAAAGTTGTTATTGATGTCAGGAACTTAAAATGTTTCTGTTCTAATTTCAGTTGAGGATCCTTGGAATCTGTACAACAGACAGAGCCACAGTCTATTTGAGGGATGGAAATCGTGGCTGATCTCCAAACCACAACAAGGAGCTACACCTCAACCTCCCTATTTTGCAAGCCACTACCCTAGAGCATATGAGAGTCCTCTGCCCATCAAAAAAAAACAAGTACCAAGATCTGATGACCATGCTCAACTACTTGCCAGCTGCTGCACGCTCTTTTTATGAATCACTGCAGAGTGAATAATTTGTTGTTAAACCAAGCTACATAATTAACTGTTTTTCTGTGAGTTTATGATCCCCTGAACCTGTATACTGTAGTATGTTGAATCTGTATACATTTCAGAAGACATGTCACCCCTATTGTAGGAAATTAAATGTATCGTAGGTGTTTTCTATGTGAATCAATTTGTGTATGATTTGAACCAGCACAATATATTGAATTAATTTAATTTTAAGATGTTGTTCCTAGTGTAGAAAATGTTATGTACAATGTGTTCTGTTGATAATTTTTTTTAGTGTGATCATTTGAACCTTTTTTAATCTGAATGAATTAAAAACAAATAAGTCATCACATACAGTATGTGAGTATTCATTTGATCTTGATTCCCCTTTTTTATTCATTACAATATACAGTGTCTCTCTGTCACCACATTTAGCATGAACTCTAAGCAGTTAAATACTTATTTACTGCTGTCACCTCAGTGCAGAAGGACATTTCTTGCCTTTAGCATGGGTTTAACGCAATTCACAACTTAATTGCTGATCATAGTGTTAAACACAAAGAGAATGGTTTTCTGAACGTTTTGTAATATTGACCTTCGGGACCTGCATAATGGACATGCATATTGGCACATCACATTGATCCATATTTGATATTTACAAGTTGTGCTTGTTTTGATTGAATTAATTTAATTGTATTCTATTTTTGTAGTTCTATGGTATGTTCACATTGAGGGCTTCATTTTAAATGAGACTAAGATTTCATGACTCAACTTTTAAGAATAGTCATCAGTGCTAAAGTTGATAGACCACCTTTAAATGAACCTCCATACAAATGAATTAACTGTATATTGCATTGAAGTTATTTACATGAAGGGCATCTGTACTTGAAAGTACTTAAAACATATCAGGTGTTAAAAAAGGACATCTTACAAGAGTCATGCAAAATGTCACATATACTGTTCTTCCACAAACTGAGATCATCACTGGAGATATACTGTTCTTCCACATTCTAAAAATTAAAACGACAATAACAAAAGTATTATTCTAAATAACAAAAAAATATAAATTGTTGTTGGAATATATGGGTATGGTGAATTATTTGTCAACCATATAACACCTAATGTGGTACACACAATTAATAATATAAAAATAACTGATTATCTTAAAATGGAAAAATTGTCACATATATTGTTCTTCGTCTGTAGGATTCATTTGTAGAAATGTTAAAATAATGTAGCAGAATATAACACAATAAATATGGTAGGAGAAAATCCAAAGAAACACCAACTGGATTCTTTTTGGGGAGAGACCATCCTCTTAGAAATGCAAGAGAAAGCTCAAAACAGCTCCCTAAAAGAGCTCAAATTCCTATGGCTTCCACAGGGTGTCAGCAGTCTATGTTCACAGTTTCAGGCTTGTAACTTCAAAAACGAATAAGAAATACGTTTCTGTATGAGGACACAGTTGCACACCTGCTAAAAAAACATCCGAAAGATGTATTATAGTTTGATTACATTTTAGGGTGTCTGATGAGTAAATACAAACGTAATTTGACTTGTTGAAAGAAAGTTTAGGGATAGATTTTCAGATTCATTTCTCTGTTGAGCGAGTGGATAACTCAAATCGATGGGGCCAACTATACAGACTTTTTGGGATATAAAAAAGGATATTATCTAACAAAACGACATTACATGTTGTCTCTGGGACCCTTTGGATGACAAATCAGGGGAAGATTTTCAAAAAGTAAGTGAACATTTAATCTTTATATGTGAATGTATGAAACTTGGCCGGTGGGAAAAATATTTTGATGTGGGTCGCCGTCCTCAAACAATCGCATGGCATGTTTTCTCTGTAATAGCTACTGTAAATTGGACAGTGCAGTTAGATTAACAAGAATCTAAGCTTCAGCTGATATAAGACACTTATATGTACCTAAAATGTTTAACCACTATAATAATTATTAGAATTTATTTGATTTACGCACCCTCCAGTTAAACTGGAAGTTGATCTGCAAGCGGGACATCGATCCCTAAGGAGTTTTAACTAGCTAACGTTAGCTGTCTGCCTCGTTAGCTAATATTACGTGACGTTTGTGACCCTAAATATTGTTAACCTAGCTAGATTCAATGTTTCATTGTTTACCTAGCTAGCTAGCTACATGTCTTTAGTTAAAGTGTACTGAAGACTCATCTCTTCTTTACTGAAGACTCATCTCTTCAGTGGGTCATATGATTGAGTGTAGTCTGGCCCAGGAGTGGGAAGGTGAACGGAAAGGCTCTGGAGCAACGAACCGCCCTTGCTGTCTCTGCCTGGCCGGTTCCCCTTTTTCCACTGGGATTCTCTGCCTCTACCCTGTTACGGGGGCTGAGTCACTGGCTTGCTGGGGCTCTCTCGTGCCGTCCCTGGGGGGGGATGCGTCACCTGGGTGGGTTGATTCACTGTTGTGGTCGGCCTGTCTGGGTTCCCCCCACCCCTTGGGTTGTACCGTGTCGGAGATCTATGTGGGCTATACTCGGCCTTGTCTCAGGATGGTAAGTTGGTGGTTGAAGATTTCCCTCTAGTGGTGTGGGGGCTGTGCTTTGGCAAAGTGGGTGGGGTTATATCCTTCCTGTTTGGCCCTGTCCGGGGGTGTCCTCGGATGGGGCCACAGTGTCTCCTGACCCCTCCTGTCTCAGCCTCCAGTATTTATGCTGCAGTAGTTTATGTGTCGGGGGCTAGGGTCAGTTTGTTTATCTGGAGTACTTCTCCTGTCCTATTCGGTGTCCTGTGTAAATCTAAGTGTGCGTTCTCTAATTCTCTCCTTCTCTCTTTCTTTCTCTCTCTCGGAGGACCTGAGCCCTAGAACCATGCCCCAGGACTACCTGACATGATGACTCCTTGCTGTCCCCAGTCCACCTGGCCATGCTGCTGCTCCAGTTTCAACTGGCCTGGGCCCTAGGACCATGTCCCAGGACTACCTGACATGAGGACTCCTTGCTGTCCCCAGTCCACCTGGCCATGCTCCTGCTCCAGTTTCAACTGTTCTGCCTTACTATTATTCAACCATGCTGGTCATTTATGAACATTTGAACATCTTGGCCACGTTCTGTTATAATCTCCACCTGGCACAGCCAGAAGAGGACTGGCCACCCCACATATGCTCTCTCTAATTCTCTCTTTCTTTCTCTCTCTCGGAGGACCTGAGCCCTAGGACCGTGCCCCAGGACTACCTGACATGATGGCTCCTTGCTGTCCCCAGTCCATCTGACTGTGCTGCTGCTCCAGTTTCAACTGTTCTGCCTTATTATTATTTGACCATGCTGGTCATTTATGAACATTTGAACATCTTGGTCATGTTCTGTTATAATCTCTACCCGGCACAGCCAGAAGAGGACTGGCCACCCCACATAGCCCGGTTCCTCTCTAGGTTTCTTCCTAGGTTTTGGCCTTTCTAGGGAGTTTTTCCTAGCCACCGTGCTTTTACACCTGCATTGTTTGCTGTTTGGGGTTTTAGGCTGGGTTTCTGTACAGCACTTTGAGATATCAGCTGATGTACGAAGGGCTATATAAATAAATTTGATTTGATTTGATTTGATTTGTCAGCTAGCTAGCTAACGTTAGCTGGCTGGCTCCCTGCTGACATTGCTAGTTATATCCCAGAGCAATTTTATTTTCTAGTTAGATCCTAATGTTAGCTAGTTAACATTGCACCTGGTTGGTTAGCTTCCAGCACTGTGGCATTGTTGGCACTGTCTTCATTGTTGTTTATCTAGCTAACGTTAGCTGGCTGGCTCGTTAGCTAACGTTACTTGACGTGTGTGATCTTACACTTTATTTACCTACCTTGGTTCATTGTTTACCTAGCTAGCTATATGTCTTAAGCGAGAGTGGACTGTTAGCAAGCTAGCTAACGTTAGCTGGCTGGCTCCCTAGCTGACATTAATATTCGTATCCCAGAGCCGTTTGCTTTTCTAGTTAGAGCCTAATCAAATCAAAGTTTATTTGTCACGCGCGCCGAATACAACAGGTGTAGACCTTACAGTGAAATGCTTACTTACAGCACCTAACAACACAGTGCAATTTTAAAGTAAAAAATAGGTATGAGGTAAACAATAGATAAGTAAAGACATTTTTTTAAACTGTAAAATGACAGTGAAAATAACAGTAGCGAGGCTATATACAGGTTGTAGCGGTCCAGAGTCAAATACTCCGACTACTTTTGGAAGTAAGAGTTATTTTGCACCTCCAGCCAATCACAATCACTCTATGGAGACATATTGCAGACTTGTTGAAAAAGATGTTGTTCATCTCCTTAAGTACATATCTTTCCATAATTTACAGAAGAATGTAAACAAGCTTTGCTTGAATCACAATCTGATACGTCAGTTTGTACCCGCCCTGCTGATAAGGGTGGGTAGGTTGTACTCATGGATAGGACAGTTTATGTAAATGAGTGTCAATAGACAACTGTTTGACAACACCTTTTACAAGAAACTCAGAAATGACCCACTCCCCAATTTCAGAACACGATCTGTACTGTCCTAGATGGGTATATAAGTTCTGGTCAGATAGCCCAAAAATCACACAACCTTTTGGCTATTCAAAACCCTAAATTTGCCACTTCTTATACTTTGCCGAAATTACACAAGAATGTTTACAAACCTCCAGGACGCCCTATTGTAGTGGGCATTGATGCAGTCACGGCCCCTCTATCGACTTTTGTTGACTTTTTTTATTGGACCACTTGCAGAACTGCTCCCCTCCTTTGTAAAGGACACCAGCAGTATGATCTCTATTAATGAATCGCTTGATCCCCTCCCTGAGGATACTTTGTTAGTTACTTTTGATGTTGAGTCATAATACACAAATATTCCACACGGGGGGCATTGAAGAAAAATAACATTTTCTTCTGCAGTGTGACCCTAGTGAACTACCTTCCAGTGCATGTATTATAACATTGGCTGAAATAGTACTCACACACAACTACTTCATGTTTCTAAATTATTTCTTTATTCAGAAGATGGGTACTGCTATGGGACCACCCATGGCTCATAACTATTCTAATTTGTATGTGGGTTACATGGAGAAACAGTCTATTTTCAATCCTCTCAAAAATGTTTTCTTGCCTAACATCATTATTTGGAAACAGTTTATTTATGATATTTTGTTCTATGGAGGAGTGATACAGAACAGCTTCAGGCGTTCCATGCTTTTCTTAACTCCTCTTCTGAGCATCTGAGATTTATTATGCAATCTGATACACGTCAAATCAGTTTTCTTGATCTTCTGATCTTGTGTGAAGATAATGTGATCTTCACAGGAAACCTACTGACCATAACAGTTTTTTGAGGGCTGATAGATGTCACCCACTTCCCTTGAAAAACAGTTTGCCCTACAGCCAATTCTGTTCAATCAAAAGAATTTGTAAAAAACGTTCAGATTTCGACAGAAATATGGCTGGGCCGCAAAGATAATTCAAGGAGAGGGGGTACAAACATGGTCAGATTAATACTGTCATTGAGAAAATTCAAAACAAAGCATGACCTTTTTCAAGGTCAGTCTCACAAAAATAAGCATTCTTGCATTCTAACTACCCGCTATTCAAAGTGCTCTGAACAAATCGTTCACAAACATTGGCACATTCTAAGATTTGATGATGAGTATCGGTCGGTAATGTTTTCGGACCATCCCTTGGTCGTAATCTCACGGGGCAGAAACCTCAGAGATCAATTGGTAAACTCTGATTTTCCACCCCAGGATATTCCTGCACAACATGTATTTGCACCCCTACTGAATGGAAACTACAAATGTAATGGCCGTGCTCAATGCAATGGTACTTGTAAATGTAGATCCTTCGAACAACCCCAAACAAGGAAACAGATCCCAATCAAAAGGTGTTATCACGTGCTCCACTAAGGCAGTAATTTATCTTATAATGTGTCCTAGTGGTAAAAATGATGTGGGTAAAACAAAGTGCGAATTAAAAGTACGTATCTCGGAGCATCGTACAAAATTTACCGTTGCGGCCCACTTTTTGGAGGAAAACCACTCGATTTCATCTCTGCGTTATAATGGCATCGAACATGTCCCTCTCCCTAGGAGAGGAGGTGACCTCGACAATTTATTGTTAAAATGAGAGGCTGCCTGGATCTTTAATTTAAAGACCCTTGCTCCCTTTGGTCTCAACGTAGACTTTGATCTGAAGCCATTCTTGTGATTATTGTGATTTTTCTATTGTAAATGTTTGTACGCTTTTGTAGCCAAATTGTATCTATGATCATACGCTATCATTAGTTTTTTGTATGCTATTTTAATACATGAGAATTAACCAATGATATCAGGCCACACACGGCCATGATTACAGACACCTGTGTGTGTCTTTTGACACTATATAAACGAGTCTCACAGTGTTTGTCATTATACCCTGATAAAGACAGCTTGTCTGTCAAAATGTTGAACATACATTTTTTTTTGCAGCTGAGCTCCTAGAGTGTGCGGCTCACCTTTTATTTTTTCTAGTGTTCCACTCCGCTAGCCAGCACCTCCCCTAAATAGGTTTGTGTTTCTTTCGCCTCTAAGTTAGCTGGCCAGCCAGTCCAAATAATGACCATATCATGTAGCTGACAGTGTCTTTACTTTAGCTCATTTGTGTTCATTATTGTGGAGGAAGTTAGCCTAGTGGTTAGAGTGCTGGACTAGTAACCGAATGATTGCAAGATTGAAAATAAGATTTTTTTGTTAACTGACTTGACTAGTTAAATTAAGGTAAAAAAAATGAATACAAATATTATAGGAAAATAAACTCAAGATCATTATTTACAAGTGAATGCCGATCCAATTACAGAAAATAGCTGGCAGTTGTAAGCGTGATTAAATAAAAACAGGGCATTCTACCAGAGAATTTTAGAACTTGGACAATGTCTCATTGGCCTAACGTTATATCCCAATTTCACTTTGGTAAAGGTCATGCTCGTCACATTACCGTCGCTGGTAAACACATTCTATATCAAATAAAATCTAAGTTAATTTGTCACATGCACAGGATCCAGAAGGTGTAGTGAAATGGTTACTTGCATAGTGGAGTCTTTTGTTTTGACAATTAGCTAGCTAGCTAGACAATGTGTCACTTTGCGAGTGCCAAACACTGGCCATGCATTCTGCAAGTTTGATTGTCTATTCAAACTATTTGAAAGTAAATGCTACAGCACACTTCTATGGAAAATACGACACTGTAGCCTGCTCTACCCATACTGTCAAATAATTTAAATAGGCTACTGATCTATTTACTTTCTAGCATGTTTGGCTATTAAATGAGTGATGGCGAAATAGTAGCCTAATGTGTGTTGCGTAGTGGGAATAAACCAGTCATGTCATAAAAGGAGAGACAAGTCCGGCAATATGATAATGATTTCGGCCTATATAATAAAAGTTAAAGAAACATATTAGGCTACATGTTGCTATGCAATCTCCTTACCAATGACAAATGCATCTGTTTTTACATTAGGCCTACGATTTAATGTTTTCATTAGCCTACCGTTATTATAATTGATCCAACACGAGAAGTTGGGCATAAGCATGGTCTGAGATGTGCATGGAGATACGCACACTTTCCGGTCAAGTTCCAAATTGATAAATACTAACCTTTGTTTGAAAACTAATTATCTGGAGAGAGAGATGAGACAGAGCACAAGGATGTGTGGAAGAGATACCGCATTGTGGGGGTAGAGCGAAGGAGAACAGGCAGTTGCGAGCCAGTGAGGAGCAGGGGAGGAGATTGAAGTAGAAGGGATGGGAAGTGTAGATTAGCACACTTGTTCTTCATCTGTGTTGTGGTTTACCACTCGGAATCAGGGATTAATTCACAGCCACTCTGCCACTCTGTGCTTGTCAGGCTGCCTGTGAGGCTACTACTGTATCATCATGAGAGGCAGCTGGAATGTGATAGAGAGCCAGACTGCCAAGGAGGTGATACCATCACCAGGGAGTGAGAGTTGCCCTGGACCATTTCTGCTTCTGATCGCTGCCTCCTGCACCTAGCCTTCTCAGTTTGTTTTGCTCTGTTGTGTGTATGTGAGAGAACAGTGTGTGTCTGTGTGGATATGTGTGTGTGACACAGAGAGAAACACAGCCGCAGCGGAGGAAGGAGGAGCCAAGCAACTAGGGAGGGAGCTGGATGCTTGCGTGTTGCCGTGACAGCACCACAGCCTGCTGTTTCTAGTGACGACTGATGCAAGAATGTGTGTCTGAACTGTTCTAGGGAGGGGGAACCAGTGGTTGTCTGTGTCCAGCCCAGCTTGCAGTGTCCTGGGTGCCCCTTCTGTGCCTGTCTATCTGTCCGTCACTGAGGTTGGAGGTGGCCCTTGCTTTTTTACAACGCGGTACTCAGTCACTGGAAGATGGTCAACCTCCTCTTCCTCCTCATGCGTCCCTGTGATCTCCAACAGAAGCAGCAGCACTACCAGGCTCTCTCCTCTGTCATGCTCTGTACCACTGGGGGCTCTATGGTGCTAAGCTCCGGGTGATCCTGTTTACCTGCAGCTCAGCCCCCTCTCCTCCCTCCTAGCCTGTGTGGTGGACAGGACTGAACACCCACTAGTGTGGTCAACCTCTAGGTTACCTTGGTCTGACCCCAGCACTACCCAGCCACTGTAAGTATCATTCCCCTTTGCCTGCTACACTATCCTGCTTTTATTCTGTTTTCCGGTTCCGCTTCAGAGTCTGCCTATGGATCTGTTTCAATGCTCTACTGTCAATATTGATTGTTTGTAGAATGTAGTCTACCTACTTCGAGCCGTATGTTGTTGGTTTTATACAGTATATGTTAATAGGGAAAGACAGTCCTCAAAAAACACCTTGGAGTATACAGTAAGCCCATTATATTGTACATACTGTCTATCCATATTTGTATTTTTATTCAGACTATTTGTTAATGTCAGTTGTATACAGAATCTATGTCCATTGTAGCTATATTGGTGGTGCACTGCTCACCACAAACCACTGCAGATATAAAATTTCACGCTTCCCGTCTCTGAGGCGGAACAAATGTGTCTCAAACGATGAATTAGGAACTCCCTTTTCTGCATTATGTCACCCTCCACCGTGAGATGCTGTTGCCTGGCAACAGCCGGGCTCACTCTCCATTCCATTTTTAGAATGCTGCTGTGACTCCATCAGGAGAGCAAGGAGTGGGGGGTGGATTAGGAGAATTGGGCCAAGGATTAGAGGAGAAATTTAGAATAGGAAAAAGAGGGACAAGCGGAGAGAAAGAGAGAGTGGGTAAGTGAGAGAGTGGGTAAGTGAGAGTGCAGGGAATGACAAAGGAGAAAAGAGATCGATTAACTCCTTTTACATTCTGCACCTTGATTTATTCACACCCATGTGCACGGACACACACACACATACCTTCCCCCTCACCACATACAAGAAAACTCATCCTCCAATCCCTATAAATACAAACAAAAATATACACTCCCACCCCATCAGCTATGTATCGGTGTGTGCATTTGTGGGGGAGTGGGGGGCAAGTCTGGGCTAGCAGCAGATCAACCTTTTAGCCTGCTAGCCATGTAGAGTCTTGCAATGGGCTACACACAGCTTGCATATCACCAGCTGGCTGAGGTCCGTACCACTCCCCCATTGTCTGTGTTCGAGAGCATCAAAACCATGATGTATCATTGATAAATTGTCACTGACTGACAAATAAATCAAATAAAAAATGAGTAGTTATTTATGAGGCGATTTGTAGATCAGTCAGTCTCGACTCAACTTCAATGTCGGCTGCAATGTTAAAGGTGCCCAGTATCTCTGGCATGATGCAACTGTTACTCTGAGCGAGAGGTTTCTCATACATTTACATTTACATTTAAGTCATTTAGCAGACGCTCTTATCCAGAGCGACTTACAATCAGATCTCTCTGTGGTCTCTGGTGTGGCTAATAGGATCTCAACAACATACCCAAATTCACCCAAAATGCAATGCAACATAGTCTCACAAAAAATATCTTTGTGATTTATATATTTATAAACCTTATTTTGACAGGGAAGTCATACTGAGACTAGGGTCTCTTTCGCAGATGAGCCTTGCAGAAATACATCAAACACACACAATATACAAAATTACAAAAAATATTAAGAAAAACAGACACATTTATCAACATAGAGGTCTCTGATCATTACTCTGAACTGACCAAAGGGGACCAGAACATCTCATTTCAAAGAGCTCTGTAAAGGTGTTCCACATAAAGGGTGCAAAAAAACTAGAAGCAGCTTTACCCAACTCTGTGGAGACTGAAGTGGCATCCAGTGTTATCCAAGCCTGAGACCGGCTTTGGACATTTGTAAGTCTAAATTGTATTAATGATGATAGAGGCATAGGAAGTTTCTGCATGAGTGCTTTGTAGATAAACACAATATAATTCTGCTCACTCCTTACATGCGAAGAGGCCCAACCCACATTTTGATACAAAACACAATGGTGAGTTCTACAACCATCACAAGTAATAAATCTGAGGGTACAATGGAAAACAGCATCTAGTGGTTTAAGTGTAGATGCTGCTGCATGCATGTAGACAATATCCGCATAATCCAATTTGTAAGTCGCTCTGGATAAGAGCGTCTGCTAAATGACTTAAATGTAATGTAAATGTAATAATCTAAAATAAACATAAAAGTGGCCTCTGCGATTTCCTTCCTAATTACAAAAGTCAGACATGATTAATTTCTGTAAAATAAACCAACCTCGATCTTCAACTTCTTCACCAGCTCAGTGACATGTTTTTTAAATGGTCGTTTGTCAACAAGCCAGATACCAAGATATTTGAAGGATGGCACTCGTTAAATTTGTGTACCGTTCAAACTAGTCATTACAAATGTATTTAAATATGGGTAATGGGACCTAGAAAAAAAGCATTGGTTTTGTTTGCATTTAGCACAAATTTTAGATTTGCTCTCAAACAACTACACACACAATCCAACAATGATAGACAGGATAATTTCAAATATGCTCACAAAATCATACACAACGCTGTTTGTGCTCAAACACACACACAGTCTTGTTGACATTTTATATTAATGCAAATCTACTCTAGATCCATACAAAAAAAATTACCACTACCCCACTGGGCACACCATGTCATTTCAACGTGGAAATGTGGGTAACGTTTGATTAACAAGTTGATCAATGAGATTTCAACCTTTATTCACCCACTCGAAAAGACAGCCAAAAGTGTGCTGAATTCCCAATTTGTTATTAAACCTCTTAGGGATCGCGAACCGCTAGCGTGACACCTGTCGACAACCTCCGGTGAAATTGGTGCGCGCCAAATTCAAATGACAAAATCTTAATATGAAACATTCATGAGCATACAAGTGTCTTATATCATTTAAAAGCTTAACTTCTTGTTTAATGCAACTGCATTGTCAGATCTCAGAAAGGCTTTATGGTGAAAGCATACCATGTGATTATCTCAGGACAGTGCCCCACGTCAAAATACTTTTTCAACCAACACAGGCTTCACAAAACCACAAATAGCAATTAAATAAATCACTTACCTTTGAAGATCTTCCTCTGTTTTCAATGCCAAGGGTCCCAGCTACAAATGAATGTTTGTTTTTTGATAAAGTCCTTATTTATGCCCAAAAAAGTCTGTTTAGTTTTCGCCATTGATTTCAGTAATTGACTCCTTCAACATGCATCCAAAGGAATCCAGAAAGTTCCGGTAAACTTTGTCCAAACAAGTCAAACAATGTTTGTAATCAAATCTCAGGTACCCTAGTATGTACATAAATGATAATATTTCAGACTGAAAGAACGGTGTACAATAGGAAAGGAAAATAACGAAGAGCGCGCACTCATTCACGTTGGAAAAACTACTCGTTTTTCCAGAAACAAACCTGAAACCCTGTATAAAGACTTGACATCTAGTGGAAGGATTAGGTTCTGCAACCTGGGAGCTATTTTTATATATAGACCCATAGACTTGCATTGGAAAGGCCTGTGACCTCCTGCCATATCAATTCTGTTATACTCACAGACATTATTTTTACAGTTTTAGACACTTTAAAGTGTTTTCTATCAAATTCTATCAATTATATGCATATCCTAGCTTCTGGGCCCGAGTAAAGACAGTTTACTTTGGGCACGTCAGTCAGGCGGAAATTCAGTATACTGCCCCCTAGCCTTAAATAAAATAAAAATGTATTTGTCCCTTGCGCTGACTATAACAGGTGTAGACCTTACCGTGAAATGCTTACTTACAAATCAGTAACCAACAATGTAGTACAACAAAGAGTTAATTGCTAAATAATTGCTAAATAATTGCAAAATAAACTAAAGTAAAAATCAAAGTAAAGTAACACAATAAGATGTGCGGATGTACAGGTTAGTCGAGGTAATTTGCACATGTAGGTAGGGGTAAAGTGACTATGCATACATAATAAACAGTGAGTAGCAGCAATGTAAAACAAAAGTGTGTGTGTGGGGGGTTCAATGTAAATTGTCCGGGTGCCATTTGAATAATTGTTCAGCAGTCTTATGGCTTGGGGGTAGAAGCTTCTAAGCTTCCCAGTGATGTTTTGCGCCTTACGCACTACCCTCTGTTGCGCCTTACGGCTGGATGCTCTCGACGATGCAGCTGTAGAACCTTTTGAAGATCTGGGGATCCATGCCAAATCTTTTCAGTCTCCTGAGGTGGAAAAGGTGTTGTCGTGCCCACTTCACGACTGTCTTGGTGTGTTTGGACCATGATAGTTTGTTGGTGATGTGGACACCAAGGTACTTGAACCTCTCAACCCGCACCACTACAGCCTCATCAGTGTTAATGGGGGCGTTGCCCCTGAAAGTGAATATAATGCTAATGATCTGATGTTGTGTCAATGGTTCAAATTCAACATATTACATACCAGATTTGACTGTTGAAAATTGTTTACAGTGATGACATAATCCTATGGTTGTAATGTCACCCTCAAAACAACAGTTTACATTGATGACTTTATTAAAATCCAATGTATTTTCCACATAGACTCCACGTCACAATATGTTGACAAATATTTGCGCCCAGTGGGACATTGCATGTCATTTCCCTGCTCAACGTCGTTATACACCAGACGTCATTACTATTGACTTGACCTCCTTATCGTGTAACTCAGCCCTGTCTGTGTGTCTACCCTATCCCTCTCCTTGCAGTGCTCTCTGCTCCACTGCCAGTGAAAAACAATGACTTCTCAAGAGGAGGAAGCATCGTTCAGCAGGTTCTTCCAGTATGTGGAGGACAGTGGACTCAGGGCCTATGATGGACTGGTCATCCAGAATGCCTCTGACATCGCCCGTGAGAGCGACCGCGTCCGCAAAGAGACCAACTGGGCCTACCTTCAGGAGAAACACGATAAGAAGAGAAGACAGGAAGAAGCCATAAAGAGGTAAGACAAAGAGCTCATGCGCATGCACACAAATATGAACTAAGACACGTCATATGTATAAAAACCTGTGTGAAATCAATGACAGACTGTGGGAATGACAGACTGTGGGACTGTGTTAATTTTAACTTCACAGGACAATAACTTCACACACACATATACAGAGAAATACACACCAATGTAGTAGAGGAGAACTGGGACGAAAGTCACACTTTTTGTTTCTTTCTAATTGCTCAGAGATTGCTAGAACTAGAGACACCATATTTTATTACAAACAGACAGATGTCCTCCACCATTAGTAATTTAATTTCTAGGGTAAATTAGTTTAAATTAAATAGACCGAGAAGAGAACTAGTCTAACGTTACTTTTGTACCTGCCGGTTGGGACTGAAGGAACACTGTCTCGGGACGGAAGTAAGTGCACAATATATGTCTTATCTCCATGTTTCTGGTTTGTATGTTACTTTAAACAAATGTGACCGACCAGCTCAATTCAGTCTTATGTAGCAAAATTTGAAATTGTACAGACTCAGAGCTACAAAATGGTATATCATACACTGCAGTTGAGGAACAATGGGAAAGTGATTCTGCTTCGAAAGGTGATAAACCCGAACCACTTTTGAGAAAATGGCACTTGAATTATTTTGGGAACACCTACTGTAGAGCTCTTCTTTGTCTATACCTATTCAGCATTGTTCATATCCTCTTATGTCTTAGCCCAACCCATCTCTTTAAGGATTCACATGTGAGGCCATGTGCTACACAGAGTAATTAAGGTAGTGTAGTAAACAACCAAAGATTTCAAGACTAAAAGTGGTGAAAGTAGTAACTTACAGTAAAGACAATATTGACTGTCAAATAAAAGTGTATTTTTCACATGCCCAGGATACAGAATGAGTAAACAGTACAGTGAAATGATTACTTTGCAAATTTGCATAGTAGTAATATCAAAATTAGAAAGTGTCCAGATGAAAATATTTTATTAATATTTTACACAAAACAAAAATATAAATGCAACATACAACAATTTCAAAGATTTTACTGAGAGACAGTGGTTTTTCCTTTAAAAGTTATGAGCTTATGCCGCGACTGTTAATGGGAGATGGTGTCACAAGAGAGAGTTAGAACGCTGATCTATCGGTAGTCTAAACTGTGGCAATTAATGAAGGTGTTTTCCGTCTGAGTCTCTCCTCTGGCACTGGAGTCCTGCATCAGGCAACAAAAAAACTGTCAGCGATCCTGGAGTTAAGAGAGAACTTGAGTAAATGCAATGAGGGAAATTCACTTGACATGTGGACCGACAATTTTCAAAAAGGTGGGATTTTGGTTTCTCTCAATCCGAAACCAGAAATAAATAATTCATAATAACAAACTGGCTTAATTTACAAATTAGTACGAATGTCTCACCTCATGTTCACAAATGGCATTTCCCTTTATTCAGATTACAAATGCTCACTTCCAGTTATTTGAAATGAAATCTCCAAAATATTGTTATTTTTTACAAAGTTAATCTGCTCATGTTGTGTGTGTTCAATTTGTGACATTTGTCACGCCAGCCTTTGCTTTGGCTCCCCTTCCTGTTCAGCTCAGGCATTTGGCATCGCCGGCCTTCTAGCACCCCCACAACATGATGCTGCCACCCCCGTCCTTCACTATTGGTAAGGTCTAAAGCCTCCCCCTTTTTCCTCCAAACATAATGATGGTCATTATGGCCAAACAGTTTTGTCCCAATGTGCAGTTGCAAAGCATAGTCTGGCTTTCTTATGGCGGTTTTGGAGCAGTGGCTTTTTCCTTGCTGAGAGGCCTTTCAGGTTATGTCAATATAGGACTCGTTTCACTGTGGATATATATACTTTTGTACCTGTTTCCTCCAGCATCTTCACAAGGTCCTTTGCTGTTGTTCTGTGATTGATTTACACTTGTTGCACCAAAGTACGTTCATCTCTAGGAGAAAGAACGTGTCTCCTTCCTGAGCGGTATGACGGCTGCATGATCCCATGGTGTTTATACTGTACTTTATACTGTGGTTTGTACAGATGAACTTGGTACATTCAGGCGTTTGGAAATTGCTCCCAAGGATGAACCAGACCTGTAGAGGTCTACACATTTTTTTCTGAGGTCTTGGCTGATTTCTTTTGATATTTCCATGATGTCAAGCAAAGAGGCACTGAGTTTGAAGGTAGGCCTTGAAATACATCCACAGGTACATCTCCAATTGACTCAAATTATGTCAATAAACCTTTCAGAAGCTTCGAAAACCATGACATCATTTTCTGGAATTCTCCACACTGTTTAAAGGCACAGTCAACTTAGTGTATGTAAACTTCTGTGTTTTCAATTATTTTCTATGGGAAACTATATTTATGAGGAACCTCGTTACAGTTCATATGGCTTCCACTAGATGTCAACAGTCTTTAGAAATTGATGGATGTTTTTCTTTTGAGAAATGAATTAGTAGGACTGTTCATTGTGAGTGTCAAGCCAAGTGGACTCTTCTGTGTGGCGCGCGTGAACTGAAGCTCACTTCAGTGAACTGGAGCTCACTTCAGTGAACTGGAGCTCACTTCAGTGAACTGGAGCGCGCTATCTGCTATAACACATTGATTATTTATGTTTTAGGATGTCTAAGGTTGGATTAGGAAAGTTGTTTGGACCAAGTTTACAGGGAACTTATTAGATACTTTATAGTCATGTTGGGCGAGTTGGAACCGGTGTAATTCTGAATCAAACACGCCAAATAAATGCACATTTTGGGGATATAAAGAAGGAATTTATCGAACAAAAGGACCACTTGTGATGTTTCTGGGACATTTTGGAGTGCCAATAGAAGAAGCGCATCAAAGGTAAGGCATGAATTATATCGTCAATTTGTAAGTCGCTCTGGATAAGAGCGTCTGCTAAATGACTTAAATGTAATGTTATTTCTAGACTTTTGTGTCGCACCTGCCTGGTTGAAATATGTTTTTCATGTGTTGGTATGTGGGGCTCTGTCCTCAGATAATCGCATGGTTTGCTTTCGCCATGAAGTATTTTTGAAATCTGACACAGCGGCTGAATTTACAACAAGTTAAGCTTTATTTTGATGTATTTGTCTTGTGATTTTTATGAAAGTTAAATATTTATAGTAATTTAATTTGCCAATTTCACCAGATGTTGTCGAGGGCATCCCACTGATCCGAAAGAAGTTAAAGTCTTGTTCATCTAACTGCATTGTCTGATTTACAATAGGCTTTACAGCGAAAGCATGCCATGCGATTGTTTGTGGACCGCGCCCCACATCAAAATATATTTCAAACAGCACAGGCTTCATAAAATCACGAATAAATATTCACTTACTTTTTGAAAAGTAAGTTGACTGTGCCTTTAAACAGCTTGGAAAATTCCAGAAAATTATGTCATGGCTTTCGAAGCTTCTGATAGGCTAATTGACACAATTTGAGTCAATTGGAGGTGTACGTGTGGATGCATTTCAAGGACTACCTTCAAACTAAGTGCCTCTTTGCTTGACATCATGGGGAAATCAGCCAAGACCTCAGACTTCTTTTTGTAGACCTCCACAAGTCTGGTTCATCCTTGGGACCAATTTCCAAATGCCTGAAGGTACCACGTTCATCTGTACAAACCACTGTACGCAGTAAGTAAGTATAAACACCATGGGACCACGCAGCCATGATAGCTTTCAGATGGACATTCGTTCTGTCTCCCAGAGATGAACGTACTTTGGTGAGAAAAGTGCAAATCAATCCCAGAACAACAGCAAAGGACCTTTTGAAGATGCTGGAGGAAACAGGTACAGAAGTATCTACTGTATAGCCACAGTAAAACGAGTCCTATATTGACATTACCTGAAAGGCCGCTCCGCAAGGTTACGGTCTGCAACTGCTCATGGGGACAAAGATCGTACTTTTGCTAGTAATGTCCTCAGGTCTGATGAAACAAAAATATAACTGTTTGGCCATAATGACCATCGTTATGTTTGGAGGAAAAAGGGGGAGGCTTGCAAGCCGAAGAACACCATCTCAACCTTGAAGCACGGGGGTGGCAGCATCATGTTGTGGGGTGCTTTGCTGCAGGATGGACTGTTGCACCACACAAAATAGATGGCATCATGAGGCAAGAAAATTATGTGGATATATTGAAGCAACATCTCAAGACATCAGTCACGAAGTTAAAGTTGGTCGCAAATGGGTCTTCCAAGTGGACAATGACCCCAAGCATACTTCCAAAGTTGTGGCAAAATAGCTTAAGGACAACAAAGTCAAGGTATTTGTGTGGCCATCACAAAGCCCTTACCTCAATCCAATAGAACATGTGTGGGCCGAACTGAAAAAGCGTGCATGAGCAAGGAGGCCTACAAACCTCCATCAGTTACACCAGCGCTGTCAGGAGGAATGGACCAAAATTCACCAAACTTATTGTGGGAAGCTTGTGGAAGGCTACCCGAAATGTTTGACCCAAGTTAAATCAATTTAAAGGCAATGCTACCAAATACTGATTGAGTGTATGTAAACTTCTGACCTACTGGGAATGTGATGAAAGAAATAAAAGCTGAAATAAATAAAATAATGTTTGGATCCTAACTGAACTAATACAGGGAATTTTTACTTGGATGAAATGTTAGGAATTGTGAAAAACTGAGGTTAAATGTTTACATACACCTTAGCCAAATACGTTTAAACTCAGTTCAGCCTACCTGTATATATATATATATATATATATATATATATATATATATATATATATATATATATATATATATATATATATATATATATATATATATATATATATATGTAGTCTTACAGAGCCTTTTCATAAGTCCACTCAAGTTTCTTCAACTATCTTCTGACTGTGATTAGAGTGATGTTGTACCGTGATGCCAGCAGATTCCAGATTTCCTTTGCCGATCGTTCATCATCTTCAACCATCAGTGAGTCGAAGGCTTGATTGGTCTTGCTGTAAATGGAATACAATGTAAAAATGTTCAACATACAGTAAAGTCCAGCAGTCGATTTAAGCATTATTTTTGATCATTACTATGCCTACATTACAGTATTGTAGCCTACTATACCTGTTAATTTTCCTGGGCTTCGTGATCGGCATAACAAAGGCGAATAGCACTGTCTGTGACCATAGTCCCCAAGTCTAACCGTATTTGACCAACATGTTTAATTAGTCAAGGTTCCTTGCTCTTCCACACTTGATTGTTTATCAGCAGGACATTAGACTCCTACCGAGTTCTCCAAATGCATTGTTATCTAACCACATCTGGATGGATCCAAAACAAATTACTATGGGAATAAAAAATACTGAATGACAGAAATATTGGAATAAAATAGGCTAATGAAGGCATTAAATTCTTGCTTACTGGAACACCCAAAGTCATCCAATTGTTATAATAGGATATGAAGCAATAACCTACCTGTGTGTGGTCAACTATTTCAGCACCGATTCATGCTGCTCTGAGACAAGCATGGGGACTGGTCTTGATAATGATGATGAGATTTTAGTTTGAGATTTTAGTTTTCACTGAATCTTTGTTTTGAGTTTTGGTTAGCCTACAATTTGGGTGTGTAAATGTACGGATTATTTTGCTTTTCACTCACAGTCACCGGTCACATTGTACAGCGCTATATTGTCCGTAAAGCCTGAGGGTTTAGTTTATTGTTTTTCTTGGAATAGAAACACCATAATATCAATCAAAAATGTGTTCATAAATTCTCTAGAACAGCCAATATTTAAAACAGTCAAATGCTTCTCAAAGATGCCCTCTGGTGGTCAAACTAGCACTAACTTGCATTAATGGCAACAATGGCTGACACTTACATAATGTGCCATAGAATTCTGCGGCAGCCTGCAAGCAGTGCTGCAGTACGATGCAACTTTTAAAGGAAGAACCACTCGCTGGAGAGTTCAAATAAGAAAATCAGTCAATTGAAATAAATAAATTAGGCTCTAATCTATGGATTTCAGGACTGTGGATACAGATATGCATCTGTTGGTCACATACTTTTTTTTAAAGTTAAGGGTGTGGATCACAAAACCAGTCAGTATCTGGTGGAATCACCATTTGCTCCATGCAGCACGACACATCTCATTTGCATAGAGTTGATTAGGCTGATGATTGTGGCCTGTGGAATGTTGTCCCAATTCCTCTTCAATGGCTGTGCGAAGTTGCTGGATATCAGTGGAAACTGGAACACGTTGTCATACACGTCAATCAAGAGCATACCAAACATGCTCAATGAGTGACATGTCTGGTGAGTATGCAGGCGATGGAAGAACTGGGACATTTTCAGCTTCCAGGAATTGTGTACAGATTCTTGCAACATGGGGCTGTGCATTCTCATGCTGAAACATGAGGTGATGGCGGTGGATGAATGCACGACAATGGGCCTTGGGATCTCGTCATGGCATCTCTGTGTATTGAAATTGGCATCGATAAAATGCAATCGTGTTCGTTGTCCATAGCTTATTCCTGCCCATATCATAATCCCACCGCCACCATGGCATACTTTGTTCACAACGTTGACATCAGCAAAACCAGTCACCCACATGACACCATACACGATGTCTGCCATGTGCACATGTGTAGACATATAGACAATAGTGACCCATCCACTTAGCTAGCTAGTTAGCTGGACAATGATCTAAAACCCCAACCCATACTATTAGCAATACAAAGTGATTGTCATAGCTAGCCACATGAAATGCTGTAGTATGAATCTGCAAGTAGCTAAAACTAACCATCTAGGTTCAATGTTAGATAGCTAGCTAACAGGCTATACATATCAATGCAAATGGCTTTCTGGGATACAAATAAAATTGCTACATAGATCATACATGTAAAATTAGCTAGCGAGCCAGCAAGCCAATGTTCGCTAGCTAGCTAACAGTACGCTTTAACTTTAACAACTTCCTGAAAAAATGTAAAACCAATAAAAATCAAAAAATGTAGCTTGCTAGACTTTAACCCGTATACATGGAAGAACACTTGGTATCTTGTCCGTTTCGTTTGTAACTAGCTACAGCTTGTTTGGGCCGTTGCTGTGTTAAGTCACTCCGGATCACACTAACTCTAACTGTGTGCAGAAAGTAGTCCCTCACAACTTTTTCCCACTGAGCTTTGTTGATGGTGCCTGCTAAACTTTGCTCAGCGATGTTGTTGACAGCAGAAACAACACTTTTGCTGTTTTCCTTGGCTAACGTTATATCTTTCAAAAAAGCAGCGGAAGCTGAGCAGCTCATGTTATAGACAGAAGCGTGCTACTCTCGGCATGTCCAGCCCATCGATTATCTCAGCCAATCATGGCTAGCAGTAAGGTTCCTGTTTTTTCCCGTGGCTAAACCAAGTAGGCTCGTAATATAATTTTTTAATTTGTATTTACAGATGGCATACAAGTTTGTCATTAAGGCACATGAAAATGTACATGTTCCAGAAGACATTTCTACAAAAAACACACTTTGATAATACATATATTTTTAAACATTCAAATGCATCTCCTGTGAAGTAGTGATGTACACCTAGCTTCTTGAAATGGGTCACAAATGTACTATCAGTCGTTTTAAATAAGTATTGCTTACGGTTCGACATTTATGAAAATGAACCACGTGTCAACATCACAAGGTTGTGTAACCATAATATTTTGCCTTACAATATTAATCTAATTAAAATAGATCAACTAATAGCTATTTTAACCATAATTTTCTCATCTCACTTTAACCTTTCTAGGGCAGGCGTTCCGCTAACAGAACCCCTCGACAACAATCCTCTGAAAAGGCAGAGAGCGAAATTCAAAAATATTTTTTAGAAATATGTAACTTTCACACATTAACAAGTCCAATACAGCAAATGAAAGAAACTACTTGTTAATCTACCCATCATGTCCAATTTCATAAATGCTTTACAGTGAAAGCACAACATATGTTAGATCACTGCCAAGTCAAAAAAACACAGCCATTTTTCCAGCTAAAGATAGGAGTCACAAAAAGCTGAAATATAGATAAATTGAATCACTAATCTTTGATGATATTCTTGAGATGACACTCATAGGACATCATGTTACACAATACATTTGTTTTGTTCGATAATGTGCATATTTATATCCAAAAATCTCAGTTACATTGGCGCCGTTACGTGCAGTAATGTTTTGATTCCAAAACATCCAGTGATTTTGCAGAAATACTCATAATAAACATTGATAAAGGATACAAGTGTTATTCACAGAACTAAAGATAGATTTCTCCTTAATGCAACCACTGTGTCAGATTTTTTTTTTACTTCACGGAAAAAGCATAATCTGAGAACGGCGCTCAGAGCCCAATCCAGCCAGAGGAATATCTGCCATGTTGGAGTCAACAGAAGTTAGAAATAACACTATAAATATTCACTTACCTTTGATGATCTTCATAAGAAGGCACTCCCAGAAATCCCAGTTCGACAATAAATGGCTGATTTGTTCCATAAAGTCCATCATTTATGTCCAAATAGCCACTTGTTGTTAGTGTTCAGCCCAGTAACCATCTTCATGAGGCACAAGCACGCAAGTCCAGACAAAAACTCGAAATGTTCCGTTACAGGTCGTAGAAACAAGTCAAACGATGTATGGAATCAATCTTTAGAATGTTTTTAACATAAATCATCGATAAGGTTCCAACTGGAGAATTCCTATGTCTGAAGAACTCTCCCGTGACCGCGCGTCATGAGACCAAGGCACTATGCCAGACCACTGACTCAAGCGGGTCTCATGAGCCCCTCTTTAAAGACGGTTGACATTTAGTGGAGGCCGTAGGAAGTGCAACTTGACTCCATAGACACGGTGTATTTGGTAGGCCAAGCTTTGAAAAACTACAAACCTCAGATATACCACTTCCTGGTTGGATTTTTCTCAGGTTTTTGCCTGCCATATGACTTATGTTATACTCGGACATCATTCAAACAGTTTTAGAACTTCAGAGTGTTTTCTATCCAATACTAATAATAATATGCATATTAGCATCTGGGACAGAGTAGGAGGCTGTTCACTCTGGGCACGCTGTTCATCCAAAAGTGAAAATGCTGCCCTCTATCCCAAAAAGGTTTTAATGGGAATTGTAGTAGGATATCTTTCAAACCATTTGCAAAGGCTATTCATGCTTATCCCTACAAATCATACGCTTTCCTTGTGTCTTGATAGAATACATGTCTTTATTCCCTTCACAAACAGCACTCATCATGATTATCACATTTCCATTGACCCCCAAAATCATAAAGATATACATTTTTAAGCGCTAACCTGTTGATAAAAGCTTATGTGGAAAGCAGATCCATCAAGTCAATTGATTAAGGCATAATTCTAATAATGTTATATTTCAGTTTAAAACATTCTGTCACTTGTTGATAGTTTGCTAACATTATAAAAGCAATATGAAAGTCATCAGTTTACATTGTGTTTACTTTCATGTCACCTGTCTCGCGTGTAACTTCTCCCAGGCTATCACCCAAGACTAGCTAGCATGATACTTGAAACCTATTGTAACGTAGACACAGGGAGTCAGTTAGTGAGTTTAATGATAACGAACATGGAATGATACAAAACAAGAGAAGGGTCTGACATGGGAACACAAACAATACTACCTGATGACTGACAAAACTAGTGCTAGATAAAGGGTAAGTAATGAAGGTATTAATGAAGTCCAGTTGTGACTGATAGGGCCCAGGTGTGTATAATGATGGTTGCCAGGTGTGCGTAAAGATGGGTTGCCAGGACTGGTGGCTAGTAGACCGTTGACGTGGAGCGTCGGTGCGGGAGCGCGGGATTGGACGTAACACCTATGTTGTAGTTTAGTCACAAAATGGATTAAGAAAATGACATATGTTTGGAACCATAAACAATTAAACACTTTCAGTTCTGTTTTTTTACTTGCATTGCTCAAAACAGTTTTTTTGTCCCCTACAGTAGGAACATGCTGACTTCACCTTATCATTCGAGCTTCTGTGTTATCTGAGAAAATGGGCCTGTTACTATCGCCCTCTGTTACTTTTGTCCCAGCTCTCTCCTAGTACACACACAAACATGTACAGACTGAGGCAGCAAAGATGTACAGAATGAAATCCCTGGTTTTTCTTATACCATCTCACTCTCAAATCAAATCAATGTTTATGGTCACATGCTTCGTAAACAACAGGTGTATTGTAACAGTGAAATACTTAATTACGGGCCCTTCCCAACAATGCAGAGAGAAAGAAAAATAGAGAAATAATAGAAAAGTAATAATAAAAGTAATGATAAATACAAAATGAGTAATGACAACATGACTATATACACGGGGTATCAGTACCGAGTCGATGTGCAGGGTTAATAAACAGTAGCAGCAGCGTATGTGATGAGCCAAAAGGTTAGTGCAATAAGGGTCAATGCCGATAGTCCGGGTAGCAATTTGGTTAACTATCTTATAGTTGGTTTGGGGGTAGAGGCTGTTCAGGGTCCTGTTGGTTCCAGACTTAATGCATAGGTACGGCTTGCCGTGCCGTAGCAGAGAGAACAGTCTATGACTTGGATGGCTGGAGTATTATTATTTACACCACCTGGTGTTAAGGTCCTGTATGGCAAGGAGCTTGGCCCCAGTGATGTACTGGGACGTACGCACTACCCTCTGTTGCGCCTTGTGGTCAGATGCCAAGCGGTCAACGTAGCAAATGGTGATGCTGCCAGTGAAGATGCTCTCAATTGTGCAACTTTTTGAGGATCTGAGGGCTCATGCCAAATCTTTTCAGCCTCCTGAGGGGGAAAATGCATTGCAGTGCCCTCTTCACAACTGTGTTGGTGTGTGAGCACCATGATAGATCCTTAGTTATGTGGACACCAAGGAACTTGAAGCTCATAACCCCATTTCACTACAGCCCTGTCAATGTGAATGAGGGCGTGCTTGGCCATCCCATTTCCTGTAGTCCACAAACAGCTCCTTTGTCCAGGATCCTGATGAGCTTGGAGGGCACAAGGGTGTTGAATGCTGAGCTGTAGTCAATAAACAGCATTTTCACATAGGTGTTGTCCAGGTGGGAAAGTGCAGTGTCGAGTGCAATATAAATTGTGTCATCTGTGGGTCCGTTGGGGTGGAATGTGAATTTTGGGGTGGGTCAATGGTGTCTGGATGATGGTATTGAACGTGAGCTATGACAAGCCTTTAAAAATATGTAATGGCTACAGATTTGAGTGCTACGGGGCGATAGTCATTTATACAGATGACCTTGGCATTCTTGGGCACATGGACAATGTTGGTCTGCTTGAAGCATTTAGGTATTACAGATCGGGTCAGAGAGATATTGAAAATGTTGGTGAAGACACCTGGTCAGCGCATGTTCTTTGTTTCTCTGTGACCACAGTCGGTCTTATAGCTGAAAGTGACTTTGGCTGAGTCTCTACCCCCATCCCTCCTCCCCCACCTATTTTAAGAGCACTTGAGAGAATTATCATAATAAGATCTGGGTCTGTCCAATGTTTGCATGGTATAGTAGGGTATGACACCTGTACACTGTGAATGGAGCTGGAAGTCGCCTGACCACTTGGTACTAATGGGGATGTTTGGATTAGGAATGGAGTCAGATTTCAGCTAGTGTCTGTGTCAGGGAAAGTGTGTTTGTGTGTGTGTGTGTGTGTTCTCTCAGTTGTTGGGAGTCTAAAACTCGCGTTTTGGAATTACGAGCAAGATTTACTCCAATATTTCTACATGATGAATAGAGCTAGCTATCCTATCATGTTATAAAATTGTTACTGAACAGACTTGTAACTGTACTTTGGCTGTATCTACAGTATGTGAAGAAAGTGTATTCATTCAGTTGAATGGTGGTAAAAATTCAAGACCATGACCTTCAACGTGTATAAAGTAAAGACCATTCAAAATTGTTAAAAGCGAGACCACCATGACAAGCTAAAAAAACATGTGATAGAGAAATGGATAGATGGATTTCCACCCCAGAATTCTTACTGATGGACAGAACAACATAATGTAACTCCAAGTCGATCACACTTCTGTGAAATCAAACTGTCCACTTAAGAAGCAACACTGATTGCCAATCAATTTCACATGCTGTTGTGCAAATAAAATAGACAACAGGTGGAAATTATAGGCAATTAGCAAGACACCCCCAATAAAGGAGTGGTTCTGCAGGTGGTAACCACAGACCACTTCTCAGTTCCTATGCTTCCTGGCTGATGTTTTGGTCACTTTTGAATGCTGGTGGTGCTTTCACTCTAGTGGTAGCATGAGACAGAGTCTACAAACCACACAAGTGGCTCAGGTAGTGTAGCTTATCCAGGATGGCACATCAATGCGAGCTGTTGCAAGAAGGTTTGCTGTGTCTGTCAGCGTAGTGTCCAGAGCATGGAGGCGCTACCAGGAGACAGGCCAGTACATCAGGAGACGTGGAGGAGGCCGTAGGAGGGCAACAACCCAGCAGCAGGACCGCTACCTCCGCCTTTGTGCAAGGAGGAGCAGGAGGAGCACTGCCAGAGCCCTGCAAAATGACCTCCAGCAGGCCACAAATGTGCATGTTTCTGCTCAAACGGTCAGAAACAGATTCCATGAGGGTGGTATTGGCAAATTCGCCACTGGCGCCCTGTGCTCTTCACAGATGAAAGCAGATTCACACTGAGCAGAAGTGACAGTCTGGAGACGCTGTGGAGAACGTTCTGCTGCCTGCAACATCCTCCAGCATGTCCGGTTTGGCGGTGGGTCAGTCATGGTGTGGGTTGGCATTTCTTTGGGGGCCGCACAGCCCTCCATGTGCTCGCCAGAGGTAGCCTGACTGCCATTAGGTACCGAGATGAGATCCTCAGACCCCTTGTGAGACCATATGCTGGTGCGGTTGGCCCTGGGTTCCTCCTAATGCAAGACAATGCTAGACCTCATGTGGCTGGAGTGTGTCAGCAGTTCCTGTAAGAGGAAGGCATTGATACTATGGACTGGCCCTCCCGTTCCCCAGACCTGAATTCAATTGGTCCTCTGTAGCTCAGTTGGTAGAGCATGGCGCTTGTAACGCCAGGGTAGTGGGTTCAATCCCCGGGACCACCCATACGTAGAATGTATGCACACATGACTGTAAGTCGCTTTGGATAAAAGCGTCTGGTAAATGGCATATATTATTATTATTATTATTATAATTGAGCACATCTGGGACATCATGTCTCGCTCCATCCACCAACGCCACGTTGCACCACAGACTGTCCAGGAGTTGGCGGATGCTTTAGTCCAGGTCTGGGAGGAGATCCCTCAGGAGACCATCCGCCACCTCATCAGGAGCATGCCCAGGCATTGTAGGGAGGTAATACAGGCACGTGGAGGCCACACACACTACTGAGCCTCATTTTGACTTGTTTTAAGGACATTACATAAATGTTGGATCAGCCTGTAGTGTGGTTTTCCACTTTAATTTTGAGTGTGACTCCAAATCCAGACCTCAATGGGTTGATACATTTGATTTCCATTGATAATTTGTGTGTAATTTTGTAGTCAGCACATTCAACTATGTAAAGAAAAGAGTATTTAATAAGAATATTTCATTCATTCAGATCTAGGATGTGTTATTTTAGTGTTCCCTTTATTTTTTTGAGCAGTGTATTTGTATTTGTTTAACACTTTTTTGGTTACTACATGATTCCATATGTGTTATTTCATAGTGTTGATGTCTTCACTATTATTCTACAATGTAGAAAATAGTACAAATAAAGAAATACCCTGGAATGAGTAGGTTTGTCCAAACTATATATATAGTAAACATATACACAGCAACAACACAGACATTTTTTATGTAACCCTAATTTTACCAGGTAAGTTGACTGAGAACACATTATCATGTACAGCAATAACCTGGAGAACAGTTACAGAGGAGAGATTTATGAGCCAATTGTAACCTGGGGATGATTAGGTGGCCATGATGGTATGAAGGCCAGCTTGGGAATTTTGCCAGGACACCAGGGTCAACATCCCTACTTTTACAATAAGTGCCATGAGATTTGTAATGGCCATAGAGAGTCAGGACATCTGTTTAACATCTGTAATGTTCCCCCCAATCACTGCCCTGGGGCACTGGGATAATTTTTTAGACTGGAGGAAAGGGTGCCTGCTACAGGCCCTCCAACACCACTTCCAGCATAATTTGGTCTACCATCTAGGGACTGACCAGGACCAACACTGTTTAGCTTCAGAAGCAATCCAACAGTGGGATGCAGGGTGGTATTCTGCATGAAATATATTAATGCCTTCAAGGTATATACAAGATAAGTATCACACAAAACCATTTTCATTGAAAAGCAATACTGATTCTGGTACAATAGTGTTAGTAGCTGTCATGTCTGGACTATCATTGAATGTGAAGATTATTTATATAAAATCAGTTCTCTGAGTTTAATTATTACGTGATTAAACTAATCATGTCAACATTAATTAGCTAGGAAGTCGGGGCACCACGGAAAATGTTGAGATTTACAGAGTTGTAATTTTCTGAATATAACTTTTCAGATATTTTAATATCTGATAAATTAGTCATATAGGCATATACTTTGCACATGAACGGCTCCTCATTCTGAAAGAAATTGCAATGTACATGTTTATGAATGGATGTCGTTGTTGTCTCTCCGTTGAGACTCTAGTGGCAGTATTTCATTTTTGGCTGAAAAAACGTTCCTGTTTAAACAAGATATTGTGTCATGAAAAGATGATCGACTATGCATATAATTGACAGCTTTGGAAAGAAAACACTGACGTTTCCAAAACTGCAAAGATATTATCTGTGAGTGCCACATACTGATACTACAGGCGAAACCAAGATGAAACTTCAAACAGGAAGTGAGCCAAATTTTTGAGGCGCTCTTTTCCAATGTCTCCTTATATGGCTGTGAATGCGCCCGGAACGAGTCTACACTTTCTGCCGTTTCCCCAAGGTGTCTGCAGCATTGTGACGTATTTGTAGGCATATCATTGGATTGACCATAAGAGACTACATTTACCAGGTGTCCGCCTGGTGTCCTCCGTCGAAATTGCGTAATCTCCAGCTGCAAGTATTCTTCCAAACTTCCACAAATGACATATCATCGAATAGATATATGAAAAACACCTTGAGGATTGATTCTAAACAACGTTTGCCATGTTTCTGTCGATATTATGGAGTTAATTTGGAAAAACGTTTGCGTTTTAATGATTGAATTATCGTTTTTTTTTCTCATCCAAACTTGATGAACAAAACGGAGCGATTTCTCCTACACAAATAATATTTTTGGAAAAACTGAACATTTGCTGTCTAACTGAGTCTCCTCATTGAAAACATCCGAACTTCTTCAAAGGTAAATGATTTTACTTGAATGATTTTCTTGTTTTTGTGAAAATGTTGCCTGTTGAATGCTAGGCTTAATGCTATGCTAGCTATCAATACTCTTACACAAATACTTGTTTTGCTATGGTTGGAAAGCATATTTTGAAAACCTGAGATGACAGTGTTGTTAACAAAAGGCTAAGCTTGAGAGCCAATATATTTATTTCATTTCATTTGCGATTTTCATGAATAGTTAACGTTGCGTTATGCTAATGAGCTTGAGGCTCTACTTAAGATCCCGGATACGGGATTGCTCGTCGCAACAGGTTAAATCACCCTGTAGAGTTCCTCAGAGTCTCTGCTTAACTTTCCCAAAAGTCACAATGTCTTTCGTGGTTGTAGGTGGTTAGAATGAGTACCATTCAGAAATGTTCTCATAGAATAGATTGCTTCGGCGGTTGGCGGTATTCTCGATCTAGGTTTATGTAATTTCTAGCTGCAGGCTAGTAATTCATGTCGTCTAGAATTTTCTCTTATTCTGTAGTGATCTATAGTCTCAGAGTTGAACCATTTCCAGCCATGTAGCCAAAACTACAGCTGTATGGTCTCTGCGGCCTATAGAATTGTAGCCATTCCAACGTGGGGACTCTTTCCCGGCGTTCTCTGACTTAATGCATATTTTGTAGTAAGTGGGTTTTATACTCTGTGGAAAAAGGGGTGGTTCGATGATGCCTAATGTGGGCTCACGGGGGGTGTGGCCACTGACTAGTTAATCTTTATATGAAACTCTATACTCTCATTTAGAAGGTTAACATCACATTACATCTTTTCACAAATACTTTCATGTTTAATCACACATGTTTCACAATATTTAGATGTGACCCTGACAGCTGCGAAATGTACACTTTAGGAGATACAGTTATGTGTGCTCTCTATCCTTCATGAGATTACCAAATGAAACACACTCGTTATAACTGTCCCTTAAGTGTGCACGGACCATTCCCACATTCTCAAAAGTAGAAATATTGTTTTATTCTCCCATTTTGGGGATTGGGAGTTTGGCCAAGTCTCTTACTGTGTCCCACAGTTACACTTTCCAATCTCAATAATACAGACCCAGAAGCAAATATTTACGACTGTCATAAACTGTGGAGAAAGAAAGAGAGGGGGGGGGCTATGATCCTCCCCTCAGGGCACGTCATGACATGGCTCTCTTGGTTTTAAGACCTGAGTCTGAACACTGATATACTGCAGACTGGCTGTTCAGTGGATGTGTAAGATCCAAAATTATTTATTTACCCCTCTTACATGTGAGCTCTTTGAAAATGTCTCTGAGATTCTCTTGCTTTCTTCCTACAATCTTACCACAGACCATCATTCATCAGGTGTATGATAATGACAAGTAGAAGTAATCAGCATTTTAAAATGAATTGATTTAGTAGACTGTTTAATTATTCCGACTGTTCATGTCTATTAGATAGAAAAGTATATTGGCAGTCTAAAAAAATGTTGCTGTTGTAAAGTAAATTTTCTCCAATTGTCAATTTATTTTAATTGAGCTGAGGAAAATGTTGCATTTTTTAATCTAATTTACAGGAATTCTATGCATTTTGCAATGGATAATACTGTGTTTCTCTTCTCAAACATTATAACAAAATCAATGGACATGTGCCCCGATTGCCTGGGTCTGGGATTTTTTATTTACTTGAATGTTAGTTCTTTATGATGGTATTATTGAAACATACTTATAGTTATTTTTCTGCATGATTTCTATCTGGTTTTGGTCATTAAAGTTGACACTGAATCAGTTTTCCATCCCAAAAATGACCACTTCAGATGGTAATGAGTTAGCATGCTAACTGTTCTTGTAGACTTCTAGTCATTGCGCTAATTTTAGTTAGCATTTGCTCGTGAACTACCTCTAACTTCCTTCATACTGGCGACAGAGACATACAAATGGTATCCATAATGGTATTCTGTTGCCGCTAACAATATTTATGAAACAATTATTTTTCACATACAAAAATACATCGCCCAAAATATATTTTTTTGTGGACTCCCTACAGTACCCCAGTGTGAAAACCACTGCTTTAGGGAATAGAGAGCAATAGTAATGGGTTATTTTTGTGAACACTCTAGGTTCTTTTAGTCGGCTCAGCTGTTGTTGCAGGAGTTCTATGGTTGTCTGCTGTGCCGTGATCAATTGTTGTAGTAGGGCGTTATCCATCGTTCTTGAATGGTTCCTCCGGGTCTACTGTAAGAATCTTGATTTACTCACTTATCCTTGTGTCACTCGTCCACCTAATGCCCACATCCTCCACCAATGTGAGCGGACCACGTAATTGGGCGTCACTCTAAAGCGGGAAGGTGGAATAAACGAGTCAGGAGTAGGTTTTCTTGATTGAACACAGTTCTCTATTGAGGGCATTTGGTCAACACAAACACTCCAACATAATCAATGAAAATCTTCCAAGGAAAAACATACATCTTCTTCTCCAGATGAAACAGGAACACAATAGGCTTATCTTTAAACTACAACAAAAAGTCACGGGATTGTCACCGTCTTAGTGGTTCTTCCTGGATAGCTCCTCTCTCTCAGTGGCCATCTTCCAGAGATAGTTTACCCCCTTTCTCTGCTGGTTCCATTCTCTCTCTTATAGGGGAAGGAGAGTATGTCATTAGTACCGTCAGCTGTGCTTAATTGCCTCTGGTTACCTTGTCTCCCATGCCTTGTTGGGATACTATCCATGAGCCCAGCTTGCCCTCTGGTGGTCCTTCCAGAACTAACTCCACCATGCCTCGTTGGCCAAAGCTTACTGTGGTTGCTCAACTAAAAGTTTTGTGATTTTGCTCCTGTACTTAGAGGTAATTTGTGGTTTAGTAGGTACTACTTCATTGCTCCAGACCAGCGAAAGGGGAAATTAGAGCACTGATTATGCTTTTGGGTCCCAAAGCGCTACTGTGTCTCTAACATTACCTTATATAATGTTACTTACCCTACATTATTCATCTACATTTACATTTACATTTAAGTCATTTAGCAGACGCTCTTATCCAGAGCGACTTACAAATTGGTGCATTCACCTTATGACATCCAGTGGAACAGTCACTTTACAATAGTTACAATACTTTACAATAGTGCATCTAAATTATATTATTATTATATATTAAATCTTAAAGGGGGGGGGGGGGAATACTTATCCTATCCTAGGTATTCCTTAAAGAGGTGGGGTTTCAGGTGTCTCCGGAAGGTGGTGATTGACTCCGCTGTCCTGGCGTCGTGAGGGAGTTTGTTCCACCATTGGGGGGGCCAGAGCAGCGAACAGTTTTGACTGGGCTGAGCGGGAGCTGTACTTCCTCAGTGGTAGGGAGGCGAGCAGGCCAGAGGTGGATGAACACAGTGCCCTTGTTTGGGTGTAGGGCCTGATCAGAGCCTGGAGTTACTGAGGTGCCGTTCCCCTCACAGCTCCGTAGGCAAGCACCATGGTCTTGTAGCGGATGCGAGCTTCAACTGGAAGCCAGTGGAGAGAAGGGAGGAGCGGGGTGACGTGAGAGAACTTGGGAAGGTTGAACACCAGACGGGCTGCGGCGTTCTGGATGAGTTGAAGGGGTTTAATGGCACAGGCAGGGAGCCCAGCCAACAGCGAGTTGCAGTAATCCAGACGGGAGATGACAAGTGCCTGGATTAGGACCTGCGCCGCTTCCTGTGTGAGGCAGGGGCGTACTCTGCGGATGTTGTAGAGCATGAACCTACCGGAACGGGCCACCGCCTTGATGTTGGTTGAGAACGACAGGGTGTTGTCCAGGATCACACCAAGGTTCTTAGCGCTCTGGGAGGAGGACACAATGGAGTTGTCAACCGTGATGGCGAGATCATGGAACGGGCAGTCCTTCCCCGGGAGGAAGAGCAGCTCCGTCTTGCCGAGGTTCAGCTTGAGGTGGTGATCCGTCATCCACACTGATATGTCCGCCAGACATGCAGAGATGCGATTCGCCACCTGGTCATCAGAAGGGGGAAAGGAGAAGATTAGTTGTGTGTCGTCTGCATAGCAATGATAGGAGAGACCATGTGAGGTTATGACAGAGTCAAGTGACTTGGTGTATAGCGAGAATAGGAGAGGGCCTAGAACAGAGCCCTGGGGGACACCAGTGGTGAGAGCGCGTGGTGAGGAGACAGATTCTCGCCACGCCACCTGGTAGGAGCGACCTGTCAGGTAGGATTCAATCCAAGCGTGGGCCGCGCCGGAGATGCCCAACTCGGAGAGGGTGGAGAGGAGGATCTGATGGTTCACAGTATCGAAGGCAGCCGATAGATCTAGAAGGATGAGAGCAGAGGAGAGAGAGTTAGCTTTAGCAGTGCGGAGCGCCTCCGTGATACAGAGGAGAGCAGTCTCAGTTGAATGACTAGTCTTGAAACCTGACTGATTTGGATCAAGAAGGTCATTCAGAGAGAGATAGCGGGAGAGCTGGCCAAGGACGGCACGTTCAAGAGTTTTGGAGAGAAAAGAAAGAAGGGATACTGGTCTGTAATTGTTGACATCGGAGGGATCGAGTGTAGGTTTTTTCAGAAGGGGTGCAACTCTCGCTCTCTTGAAGACGGAAGGGACGTAGCCAGCGGTCAGTGATGAGTTGATGAGCGAGGTGAGGTAAGGGAGAAGGTCTCCGGAAATGGTCTGGAGAAGAGAGGAGGGGATAGGGTCAAGCGGGCAGGTTGTTGGGCGGCCGGCCGTCACAAGACGCGAGATTTCATCTGGAGAGAGAGGGGAGAAAGAGGTCAGAGCACAGGGTAGGGCAGTGTGAGCAGAACCAGCGGTGTCGTTTGACTTAGCAAACGAGGATCGGATGTCTTCGACCTTCTTTTCAAAATGGTTGACGAAGTCGTCTGCAGAGAGGGAGAAGGGGGGGGAGGGGGAGGAGGATTCAGGTGGGAGGAGAAGGTGGCAAAGAGCTTCCTAGGGTTAGAGGCAGATGCTTGGAATTTAGAGTGGTAGAAAGTGGCTTTAGCAGCAGAGACAGAGGAGGAAAATGTAGAGAGGAGGGAGTGAAAGGATGCCAGGTCCGCAGGGAGGCGAGTTTTCCTCCATTTCCGCTCGGCTGCCCGGAGCCCTGTTCTGTGAGCTCGCAGTGAGTCATCGAGCCACGGAGCGGGAGGGGAGGACCGAGCCGGCCTGGAGGATAGGGGACATAGAGAGTCAAAGGATGCAGAGAGGGAGGAGAGGAGGGTTGAGGAGGCAGAATCAGGAGATAGGTTGGAGAAGGTTTGAGCGGAGGGAAGAGATGATAGGATGGAAGAGGAGAGAGTAGCGGGGGAGAGAGAGCGAAGGTTGGGACGGCGCGATACCATCCGAGTAGGGGCAGTGTGGGAGGTGTTGGATGAGAGCGAGAGGGAAAAGGATACAAGGTAGTGGTCGGAGACTTGGAGGGGAGTTGCAATGAGGTTAGTGGAAGAACAGCATCTAGTAAAGATGAGGTTGAGCGTATTGCCTGCCATGTGAGTAGGGGGGGAAGGTGAGAGGGTGAGGTCAAAAGAGGAGAGGAGTGGAAAGAAGGAGGCAGAGAGGAATGAGTCAAAGGTAGACGTGGGGAGGTTAAAGTCGCCCAGAACTGTGAGAGGTGAGCCGTCCTCAGGAAAGGAGCTTATCAAGGCATCAAGCTCATTGATGAACTCTCCGAGGGAACCTGGAGGGCGATAAATGATAAGGATGTTAAGCTTGAAAGGGCTGGTAACTGTGACAGCATGGAATTCAAAGGAGGCGATAGACAGATGGGTAAGGGGAGAAAGAGAGAATGACCACTTAGGAGAGATGAGGATCCCGGTGCCACCACCCCGCTGACCAGAAGCTCTCGGGGTGTGCGAGAACACGTGGGCGGACGAAGAGAGAGCAGTAGGAGTAGCAGTGTTGTCTGTGGTGATCCATGTTTCCGTTAGTGCCAAGAAGTCGAGGGACTGGAGGGAGGCATAGGCTGAGATGAACTCTGCCTTGTTGACCGCAGATCGGCAATTCCAGAGGCTACCGGAGACCTGGAACTCCACGTGGGTCGTGCGCGCTGGGACCACCAGATTAGGGTGGCCGCGGCCACGCGGTGTGGAGCGTTTGTATGGTCTGTGCAGAGAGGAGAGAACAGGGATAAACAGACACATAGTTAACAGGCTACAGAAGAGGCTACGCTAATGCAAAGGAGATTGGAATGACAAGTGGACTACACGTCTCGAATGTTCAGAAAGTTAAGCTACGTGGCAAGAATCTTATTGACTAAAATGATTAAAATGATACAGTACTGCTGAAGTAGGCTAGCTGGCAGTGGGTGCGTTGTTGACACTACACTAATCAAGTCGTTCCGTTGAGTGTAATAGTTTCTACAGTGCTGCTATTTGGGGGCTAGCTGGCTAGCTAGTAGTGTTGTTTACGTTACGTTGCGTTAAAAGAACGACAATAGCTGGCTAGCTAACCTAGAAAATCGCTCTAGACTACACAATTATCTTTGATACAAAGACGGCTATGTAGCTAGCTATGTAGCTAGCTACGATCAAACAAATCAAACCGTTGTACTGTAATGAAATGAAATGAAAATGTGATACTACCTGTGAATGCGACCGGGTTGTTGAGTTCTATTCAGAAGACGTTGGCTAGCGTTGGCTAGCTGTTGGCTAGCTAGCAGAGTCTCCTACGTTAAGGACGACAAATAGCTGGCTAGCTAACCTCGGTAAATTAAGATAATCACTCTAAGACTACACACTCTAAACCTAAACAACACAATTATCTTGGAACGAAGATACGAAGACAGCAAAGACAGCTATGTAGCTAGCTAACACTACACTGATCAAGTCGTTCAGTTGAGTGTAATAGTTTTCCCAGTGCAGCTAATCAGTGGACGTTAGCTAGCTGGCTAGTGAAGACTACGTTAGGACGGCGAAATACGATAATTACGCAATTATCTTTGATACAAAGACAGCTATGTAGCTAGCTGAGAAGAAATTGCTAAGATTAGACAAATCAAACCGCCGATGCGACCACTCGCTCCAAACCGGAAGCCATCTCATATGCATATGTACGCTACATCATCGACTGCATCCTTATGTAATACATGTATCACAAGCCACTTTAACTATGCCACTTTGTTTACTTTGTCTACACACTCATCTCATATGTATATACTGTACTCGATACCATCTACTGTATGCTGCTCTGTACCATCACTCATTCATATATCCTTATGTACATATTCCTTATCCCCTTACACTGTGTATAAGACAGTAGTTTTGGAATTGTTAGTTAGATTACTTGTTGGTTATCACTGCATTGTCGGAACTAGAAGCACAAGCATTTCGCTACACTCACATTAACATCTGCTAACCATGTGTATGTGACAAATACAATTTGATTTGATTTGATTTGAACTGACAATGAATGGGCGACATGCACCAAATTGAAACTGATAATTGTGCACGACTTCAGTATTACTTACTAAAACTCTTCAGTATTACTTACTAAAACTCTTGTTACACTAAGGTTTTTATTCTAAGAGAAACTTAGACTACAATCAGGGTGTGGAAATGTTAGGATTATTTTGCTCTTACTGTAGTACTGTAGCCTACTCCCGACTCGTCACATTGTACAGTGCTGAGTGACATACCGGTCTAAGACACTGCATTGCAGTGCAAAATACATTGCTACAGATGCTGGTTCAATGGCAGTGACTGGGAGAGGCTTTTGTAGGCTTTTGTTTTATCTCCTTCTAAATAAAAAAATAAAAAAATAAAAATAACAAACTGGCTTTATTTACAAATTAGCAACAATGTCTCAACCCATATTCAAGATTGGCCCTTTTCTCGCTCACTTTATGTTATTTGAAAATAAAATAATCTCCAAAATATTGTTATTTTTTAAACAAAGTGATTATATTTATTATTAATTATTGTAGAATTATATAAAAATCCAATCAAATCAAATGTATTTATATAGCCCTTCGTACATCAGCTGATATCTCAAAGTGCTGTACAGAAACCCAGCCTAAAACCCCAAACAGCAAGCAATGCAGGTGTAGAAGCACGGTGGCTAAAAAAAACTCCCTAGAAAGGCCAAAACCTAGGAAGAAACCTAGAGAGGAACCGGGTGGTCCTGTAGCTCAGTTGGTAGAGCATGGTGCTTGTAACGCCAGGGTAGTGGGTTCGATCCCCGGGACCACCCATATGTAGAATGTATGCACACATGACTGTAAGTCGCTTTGGATAAAAGCGTCTGCTAAATGCCATATATTATTATTATTATTAGGAACCAGGCTATGTGGGGTGACCAGTCATCTTCTGGCTGTGCCGGGTGGAGATTATAACAGAACATGGCCAAGATGTTCAAATGTTCATAAATGACCAGCATGGTCGTATAATAATAAGACAGAACAGTTGAAAGTGGAGTAGCAGCACGGGCAGGTGGACTGGGGACAGCAAGGAGTCATCATGTCAGGTAGTCCTGGGGCATGGTCCTAGGGCTCAGGTCCTCCGAGAGAGAGAAAGAAAGAGAGGAGAGGAGCAAGGAGAGAATTAGAGAACGCACACTTATATTCACACAGGACACCGAATAGGACAGGAGAAGTACTCCAGATATAACAAACTGACCCTAGCCCCCTGACACATAAACTACTGCAGCATAAATACTGGAGGCTGAGACAGGAGGGGTCAGGAGACACTGTGGCCCCATCCGAGGACACCCCCGGACAGGGCCAAACAGGAAGGATATAACCCCACCCAATTTGCCAAAGCACAGCCCCCACACCACTAGAGGGACATCTTCAACCACCAACTTACCATCCTGAGACAAGGCTGAGTATAGCCCACAAAGATCTCTGCCATGGCACAACCCAAGGGGGGGCGCCAACCCAGACAGGATGACCACATTAGTGAATCAACCCACTCAGGTGACGCACCCCTTCCAGGGACGGCATGAGAGAGCCCCAGTAAGCCAGTGACTCAGCCCCTGTAATAGGGTTAGAGGCAGAGAATCCCAGTGGAAAGAGGGGAACCGGCCAGGCAGAGACAGCAAGGGCGGTTCGTTGCTCCAGAGCCTTTCCATTCACCTTCCCACTCCTGGGCCAGACTACACTCAATCATATGACCCACTGAAGAGATGAGTCTTCAGTAAAGACTTAAAGGGTGAGACCGAGTTTGCGTCTCTGACATGGGTAGGCAGACCGTTCCATAAAAATGGAGCTCTATAGGAGAAAGCCCTGCCTCCAGCTGTTTGCTTAGAAATTCTAGGGACAATTAGGAGGCCTGCGTCTTGTGACCGTAGCATACGTGTAGGTATGTACGGCAGGACCAAATCAGAGAGATAGGTAGGAGCAAGCCCATGTAATGCTTTGTAGGTTAGCAGTAAAACCTTGAAATCAGCCCTTGCTCTGAAGACTGTTGACACATTGAGGAAGCGATAGGATGAGAAATCTGGTTGATATCCCTTTAAATGGAGCAATGGGAGGCTATGGAACATGGAGTTTTCAAAATAGAAGCCACTTCCTGGTTTGATTTTCCTCAGGTTTCGCCTGCAATATCAGTTCTGTTATACTCACAGACAATATTTTGACAGTTTTGGAAACTTCAGAGTGTTTTCTATCCCAATCTGTCAATTATATGCATATTCAATGCTGTTTACTTTGGGAACGTTATTTTTCCAAACATAAAAATAGTGCCCCCTAGCTTCAAGAGGTTAAAGGTCCCCAAAGCACACACATCCCTGGGTCAAATAAAATCAAATTGTATTTATCACATACACATGGTTAGCAGAAGTTAATGCGAGTGTAGCGAAATGCTTGTGCTTCTAGTTCTGACAATGCAGTAATAACCAACAAGTAATCTAGATAACAGTTCCAAAACTACTAATTTATACACACAAGTGTAAATGGATAAAGAATATGTACATAAAGATATATGAATGAGTGATGGTACAGAGCGGCATAGGCAAGATGCAGTAGATGGTATCGAGTACAGTATGTACATATGAGATGAGTATGTAAACAAAGTGGCATAGTTTAAAGTGGCTAGTGATACATGTATTACATGAAGATGTAGTAGATGATATAGAGTACAGTATATACGTATACATATGAGATAAATAATGTAGGGTATGTAAACATTATATTAAGTAGCATTGTTTAAAGTGGCTAGTAATATATTTTACATAAATTCCCATCAATTCCCATTATTAAAGTGGCTGGAGGTGAGTCAGTGTGTTGGCAGCAGCCACTCAATGTTAGTGGTGGCTGTTAAACAGTCTGATGGCCTTGAGATAGAAGCTGTTTTTCAGTCTCTCGGTCCCAGCTTTGATGCACCTGTACTGACCTCGCCTTCTGGATGATAGCGGGGTGAACAGGCAGTGGCTCGGGTGGTTGTTGTCCTTGATGATCTTTATGGCCTTCCTGTGACATCGGGTGGTGTAGGTGTCCTGGAGGGCAGGTATTTTGCCCCGGTGATGCGTTGTGCAGACCTCACTACCCTCTGGAGAGCCTTACGGTTGTGGGCAGAACAGTTGCCGTACCAGGCGGTGATACGGCCCGACAGGATGCTCTCGATTGTGCATCTGTAGAAGTTTGTGAGTGCTTTTGGTGACAAGCCAAATTTCTTCAGCCTCCTGAGGTTGAAGAGGCGCTGCTACTCCTTCTTCACGATGCTGTCTGTGTGGGTGGACCAATTCAGTTTGTCTGTGATGTGTACGCCGAGGAACGTACAACTTACTACCCTCTCCACTACTGTTCCATCGATGTGGATAGGGGGGTGTTCCCTCTGCTGTTTCCTGAAGTCCACAGTCATCTCATTAGTTTTGTTGACGTTGAGTGTGAGGTTATTTTCCTGACACCACACTCCGAGGGCCCTCACCTCCTCCCTGTAGGCCGTCTCGTCATTGTTGGTAATCAATTCTACCACTGTTGTGTCGTCCGCAAACTTGATGATTGAGTTGGAGGCGTGCGTGGCCACGCAGTCATGGGTGAAGAGGGAGCACAGGAGAGGGCTCAGAACGCACCCTTGTGGGGCCCCAGTGTTGAGGATCAGCGGGGTGGAGATGTTGTTACCTACCCTTACCACCTGGGGGCGGCCCGTCAGGAAGTCCAGTACCCAGTTGCACAGGGCGGGGTCGAGACCCAGGGTCTCGAGCTTGATGACGAGTTTGGAGGGTACTATGGTGTTAAATGCTGAGCTGTAGTCGATGAACAGCATTCTCACATAGGTATTCCTCTTTTCCAGATGGGTTAGGGCAGTGTGCAGTGTGCAGTGTGGTTGAGATTGCATCGTCTGTGGACCTATTTGGGCGGTAAGCAAATTGGAGTGGGTCTATGGTGTCAGGTAGTGTGGAGGTGATATGGTCCTTGACTAGTCGCTCAAAGCACTTCATGATGACGGAAGTGACTGCTACGGGGCGGTAGTCGTTTAGCTCAGCTACCTTAGCTTTCTTGGGAACAGGAACAATGGTGGCCCTCTTGAAGCATGTGGGAACAGCAGACTGGTATAGGGATCGATTGAATATGTCCGTAAACACACCAGCCAGCTGGTCTGCACATGCCCTGAGGGCGCGCCTGGGGATGTCGTCTGGGCCTGCAGCCTTGCGAGGGTTAACACATTTAAATGTTTTACTCACCTCGGCTGCAGTGAAGGAGAGTCCGCATCTTTTGGTTGCGGGCCGTGTCAGTGGCACTGTATTGTCCTCAAAGCGGGCCAAATAGTTATTTAGTCTGCCTGGGAGCAAGGCATCATGGTCCGTGACTCGGCTGGTTTTCTTTTTGTAATCAGTGATTGACTGTAGACCCTGCCACATACTTCTTGTGTCTGAGCCGTTGAATTGCGATTCTACTTTGTCTCTATACTGAAGCTTAGCTTGTTTGATTGCCTTGCAGAGGGAATAGCTACACTGTTTGTGTTTGGTCATGTTTCCGGTCACCTCGCCCTGATTAAAAGCAGTGGTTCGCGCTTTCAGTTTCACGTGAATGCTTCCATCAATCCACGGTTTCTGGTTTGGGAATGTTTTAATCGTTGCTATGGGAACATCATCTTCAACGCACGTTCTAATGAACTCGCTCACCGAATCAGCTTATTCGTCAATGTTGTTGTCTGACGCAATACGAAACATATCCCAGTCCACGTGATGGAAGCAGTCTTGGAGCGTGGAATCAGATTGGTCGGACCAGCGTTGAACAGACCTCAGCGTGGGAGCTTCTTGTTTTAGCTTCTGTCTGTAGGCAGGGAGCAACAAAATGGATTCGTGGTCAGCTTTTCTGAAAGGAGGGCGGGGGAGGGCCTTATATGCATCGCGAAAGTTAGAATAGCAATGATCCAAGGTTTTACCAGCCCTGGTTGCGCAATCGATATGCTGATACAATTTAGGGAGTCTTGAAATCCCCAGCTACAATTAATGCAGCCTTAGGATATATGGATTCCAGTTTGCAAAGAGTCAAATAAAGTTCGTTCAGAGCCATCGATGTGTCTGCTTGGGGGGGAATATATACGGCTGTGATTATAATCGAAGAGAATTCCCTTGGTAGATAATGCGGTCGACATTTGATTGTGAGGAATTATAAATCAGTTGAACAGAAGGACTTGAGTTCCTGTATGTTGTTGTAACCACACCACATCTCGTTAACCACTCCTCTTTTCAGTTTGCTGCAGATAGCGACTGGAACGAGCTGTGGGATCCATGGGCCTCTCCGCTGTGTCATACAGCCGGGACAGTGTGTCTGCCTTAGCATTCTGGGAACCTGGTCTGTACGAAAGGGTGAAAAACATGGCCCACCTTCCCTGACGAGGGTTCAGCCGCCCGGATTTACTCCAAATTGCGGTGGTCGGTCCAGATGAGAAAAGGGTTTTGCCCCCTCAAGCCAATGTCTCCACGCCTTCAAAGCCTTGATGACAGTCAACAGCTCCCGGTCCCCCACGTCATAGTTTTGTTCCGCCGGGCTGAGCTTCATTGAGAAGAAGGCACCTTCTTGCGGGGAAAATTCAGGAAAAGTGACATACAAAAAAATGTGTTTAACTGAGGGCTCTGGGTGAGAATGGTGCCAGCTCACCTGGGGTGACGCCAGACTGCCCTGTCAGCTGCCTCGATCCGCAGAGGAACCGACCGGCAGTGTGACCTCTGCGGCCACAGATGGTGCACGAGATGGAACCTCTTCCTGTCTCCCTGCGCACTGCACCTCCCAACTCCGTGGGCATCGGAGTGGTGGTGCTGGGGGATGGAACTGACAGACCCCGCTCTGGACGTCCCCGGGTAGCCGGCAGGTTATCCAACCGAATGGACAGGTCCACCAGCTGGTCGAAGGTGAGGGTGGTGTCCCTGCAGGTCAAACCCGACGGACGTCCTTGTGCAAACTGCATCAATATTGGTCGATCAGGGCCCTGTCGCTCCATCCCACGCCGGCGGCCAGGGTCCGAAATTCCATTGCGAACTCCTGGATTCTTCTCGTCCCGTGCCTCAGATGGTAGAGACGTTCACCCACCGCTCTATACTCGGGCGGGTGATCGAAGATGGGTGAAATCCTCGAAATGGTCCAGCGCCGCGTCTCCTTCTCCACACACAGCATTGGCCTACTGCAGGGCTTTCCCTTAGAGGCACAAGACGAGGACGGACACCCACTCATGGCCCGAAGGAGCTGGGTGAACGGTTGCCAGGTAGAGATCTAGCTGCAAGAGGAAACCCTGGCAGAGTGCAGCCGTCCCGTCGTATTACTGGGGAAGGGCGAGACGAATCAAACTGGGACAGGATGAAGAGGAGGCGAGTAGTGGAGGCTCTGGTTGTGCTGGTGGAGGCGCTTTAAGAACTCCCTGTCTCTCCCAGCGGTCCATGGTTTGGACGATGTGGTCCGTGGCAGCGCCGAGATGTTGGAACATCGCCGCTTGCTCCTGGACGTGCTCCTGGACTCCTATACCAGGGGCACCTACTCCTGTTCGGTGCGTAAATTTGTAAGGGGTGCGTAACTGGTGGCAGGGAAGTCAGACGCAGGAGAGCAGAACTAGGTAATAGCTGGAGCAGTTTAATTTCAAAACCAACAGCAACAAAGAAATAACCAACATGGGAACAAATCCCGACGCGCACCAGTAAACATGTGCACAAGCACTTACAACAAACAATTCCGCACAAAGACATGGGGGGGAACAGAGGGTTAAATACACAACAATTAATGAGGGAAATGAAAACCAGGTGTGTAGGAAAACAAGGCAAAAAAATGAAAATGAAAGGTGGATCAAGGATGGCTAGAAGACCAGTGACACCGACCGCCGTACACCGCCCGAACATGGAGAGGAACCGACTTCGGTGAAAGTCATGACAATATGTTTATTTTTGTTTATTGTGCTGAATTATATTCTGTTAAACACATATGTGTATGTTGTTTTAATATTCTGTTTGTATTGTAATGTGTACAGGGCTCTCTTGTAAAATAGATTTTTAATCTCAATGTGACTCCCTGTTTAAATTAAGGTTAAAACCATCAAGCGGTATGATGAAACTGGCTCTCACGAGGACCGCCATAGGAAAGGAAGAACTAGAGTTCTCACTGCTGCAGATAAGTTCATTAGAGTTACCAGCCTCAGAAGGTTCAGCCCAAATAAATGCTTCAATGAGTTCAAGTAAAAGACACATCTTAACATCAACAACTCAGAGAAGTCTGTGTGAATCAAGCCTTCATGGTTGATTTGCTGCAAAAAAAACACGACTAAAGGACACCAATAAGATGAAGAGACTTGCTTGGGCCAAGAAACACAAGAAATGGACATTAGACCAGTGGCAAACAGCCCTTTAGTCTTATGAGTCCAAATTTGAGATTTTTGGTTCCAACCTCCATGTCTTTCTGATACGCAGTGTAGGTTCCCACCGTGAGGCATGGAAAAGGAGATGTGATGGTGTGGGGGTGCTTTGCTGGTGATTTATTTAGAAGTCAAGGCACACTTAACCAGCATTGCCACCACAGCATTCTGCAGTGATCCCATCTGCCATCCCATCTGGTTTGCTCTTATTGGGACTATCATTTGTTTTTCAACAGGACAGTGACCCAAAACACACCTCCAGGCTGTGTAAGTGCTATTTGACCAAGAAGGAGAGTGATGGAGTGCTGTATCAGATGAGCTGGCCTCCACAATCACCCAAACTCAACCCAATTGAGACGTTTTGGGTAGAGTTGGACTGCAGAGGGAAGGAAAAGCAGCCAACAAGTGCTCAGCATATGTTTGAACTCCTTCAAAAATGTTGGAAAAGCTTTCCAGTTGAAGCTGGTTGTGGGAATGCCAAGAGTGTGCAAAGCTGTCATCAAAGGGAGGCTACTTTGAAGAATCTAAAATCAAAAATCTATTTTGAATTGTTGAGCACTTTTTTGGTTACTGTCTGATTCCATGTGTTATTTCATGATCTTCACTATTAATTCAAATTCAGCAAAAAAAGAAACGCCCCTTTTTCAGGACCCTGTCTTTCAAAGATAATTCGTTAAAATCCAAATAACTTCACAGACCTTCATTGTAAAGTGTTTAACACTGTTTCCCATGATTGTTCATTGAACCATAAACAATTAATGAACACTTGTGGAATGGTCGTTAAGACACTAATAGCTTACAGATGGTAGGCAATTAAGGTCACAGTTATGAAAACTTAGGACACTAAAGAGGCCTATCTACTGACTCTGAAAAACACCAATAGAAATATGCGTCCCTGCTCATCTCCGTGAATGTTCCTTAGGCATGCTGCATGGAGGCATGAGGACTGCAAATGTGGCCAGGGCAATAAATTGCAATGTCCGTACTGTGAGACACCTAAGACAGCGCTACAGGGAGACAGGACGGACAGCTGATCGTCCTCGCAGTGGCAGACCAAGTGTAACAACCCCTGCACAGGATTGGTACATCTGAACATCACACCTGCGGGACAGGTACAGGATGGTAATGACAACTGCCCAAGTTACACCAGGAACGCACAATCCCTCCATCAGTGCTCAGACTGTCCGCAATAGGCTGAGAGAGGCTGGACTCAGGGCTTGTAGGCCTGTTGTAAGGCAGGTCCTCACCAGACATCACCGGCAACTATGGGCACAAACCCACCGTCGCTGGACCAGACAGGTCTGGCAAAAAGTGTTCTTCTCTGACGAGTCGCGGTTTTGTCTCACCAGGGATGATGGTCGAATTCACATTTTTCGTCAAAGGAATGAGCATTACACCGAGGCCTGTACTCTGAAGCGGGATCAATTTGGAGGCGGAGGGTCCGGCATAGTCTGGGGCGGTGTGTCATAGCATCATCGGACTGAGCTTGTTGTCATTTTAGGCAATCTCAACAATGTGCATTACAGGGAAGACATTCTCCTCCCTCATGTGGTACCCTTCCTGCAGGATCATCCTGACATGACCCTCCAGCATGACAATGCCACCAGCCATACTGCTTGTTCTGCGCGTGATTTCTTACAAGACAGGAATGTCAGTGTTCTGCCATGACCAGCGAAGAGCCCGGATCTCAATCCCATTGAGCACATCTGGGACCTGTTGGATCGGGCTAGGGCCATTCCCCCCAGAAATGTCTGGGAACTTGCAGGTGACTTGGTGGAAGAGTGGGTAACATCTCACAGCAAGAACTTTCAAATCTGTTGCAGTCCATGGGGAGGAGATGCCCAGCAGTACTTAATGCAGCTGGTGGCCACACCAGATACTGACAGTTACTTTTGATTCCCCCTTTGTTTAGGGACACATTATTCAATTTCTATTAGTCACATGTCTGTGGAACTTGTTCCGTTTATGTCTCAGATGTTGAATCGTGTTATGTTCATACAAACATTTACACATTTTAAGTTTGCTGAAAATAAACACAGTTGACAGTGAGAGGACGTTTCTTATTTTTCTGAGTTTACAATGTAGAAAATATAAAAAATAAAGAAAAACCCTTGAATGAGTAGTTGTGTCCTAACTTTTGACTGGTACTGTATATGGCAATAATTTTCTGGGAGTCTGTGCTTACTCCTTTTTGGGTTTGTGAGCAGAGTCTACAAACAAACATACAACTGCCAATGAATACTTTGATGAACTTTGCAAGTGAAACACAATATTTTCCGCTAAACTTGCTATTTTGACTGTAGCTATATACTGGGTGTACAAAACATTATGACACATTTCCATAAGAGGTGCATCTTTTTTTGTATTTATTTTAAATGTACCCTTATTTTACCATGTAAGTTGACTCAGAACACATTGTCATTTACAGCAACGACCTGCGGAATAGTTACAGGGGAGAGGAGTCCAGGTGAAAGGTATGATCCCTTATTGATGTCGCTAGTTAAACCCGCTTCAATCGGTGTAGATGAAGGAGAGAAAATAGATATGTGTGCCATTCAGAGTGGGCAAGACATAAGATTTACGTGTCTTTGAACTGGGTATGGTAGTATGTGCCAAGCTCACCGGTTTGTGTCAAGAACTGCAATGCTGCTGGGTTTTTCACACTCAACAGTTCCCTGTGTGTATCAAGAATGGTCCACCACCCAACGGACATCCAGCCAACTGACACAACTGCATTGGAGTCAACATGGGACACCATCCCTGTGGAATGCTTTCAACAGCTTGTCCTTGTAGAGTCAATGACCAAACATGGTGAATTAAGGCTAGGGCACCTCAATAATAGGAAGGTGTTGTTAATGTTTAATGCACTCAGTGTATATGGGTGCACGTGTGTGCATCAGCTGTCATAGTCATAGGCAACTTGGTAATATGGAGGAGAAGGTGCTTTTTGGGTCCATGATTGTGTCTTTGCATCTATGACATTTGGTATGTCTGAATCATTTTGCATATGTAATGTGATTTATGGATGAAACAAAATTATTTAAAAGATGTTTCCTGGCAGGATCGGTGAGGATGTGGCGAGGGTGACGGAGGGAAGCTACGCAGGGAAACACTTCCGCATGGGCTTCATGACCATGCCGGCGCCCCAGGACCGCCTTCCCTCCTCCTGTGGCCAGGGCTTCACTGTGCGTTCCCAGTCTCTACACTCTGTCGGCGGGGGTGATGAGGATGGGAGCCCCAACTCCCGTAAGCTACCGCCGCCCAAACCCAAGAGAGACCCCAACACCAAGCTCAGCATCTCCTCTGAGGGTGTGAACTCTGGATCTGCCTCCAGCAATTGCAACAGAGACAGCCTGGTCAAGTTTGACCGTGAGTGGCCTGGGCTGTGTGTGTATGTGTGTGTCCATGTCAACTTCAAATTAGATTAATGTTCTTATGAGGAAACCTTTTAGGTAGCCTGGTCCTATATATTGTATATGGCATGACAACAAAAGAGAAGTTGACTACAGTACATACAATATGGGAATTGGCATCATTTTTTGGTACATACAACAACACAAAACAGTCAACATGAAGCCGCATTTTGTTGTCCTAGCACAAGAACAGGGTTAGACAATTTTCTGTTTACAGTCCCGCACAGCACTGCCAAAGGCTACTGTCCTTATATACATAAAGTATACCAAGTTGCATTACTTTAATTTTAACATTCCAAAAGTTATATCCCTAAATTTGCTATAGTGCTATTAACTGGCCTGGAATGTCCATCTTTTTTTTAAAGATAGCAACACCAAACTTGATGTACCATCCGGATGGTGTCATTGACCGACATGACACGTTTCAAGTTAATGGAGCAAAGTGACATGCAGTTAATCATGCGTTTAATTAAAAGGGGAAACAGTTTGACATTTTTTGATGGGCCAATTTTCATGCCATCTTGGGAGATATCAAACTTTTAAGCATACATACCATGTTTCGAGTCAATAGGACTAACAGTTCATGAGAATATGATTTTTTAAGAGTTTGACAAAATTAGGCCTATACACTGTATAGCATTTGCAAACAGCTATTGTTTCAATTCAACCCAGAATGTATCTAAAAATAGACAGTTCAATAGGCCAAGGGATTCCTAGGATTTCATTTCATACGAATTAAAGCCAGAGGTTCAGATGGAACCCTCCAAGCAGTAGACACATCTCTTTTAAATGATATTTGTGACATGTTTCAGGAAACTAGACATATGTCACGGGTCACTACATTTGAACATCTTTTTTAAAATCAAAATCAAATCAAATTGATTTAAAAAGCCCTTCTTACATCAGCTGATATCTCAAAGTGCTGTACAGAAACCCAGCCTAAAACCCCAAACAGCAAGCAATGCAGGTGTAGAAGCACGGTGGCTAGGAAAAACCCCATAGAAAGGCCAGAACCCAAGAAGAAACCTAGAGACGAACCAGGCGCTGAGTGGTGGCCAGTCCTCTTCTGGCTGTGCAGGGTGGATATTATAACAGAACATGGCCAAGATGTTCAAATGTTCATAGATGACTGGCAGGGTTAAATAATAATAATCACAGCGGTTGTCGAGGGTGCAACAGGTCAGCACCTCAGGAGCAAATGTCAGTTGGCTTTTCATAGCCAATCATTCAGAGTACCTCTACCGCTCATGCTATCTCTAGAGAATTGAAAACAGCAGGTCTGGGACAGGTAGCACTACAAAATGTGTTCTTTTGGCAGAAATGCCTTCTGGAACATGTGAACTTTCATGTGCCTTAATTAAAAACGTGTATGCCATCTGTAAATACAAATAAAATAGTTAAATTATGAGCATAGTTGGTTTAGCCACAGAGAAAGTAAGCAACCTTCCTGCTAGCCATGATTGGCTGAGATAATAATTGGGCTGGACATGCCGAGAGATGAGTTTGGATTGGTCTGCCATATAGCGCACTTCTGTCTATGTGAGCTGGCTAGTATGTGTAGGTAATCATGTCTAAAGCGGCTTTTTAAAACAAGTATGTTGCTTAGTAGAACTGCATAAGTGTTGCTCTCCACTTTCTGGAGGACCGAGTTTTGAAATCAGTGGATTTAGAGTATGACAGCTAAGGAAATGGAGAAAACATCTGTCTCCAGATTACATCTTCAAACTAAGGGTAACCATGGCATCCGTGACAGGGAGAAGCATCTGACCATAATGTATACGGACGGGTAAGATAGTGTAAGTCACTCTGGATAAGAGCGTCTGCTAAATGACTTAAATGTAATGTAGTGTCTAGCCAGCTACATTTTCTGAAATTACATGTTTCTAATTTGGACATAAAGTCTTTTCATTTCAAGTTAGTGTACTGTTAGCTAGCTAGCTAACATTAGCTGGCTGTCTCACTAGCTAATGTTACATGTATGATCTTATTATTCATATCTCAGAGCCATTTGCTTGGCTAGTCATAGCCTAATGTTAGCTAGCTAACATTGAATCTGGTTGGTTAGCTACCTGCAGATTCATGCAGGGTAGTAATGTAATGAGTAGGGATTATGGTTCATTGTTTACCTAGCTAGCTAGCTACTTGTCTTAACAAAATACTCCACTATGCAGAGAACCTCTACTCCGATTTCAGAGCACTCTCGCCTGAGTGTGCCAGAGTGCAGAATAACTGATGAATTTACAAACACCCATTGAGTATGGCCTGTGTCAATACATCTCGGCCAAAAAGAGTAATTAAATTGTGGCCAGCTGCAGTTATAGCTGCATAGCTCTGGAAAACATGAAAATAGCCTAGCCAGCTCTGCTAGGGCAAGTAAAATGGTCAGAGGGGGGTGTTCTCTCATGTGTGTCTGGAAGTAGCTAGCAAGTTAGCCACTGTTAGCCAGTTAGCTTGGGTGTTTGACTGCCGTTGTGAGGTCAGAACATTCGGATCAACCCTACTCATCGGCCAGAGCGTCCAGTGTGCATCCTGAATGCTCCGAGAGCGAAACCTTCTAACTTTACAAACGGACAATCTGACAGCACAGTTGCAGTCACCAACGCTCTGGATAACATAACAGCATAACCAGCTCCGCCACAGCAACTAATGTTGAATGAGCTGTTCTCTCATTTGTGTCTGGAAGCATCTAGCAAGTTAGCTTGGGTGCTTGCCTGCTGTTGTTAGTACAGAATGTTCAGATCAAACTTTAAAGAGATGGGTGGGACTAAAGCCTAAGAGGGTGTGAACGATGCTGAAAACACTCTCCTGCAACCCGCCTCACCAATTTATATTTTAAAAAAGTATTATTTATCTCAAATCTGTAATCCTCCAAGAAGCTAGCCAGAAACTCCAAGAAGCTAGCCAGAAACTAGACAGAAGCTAGCCAGGAGCTAGCCAGAAGCTAGCCAGAAGCTAATCCAGAAGCTAATCAGAGGCTAGTTCAGAAGCTAGTTAGCTTCTTTACTGGCAAATCGTTAGTATTCAGCTAACCACGGTTTGTGGTCATCAGCTATCCTTTAGCTCGAAAATCTATCGCCAGTTTTGTACTGCGCAGCGTGGCTCGGAACAGAACATACCGGACCAATTTTTCTCTCCATGTCCCAGGATTTCAAACGCTAACTCTGGACATTCATACCTGGATCTCACAGCTAGCTAGCTGCTATCCGTGTGACTATCGGCTTTCGTCGATTCTGGAGCAAACATCAATTATTCCTGAGCAAGCCAGCTGAAGAGTTCCATCAATCACTCCTGGGCTGCAGTCACCTATCCGGACCCGTTTTACTGCCTACGCGGAGCAGTAAAACCACAACTGGACTGCCGACGTTATCTACCCGAAGGAGTTATCCGGCTGGCTCCTCCGTCGCGACGTTACCTGAATGCCCATCTGCGGCCTGCTAAACGTTAGCTGTCTTATCAGCTGCTATCTGAATAGACAATCGGACAATTTATTTATTTATTTTTATTATTCTTTTTTTTTCTTCTTGGGCCTCTATAACTATATATATTGTTTTTATTTTTGTTGTTGTTGTGTGATTTGGATTAATCCCCTCTACCACACGGAACCCCACTAATCTACTGACGGAACGCAAGAGGTGGCTAATAACAGACCTCCATCCTATGCTAGCTTGCTACTGATGGCCTGGCTAGCTGTCTAAATTGCCGTGACCCTAAACCAACCTCTCCACTCACCGGACCCTTTTGATCACTCGACTAAGCATGCCTCTCCTTAATGTCAATATGCCTTGTCCATTGCTGTTCTGGTTAGTGTTTATTGGCTTATTTCAGTGTAAAGCCTCTAGTCCTGCTCACTATACCTTATCCAACCTATTAGTTCCACCACCCACACATGCAATGACATCTCCTGGTTTCAATGATGTTTCTAGAGACAATATCTCGCTCTTCATCACTCAATACCTAGGTTTACCTCCACTGTATTCACATCCTACCATACCTTTGTCTGTACATTATACCTTGATGCTATTTCATCACCCCCATAAACCTCCTTTTACTCTCTGTTCCAGACGTTCTAGACGACCAATTCTTATTGCTTTTAGCCGCACCCTTATTCTACTCCTCCTCTGTTCCTCTGGCGATGTAGAGGTGAATCCAGGCCCTGCAGTGCCTAGCTCCACTCCTATTCCCCAGGCGCTCTCTTTTGACGACTTCTGTAACCGTAATAGCCTTGGTTTCATGCATGTTAACCTGTTAAGCCTCCTCCCTAAGTTTGTTCTATTGACTGCTTTAGCACACTCTGCCAACCTGGATGTTCTAGCTGTGTCTGAATCCTGGTTTAGGAAGACCACCAAAAATTCTGAAATTTGAATTCCAAACTACAACATTTTCAGACAAGATAGAACTGCCAAAGGGGGCAGTGTTGCAATCTACTGCAAAGATAGCCTGCAGAGTTCTGTCCTACTATCCAGGTCTGAACCCAAACAATTTGAACATCTACTTTTAAAAATACACTCTAAAAACAAGTCTCTCACCGTTGCCGCCTGCTATAGACCACCCTCTGCCCCCAGCTGTGCTCTGGACACCATATGTGAACTGATTGCCCCCCATCTATCTTCAGAGCTCGTGCTGCTAGGCTACCTAAACTGGAACATGCTTAACACCCCAGCCATCCTACAATCTAAACTTGATGCCCTCAATCGCACACAAATGATCAATGAACCTACCAGGTACCTCCCCAAAGCCGTAAACACAGGCACCCTCATAGATATCATCCTAACCAACTTGCTCTCTAAATACACCTCTGCTGTCTTCAACCAAGATCTCAGCGATCACTGCCTCATTTCCTGCATCTGTAATGGGTCAGCGGTCAAACGACCTCCACTCATCACTGTCAAACACTCCCTGAAACACTTCAGCGAGCAGGCCTTTCTCATCGACCTGGCCGGGGTATCCTGGAATGATATTGGTCTCAGTAGAGGATGCCTGGATATTTTTTTTAATTGCATTCCTAACCATCTTAAAATAAACATGCCCCATTCAAGAAATGTAGAACCAGGAACAGATATAGCCCTTGGTTCTCCCCAGACCTGACTGCCCTTAACCAACACAAACACATTCTATGGCGTTCTGCATTAGCATCAAACAGCCCCCGTGATATGCAGCTGTTCAGGGAAGCTAGAAACCATTATACACAGGCAGTTAGAAAAGCCAAGGCTAGCTTTTTCAAGCAGAAATTTGCTTCCTGCAACACAAACTCAAAAAAGTTCTGGGACACTGTAAAGTCCATGGAGAATAAGAACACCTCCTCCCAGCTGCCCACTGCACTGAATATAGGAAACACTGTCACCACTGATAAATCCACCATAATTGACCATTTCAATAAGCATTTTTCTACGACTGGCCATGCTTTCCACCTGGCTACTCCTACCCCGGTCAACAGCACTGCACCCCCCACAGCAACTCGCCCAAGCCTTCCCCATTTCTCCTTCTCCCAAATCCGTTCAGCTGATGTTCTGAAAGAGCTGCAAAATCTGGACCCCTACAAATCAGCCGGGCTAGACAATCTGGACCCTTTCTTTCTAAGATAACTGCCGAAATTGTTACCACCCCTATTACTAGCCTGTTCAACCTCTCTTTCGTGTCGTCTGAGATTCCCAAAGATTGGAAAGCAGCTGCGGTCATCCCCCTCTTCAAAGGGGGACACACTCTTGACCCAAAATGCTACAGACCTATATCTATCCTACCATGCCATTCTAAGGTCTTCGAAAGCCAAGTCAACAAACAGATTACCGACCATTTCGAATCTCACCATACCTTCTCTGCTATGCAATCTGGTTTCAGAGCTGGTCATGGGTGCACCTCAGCCACGCTCAAGGTCCTAAATGATATCTTAACCTCTTGCTCCTACCTGGCACGCAGGCGTCCCATCTAGACATCTGGAAATGCAAATGCGCTACGCTAAATGCTAATAGTACTAGTTAAAACTCAAACGTTCATTAAAATACACATGCAGGGTATTGAATTAAAGCTACACTCGTTGTGAATCCAGGCAACAAGTCAGATTTTTTAAATGCTTTTCGGCGAAAGCATGAGAAGCTATTATCTGATAGCATGTAACACCCCAAAAGACCCGCAGGGGACGTAAACAAAATAATTAGCATAGTCGTCGCTACACAAACCGCACAAATAAAATATAAAACATTCATTACCTTTGACCATCTTCTTTGTTGGCACTCCTAGATGTCCCATAATCACTATTGGGTCTTTTTTTCGATTAAATCAGTCCATATATATAGCCTAGATAGCCTAGATATCGATCTATGAAGACTGTGTGATAAACTAAAAGAAATAGCCTCTTATGACGTAACGTCATTTTTTAATTCAAAAAGTTGACGATAAACGTTCACAAAACACTTCGAAATACTTTTGTAATGCAATTTAGGTATTATTAAACATTAATAAGCGATCAAATTGATCACGAGGCGAAGTATATTCTTTAGCTGTCCGTCTGGAAATAATGTCCGGGTAATTCTCCACCAAAATATCCGGTTGGAGACTGGAAGAAATGCGTTGCCTTGCATCTGTTTGACCAAGAAACAAAGCCTAGGCAAATGACAAGACTCTAGACAACGTGTGGAAGCTGTAGGTATTGCAAACTCAGCCCCATTAAATGTGGTTCACCTTTATCAATCGGTTCAATTCGCGCATGGATATATTTTCCCATTTTCAGTGATCAGATTTTCCTGCGCTTTTCGATGAAACGCACAATCTGTTATAGTCACAGCCGTGATTTAACCAGTTTTAGAAACATCTGAGTGTTTTCTATCCACACATACTAATCATATGCATATACTATATTCCTGGCATGAGTAGCAGGGCGCTGAAATGTTGCGCGATTTTTAACAGAATGTTCGAAAATGTAGGGGGTAGGATTAACAGGTTAACCGCCATTGATAAGAAACATTACTGTGCAGCCGTATTCACTGATCTGGTCAAGGCTTTCGACTCTGTCAATCACCACATCCTCATCGGCAGACTCGACAGCCTTGGTTTCTCAAATGATTGCCTCTCCTGGTTCACCAACTACTTCTCTGATAGAGTTCAGTGTGTCAAATCGGAGGGTCTGCTGTCCGGACCTCTGGCAGTCTCTATGGGGGTGCCACAGGGTTCAATTCTTGGACCGACTCTCTTCTCTGTATACATCAATGAGGTCGCTCTTGCTGCTGGTGAGTCTCTGATCCACCTCTATGCAGACAATACCATTCTGTATACTTCTGGCCCTTCTTTGGACACTGTGTTAACAACCCTCCAGGCGAGCTTCAATGCCATACAACACTCCTTCCGTGGCCTCCAATTGCTCTTAAATACAAGTAAAACTAAATGCATGCTCTTCAACCGATCTCTACCTGCACCTGCCCGCCTGTCCAACATCACTACTCTGGACGGCTCTGACTTAGAATATGTGGACAACTACAAATACTTAGGTGTCTGGTTAGACTGTAAACTCTCCTTCCAGACCCATATCAAACATCTCCAATTCAGTTAAATATAGAATTGGCTTCCTATTTCACAACAAAGCATGCATCACTCATGCTGCCAAACATACCCTTGTAAAACTGACCATCCTACCAATCCTCGACTTTGGCGATGTCATTTACAAAATAGCCTCCAATACCCTACTCAACAAATTGGATGCAGTCTATCACAGTGCAATCCGTTTTGTCACCAAAGCCCCATGTACTAACCACCATTGTGACCTGTAAGCTCTCGTTGGCTGGCCCTCGCTTCATACTCGTCGCCAAACCCACTGGCTCCATGTCATCTACAAGACCCTGCTAGGTAAAGTCCCCCCTTATCTCAGCTCGCTGGTCACCATAGCATCTCCCACCTGTAGCACACGCTCCAGCAGGTATATCTCTCTAGTCACCCCCAAAACCAATTATTTATTTGGCCGCCTCTCCTTCCAGTTCTCTGCTGCCAATGACTGGAACGAACTACAAAAATCTCTGAAACTGGAAACACTTATCTCCCTCACTAGCTTTAAGCACCAACTGTCAGAGCAGCTCACAGATTACTGCACCTGTACATAGCCCACCTATAATTTAGCCCAAACAACTACCTCTTTCCCTGCTGTATTTAATTAATTAATTAATTTTGTTCCTTTGCACCCCATTATTTTTATTTCTATTTTGCACATTCTTCCATTGCAAATCTACCATTCCAGTGTTTTACTTGCTATATTGTATTTACTTTGCCACCATTGCCTTTTTTGCCTTTACCTCCCTTATCTCACCTCATTTGCTCACATCGTATATAGACTTGTTTATACTTTATTATTGACTGTATGTTTGTTTTACTCCATGTGTAACTCTGTGTCGTTGTATGTGTCGAACTGCTTTGCTTTATCTTGGCCAGGTTGCAATTGTAAATGAGTACTTGTTCTCAACTTGCCTACCTGGTTAAATAAAAGTGAAATAAAAAATAATAAAAAAATAAAGTTAGAAGCAATAGGATATGAATCATTAGCCTACAACTATTTCAGCATCTTTACACACTGCTCTGAGACGAGCATGGGGACTGGCCTTGATAAATCAACAATATTTGTACTTGGACTGAGTCTTCATTTGGGAATTGGTTTGACTACAATTATGGTGTAGAAATGTTATGCTCTTAGTGTAACCTTTAGTTAAGAACAAATTCTTATTTACAAGGACAGCCTACTCATTCCTCCCAGTCAGGGAATTGAACCCCAGTCTCCTGCATGCCTGAGCACAACACATGAATTCTTTAGCTAAATAGCTTAATACTGTGTAGACTACTCCCAACCATCAAGTTGTTCAGCGACTTATTTTCCGTTCCATCCTAACTGAAACCCAGAGGATTTTTAGTTTTTCTTGGAATATCAACAACATAATATTAATCAAATGAATCCCAAACTCTAAAAGTAATTGGAAAGGTAGATACAAATTATTTGTGACATTGTGATTAAGATAAAGAATGTAAACAAGATGCTGTGTTTAATTTACAGTAGTGATGGACAGCTGGTGGCATTTTGAAAACAGGTTTTTGAGCATTTGTAGCCCGATTATCAGGACAACATACTCTTTATAGACCGGCTTCTGTATGTCTTAACACCCCCCGAACTGCAATATATTCAACGCTTAAGTACTCTGAAGTGTTACATTTCTCACTCAAAACGGGTGATACGGTATTTCTTCATCTTTATGCTTTCGTTAATAAAATAACTTGAAAAAAGACATTCAAAATGCAGATGGTTATATAAACCGCATTTTAGTTGCACTTCCACCCTGCTCCACGACCAAGTGTAAAACCTTGCTGAGATGATCAATGTATTTGTTGCATTTTTGTATCGTCAATTTCTCTAGTCAAAATGTCTTGATGGCCTCAAATGTTTGGCGACATCTTCTAATTCCATGGTTTTTCTTTCTTTTTTAAACATTTTGTTTTTACATTGTAGCATAATAGTGAAGACATCACAACTATGAAATAACACATATGGAAACAGTTACAATCAGTTACAAATTCTTATTTACTAGGACAGCCTACTCCTTCCTCCCAATCAGGAATTGAAACCCAGTCTCCCACATGCCCACACAACACAGGGATAATTTAGATTAACAGCCCAGCACTGTAGCAGACTCATGACCGTCACGTTGTACAGTCTTCGGCCAAAAGTTTCGAGAATGACACAAATATTTATTTTCACAGTCTGCTGCCTCAGTTTGTATAATGGTAATTTGCATATACTCCAGAATGTTATGAACAGTGATCAGATTAATTGCAATTAATTGTAAAGTCCCTCTTTGCCATGCAAATGAACTGAATCACCCCCAAAAAAAACATTTACACTGCATTTCAGCCCTGCCACAAAAGGACCAGCTGACATGATGTAAGTGATTCTCTCGTTAACACAGGTGTGAGTGTTGACGAGGAAAAGGCTGGAGATCACTCTGTCATGCTGATTGAGTTTGAATAACAGACTGGAAGCTTCAAAACAAGGGTGGTGTTTGGAATCCTTGTTCTTCCTCTGTCAACCATGGTTACCTGCTAGGAAACACATGCCATCATCATTGCTTTGCACAAAAAGGGCTTCACAGGCAAGGATTTTGCTGCCAGTAAGATTGCACCTAAATCAACCATTTATGGGATGATCAAGAACTTCAAGGAGAGTGGTTCAATTGTTGTGAAGAAGGCTTCAGGACGCCCAAGAAAGTCCAGCAAGCGCCAGGATCCTAAAGTTGATTCATATGCGGGATCAGGGCACCACCAGAACAGAGCATGCTCATAAATGAAAGCAGGCAGGTGTGAGTGCATCTGCACACACAGTGAGGTGAAGACTTTTGGAGGATGGCCTTTTGTCAAGAAGGGCAGCAAAGAAGCTTCTCTCCAGGAAAAACATCAGGGACAGACTGATATTCTGCAAAAGGTACAGGGATTGGACCGCTGAGGACTGGGGTAAAGTCATTTTCTCTGATGAATCCCCTTTCAGATTGTTTGGGGCATCCAGAATAAAGCTTGTCCGGAGAAGACAAGGTGAGTGCTACCATCAGTCCTGTGTCATGCCAACAGTAAAGCATCCTGAGACCATTCATGTGTGTGGTTGCTTCTCAGCCAAAGGAGTGGACTCAGTCACAATTTTGCCAAAAAACACAGCCATGAATAAAGAATGATACCAACACATCCTCCGAGATCAACTTCTCCCAACCACCCAGGAACAGTTTGGTGAAGAACAATGCCTTTTCCAGCATTATGAAGCACCTTGCCATAAGGCAAAAGTGATAACTAAGTGGCTTGGGGAACAAAACATTGATATTTTGGGTCCATGGCCTTATCGTTCGGGAAGGCTTATATTTAGCATAGGTATAATTTTACAAGCCCTACATTCATTAGATAATTCCTGACTGTTTGAAATGCAGTGTATTGACCTATAAATGCGCAACAAATATTTTTTCTATTGTGAATCGCCCACAAGTTTTTGAAATAATCGAGTTATGATTTTTAGGCCACATCGCCCAGCCCTAGCTTGGAGGGGACTATGGTGTTTAATGCTGATCTTGTCCACGTGGAATGCAATAGAGATTGCGTCATTTGTGGATCTGTTGGGCCGGTATCTGAATTGGAGTGGATCAAGAGTGTCGGATGATGGTGTTGTGTACCATGACCAGTCTTTCAAAACATGGTTACAGATGTGAGTTTAGGCAGGTTACCTTTGAGTTCTTAGGAACAGGGACAATGGTGGTCTGTTTGAAACTTGTTGGGAATACAGACTGGGACAAGGACATTTTGAAAATGTCCATGAAGACACTTGCCAGCTGGCAATTATTGATGAAACCCCTGAATGATATGGAAAACTCCTCATTATTATCGGATATTCCAGTCTGTGCTAGCGAAGCAGTCTTGTAGTTTAGCGTCCGCTTCTTCAGACCACTTCCATATTGACCACTGGTACTTCCTGTTTGAGTTTTTGCTTGTAAACAGGAAACAGGAGGATGGAGGCATGGATGCAAGGGCCTTGTATGCGTTTCTGTGGGTAAAGTAAAAGTGGTCCAGAGTGTTAGCGCCTCTGGGGCACAGGACAGGTGTTGGTAAAAGTGTTTGTCTCCCCACATTAAAGTCTCCTCCTACTAGAAACGTTACCTTTGGGTGAACATTTTCTCGTTTATTTACGTCACAGTCATTTCCCCAACCGCAGTAGCAGCACGATGGTAGCAGCAGTGGCAGTGTGCTGCTGATGTGCAGTATATGTCTATACTCTGAATCTTTCAGGAGAGAAATATAGGATTCTTCTTCTTCTCCTCACCATTGTCTGTATGCAATTGTCATCACTTCCCTCTTTCATATCTCTCTCTCTTCCCCACTCTTGGCATTCCTCTCTTAGGCTTTCACATGTCTTCCTACATACTACGGTTGAATATTTTCATGATATTTTGCTAATCTTCCATCCTGAGAATAAATCACTTTTCTCCCGGGTAATCCGGTGTTTCCTGTCAAAACCGGAAGTGTCATTTCAAAGCATATTAAGCACATAAATATGTCTGAATTTCATTTAAGCTTTGATCGGCATTAAAATTCAAGCCTGATGCTACCTGAGCTTGATGAGCCAAACATTACTGATATTTTATGAGCTAAAGATGTTTTTATGAGCCCAAGCCCAAAAATTCCCAAATGACCGTGCCGTTATCCAACACATGGATAGCACATTACGCATTACAGAAAAACATAAAAGCCCATACATGTAGCTATGCTGTCTTGGATAAATAAATTTAATAAGCTCTAGTAGGCTAATCTTTTTGAGTGTGGACTGTATTACTGTATTGTAATATAATGTATTATATACTGGAATTACACATTCAAACCATGAAGCTGGGAGAGAACATGCAATGCTGGTGCAGGACATACGGCCCACAAAGTTGCAATTATACGCTAGCGAATTTGATTTTAATTTTGAAATATAATACGACCTATTTAAAAAATGTATGTTTAGTAGGCTGACACATATATACCATTCATAATATTTATCCCAATGTTGTGCGATGTGTGTTTACGCTGCTGCTAGTTTATGTTTATCATGTATGCATAGTCACTTTAATAACTATACATTCATGTACATACTACCTCAATTGGCCCGACCAACCAGTGCTGCCACACATTGACTAACCGAGCTATCTGCATTGTGTACCGCCACCCACCACCCACCACCCGCCAACTCCTCTTTTACGCTACAGCTACTTTCTGTTCATCATATACAGTGGGGAGAACAAGTATTTGATACACTGACGATTTTGCAGGTTTTCCTACTTACAAAGCATGCCGAGGTCTGTAATTTGTTATCATATGTACACTTCAACTGTGAGAAACGGAATCTAAAACAAAAATCCAGAAAATCACATTGTATGGTTTTTAAGTAATTAATTTGCATTTTATTGCATGACATAAGTATTTGATCACCTACCAACCAGTAAGAATTCCGGCTCTCACAGACCGTTTTTCTTTAAGAATCCCTCTTGTTCTCCACTCCTTACCTGTATTAACTGCACCTGTTTGAACTCGTTACCTGTATAAAATACACCTGTCCACACACTAAATCAAACAGACTCCAACCTCTCCACAATGGCCAAGACCAGAGAGTTGTGTAAGGACATCGGGGATACAATTGTAGACCTGCACAAGGCTGGGATGGGTTACAGGACAATAGGCAAGCAGCTTGGTGAGAAGGCAACAATTGTTGGCGCAATTATTAGAAAATGGAATAAGTTCAAGATGACGGTCAATCACCCTCTGTCTGAGGCTCCATGCAAGATCTCACCTCGTGGGGCATCATGATCATGAGGAAGGTGAAGGATCAGCCCAGATCTACACGGCAGGACCTGGTCAATGACCTGAAGAGAGCTGGGACCACAGTCTCAAAGAAAACCATTAATGACACTACGTCATCATGGCTTAAAATCTTGCAGCGCACCCAAGGTCCCCCTGCTCAAGGCAGCGCATGTCCAGGCCTGCCTGAAGTTTGCCAATGACCATCTGGATGATCCAGGGGAGGAATGGGAGAATATCATGTGGTCTAATGAGACAAAATAGAGCTTTTTGGTCTAAACTCCACTCGCCGTGGAAGGATGAATACAACCCCAAGAACACCATCCCAACCGTGAAGCATGGAGGTGGAAACATCATTCTTTGGGGATGCTTTTCTGCAAAGGGGACAGGATGACTGCACCGTATTGAGGGGAGGATGGATGGGACCATGTATCATGAGATCTTGGCCAACAACCTCCTTCCCCCAGTAAGAGCATTGAAGATGGGTCGTGCTGGGTCTTCCAGCATGACAACGACCCAAAACACACAGCCAGGGTTCTTAAGGAGTAGCTCCGTAAGAAGCATCTCAAGGTCCTGGAGTGGCCTAGCCAGTCTCCAGACTTGAACCCAATAGAAAACCTTTGGAGGGAGCTGAAAGTCCTTATTTCCCAGCGACAGCCCCGAAACCTGAAGGATTTGAAGAAGGTCTGTATGGAGGAGTGGGCTAAAATCCCTGCTGCAGTGTGTGCAAACCTGGTCAAGAACTACAGGAAACGTATGATCTCTGTTATTGCAAACAAAGGTTTCTGTACCAAATATTAAGTTCTGCTTTTCTGATGTATCAAATACTTATGTCATGCAATAAATGCAAATTAATTACTTAAAATTCATACAATGTGATTTTCTGGATTTTTTGTTTTAGATTCCGTCTCTCACAATTACAGACCTCTACATGCTTCGTAAGTAGGAAAACCTGCAAAATTGGCAGTGTAACAAATACATGTTCTCCCCACTGTATGCATAGTCACCTTAACCATATCTACATGTACATACTACCTCAATCAGCCCGACTAACCAGTGTATGTATGTAGCCTCGCTACTTTTATAGCCTCGCTACTGTACATAGCCTCGCTACTGTTATTTTTCTGTCTTTTTACTGTTGTTTTTATTTCTTTACTCACCTATTGTTCACCTAATACCTTTTTTGCACTTTTGGTTAGAGCCTGTAAGTAAGCATTTCACTGTAAGGTGCTGTTGTATTCGGTGCAGGTGAAAAATAAACTTTGATTTGATATATTACTCTTTCTCTTGCTTCATTCCTTCCTCGCTTTCAACAGTTAACTGAAATCCGGTTCATTGTCCTTATCGTCAGCATTGTAATGACATGTTTGAATAATATTGGACTAGAATAAGATGCAGACAGCCTTCACTTTTAATGAACTCCAGGAGATAAGAAGCATTTTTTAAGGTATGAGGCCATGCATAACCCATTATTCATTAGCTAAATATAAGGCTAACACTGCATAGAATGTATTACCTGAAAGAGTTAGGGTAGGACATTATCATCATTAACAAAAGTATGTGGACACCTGCTTGTCAAACATCTCATTTCAAATTCATGGGCATTAATATGGTGTTGGTCCCCCCTTTGCTGCTATAACAGCCTCCAGCCAAGACTTTCCACTAGATGTTGGGACATTGCTGCGAGGACTTGCTTCCATTCAGCCACAAGAGCATTAGTGAGGTCGGGCACTGATGTTGGGCGATTAGGCATGGCTCACAGTCGGCGTTCCAATTCATCCTCAAGGTGTGTGATGGGGTTGTAAGGTCAGGGCTCTGTCTCGGCCAGTCAAGTTCTTCCACACCGATCTCGACAAACCATTGCTTTATGGACCTCACTTTTGTGCATGGGGGCATTGTCATGATGAAACAGAAAAGGGCCTTCCCCAAACTTTTTCCACAAAGTTGGAAGAACAGAATCGTCTGTATGCCATAATGTATGCCATTATGCGGTAAGGTTAAGATTTCCCTTCACTGAAACTAAGGAGCCTAGCTTGAACCATGAAAAACAGCCCCAGATCATTATTCCCCCTGCACCAGACTGTAGATTTGGCACTATGTATTGGAGCAGGTAGCGTTCTCCTGGCATCTGCCATACCCAGACTCGTCCGTCGGACTGTCAGATGGTGAACCGTTATTCATCACTTCAGAAAACGCATTTCCACTGCTACAGAGTTGCTTCCAGAGGCAGTTTGGAACTTGGTAGTTAGTGTTGCAACAAAGGACAGACCACTTTTTATGCTCGATGCACTTCAGCCCTCGGCGGTCCCGTCTGTGAGCTTGTCAATGTAAATAGTCCAGGTGGTCCATTTTATTAATTGTTCAGCAGTCTTATGGCTTGGGGGTAGAAGCTGTTAAGGAGCCTTTTGAACTTAGACTTGGCACTCTGATACCACTTGCCATGTGGTAGCAGAGAGAACAGTCTATGACTTGCGTGACTGCAGTGTTTGACCATTTTTTGGCCTTCCTCTGAAACCGCCTAGTATATAGGTCCTGGATGGTAGGAAGCTTAGCCCCAGTGATGTACTGGGCCATAAGCATTACCCTCTGTGGCACCTTACGGTCGGATGCCGAGCAGTTGCCATACAGTGGTTCCTCCTTTAAAAGTTGCAGTGTACTGCGGCGCAGTTTACATGGTGCTGCAGAATTCTATGGTACGTTATTAAGTGTGAACCCCTGGTACCATTAATGCTAGTTAGTGCTAGTTTGACCACCACAGGACATCTTTGAGAAGCATTTGAAAGCCTCCCGACTGGGAGGAAGGAGTGGGCTCTCCTTGTCAATAAGAATTCGTTCTTCACTGATTCCATATGTGTTCTTGCAAAGTTGTGATGTCTTCACTATTTTTCTACATAGTGGAAAATAATACAAAGAAAAAACCTGGAATGAGTAGGTGTGTCCAAACCTTTGACTGGTACTTGCTTAATTAAATTCCACCGACAAGGAAGAAGGAGTAGGCTGTCCTTGTAAATAAGAATTTGTTCTTAACTGAAGGTTACACTAAGAGAGTAACATTTCTACACCATAATTGTAGTCTAACCAATACCCAAAAAGAGATTCTGTTAAAATAAAAATCTCATTGATTTATCAAGAGCAGTCCCCATGCTTGTCTCAGAGCAGCGCAAAACGGTGCTAAAATAGTTGTAGACTAATGATCGAAATCCTACTGCTTCTAACTTCAATATGTTCTTTAAATAAAAAAAGGCCTACACCACTTTTAACAGCACATTACTCAACACTAGTGAGACTCATGGTAAATCTACAATATATTGAAAAATATGACGTGACTCTCCGACAATAATTACATATAGAGGATTGGAGGATCTTTCTGTAATTCAGTGATATTTATTCCCATAGTAATTCTTATGGATCCATAACTAAATTAACATTGGCATTTTGAAATAATATTTTTATCATTATTTTATTAATGAAAGCATGAAGATGCCATTATTTGTTACATTGTTTTACATTTACATTTACATTTAAGTCATTTATTTAGTTTGAACGTGCAAACTGGCACTGAGAACAGAACAGCGGGAACGTTTCTCTAGTCAGAGCCATTATTAGTGCAATGCCCCTTAAAATGATGCCAGTGTGGCGGGGTGGGGGTCAACCCCCTCCCCCATCCCCCTCCCTTCCCCATGGGCTAGGTCGTCTTCTGTGCGTGGCTCTGCGGCCTATCCTGTGCCCCCTGCACTCATGCCTTGAACCTTGCATGCTTTCAGTGGATACAGCTGGAGAACTGCAAGGCAAACCCATAGTGCGCCACTCGGGAGCCATGACCAATATATATTGTGTTGCTAATACCAGGGTTAATAATATATCTGTGAGAATATCCAACAGGCTTTTGCATAATTCTAAATTAATAATAACAATATTTTGGAGATTTTGTTTTCAATTAACGTAAAATGAGCAAGAAAACGGCCATTCTTGAACTGGGGTTGAGACATTGTTACTAATTTGTAAATCAAGCCAGTTTGTTATTTAGAATGATTTATTTCTGTTTTTAGAGAGAGAGAAACCAGAAACCCACAGTCATCTCATGGGTCTCACAGTCAAGGCCAGCACAGTATTGAACCAGCATCTGTAGCAACGTAGCTTGCACCATTAGACCTTTGTGCCACTCAGGTGCAGAACAACATACAGCACTACAGTCAGAGCAAAGTAACAACAACTTTAAATCAAATAACATTTTATTTGTCACATACACATGGTTGGAAGATGTTAATGCGAGTGTAGCGAAATGCTTGTGCTTCTAGTTCCAACCATGCAGTAATATCTAACAAGTAATCTAACCTAACAATTTCACAACAACTACCTTATACACACAAGTGTAAAGGAATGAATACTAATATGTACATAAAAATATATGAATGAGTGGTGGCTGAACGGAATAGGCAAGATGCAGTAGATGGTATAGAGTACAGTATATACATATGAGATGAGTAATGTAGGGTATGAAAACATTATATAAAGTGGCGTTGTTTAAAGTGGCTAGTGATACATTTATTACATCAATTGTTCCATTATTAAAGTGGCTAGAGTTGAGTCAGTATGTTGGCAGCAGCCACTCAATGTTAGTGATGGCTGTTTTTAACAGTCTAATGGCCTTGAGATAGAAACTGTTTTCCAGTCCCCGCTTTGATGCACCCGTACTGACCTCGCCTTCTGGATGATAGCAGGGTGAACAGGCAGTGGCTCGGGTGATTGTTGTCCTTGATGATGTTTATGGCCTTCCTGTGACATCAGGAGGTGTAGGTGTCCTGGAGGGCAGGCAGTTTGCACCTGGTGATACGTTGTGCAGACCTCACTACCCTCTGGAGAGCCTTATGGTTTTGGACGGAGCAACTGCTGTACCAGGCTGTGATATAGCCTGAGAGGATGCTCTCGATTGTGCACCTGTAAAAGTTTGTGAGTGTTTTTGGTGACAAGCCAATTTTCTTCAGCCTCCTGAGGTTGAAGAGGCGCTGCTGCACCTTCTTCACCACACTGTCTGTGTGGGTGGACCATTTCAGTTTGTCCGTGATGTGTATGCAAATGCTAGTGTAAAGCAGAGAGTCAATCAACTCTTTAAAATCCAGTTCCAACTGTTCAGAGCTGCCCTTCATAATGTCATTAAAACCCACATGGACTAAAATAGAATCAATTTCTATCTACTAACGTTGTACATTCGGGAGCAGCTTATTTATGTCATTGATTTGAGATAGTTTATGCACCAGGAGCAGTCACATTTCTTACCATGGAGCTGCCCAAAATCACGGCTGGCGAGAAGGATGACGAAATTCGCCCACTCAGAGGACCCTTTAAGGATGTGCGAGTGGCAGGATAGCCTGAGTCCGTAGCTCCTAGCGCCTGGTGCTGGCCTCCGACCGATGTAGAAGCCTCACTCGATCCACAGTAGGGCTCAAGTTAGGGGAAGGAGTAGGCACAGTGGCCGCAGACACAGGCACCCCCAGTGACAAATGTGCAGGAAGATCAGGGTCCAGGGTGGTGAAACTTTTCATTGTTTCAATCCGTTCTGGGCCTCTCGTTTGGAGTGTAGGCTGCTTTGTGGGAGGCCGCTGTGTTCGGCTTCTACAACTTGTGACATGCGACCATCATTGATTGCTATGCTCCTCTTGCTGTGCTCCTTCGACTCCGCCACCAGATGGTGGACGAGAGGCAGGAGATGTCTTCCCTGCGAATGAACTCCGGGCAACACCGGCCTAGAAAAGGTAAACATTCCACTCAGTGCTTTCCAAAGTTTCTTACCTAGACTGACGACCTGCGTGCTCAAGGAAGCAACCTCAAGCCCACACACCTGTATATATAAGGTTGACAGTACATGTCACAGCAAAAACCAAGTCATGAGGTCCAAGGAATTGCCCGTAGAGCTCCTATACAAGATTGTGTCGAGGCACGTCTGGAGGAAACCTAGCACCATCTCTACGTTAAGGCATGGTGGTGGCAGCATCATGCTGTGTGAATGTTTTTAGCGACAGGGACTGGGAGACTAGACAGGATCGAGAGAAAGATGAACAGAGCAAAGTACGGAGAGATGAAAACTTTCCTTGATGAAAACTTGCTCCAGAGCACTCAAGATCTCAGACTGGGGCGAAGGTTCACCTTTCAAAAGGACAATGACCCCAAGCACACAGCTAAGACAATGCAGGAGTGGCTTCTGAACAAGTCTCTGAGTGTCATTAAGTGGCCCAGCCAGAACTTGAGATGATCTGTAGAGAAGAATAGGACAGACTCCCCAAACACAGGTGTGCCAAGCTTGTAGCGTCATTCCCAAGAAGACTCGAGGCTGTAATTGCTGCCAAAGGTGCTTCAACAAAGTACTGAGTAGTGTCTGAATACTTATGTAAATGTATAATTTCATTTTATTTTTATTTTGCAAAAATGTCTAAAATCTTGTCTTTGCTTTGTCATTATGGAGTATTATTGTGTGTAGCTTGATGAGGGGAAAAAACATTTAAATATATTTTAGAATAAGGCTGTAACGTGACAAAATGTCGAGATGAGATCTGAATACTACTGCACTGTATTTCTGTATTTCAAAATGTTCAGTGGTGATAAATACAAATGATTGAACTATTCCTTAGTTCCAAAAGCATGTGGTATTTTCTTCCCAAAATGTGTCATTGTTCCAAAGAGAATCTCTGCTGCTATTACATTCAATGGAGAATATGGTTGATGGTAACTTCCTGTTGGTGTGGGCTTTTCGGATTCTTCTGTGGAGTTTAAGAGGTGCCACCACCTACTGTACGTAGTGTGCATTTCTCTAGTATTGACAGTGTTGTAGTGAGAGTACGAATCATAGACTGTAGCATATATCAAAAGACTTAACAATGCAAATACAAATATATTGTCTACCTGCCAGAGATGCAAATAACATCTAAAAATGGCAAACTCTGCTCTCCCTCTATAGTGGTAGGAATTTAAAGCCTTGGGTATAGGGAAATGGCAAATATCAAGTCAGAGGCCTTCTTTTGCGTACTGGGTAGTGAAGTATTTCAAGATGATAGGTTTGTTTGCTATTGAGATTGTGCATAGTAGGAACAGTGTGTGCACAGGGAAAAGCCTATAGGAAATAGGAGGCCATCATTGGTCTATTGTGTGGGTGCTATTATTTCCTACAATTGACAATAACTTTTGAACATCATCTTGGCAATTACTTACCCCAATTCTGGCTTCAACTTTGACTCATCTGCCCTGGGCTCTCTGTAATTCCAACCCAATTTTTGGGCTACCCAAGAGGAAACTCTGGCGTTACAGATGCAAGAGGGTGGATGAAGGCAAATGGTAAACCGGCCACCTCTTCCCTCCATTCTACTGGCCAGTCACTTGATAATAATCTGGATAACTTCCTATCGTGGATATACCACCAACGGGACTCTCGAAGCAGCAATGTTCTTTGCTTTTCTGAAACATGGCTCTCCAACTTGATGGATTCTCCATTCACCGGGCGGACAGGACAGTGGAGTCTGGGAAATCTTCATCAAAACCAACTGGTGTGCTAACTCCTGCACGGTGGAAGTGTCCACCTGTCTTGGAATACCTAATGGTCAAATGCTGACCCTTCTACCCCCCGAGGGAGTTTACAGCTGTTATCATGACTGCTGTATACATTCCACGTCAGGACTAAACAAATAACAAGCGAACTGTACAAGGCTATAAACATGCAAGAAAACCTGTATCGAGAGGCTGCTTTTCTCGTTGCCACTGATTTTAATTCTGTGTCACTAAGACACGTGATGCCCAACTTCCATCAACACATCTCCAACGGCACTAGGGGCAATAAAGTCCTAGACCACTTCTATTCTACCTACAAGCAAGAATACAAGGACCTCCCTCGTTCACTATTCGGAACATCCGATTATGACTCTGTACTCCTACTTCCTGTTTACAAACAGAAATTGAAATAGGGAGTACGCGTGACTTGCTCCGTTGAGAAATTGCCACCGGAATTAGAGATTATGCTACAGGACTGCTTTGCACTGCTTTGCTAGCACTGATTGGAATATGTTTAGAGACTTCACCGATAGCATTGATGAGCTAACCACCTCTGTCCCCAGCTTCATTAGAAAGTGCATTGACTGCATTTTCCCCACGGTGATGGTTCCCTGCTTCCCCAATCAAAAGCCCTGGAATAACACAGAGGTTGAGAACAGGGCTACCACACACAGAACTATCGTAGACAACCCTGAGGCTAAGCTGACAGGAATAATTACAAGTCCCACAATGACCAGTTGGCAGGCATATTCACAATAATTTTCAACCTATCCTAGTACCAGTCTGTAATCCCCACATGTTTTAAGATGATCACGCTCATTCCTGTTCCCAGGAACTCTAATGCTTCATGCCACAATGACTACCGCCCTGTAGCACCCACTTCTGTAATCATAAAGTGCTTTGAGAGGCTATTTATGGCACACATTAACTCCACCATCCCAGATACACTCGACCCACTCCAATTTGCATACAGCCCCAACAGATCCATAAATGAAGCAATCTCACCATGCCATTGGCTTTGAGTAAGGCCAATGTGTCTATGTATGCGGGTGACTCAACACTATGCACGTCAGCTACTACAGAGACTGAAATTACTGCAACACTTAATTTCGGAATGGGTAGCAAGGAATAAGTTAGTCCTAAATATTTCCAAAACCTAAAGCATTGTATTTGGGACATATCATTCACTAAACCCTAAACCTCAACTACATCTCGTAATGAATAATGTGAAAATTGCGCTGTCAAGGTGAAAACGTGTTGATACAACAGTAGCCAAGATGGGGAGAAGTCTGTCCATAAAAAAGTGCTGCTCTGCCTTCTTAACAACACTATCAAAAAGGCAGATCCTACAGACCCTGGTTTTGTCACACCAGGACTACTGTTCAGTCGTGTGGTAAGGTGCCACAAAGAGGGGCTTAGGAAATTTGCAGTTGGCGCAGAACAGGGCAGCACAGCTGGCCCTTAAAAGTACACAGAGAGCTAACATTAATGAGATGCATGTCAATCTCTCATGACTCTCAAAGTGAAAGAGTGATTGACTCCCTCATTACTTGTTTTTGTAAGAGGTGTGGACAAGCTGAAGGTACTGAGCTGTCTGTTTAAAATACTAGCACATAGCTCAGACGTCCATGCATACCCCACAAGACATACCACCAGAGATTTCTTCACAGTCCCCAAGTCCAGAACAGACGCACACTACTACATAGAGCCATGACTACATGGAACTAACTATATTCCACATCAGGTAACTGATGCAAGCAGTAGAATCAGATTTAAAATGCAGATAAAAATGCACCTTATGGAACAGCGGCGACTGTGAAGTAACACAAACATAGGCACAGACACATGTTTGTAAATATGTGGTAGTGGAGTATGGGCCTGAGGACACACACTTAGTGTGATGTGAATTCTGTAATAAATGTAATGTAAAAAAAAAACTGCCTTAATTTTACCGGACCCCAGGAAGATTAGCTGCTGCCTTGGCAACAGCTAATAGGGATCCATAATAAATACAAATACTAATTTCTCTTCACACTGCCCTCACCCAAATAGATAAGAGGAAAACTTGTGAGAATGTTGTTCATTGACTACAGTTTTGCTTTCAACACCATTGTCCCCTCCAAGCTCATCACCAAGCATAGGACTCTCGGTGTGAACACCTCCCTCCTGCAACTGGATCTTGGACTTCCTGACGGGTCGACCCCAGTTGCTGAGGGTAGGCCAAATCATCTCTGCCACGCTGACCCTCAACACAGGGGGTCTACAGGGGTGTATTCTTATTCCTCTACTCCCTGTTCACCCACGATTGTGTGGCCATCCGCGACTCCAACATCATCATCAAGTTTGCTGACGACACTACGGTGGTATGCCTGATCACCAGCGACGATGAGTCAGACTATAGGGAGGAGGTCAGTGTCCTAGCGGTATGGTGCTAGAGCAACATCCGTAAGACAAAGGAGCTGATCGTGGACTACAGGAATCTGGGCAGGGGGGGGGGGTGAGTAAAACCCCCTGGGGCTGCAGTGGAGCAGGTCGAGAGTTTCAAGTTCTTCTGTGTCCAAATCACTAAAGACGTAAAATGGTCCAAACACACAGTCATAGTTTTGAAGAAGATGCGACAGTGGCTCTTCCCCTTCAAGAGGTTGAAAAAGTTTGGCATGGGCCCTCAAATCCTCAAAAAGTTCTACATCTGTAGTATTGAAAGCGTCTGGACTGGAGGAATCACTGCCTTGTATGGCAATAGCACCGCCCTCAATCACATGGCACTACAGAGGGAAGTGCTGAGAGCCCAGTACAGAACTGAGTACAGAACATTGCATTCGGAATGTATTCAGACCCCTTGCCTTTTCATACATTTTGTTATGTTATAGCCTTATTCTAGAATGCATTAAATCGTTTTATCCCCTCATCAATCTACATACAATAGCATATAATGACAAAGCAAAAAAACGTTTTTTAGACATTTTTGGAAATGTATTAAAAATAAAAAACTGAAATATCACATTTACATAAGTATTCAGACCCTTTACTCAGTGCTTGGTTGAAGCACCTTTGGCAGCGATTACAGCCTCAAGCTTTCTTGGGTATGACGCTACAAGCTTGGCACACCTGTATTTGTGGAGTTTCTCCCATTCTTCTCTGCAGATCCTCTCAAGCTCTGTCAAGTTGTATGGGGAGTGTTGCTGCACAGCTATTTTCAGGTCTCTCCAGAGATTTCGATTGGGTTCAAGTCTGAGCTCTGGCTGGGCCACTCAAGGACATTCAGAGACTTGTCCTGAAGCCTTTCCTGCGTTGTCTTGGTTGTGTGCTTAGGGTCGTTGTACTGTTAGAAGGTTAACCTTCACCCCAGTCTGAGGGCCTGAGGGCTCTGGAGCAGGTTTTCATCAAGGATCTCTCTGCACTTTGCTCCGTTCATCTTTCCCTCAATATTCTACAGACAGACAATTCCTTCGACCTCATTGCTTGTTTTTTTTGCTCTGGACCTTATACAGAGAGGTGTTTGGCTTTCCAAGTCGTGTCCAAACAATTTAATTTACCACAGGTGAACTCCAATCAAGTTGTAACAAAATAGCTACACAGACTGTATCTTTATTGACCTTTTATTGACCGCTCAAAGGGCCCACACACTCACACACACATTAACATTTGTTTATCTTTTATCCTGTTGCCTAGTCACCTTGCCCCTATATGTACATTATCTACCTCCATCACTCAAGTATCCCTGCAAATTGTAATTATGGTATTGACCCTGTATATTATTTGCTTGCTTACTTACTTATTGTGTTCATCATATCTCTTCTTTCTTGTGTTTTTTTTAGTATTACATTGTTATTGATTATTGCATTATTAGTTTGAGTTTGTAAGAAATGTATTTTACTGTACTTGCATGTGAAATTTTAAAAAATTGACACTTGAAACAAATTTTTGTACGAGCATATGTCCTGAGATGTGCAAACAGTCCAACAGGGAGATTGTTTTGGATTTGGTCAGTACTAAAGTCCATGGTGAATTTCAGGTTTGTGTTCCATTGCTCCAGGATAACAAATAATTCAAGGAGCTCTTCTTCACTGCCTGTCCACAGCATCAGTATGTTGTCAATGTATCTGTACCAACCCATGATGTTGGGTAGGAAAGAGGGTAACACTTCATTTGGATAGTCTCAAGTAGATGGTTTGTAGATGTTCATATGGAAGCCTTGAAGCACAAGGAAAAAAAATATATATATAGACTCTTGGAATTATCTTGTTTGAACGACTTAGTATCTTGTTCGAATTACTTAGTGTCTCGTTTTAACGACTTAGTAAAAAGGTTGTCAGAACGTGTAAGGGTTGTTGTAGCCATTCATTCACTAATTCCATCCATTAATATTATTATTCATGTACAGTTCTTTGATAGCCTAAAATCACGGCTGCTTTTGAATGCTAGAACAGTGGGCGAGTGTGGAGCAAGGAGCAGAGCGTAATCGAGCAGATTTTTAAAGAATTGTCAGTCTTCTCTCCTGTTTCACAAGCTCTGGGCATGCGCTGCCAAGCATTTTCATTTCCTTTATCACTATTCTTTTAATTAGGCCTATGTGGTGGTAATATTTTAGCCTACCTCACCAGCAGTAGCCTATATCTAGTTTATATTGTAAGCGGTGCGTAACTGGTGGCAGGGAAGTCAGAAGCAGGAGAGCAGAACTAGGTAATAGCCGGAGCAGTTTAATTGCAAAACCAACAGCAACAAAGAAATAACCAACATGGGTACAAAACCCGACGCGCACCAGTAAACATGTGCACAAGAACTTACAACAAACAATTCCACACAAAGACATGGGGGGAACAGAGGGTTAAATACACAACAATTAATAAGGGGAATGAAAACCAGGTGTGTAGGAAAACAAGACAAAACAAATGGAAAATGAAAAGTGAATTGACGATGGCTAGAAGACCGGTGACGCCGAACGCGAAAATATTACAACGCATAGGCCTAATTAAAATAGTGATAAAAGAAACAAAAATGCTAGGCTGAGTATGCCTCGAGCTTGTGGCCGAGCAGTACCAAAGAAAAATTGGAGCGGGAGAGATGGCCGACACCATTTTTTATCTGTTAAATTTACGCTGTGCTCCTCGCTCCACACTCGCTCACTTACATGTTATGGCATTCAAAAGCAACCCTGCTTTAGGCTATCAAAGAACTGTCAATGAATAATCGTATCAACGGATGGAATCAGTGAATGAAAGGCTGCAGCATCTAGCCATCGTCAATTCACAAACTTCTACAGATGCACAATCGAGAGCATCCTGGCGGGCTGTATCACCGCCTGGTACGGCAACTGCTCCGCCCTCAACCATAAGGCTCTCCAGAGGGTAGTGAGTACTGCACAACGCATCACCGGGGGCAAACTACCTGCCCTCCCGGACACCTACACCACCCGATGTTACAGGAAGGCCATAAAGATCATCAAGGACATCAACCACCCGAACCACTGCCTGTTCACCCCGCTATCATCCAGAAGGCGAGGTCAGTACAGGTGCATCAAAGCTGGGACCGAGAGACTGAAAAACAGCTTCTATCTCAAGGCCATCAGACTGTTAAACAGCCACCACTAACATTGAGTGGCTGCTGCCAACACACTGTCAATGACACTGACCCAACTCCAGCCACTTTAATAATGGGAATTGATGGGAAATGATGTAAATATATCACTAGCCACTTTAAACAATGCTACCTTATATAATGTTACTTACCCTACATTATTCATCTCATATGCATATGTATATACTGTACTCTACATCATCGACTGCATCCTTATGTAATACATGTATCACTAGCCACTTTAACTATGCCACTTTGTTTACTTTGTCTACACACTCATCTCATATGTATATACTGTAGTCGATACCATCTACTGTATGCTGCTCTGTACCATCACTCATTCATATATCCTTATGTACATATTCCTTATCCCCTTACACTGTGTATAAGACAGTAGTTTTGGAATTGTTAGTTAGATTACTTGTTGGTTATCATTGCATTGTCGGAACTAGAAGCACAAGCATTTCACTACACTCGCATTAACATCTGCTAACCATGTGTATGTGACAAATAAAATTTGATTTGATTTGATTTTATAAATGGCCACTCCGATACAATGACTTTGTTGTCCTTAAGCCATTTTGCCACAACTTTGGAAGTGTGCTTGGGGTCATGGTCCACTTTGATTACCCATTTGTGACCATCCGTCTTCCTGGCTGATGTCTTGAGATGTTGCTTCAATACAGCCATATAATTGACCTTGCCTTCTGGATGATAGCGGGGTGAACAGGCAGTGGCTCGGGGGGTTGATGTCCTTGATGATCTTTATGGCCTTCCTGTAACATCGGGTGGTGTAGATGTCCTGGAGGGCAGGTAGTTTGCCCCCGGTGATGCGTTGTGCAGACCTCACTACCCTCTGGAGAGCCTTACAGTTGAGGGCGGAGCAGTTGCCGTACCAGGCGGTGATACAGCCCGCCAGGATGCTCTCGATTGTGCATCTGTAGAAGTTTGTGAGTGCTTTTGGTGACAAGCCGAATTTCTTCAGCCTCCTGAGGTTGAAGAGGCGCTACTGCGAATTCTTCACGATGCTGTCTGTGTGAGTGGACCAATTCAGTTTTTCTGTGATGTGTATGCCGAGGAACTTAAAACTTGCTACCCTCTCCACTACTGCTCCATTGGTGTGGATAGGGGGGTGTTCCCTCTGCTGTTTCCTGAAGTCCACAATCATCTCCTTAGTTTTGTTGACGTTGAGTGTGAGGTTATTTTCCTGACACCACACTCCGAGGGCCCTCACCTCCTCCCTGTAGGCCGTCTCGTCGTTGTTGGTAATCAAGCCTACCACTGTTGTGTCGTCCGCAAACTTGATGATTGAGTTGGAGGCGTGCGTGGCCACGCAGTCGTGGGTGAACAGGGAGTACAGGAGAGGGCTCAGGACGCACCCCTCTGGGGCCCCAGTGTTGAGGATCAGCGGGGAGGAGATGTTGTTGCCTACCCTCACCACCTGGGAGCGGCCCGTCAGGAAGTCCAGTACCCAGTTGCACAGGGCGGGGTCGAGACCCAGGGTCTCGAGCTTGATGACGAGCTTGGAGGGTACTATGGTGTTGAATGCCGAGCTGTAGTCGATGAACAGCATTCTCACATAGGTATTCCTCTTGTCCAGATGGGTTAGGGCAGTGTGCATTGTGGTTGAGATTGCAACGTCTGTGGACCTATTTGGGCGGTAAGCAAATTGGAGTGGGTCTAGGTTGTCAGGTAGGGTGGAGGTGATATGGTCCTTGACTAGTCTCTCAAAGCACTTCATGATGACGGAAGTGAGTGCTACGGGGCGGTAGTCGTTTAGCTCAGTTACCTTAGCTTTCTTGGGAACAGGAACAATGGTGGCCCTCTTGAAGCATGTGGGAACAGCAGACTGGTATAGGGATTGATTGAATATGTCCGTAAACACACCGGCCAGCTGGTCTGCGCATGCTCTGAGGGCGCGGCTGGGGATGCCGTCTGGGCCTGCAGCCTTGCGAAGGTTAACACGTTCAAATGTCTTACTCGCCTCGGCTGCAGTGAAGGAGAGACCGCATGTTTCCATTGCAGGCCGTGTCAGTGGCACTGTATTGTCCTCAAAGCGGGCAAAAAAGTTATTTAGTCTGCCTGGGAGCAAGACATCCTGGTCCGTGACTGGGCTGGATTTCTTCCTGTAGTCTGTAATTGACTGTAGACCCTGCCACATGCCTCTTGTGTCTGAGCCGTTGACTAGAGATTCTACTTTGTCTCTGTACTGACGCTTGGCTTGTTTGATAGCCTTGCGGAGGGAATAGCTGCACTGTTTGTATTCGGTCATGTTACCAGACACCTTGCCCTGATTAAAAGCAGTGGTTCGCACTTTCAGTTTCACGCGAATGCTGCCATCAATCCACGGTTCTGGTTAGGCAATGTTTTAATCGTTGCTATGGGAACGACATCTTCAACGCACGTTCTAATGAACTCGCACACCGAATCAGCGTATTCGTCAATATTGTTATCTGACGCAATACGAAGCATATCCCAGTCCACGTGATGGAAGCAGTCTTGGTGTGTGGAGTCAGCTTGGTTGGACCAGCGTTGGACAGACTTCAGCGTGGGAGCCTCTTGTTTTAGTTTCTGTCTGTAGGCAGGGATCAACAAAATGGAGTCGTGGTCAGCTTTTCCGAAAGGAGGGCGGGGCAGGGCCTTATATGCGTCGCGGAAGTTAGAGTAACAATGATCCAAGGTTTTTCTACTCCTGGTTGCGCAATCGATATGCTGATAAAATTTAGGGAGTCTTCAGTCTTGTTTTCAGATTAGCCTTGTTAAAATCCCCAGCTATAATGAATGCAGCCTCCGGATAAATAGTTTCCAGTTTGCAAAGAGTTAAATAAAGTTTGTTCAGAGCCATCGATGTGTCTGCTTGGGGGGGGATATATACGGCTGTGATTATAATCGAAGAGAATTCTCTTGGTCGATAATGCGGTCTACATTTCTACATATAAATACATTTATAATGCGGAATTTCACTAACTGCTCTCCCAAGGCAACAGCCTCGGGAAACATTTCAAATGGAGAGGAAATAAACATTTTGTTAGTTTTCACTTTGCGAAATCTTAATCAGTCCAAACAATTCAAATTCAAAATTCTTACTTTCCAATTAACTATTAACTGTTACTTTCACTAGTCCACATCTCTGTTTCCTTTAACTCAGAAGACCTCTCAATCACCATCACCCAGTACACATACCTTCTGCTGCAACACTTGTTTCCCTCTACAATCTATACTATACTCTACCTCTGTCTTTCCGTCTAACGTTTACTTTACCAGGTGAACAAAAAGTTTTAAATTACAGTGGAAACAAACATAATTACTCGTGACCCCTCCTCCATTTCATCAATTCAAGAATTGTTAAGAATAAGACGGAATAATGTATCTCACGAGATTAAAACCCCTAGGGTTTTCCTGAGTCTACTTGGAGTGTTTGGTTGTGACAAAGAACGCATTTTGTTATACATTTATTTGAAGAAGAAAAGAGGAGAAGAAAAGACTTGCTTGGGCCAAGAAACATGAACAATGGACATTAGACCAGTGGAAATCTGTCCTTTGGTCTGATGAGTACAAATGTATGATTTTTGGTTCCAAGCGCCATGTCTTTGTGAGATGCCTAGTAGGTGAAGCATGGAGGAGGAGTGTGATGGTGTGGGAGTGCTTCGCTGGTGACATTGTCAGTGATTTATTTAGAATTCAAGGCACTCTTAACCTCTCTAGGGTATGTGGGACGCTAGCGTCCCATCTGGCCAACATCCAGTGAGGTTGCAGAGCGCCAAATTCAATTACAGAAATGCTCATTATAAAAATTCAGAAAACAAAACATATTTTACATAGGTTTAAAGATTAACTTCTTGTTAAACCAACCACAGTGTCATATTTATGAAATGCTTTTCGGCGAAAGCATACCTATTCCAGAACATACCTAGCCTAGAACATAGCCCAGTTGACAAATTATTACAAACAGCAACCAGCCAAGCAGAAGCGTGGAAATAAATGGAGATGAAATGAATCCCTTACTTTTGATGATCCTCATATGGTGGCAAACAGAAGACATTGATTTAGTCAATAAATGTTCCTGTTGTTCGATGAAGTCTCTTTATATCCAAAAACCGTTTTGTTAGCACGTTTTCTTCAGTAATCCACAGGCTCACACTCAATCAAAACAATCAGACAAAAAAAATCAAAATTGTATCAGTAAAGTTCATAGAAACATGTCAAACAATGTTTATATTCAAAACTCAGGTTGTTTTTTTAGCCTAAATGATCTATAATATTTCAACCGGACAATAACGTTGTCAATATAAAAGGTAAACAAGAAATGCACATGCACCTGCACGAGTCCACTCGTTCAGACTGGTCTTACTCCCTCATTTATAAGAATAATAGCCTGAAACGATTTCTAAAGACTGTTGACATCTAGTGGAAGGCATAAGAACTGCAAATGGAGTCCTAAGTCAATGGATACTGTAATGGCATTGAATAGAAAACTACAAAACCCCCCAAAAAACTACTTCCTGAATGGATTTTTCTCAGGTTTTCGCCTGCTAAATCAGTTCTGTTATACTCACACTATTGTAACAGTTTCGGAAACTTTAGAGTGTTTTCTATCCAAATCTACCAGTTGTATGCATATCATATCTTCTGGGCCCAAGTAGCAGGCCGTTTAATTTGGGCATGCTTTTCATCCAAAATTCAGAATGCTGCCCCCTACCCTAGAGAGGTTAAACATTATGGCTACCACAGCATTCTGCAGCGATGCGCCATCCCATCTGGTTTGCGCCTAGTGGGACTACCATTTGTTTTTCAACACGACAATGACCCAAAGCATATCTCCTGGCTGTGTAAGGGCTATTTGACCAAGGAGTGTGATGGAGTGCCGCATCAGATGACCTGACCTCCACAATCACCCGACCTCACCCCAATTGAGATGGTTTGGGATGAGATGGACCGCAGAGTGAAGGAAAAGCATCCAACATTTGCTCAGCATATGTGGGAACTCCTTCAAGACTGTTGGAGAAAATGCCAAGAGTGTGCAAAGCTGTCATCAAGACATTGAAGAATCTATAGTGTTAAAAATATATTTTGATTTATTTAATACTTTTTTTAGGTTACTACATGATTCCATGAGTGATATTTTATAGTTTTGATGTCTTCACTATTATTCTATAATATAGAAAGTAGCAAAAATAAAGATGAAACATTGAATGAGAAGGTGTGTCCAAACATTTGACGTATTATACATGTTGTTGCTATTATTAGGCTAACAGAAGAACACATATCTTTGGACAGATCCAGGGAGGCCCGCCCCGAGTCTCAGGGATTGCTGGTGGTCATAGGGACAAAGAAAGTCACTTCCTGCCGCTAATTAACTAATGGATAGTAAATTAATAATTTAATAGGCAACTTATTGGAAATGTCAGAATAATTTGCATTACCAATAGCTACTGCAGGCCATATGCATTTCATTTTAATTTCAAAGTTCCAATTAGTTGTTTACTCACATAAATCCTGCATATTATTATTAAGAAAAATGATCACTTCCACGGTGGAGGGTTCAGGCATGGTTCTCCTTTTGTCTATGGTCCAGCTTGCCGAGTCGGATACTATTTCACTGCTGCTGCTGCTGTTGGCCGGGACGGAAATCACACTTCTCACCAACTTGGCTATCCGTAGATATACTGTGCTCTTTTGGACTTCCACCAGCCCAACAGATCTCTTTTGTCTGCCATCACAGGCCTCTGTTGTATATCTTGTCACGTCATCATCATCTTCTTCATCAGCATTCTCTGTGACTTTTTTCCACTCTGAAAAGTCCAACTCTCTTCTCTTGGCGGGTTGTGGCACAGACACAGTATTCTGTAGGCTCCTCTGATGGTGGCACAGCCATGGATTGTAAAAGTTTGCACACATGGTCATAGACATCTTGCCTGTCTTGGGCGGGCAGCATCCTCAACTGGTTGAACTTGGGCCAGATGAATGTTGCCACCTTGTGTAGGTCTTTGATGTTCACCTTCCTCTCCAATCAACCGCTGTGATGCTGTCGCACAGCAGCCTGCTGTTGCTAGGCAAGTGCGTGGGGCTGACAGTGATACCTTAGTCTCTCTGACCCGAGACAAACCAGGTTAATTAAGAGTAAGATACTTTTCCAGTTCCTTCTGTGTGTCAAAAAAATGGCTTTAGGAACTCCAGGGGATACTGCATGTAATTCTTTTGACTCTCTCTGTGGGGCTCTTTCTGCGGACCTACAGCTTCTCGTGCACTTCATTGTACATGTCCTGAACAGAGTTGAGGGTCAGGTACACCGTATTAAACCTTGTGTCTCCCATCTGCAGCTGGCTCTTTGAGAGTTGCACAGCCAGCCCAGACTGCTTTACATAGCTGTAGAGCGTATAATAAGCACATCATAAACTTTCAAACCCGTTTCATGGCAAATACGATGCCCATGGAAAGCTATATGAATGAACAGAGGTAGCATGCACCTTCCCGTAAGTAGCCAGCACATCAATACGCTTTTGGGCAAGCTCGTCAAAGCCTGCCCCTTCTACACTATTGAAGAGCCAAACATCCTTGCCAAACATCCTTGTCATGTACCGACTACTTTACTTTAAATGGAGGACAGGCATGCATAGGAAAACAGAGGTTTCAAAATAAGAGGCACTTCCTGATTGGATTATCCTCAGGCCTGCAATGTCAGTTCTGTTATAGTCACAGACAATATTTTTAAGGTATTGGAAACTTTAGAGTGTTTTCTATCCTAATCTGTCAGTTATATGCATCTGGTCATGGGAAATAGGCCGTTTACTTTGGGAACGTTATTTTTCCAAACATAAAAATAGTGCCCCCTAGCTTCAAGAGGTAAAGTGGCACAGTTACTTTTTTGTTAACAAATGCAGACATATACAATCAAATCAAATCAAATGTATTTATATAGCCCTTCGTACATCAGCTGATATCTCAAAGTGCTGTACAGAAACCCAGCCTAAAACCCCAAACAGCAAGCAATGCAGGTGTAGAAGCACGGTGGCTAGGAAAAACTCCCTAGAAAGGCCAAAACCTAGGAAGAAACCTAGAGAGGAACCAGGCTATGTGGGGTGGCCAGTCCTCTTCTGTCTGTGCCGGGTGGAGATCATAACAGAACATGGCCAAGATGTTCAAACGTTCATAAATGACCAGCATGGTCAAACAATAGTAAGGCAGAACAGTTGAAACTGGAGCAGCAGCACGGCCAGGCGGACTGGGGACAGCAAGGAGTCATCATGTCAGGTAGTCCTGGGGCATGGTCCCAGGGCTCAGGTCAGTTGAAACTGGAGCAGCAGCATGGCCAGGTGAACTGGGGACAGCAAGGAGTCATCATGTCAGGTAGTCCTGGGGCATGGTCCCAGGGCTCAGGTCCTCCGAGAGAGAGAAAGAAAGAAGGAGCGAATTCAAGAACGCACACTCAGATTCACACAGGACACCGAATAGGACAGGAGAAGTACTCCAGATATAACAAACTGACCCTAGCCCCACGACACAAACTACTGCAGCATAAATACTGGAGGCTGAGACAGGAGGGGTCAGGAGACACTGTGGCCCCATCCGAGGACACACCCAGACAGGGCCAAACAGGAAGGATATAACCCCACCCACTTTGCCAAAGCACAGCCCCCACACCACTAGAGGGATATCTTCAACCACCAACTTACCATCCTGAGACAAGGCTGAGTATAGCCCACAAAGATCTCCGCCACGGCACAACCCAAGGGGGGGGGGGCGCCAACCCAGACAGGATGCCAACCCAGACAGGACCACAACAGTGAATCAACCCATTCAGGTGACGCACCCCCTGCAGGGACGGCATGAGAGAGCCCCAGTAAGCCAGTGACTCAGCCCCTGTAATAGGGTTAGAGGCAGAGAATCCCAGTGGAAAGAGGGGAACCGGCCAGGCAGAGACAGCAAGGGCGGTTCGTTGCTCCAGAGCCTTTCCGTTCACCATCCCACTCCGGTTCGTTGCTCCAGAGCCTTTCCGTCCCACTCCTGGACCAGACTACACTCAATCATAGCGTACGTGTAGGTATGTACGGCAGGACCAAATCAGAGAGATAGGTAGGAGCAAGCCCATGTAATGCTTTGTAGGTTAGCAGTAAATCCTTGAAATCAGCCCTTGCTTTGACAGGAAGTCATTGTAGAGAGGCTAGCACTGGAGTAATATGATCAAATGTTTTGGTTCTAGTCAGGATTCTAGCAGCCGTATTTAGCACTAACTGAAGTTTATTTAGTGCTTTATCCGGGTAGCCAGAAAGTAGAGCATTGCAGTAGTCTAACCTAGAAGTGACAAAAGCATGGATTAATTGTTCTGCATCATTTTTGGACAGAACGTTTCTGATTTTTGCAATATTACGTAGATGGAAAAAAGCTGTCCTCGAAATGGTCTTGATATGTTCTTCAAAAGAGAGATCAGGGTCCAGAGTAACGCCAAGGTCCTTCACAGTTTTATTTGAGACGACTGTACAACCATTAAGATTAATTGTCAGATTCAACAGAAGATCTCTTTGTTTCTTGGGACCTAGAACAAGCATCTCTGTTTTGTCCGAGTTTAATAGTAGAAAGTTTGCAGCCATCCACTCCCTTATTTCTGAAACACATGCTTCTAGCGAGGGCAATTTTGGGGCTTCACCATGTTTCATTGCAATGTACAGTGGTGTGTCATCCGCATAGCAGTGAAAGTTAACATTATGTTTTCGATTAACATCCCCAAGAGGTAAAATGTATAGTGAAAACAATAGTGGTCCTAAAACAGAACCTTGAGGAACACCGAAATTTACAGTTGATTTGTCAGAGGACAAACCATTCACAGAGACAAACTGATATCTTTCCGACAGATAAGATCTAAACCAGGCCAGAACATGTCCGTGTAGACCAATTTGGGTTTCCAATCTCTCCAAAAGAATGTGGTGATCGATGGTATCAAAAGCAGCACTAAGGTCTAGGAGCACGAGGACAGATGCAGAGCCTCGGTCCGATGCCATTAAAATGTCATTTACCACCTTCACAAGTGCCGTCTCAGTGCTATGATGGGGTCTAAAACCAGACTGAAGCATTTTGTATACATTGTTTTGTCTTCAGGAAGGCAGTGAGTTGCAGCCTTTTCTAAAATTTTTGAGAGGAATGGAAGATTCGATATAGGCCGATAGTTTTTTTAAATATTTTCTGGGTCAAGGTTTGGCTTTTTCAAGAGAGGCTTTATTACTGCCACTTTTAGTGATTTTGGTACACATCCAGTGGTTAGATAGCCGTTTATTATGTTCAACATAGGAGGGCCAAGCACATGAAGCATCTCTTTCAGTAGTTTAGTTGGAATAGGTTCCAGTATGCAGCTTGAAGGTTTAGAGGCCATGATTATTTTCATCATTGTGTCAAGAGATATAGTACTAAAACACTTGAGCGTCTCTCTTGATCCTAGGTCCTGGCAGAGTTGTGCAGACTCAGGACAACTTTGGTTTGGAGGAATACGCAGGTTTAAAGAGGAGTCCGTAATTTGCTTTCTAATAATCATAATCTTTTCCTCAAAGAAGTTCATGAATTTATCACTGCTAAAGTGAAAGTCATCCTCTGCTGCTTTTTAGTTAGCTTTGCGACAGTATCAAAAAAGGAATTTCGGATTGTTCTTATTTTCCTCAATTAAGTTAGAAAAATAGGATGATCAAGCAGCAGTAAGGGCTCTTCAGTACTGCACGGTACCGTCTTTCCAAGCTAGTCGGAAGACTTCCAGTTTGGTGTGGCTCCATTTCCGTTCCAATTTTCTGGAAGCTTGCTTCAGAGCTCTGGTATTTTCTGTGTACCAGGGAGCTAGTTTCTTATGAGAAATGTTTTTAGTTTTTAGGGGTGCAACTGCATCTAGGTTATTGCGCAAGGTTAAATCGAGATCCTCAGTTAGGTGGTTAACTGATTTTTGTCCTCTGGCGTCCTTGGGTAGGCAGAGGGAGTCTGGAAGGGCATCAAGGAATCTTTGTGTTGTCTGTGAATTTATAGCACGACTTTTGATGGTCCTTGGTTGGGGTCTGAGCAGATTATTTGTTGCAATTGCAAACGTAATAAAATGGTGGTCCGATAGTCCAGGATTATGAGGAAAAACATTAAGATCCACAACATTTATTCCATGGGACAAAACTAGGTCCAGCGTATGACTGTGACAGTGAGTGGGTCCAGAGACATGTTGGACAAAACCCACTGAGTCGATGATGGCTCCGAAAGCCTTTTGGAGTGGGTCTGTGGACTTTTCCATGTGAATATTAAAGTCACCAAAGATTAGAATATTATCTGCTATGACTACAAGGTCCGATAGGAATTCAGGGAACTCAGTGAGAAACGCTGTATATGGCCCAGGAGGCCTGTAAACAGTAGCTATAAAAATTGATTGATTAGGCTGCATAGATTTCATGACTAGAAGCTCAAAAGACGAAAACGTCATTTTTTTTTGTAAATTGAAATTTGCTATCGTAAATGTTAGCAGCACATCCGCCTTTGCGGGATGCACGGGGGATATGGTCACTAGTGTAGCCAGGAGGTGAGGCCTCATTTAAAACAGTAAATTCATCAGGCTTAAGCAATGTTTCAGTCAGGCCAATCACATCAAGATTATGATCAGTGATTAGTTCATTGACTATAATTGCCTTTGAAGTAAGGGATCTAACATTAAGTAGCCCTATTTTGAGATGTGAGGTATCATGATCTCTTTCAGTAATGACAGGAATGGAGGTGGTCTTTATCCTAGTGAGATTGCTAAGGCGAACACCGCCATGTTTAGTTTTGCCCAACCTAGGTCGAGGCACAGACACGGTCTCAATGGTGATAGCTGAGCTGACTTCACTGACTGTGCTAGTGGCAGACTCCACTATGCTGGCAGGCTGGCTAACAGCCTGCTGCCTGGCCTGCAACCTATTTCATTGTGGAGCTAGAGGAGTTAGAGCCCTGTCTATGTTGGTAGATAAGATGAGAGCACCCTTCCAGCTAGGATGGAGTCCGTCACTCCTCAGCAGGTCAGGCTTGGTCCTGTTTGTGGGTGAGTCCCAGAAAGAGGGCCAGTTATCTACAAATTCTATCTTTTGGGAGGGGCAGAAAACAGTTTTCAACCAGCGATTGAGTTGTGAGACTCTGGTGTAGAGCTCATCACTCCCCCTAACTGGGAGGGGGCCAGAGACAATTACTCGATGCCGACACATCTTTCTAGCTGATATGCACGCAGAAGCTATGTTGCGCTTGGTGATCTCTGACTGTTTCATCCTAACATCGTTGGTGCCGACGTGGATAACAATATCTCTATACTCTCTATACTCGCCAGTTTTAGTTTTAGCCAGCACCATCTTCAGATTAGCCTTAACGTCGGTAGCCCTGCCCCCCGGTAAACAGTGTATGATCGCTGGATGATTCGTTTTAAGTCTAATACTGCGGGTAATGGAGTCGCCAATGACTAGAGTTTTCAATTTGTCAGAGCTAATGGTGGGAAGCTTCGGCGTCTCAGACCCCGTAACGGGAGGAGTAGAGACCAGAGAAGACTCGGCCTCTGACTCCGACCCCCTGCTTAATGGGGAAAACCGGTTGAAAGTTTCTGTCGGCTGAATGAGCGACACTGGTTGAGCTTTCCTACAGCATTTCCTTCCAGAAACTGTGAGAAAGTTGTCCGGCTGCGGGGACTGTGCCAGGGGATTTATACTACTATCTGTACTTACTGGTGCCACAGACGCTGTTTCATCCTTTCCTACACTGAAATTACCCTTGCCTAACGACTGCGTCTGAAGCTGGGCTTGTAGCACAGCTATCCTCGCGGTAAGGCGAGTACAGCGACTACAATTAGAAGGCATCATGTTAATGTTACTACTTAGCTTCGGCTGTTGGAGGTCCTGACAAATCGTGTCCAGATAAAGCGTCCGGAGTGAAAAAGTTCAGGAAAAAATAAATAAATATATGAACGGTAATTAAAAAGTGAAAACCGTAAAGTTGTCAGGTAGCAAAATAGGTTGGCAACAAAACGCACAGCAACACACAGATTTTTTTTAAAGCAACCACTAAAGGTAGAATTATTCACAACAAGCTTCATAGTCAAGTGTATCTCATTGTGTGTCCACAGGTTCTGCAGAAGGCCTGTCAGGTCATTTGATATATAGGTTTGGCCTGGGGAAGAGGCCGTCGCACCAGGCCGTCGCACCAAAATGGCACTACAGAAAAGATGTACCAGTTGTCTTGATGTCATACTTTAAAAATGCCCCGTACTCTTTGCATTTTTTCATTGCCAGAGGATTTGCCAGGTCAAATGTTTTCCAGAGATCAGACTTCCCCTTTCACTCCTGAGCAACAAATATTCATTTGCCTGTGGCAAAACCCTTCTTCACATCCTTCGCATCCATTTTGCTGTGTTGTAACAGTTTTCTGAGGTTATAACCAATTTATTAATGCAATTATGATTGGCTCTCCTATGGTCCGGCCCTACCTTATCGGTCATGACCTACATGCACGTTACATGCACTACATGCAAGTGCCACGTGAATAGAGCATGGTAATGGTTGAAGGGAGTAGGGAATGCTTTTGCTGTCTAAACAAATGAGGGATTTCATTAACATAACTTTTCAGTAAGAGAAACAACAAGTAAAACAATTAATTAAAATGACTGTATTTAGGTATAGCGTCAGAAACATGGACAATGGGATACACACTGTTGATGGCTGCACTGCCTGTCCTGCTCGTTGACAGAGAGGAGGAGAGAGACAAGGTGCTGCATTTAAAAAAATATATGTTTTATGTATACAGCCAGACAAGCCCGAGCTGGAATTTGAGCCTGGCTTGGAATGACAACTCTACCCCCAACCTTGAGCCTAATGCTAACCCTAACTCTGAAGAAACAAATATCCATGTACTTGCAAGTGGGGGAAAAAAGTCCAGTGTGGCAGTCTCCTGCACCTCTCCATGTATATTTATTTATCTGTGTCTTTCAGAAGGCTTAAAAGCGCAAGTAAAATTTTGGCGTGACCAATAAAGTGATCTTAATCTTATACAATTCTGCCTCTATTGTCCTTTGTATCATGGTTATCTGCTGATGACCTGTTTTAACGCTACTGTCTGTCTGTCCCCCATGCAGCGTCCAAGTCGCGACCTTTCAGTGAGGAGTACAAGCGGATCCCTCCTCCCAAGCCAAAGAGGAACCCTAACACGCAGCTGAGTACCTCCTTTGATGAGTCCTACATCCAGAATCATGGCAACAGGAAGGAAGGAAGGAGGGAAAAGTCCTCATCGCAGAGCCAGAGCCCAGCCCCAGATACGGAGGACGAGGACGAGCCTGTCTACATCGAGATGGTGGGTAACATTCAGAGGGAACTGAAGCAACGCCTCTTGGAGGACGAGGACCAGAGTGAGTCGGTCTATGAGGAAATGAAATACCCCATGTTCGACGACATGCTCCAGGACGCTAAGTGGGAACAGGACATGGAGCAGGGTCGTTCCTCCTCCTCCCACACCACCCCCCGGGGGTCCCTCTGTGACATCCCCGCCCCCTTCCCCAACCTGCTCACCCATCGGCCGCCCTTGCTGGTCTTTCCGCCAGCCCCTGCGCAGTGCTCGCCTAACTCGGATGAGTCACCCCTCACTCCGCTGGACGTCACAAAGCTGCCCATGCTGGAGAATGTTGCCACTGGGTACACCAACAAGCCCGGGGGAGGTGCCTCTCCCACGACCTCTGAGGCTCCGCCCCCCTCCTCCTCCCCCCACCACCGCAAGGGGGAGAGAGAGAGAGACAGGAAACGAGAACGGGAGAAGGGAAGGATAGAGAGCGGGATCTCCAATTCACCCACACTATCACTGTGTCTGGTCGCTCCTCTGCCCCTCCCCTGCCCTCCACTCTCTACAAGGCATCGGCGTCGGCTCATGGGTATCCCAGAAGCCATTCCGCATGTCCCTCACCTGTAAGCATGGGTCGCTCGATCACACCGCTCAGCCTCAAGCGCCCACCACCTTATGACGCCCTGAAGATAGGTGGCAGCATGCCCCGATCCACCTCCTCCGTTGCGCATGCCGCCAAGAGCTCAGTTGGTCAGGAAGGGGGAGGCAAACTGAGTAACTCTTCTTCGGCCCACAGCTCCATGCAGAATATGTCGCGTTCCCGCACCCCTACAAGCCCTCTCGATGAACTCACCAACCTGTTTACTGGTGGCCGGAATATGCTAAAGAAGGGATCGGGAGGGAGGAAGGTCAAGGAGTCCGCTGAATGTGAGTGCCTATGATTAGGTATTGGCACATACAATAGTTTGTTCATGAGGGTTAAATTGTCTCAAATGATCTATGTAAATTCAGTGTCAGAGGTGTAAAGGCAGTGTCAGAGGTGTTTTCAAGACGTTCAAACATTCATAGATGACCAGCAGGGTCAAATTGTAGAGAATACAACAATTCAGCACCTCAGGAGTAAATGTCAGTTGGCTTTTCATAGCCAAGCATTGAGAGGTTGAGACAGCAGGTGTGGTAAAGATGGAGAGAGAGTCGAGAACAGCGCATCTGGGACAAGATAGCATGTCTGGTGAACAGGTCAGGGTTCCATAGCCACAGGCAAAACAGCAGAAACTGGATCAGCAGCATGGCCAGGTGGACTGGGGACAGCCAGGAGACATCAGGCCAGGTAGTCCTGAGGCAGTCCTGAGACATGGTCCTGTAGAGATGAGTCAGAACAAGCTAGGACTGTGCGATATAAAAGGGAGTTGTGGTTTCCAAAAGACCAATATTCTACACAGTTTAGTGCAGAACACTGGCAATAAACTACAATGACCATAATGCATTGCTCACCCACTTTGGGGTGTCAGGTAGCCTAGTGGTTAGAGCATTGGGCCAGTAACCAAAAGGTTGCTGGATTGAATCCCAGAGCTGACAAGGTACAAATCTGTCATTCTGCACCTGAGCAAGGCAGTTAACCCACTTGGATGTTGATTATGGCAGCCCCCCGCACCTCTCTGATTCAGAAAGGTTGGGTTAAATGCGGAAGACACATTTCAGTTGAAGGCATTCAGTTGTACAACTGACTAGGTATTCCCCTTTCCTTTCCTTACTTGTCAGGGAGAGAAGAGAGAACGCACAAGAGGGAAAGAAAGCAGTTGCTTTGCGAGGTACAGTATCTCTACCTGAAAATACATGATCTTTGTTATGCAGGTGAATGAGGACCCAAAAGCGACTTAACAGAAACAGAGTTTATTCCAGTCTTTAACAAAAAACGATAATCCTGGATACTATCACAGGTAATGTCCAAACAGGAATAACTGAAATCCTCTACTGTAGAGGGGAACAACAGGAGAAGCGACCACAGACTGCAGGTCGCTTCGGGTTGGCGCAGGCCGTAGCTGAAATAGACACCTGCTCACACGCAGCATCTGAAGAAGGCAAAAACACGACGGAACAAGAACACAGCACAGCAAACATCAAACAAGGATCCGACAAGGACAGACGCAGAAAGCAGAGAGAGAAATAGGGACTTAATCAGAGGGCAAAATAGGGGACAGGTGTGAAAGAGTAAACGAGGTAGTTAGGAGAATGAGGAACAGCTGGGAGCAGGAACGAAACGATAGAGAGGGAGAGGGATAGAGAGAGAGGGATAGAGAGAGAGGGAAAGAAACCTAATAAGACCAGCAGGGGGAAACGAATAAAAGAGAAAGCACAGGGACAAGACATGACAATATATGACAAAACATGACAATCTTAGTCAGTGGTTATCAAAAATATATATTTTTAAAACATGTTTTAAAAAACATAAGCCTATGCAACATTAACTTATATAAAAAAAGTCTAAGCCGTTATTTAATCAATTTTCTTTTGCCTTTAATACTGTAGCCCATAGATACGCATTGAATAACACAGTCATAAATGGCAAAAAAGTAACATAAATAATCAGGAATAAGGTTTTGAAGTGTCTGTCCTGTATCTTGGAGATATAAGAAAGCTCAGGAAATACAGTTGAAGTCGGAAGTTTACATACACCTTAGCCAAATACATTTAAGCTCAGTTATTCACAATTCCTGACATTTAATCCTGGTAAGAAATCCCTGTCTTAGGGTCACCACTTTTTTTTAAGAATGTGAATAATAATTTATTTCAGCTTTTATTTATTTCATCACATTCCCAGTAGGACAGAAGTTTACATACACTCAATTAGTATTTGGTAGCATTGCATTTAAATTGATTAACTTGGGTCAAACGTTGCGGGTAGCCTTCCACAAGCTTCCCACAAAAGGTTGGGTGAATTTTGGCCCATTCCTCCTGACAGTGCTGGTGCAACTGAGTCAGGTTTGTAGGCCTCCTTCTACGGGATTGAGGTCAGGGCTTTGTGATGGCCACTCCAATACCTTGACTTTGTTGTCCTTAAGCCATTTTGCCACAACTTTGGAAGTGTGCTTGTGGTCATTGTCCATTTGGAAGGCCCAATTACGTCCAATCTTTAACTTCCTGACTGATGTTGCTTTAATATAGCCATATAATTTTCCTTATTCATGATGCCACCTGTTTTGTGAAGTGCACTAGTCCCTCCTGCAGCAAAGCATCCCAACAACATGATGCTGCCACCCCCGTTCTTCACGTTTGGGATGGTGTTCTTCGGCTTGCAAGCCTCCCCCTTTTTCCTGCAAACATAACGATGGTCATTATGGCCAAACAGTTCTATTTTTGTTTCATCAGACCAGAGGACACTTCTCCAAAAAGTATGATCTTTGTCCCCATGTGTAGTTGCAAACTGTAGTCTGGCTTTTTATGGTGGTTTAGGAGCAGTGGCTTCTTCCTTGCTGAGCGGCCTTTCAGGTTATGTCGACATAGGACTCGTTTCACTGTGGATATATATACTTTTGTACCTGTTTCCTCCAGTATCTTCACAAGGTCCTTTGCTGTTGTTCTGGGATTGATTTGCACTTTTCACAACAAAGTACGTTCATCTCTAGGAGACAGAACACATCTTCTTCCTGAGCGGTATGATGGCTGCGTGGTCCCATGGTACTTATACTTGCATACTATTGCTTGTACAGATGAACGTGGTACCTTCAGGTGTTTGGAAATTGCTCCCAAGGATGAACTTGTGGAGGTCTACAATTTTTTTCTGAGGTCTTAGCTGATTTCTTTTGATTTTCCTATTATGTCAAGCAAAGAGGCACTGAGTTTGAAGGTAGGTGCTTGAAATACATCCACAGGCACCTCCAATTGACTCAAATTATGTCAATTCGCCTATCATAAGCATCTAAAGCAATGACACAATTTTCTGGAATTTTCCAAACTGTTTAAAGGCACAGTTATTTTATTGTATGCATACTTCTGACCCACTGGAATTGTGATACAGTGAACTATAAGTGAAATAATCTGTCTGTAAACAATTGTTGGAAAAATGACTTGTGTCATGCACAAAGTAGATGTCCTAACCGACTTGCCAAAACTATAGTTTGTTAACAAGAAATATTTGGAGTGGTTGAAAACGAGATTTAATGACTCCAACCTAAGTGTATGTCAACTTCCGACTTCAACTGTATTGTGTATGGGTTACCTTCAGACGAGTCCCGTGACACTTGTGAGAAAAAAAACAGAGATTACCATTGTGTATTTGAGAGTCTCCCCTTTCCACATAGTGGTCATACTAGTTTGAAGGCCAAACCCTTTGTACGCTACTCTTTTCACAAGAAGGCCAATTTTCGGGACGTCTCATGCTCTGACAAACATAGCTGTATATCGGCCGACATTGGCAGATGTGGTGGATTGAAATGCAGTCCATGCAAAAAACTGATATCTCTAGTTTAAATTGACAGAATCTGTCAGGATTTTTAAAATTATGTAACTTGAAGGCTGTGTCAATAGACTCTTAAGGATTCAAAACTGTTCTGTAAGTAATGTTTGTACAGTAGGCTATAGGCCTATGTTGGCTTTGGTTGAATTGCCCTGCCAGTGGTGTTCTTCTCAGACCATTTAGAAATTAGACATATTTTTCAATCTATGTGACCACAATGGTAATAGATTATTTGTTGTATTTGTTGTGAGACACAGCGGAGTGAGCCTAATAATTTGCCTTCTTTATTTTACTGGACTGATGGCCTGCATCTGATGGTCTGGGGGGAGGGAGGAAAGGAGGCTGCCTCACCTGTCTCACCATTCCTCTACTCTCCCTCCTTGCGCTGAGAAAAGGGGACACAGTCTTCCAGCTGCACCAATTCATGTTGTTACACCTATGACCAGAGAAAGTTAAATATTCCTCAATACTAAAAAAGACACATGCTACTAATAATAACAATGCAAGCTTATTGAAACACTTCGTTATACTCATTGATTGCATCTCCAGTGCTGGTTATAGCATGAGTGCAAGTATGGAGAACATGCATTTTATGACTTAAAGTGGCTTCGGAAAGTATTCAGACACCTTGACTTTTCCCTCATTTTGTTACATTACAACCTTATTCTAAAATGGATTTTAAATAAATAAATAAAATCTCATAAATCTACACAGTACCACATAACAACAAAGCAAAAACTGTTTTTTTAGACATATTAGCAAATTTATATATTAATTTATTTTAATCACATTTAAATAACTAGTCAGACTAGTCAGTAGTTTGTTGAAGGACCTTTAAAAGTGATTACAGCATTGAGTCTCTTTGGTATGTTGCTACAAGCATGGCACACCTGTGTTTGGGGAGTTTCTCCCACTCTTCTCTACAGATTCTCTCAAGCTCTGTCAGGTTGGAAGCTCTATGGACAATTCCTTGAACCTCATGGCTTGGTTTTGCTTGGACATACACTGTTAACTGTGAGACCTCATATAGTCAGGCGTGTGCCTTTCCAAATCATGTCCAATCAATTACATTTAACACAGGTAGAATCCAATCAAGTTGTAGAAACATCTCAAGGATGATCAGTGGAAACAGGATGCACCTGAGCTCAATTTTGAGTCTCAAATAAAATACTTACGTAAATAATATATTTTTATTGTTAAAAAATGTGCACAAATTTCTAAAAAACAGTTTTTGCTTTGTCATTGTGTGTAGATTGCGAATGATTTTTTCATCCATTTCAGAAATAGGCTGTAAATTATCAAAATGTGGAAAAAGTCAAGAGGTCTGAATACTTTCCGAAGGCACTCTATAAAAGTGTTGAAGATAATAGCACTGTCAATACTAATTTAAGCAGGAACTTATAAAAACATCAGCTCTTTGTTGTATTAAATGAGTCTCTCTCTAGTCAATGAGTCTCTCTCTAGTCTACTCACTGTATCAACTTTGCTGTCCGCTCGAGGCTTGTTTTTACAGTCTTTGGCTCGATAAAACTCTGCAAACATAGTAATCTGAGCTTTCTGATTGGTCGGCAGTAGGCCTATAGCTGCATTTAATTTTCTCTCTGGGCCTGCAGGGTATGCAGAGTTCTACCTTCAAACACATTAAATGGTTAAAAATGGGAAGTCATTAAATAAAACAAATATTTTATTAAGTAAATTAACGTCAATAAATGATGGTTAATAAGTGAGAAGCAGTAATGGGCAGTCACTACCATCATGTGACTTTTTTTTATTTATATTCTGTGTTGTTTACAGCATTCAACCCACATAATGCATATTGCATCTACTGTACTGTGTAAAAATCGAAATAAAAAAAACTGTGATCATAACCAAACCGACCTCAAAAAATACTAATCGCTCAGCACTAGTGTGTGAGCCCGGATGTATCAGAGCCAGCGAGATGTGGAGAGGAGGCCAAATCAGCAGGTGGTGTGTGTGCACGGGCACTGTCAACCAGTGTTAGGAGTATGTGTCCAGCAAGGAGGATTAGCATGAATCTAGAACTTCTGTGACACACTGCCTCTCCCATAAACCTGTCATGATGCAGATCACAAGCACGGGCACACACACACACAGAAAGAGTCCCTCAATCTCACACACTCATCCCCCCACACATGTGCAGACTAAGAATAAAAAAGCAACTGAAGTACTCAACTCAAAAACATGTTCCAAACCAGTTTTCTCAATGAGATTATTAATCCCCACTTGGAATCCTGTTAGATAGGAACTTTAACGTTGCTGTGGATGTCGAAGATTGAACCAGATTATAGTGCAAGTGCGCCACAGATTACAGTAAACTCTCATGAGGACCTCTTCACCATCAACCACATACTGGCATGCAATGCAAGCCACACAGTAATGCACGGCAAGGCAAGCCATAAGGTGATGCACCCTAAATGGGATCAAGAGGGTAAGGTCTGATTTCTGTGTCTAGAATGGCACTGATTTAGGTTAAATCCATTGATTTCAGTTTTTATGAAATAATACACAGAGCTTTTTAATTTTTGGTGTCCATATTAGGAATCTATTCTTCACAGCAACACTATAATTCTGTGTTGACTTGCCATGCTGATATCAGTCTCCTGTCTATGGATTCGGCAGTGCTTGTCTTATTGTTTTATAGTTTCCGATTGGCTTTTGCTCTGTGTCATGGGGGAGATATTTTGGGCCCTCTGATGGGCTGCAATACCTCAACTAAGCTCTGTGCATCCAATAAAAGTATAACCTCCAGGATCCAGCAGCATGGGGCTAGAGAGGCAGGGGAGGTTAGAAGATTCTGGAGCATAGCAGTGTAGCAGTGTAGCAGTGTAGCAGCAATATAACACAGCATGGCTGGCCTATTTATAGGCCTGGCATTGCATGCATCCTGAGACTCACAGCACAGCACAGCACAGAGAGTAGCAGGAATACAACACGCGAAAAGGAATAGGAACAAATACATGGTACGGATGATAGTCGAGAGTCGTAGTGTTTACCCACATGGAAAATATGTATACAGTACCAGTCACAAGTTTGGACACACCTACTCATTCAAAGGTTTTTCTTAATTTATTCTATTTTCGACATTGTAGAATAATAGTGAAGACATCAAAACTATGAAATAACACTTATGGAGTCATGTAGTAACCAAAAAAGTGTTGAACAAATAAAAATATATTTAGATTTTAGATCCTTCAAATTAGCCACCCTTGGCCTTGATGACAGCTTTGCACACTCTTGGCATTCTCTCAACCAATTTCACCTGGAAAGCTTTTCCAACAGTCTTGAAGGAGTTCCCACATACGCTGAGCACTTTTTGGCTGTGTTTCCTTCACTCTGCGGTCCAACTCATCCCAAACCATTTCAATTGGGTTGAGGTCGGGTGATTGTGGAGGCCAAGTCATTTGATGCAACACTCCATCACACTCCTTCTTGGAGGTGTGTTTTGGGTCATTGTCCTGTTGAAAAACAAATGATAGTCCCACTGCTATGGTAGCCATGCTGGTTAAGTGTGCCTTGAATTCTAAATAAATTACTGACAGTGTCACCAGCAAAGCACCCCCACACCATCACACCTCCTCCTCCATGCTTCACGGTGGGAACCACACATGCAGAGATCATCAACCGTTCACCTACTCTGATTCTCACAAAGACACAGCGGTTGGAACCAAAATTTGGACTAATCAGACCAAAGGACAGATTTCCACCATCTAAATGTCCATTGTGCGTGTTTCTTGGCCCAAGCAAGTCGCCTTCTTCTTATTGGTGACCTTTTGTGGTGTTTTTTTGCAGCAATTCGACCATGAAGGCCTCATTCACGCAGTCTCCTCTGAACAGTTGATGTTGAGCTGTGTCTGTTACTTGAACTCTGAAGCATTTATTTGGGCTGCAATCTGAGGCTGGAAATTCTAATGACCGTATCCTCTGCAGCAGAGGGAAGTCTGGGTCTTCCTTTCCGAGAAACATGAATTTTTCCGGATTTACTGACCTTTGTGTCTTAAAGAAATGATGGACTGTCATTTCTCTTCCTTTATTTTGAGTTTATTTGAAATTCCACAAATTAACTTTTAACAAGGCACAAATGTTAATTGATATGCAATTCCAGGTGACTACCTCATGAAGCTGGTGGAGAGAACGCCAATAGGGTGCAAAACTGTCATCAAGACAAAAGGATGGCTTCCTAAGTATAAAATATATTTAGATTTGTTTAACACTTTTTTGATTACTACATGATTTCATATGTGTTTTTTTCATAGTTTTGATGTCTACTATTATTCTACAAATTAGATACTAGTAAAAATAAAATAAAACCCCTGGAATGTGTAGGTGTGTCTGAACTTTTGACTGGGACTGTAGATGTTTACTCAAATATGGAAAAAAAAAATTTAATGACAGTTGGCTGCTATATTTATTTTTATTTTGGTTGAGAAAGGTTGGTTTGAGAATGTTTTACTAAGAGAGACTGAACCAGATTTTCCTGGAGCCCCACCTCAAGTGTAGCTTCTTAAAGTAATACTTCAATGAATGTTAATCTTCAGTTCTGTCTCAAAATATTTAGGTAAATTCAGAGTGACTGCTAAAAAGTTGCAAAAAAGTATTGAATATATCCACCTACGGATTATACCTGTCTTCTACCCTGAGAGATAAATAAAGAGAGACAAGCCATTTAAGAAAGAAAAAAAGAGGAGGGGCAGGTGGAGGCATTGTCAGAAGGAGAAAGATAGACAGTGTTGGAAATAGATTAAGAGGCACAAAGAGAGAGGGAGGCAGTGTCATATGTGTATGTGTGTGTGTCGTATGTATCAGAGAGCCAGTGATATGTGGAGAGAGAAAACAGACAATGTTTGTATGTATAATGGATCCCCATTAGCATCTACCCTTTCTGGGGCCCAGCAAAATTAAGGCAGTTATATACCATTTAAAAAACATTACAATACATTTCACAACATACAGTTGAAGTCAGAAGTTTACATTCACCTTCAGCTTTTATTTCTTTCTTTCATCACATTCCCAGTGGGTCAGAAGTTAACATACACTCAATTAGTATTTGGTAGCATTTCCATTAAATTGTTTAACCTGGGTCAAACATTTTGGGTAGCCTTCCACAAGCTTCCCACAATAAGTGGGTGAATTTTGTCCCATTCCTCCTGACAGAGCTGGTGTAACTGAATCAGGTTTCTAGGCCTCCTTGCTCCCACAAGCTTTTTCAGTTCTTCCCACAAATATTCTATGGGATTGAGGTCAGGACGTTGGGATGGCCACTCCAATACCTTGACATTGTTGTCCTTAAAGCCATTTTGCCAAAACTTTGGAAAATGCTTGGGGTCATTGTCCATTTGGAAGGCCCAATTGTGACCAAGCTTTAACTTCCGGACGGATGTCTTGAGATGTTGCTTCAATATATCCACATACGATCTTTGTCTCAATGTGCAGCTGCAAACCATAGTCTGGCTTTTTTTATGGCAGTTTTGGAGCAGTGGCTTCTTCCTTGCTGAGCGGTCTTTCAGGGTATGTCGATACAGGACTTGTTTTAGTGTGGATATATATACTTTTGTACCCGTTTCCTCCAGCATCTTCACAAGGTCCTTTGCTGTTGTTCTGGGATTGAATGGCACTTTTCGCATCAAAGTACTCTCTAGGAGAGAAAGTCTCCTTCCTGAGCGGTATGGCGGCTGCGTGGTCCCATGGTGTTTATACTTGCGTACGATTGTTTATACAGATGAACGTGGTACCTTCAGGTGTTTGGAAATTGCTCCCAAGGATGAACCAGACTTGTGGAGGTCTACATTTTTTTCTGAGGCTGATTTCTTTTCATTTTCCCAGGATGTCAAGTATAGAGGCACTGAGTTTGAAGGTAGGCCTTGAAATACTTCCACATGTACACCTCCAATGAACTCAAATGATGTCAATCAGCTTAGAAGCTTCTAAAGCCATGACATCATTCTCTGGGATTTTCCATGCTGTTTAAAGGCACAGTCAACTTAGTGTATGTAAACTTCTGACCCACTTTGTGATACAGTGAATTATAAGTGAAATAATCTGTCTCTAAACAATTGTTGGAACAATTACTTGTGTCATGCACGAAGTAGATGTCCTAACCGACTTGCCGAAACTATAGTTTGTTAACAAGAAATTTGTGGAGTGGTTGAAAAGCTAGTTTTAATGACTCCAAGTGTATGTAAACTTTAAGTGTGTGCCCTCAGGCCACTACTATACTATCACATATCTACAACACATTTACATGTGTATGTGTTTATAGTGTGTATGTTATCTGCTGTGGAATTGAGGGAGCATGGAGGAGGTAAGACTAACAGGTGGTGTGTGTGTGTGCACAGACGCTGTCAGTCAGTGTTTGTCCAGCAAGGAGAAGTAGCATGAGCCCAGAACTTAAAACCCCGTTTTTCCCCCAATTTCGTTGTATCCAATTGGTAGTTAGTCTTGTCTCATCACTGCAACTCCCGTATGGACTCGGGAGAGGCGAAGGTCGAGGGCCGTGCGTCCTCCAAAACACAACCCAGCCAAGCCGCACGGCTTCTTGACACAATGCCTGCTTAACCCGGAAGCCAGCCGCACCAATGTTTCGGAGCAAACGCCGTACACCTGTACCCGGCCCGCCACAGGAGTCGCTAGGGTGCGATGGGACAAGAACATTCCTGCCGGACAAACCCTCCCCTAACCCGGACGACGCTCAGCCAATTGTCTGCCACCCCATGGGTCTCCCGGTCGCGGCCAGCTGTGAGAGAGCCTGGACTTGAACCAGGATCTCCAGTGGCACATCTAGCACTGCGATGCAGTACCTTAGACGACTGCGATGCAGTATCTTTGACCACTCGGGAGCCCAGAACTCCTGTGAAACAAATGCTTCTCCCATAGGCCTATCATGATGCAGATCACACACACACACACGCTCCTGACCAATTGTGCTATTTTGTGTTTTTCAACCTCTCCTTGGCCAAGTCTGCAATACCTACATGTTTGAAGCAGACCACCATCGTCCCTGTGCCCAAGAATGCCAAGGTGCTCAATGAACAGCATTCTCATGTAGGTGTTTCTTTCGTCCAGGTGGGAAAGGGCAGTGTGGAGTGCAATAGAGATTACATCAACTGTGGCTCTATTGGAGCAGTATGCGATTTGGAGTAGGTCCAGAGTGTGATGATGGTGTTGATGTGAGCTGTGACCAGCCTTTCAAAGCACTTCTTGACTAGAGATGTGAGTGCTACAGGGTGACATAGCAACACGAAAACTCTCTCTCTCTCTCTCTCTCTCTCTCTCTCTCTCTCTCTCTCTCTCTCTCTCTCTCTCTCTCTCTCTCTCTCTCGCCCTCTCTCTATCCTCTGCTCTGGCTGGCAAATGGACCGTGCTCAAGAAGGTTATTACGGCTCATACACTTGCCAGTGAATATAATTGAAAAAAGCTTTCATCTGCTAGCAAAGCAATTTCCTTAATGCCTTTAGCGCACATGAAGGACGTGATGAATGTGGTGGCAAATGGACAGGCTGTGAGCGCAGGTTGCAGGGTTTAAAAAGACAGCCCAGCCGCCCAGCAGAGGACAGGAAAAGAGGCATGAGGACGTGTGGGCGGGCGGAGAAAGCATGAGTAGAATAAGCATGCATAAATGGACAGTGTAGAAGAGAAGGGATGACCAGAACACAATTTTGGGAAATATGGCCTCCTCCTTTCTAGCTACACACCTCTGCACCCAACAGTATTCAGCTCTATAGTGACACCCCGTGGTCATATCATACCGCAGTATCTTAACACCCCAAAAGACCCAAGGACTCCTTAGGGACCTGTGCAGTGTTGATCTGAGAGGATTGGAGTGGTGCCCTGATTGAAGATTTTTATTTTTATTGATTTGGGGTGATTTAACATTTATTTAGTCAGAGATTGTAACGTTTGTCATAACGAGGAGACCAAGGAGCAGCGTGAGATGAATACATTCCTCTTTATTTAAACGAAGAACACTGAAGAACACTGAAGAACACTGAAGAACACTGAAGAACACTGAAGAACACTGAAGAACACTGAAGAACACTGAAGAACACTGAAGAACACTGAAGAACACTGAAGAACACCGAAGAACACCGAAGAACACCGAAGAACACTAAACAAACGTGTCGCTATAAACACGAGTGCTGACATGCAACTACACATAGACAATAATCCACAAAACCAAAATGGATAATGGCAACCTAAATAGGATCCCCAATCAGAGACAATGATAAACAGTTGCCTCTGATTGGGAACCAATTCAGGCCACCATAGACCTACATTTAGCTAGACAAACCAAAACCCCATAGATATACAAAAAACGCTAGACAAGATGAAAACACACATACCACCCTCGTCACACCCTGATCTAAACAAAAATAATAAAGAAAACAAAGATAACTAAGGTCAGGGCATGACAGGGATGTCATATTGAAACTCGTGTTTTTTTTGTGACCCTTGCACAACATTCAAAATAATAAACACATGCATCAATACAAAATAAATACACTCTGGAAGTAAACATGAACCTTTGCTTAGACAGGGAAGTCATATCAAATTAAATGTATACAACAGGGAAGCAATTACAAAATACACATAATCAATCAACCAATCATGGCATTAAAACAACCATAGGGGAATAGGTTTGTCCAATTTTTCCTGGAGTTCATTCCATGTCTGGGTAGCATATAATCGAATGCAGTTTTCCCTAATCATGATGAGGTACGGGGGACATCAAGAACAAGCCAGTTCTGTGAGCTAGTCAATGGCTGTGTTTGCACAGGAATCCCAAATCAGATCTTATGCTAATTATTTCCATATCTGATACCTATCTGATCTTTTCACTAATGGGTCAACAGGTGAAATGGGTGAACAGACAAAATAAATATGAAATCAAATTTTTGACTTCCAATTTATACCACTTCCAAATGCGGATCTCAGTGGAGGCTCTTCAGAGGAGGAATGGAAGAACCATCCTCCTCAGTGAAGTTCATAAAAATGTCAATTGTAAAACATTTTAAAAGTAAAACCTTTTAGATAATACTATACTAAACATAATCACATCACCAAATAACTGATTAAAACACACTATTTTGCAAAGGTCTACAGTAGCCTCAACAGCACTTTGTAGGATAGCACCATGGTGTAGCCGGAGGAAAACTAGCTTCTGTCCTCCTCTGGGTACATTGAATCCAATACAAAACCTAGGAGGCTCATGGTGTTCACCCCCTCCCATAGACTTACACATTATGACAACTTCAGGAGGTTGTTCTCCAGCCTATCAGAGCTCTTGAATGATGAACTGACATGTTGTCCACCCAATCAAAGGATCAGATAATTAATCTAGCACTGACAGCATAAGCTACAGCTATCTAGCACTGCAGTGAATAAAAGGTGGTGAGTAGTTGACTCGAAGAGAGAGGGAGACAATAATTGAACAGTTTTGAGTAAATTCATTTATTCCAAAAAGAAGGAGAAGCAAGAGAGAAATAGAGAGAGATTTTGTCATTTTTTTCACTCTCAGTTTCAGCAAATGCATCTAGCTAGCTTAGCCTACTAGCCTACTGAAACACACTGCTCAAACAGAGGGATGCTATGTTAGCTAGCTGGCTATGACTTTCCAACACAACACTGGAACTCCTCCAAGTCAAGGTAAGCTTTTGATTTGTTGTGCATTAAAGTCCACAAACAAATACTATGTGGCTGTTATGAGAGTGAACTCTGTTTACGTGTGATCAAAGGTGTATTCATTCCGTTGATTATGTTAAAAAATGTTTCTTAAAAGTAAAAAAAACTGCAACTGTTGGACAAATGATTACACCCTATAGCAGCTAGATGCAGGCTAGAGTGTGCAAGGCGGTATTGAATGTCACTGTCTATCACCTCAAATTTGTCTCTCGACCTGTGTGCACCTATGTTGTAAACTTTCATTCATAGGCTAGGTTGTAGCAACCTCATGAGTATAGGGAAAATGAAAGTACCATGTGAACTGGGTGAATTGAATATGAATCAGAGTCATGCAGTAATAGAAATAAGGCCTTGCTCATAAAACATGTTTTGTCCTCCCTCATCTTAAACGGCACTGACCACCACTGGTAGATCTCAATCCTGATACAATTCTCATGTTCCATATGTGACCTCAGTCTGGACCCTCAGATCAGATTTTTTTGCTGTGAATTGGCTTTTTTGCATATGACCTGCCGCTACTATGACAAGCACCCAAAATGTAAAGGAACAGTGACAGAAAATGAGCATTTCATCTGTATGCTACTTCATTGGCTACATCAGTGTAAATGCAGAAATCTGATATGGGTCACATGTAAATCTGAGTGTGGACAGTCATAAATAAAAATTTGATATGAAAATCAAATCTGAATTAGGTTCTTAGTTTGGTAGTATAAACACAGGTGGTATGCCTCCAATTAAAAAGAGATGAAAGATCGGTATGCTGCGCTTAAACAGGCAGACAAATTCTGGTATTATTTCCATGTATTGGTCTTTTGACAGCTCTTTCTACAATATTTGGGAAAAAGATCAGAATTGGGCTGTATGTGTAAATGCTAGATGGTGGCCTGGTTTCAGTAATAACAGGAAGGGGACTATGGTACACTGAGTCCAGAGGTTTTAGTGTAGTGGTGGCGTGCATATAGATTGTGTATAAGCATTTACTAAATGTAATAGCCTTTTCAAAACAACCCTCTCCCTCCCAGGTGAGGCCAAGACCAGGAGCCACAGTACAGAACCTCTATCTAGGCACGAGAGCAAAGCTCACCACGGAGGCAGCCAGGAGTCTCCCAAATCCCAGGACTGGGATGGGCCCTCCGGACATTCACCCAACCCCACTGCCATGCCCAGCCGCCTGGGACGCTCTTCTGTCAGCCCCACCATGATGCTGGGGAGTGGGGTCACAGGTGAGGGCCTCTGCCTGGAGTTACACACAATATTTAAATTACAGAAATGAATGTAAAAGAGAATGTGTTTTAGATGGAAATAGTTAAACAATTATTAGACTTCCAATGTTGGAGCCCATAGTGTTCGATTGGTAAGAGCTAATAATTTGGAAGACACATGAAAAGTCTCTACTAAATGTATTGGCATGACATTTGAGAATTATAAGTAGGCTATATGAGTATTTTATAACATAAAAAAAAATGAATTATATCATGGAAGGCTAAATAATTCAGATATGGTGAAAGAAATGAATGTTTACATCATCAAATTTTAATGTGTACAAAATGTGGCTCAGAATCCTTGATACAGTGCATTGGGAAATGATTCAGATCAGTTGACAATTTGTGACTTTGCAGATTTACTCCAAAATGTTTTATTTTTTATTCCCTCATCAATATACACAGAATATCCCATAATGACAAAACAAAAACAGGTTTTTAGACATTTTTTAATGAAATATCACAATTACATAGCTATTCAGACCCTTTCCTCAGTACTTTATTGAAACACCTTTGAGTCTTCTTGGGTGTGATGCTACAATCTTGGCACACCTGTATTTGTGCAGTTTCTCCAATTCTTCTCCGCAGATCCTCTCAAGCTCTCTCAGGTTGGATGGGGAGCGTTGATGCACAGCAATTTTCAGGTCGCTCCAGAGATGTTTGATCAGGTTCAAGTCTGGGCTCTGGCTGGGCCGCTCAAGGACATTCATAGACTTGTCCCGAAGTCACTCCTGCATTGTCTTGGCAGTTTGCTTAGGGTCATTGTCCTGTTAGAAGGTGAACCTTCACCCCAGTCTGAGGTCCTGAGCGCTCTGGAGCAGGTTTTCATCAAGGATCTGTAACAGCGTTCTTCGTTTGTAGAAAGAGAGTCGGACCGAAATGCCTTTAATGTCTTTAATGAAGAAAAACGGAACGATACATGAAATAACTAATAAATACAAAAACAACAAACGGAACGTGAAACCTATTACAGCCTATCTGGTGAACACTACACAGAGACAGGAACAATCACCCACCTATGCTACACCCCTACTCAGCCGCAATCTCAATGCCTACACAACCCCAATACGAAACACAACATTTAAACCCATGTCACACCCTGGCCTGACCAAATATATAATGAAAACACAAAACACTAAGACCAAGGCGTGACAGAACCGCCCCCCCCCCTAAGGTGCGGACTCCCGGACGCACCTCAAAACCATAGGGAGGGTCCGGGTGGGCGTCTGTCCATGGTGGCGGTTCCGGCTCGGGACGTGGACCCCACTCCATTAAAGTCATAGTTCCTCCCCTTCGCGTCCCGGGATAATCCACCCTCGCCGCCGACCATGGCCTAATAGTCCTCACCCAGAACCCCACTGAACTGAGGAGCAGCTCGTGACTGAGGGGCAGCTCGGGACTGAGGGGCAGCTCGGGACTGAGGCAGCTCGGGACTGAGGGGCAGCTCGGGACTGAGGGGCAGCTCGGGACTGAGGGGCAGCTCGGGACTGAGGGTAAGCTTGGGACTGAGGGGCAGCTCGGGGCTGAGGGGCAGCTCGGGACTGAGGGGCAGCTCGAGACTGAGGGGCAGCCCGGAACTGAGGGGAAGCCCAGTACTGAGAGAAAGCCCAGTACTGAGAGGAAGCCCAGTACTGAGAGGAAGCCCAGTACTGAGATGAAGCTCAGGTAGGTAGCCGGCTCCGGTAGATCCTGGCTGGCTGGCGGATCTGAAAGATTCTGGTTGACTAGCAGATCTGGAAGATTCTGGTTGACTGGCAGATCTAGAAGATCATGGCTGACTGGCGGATCTAGCTGCTCTATGCAGACTGGCAGCTCTTTGCAGACTGACAGCTCTGGCTGCTTCATACAGATTGACAGCTCTGGCTGCTTCATGCAGACTGACAGCTCTGGCTGCTTCATACAGACTGACAGTTCTGACTGCTCCATGCAAGCTGACAGCTCTGACTGCTTCATACAGACTGACAGCTCTGGCTGCTTTATGCAGACTGACAGCTCTGGCTGCCTCATACAGACTGACAGCTCTGACTGCTCCATGCAGGCTGACAGCACCCTGCAGACTGACAGCTCCTTGCAGACTGACAGCTCCTTGCAGACTGGCAGCCCTTTGCAGACTGACAGTTCTGGCTGCTTCATGCAGACTGACAGCTCTGGCTGCTTCATGCAGACTGACAGCTCTGGCTGCTTCATGCAGACTGACATCTCAGGCTGCTCCGAACAGGCAGGAGGCTCCGGCAGCGCTGTAGAGGAGGAAGGCTCTGATAGCGCTGAACAGACAGGAGACTCCGACAGCACAGGTGAGGCGAGGCGCACTGTAGGCCTGATGCGTGGTGCTGGCACTGGTGATACTGGAGCGAGGACATGCACAAGAAGCCTGGTGCGGGGAGCTGCTACCGGAGGACTGGTGTGTGGAGGTGGCGCTGGATAGACCGGACCGTGCAGGTGCACTGGAGCTCTTGAGCACCGAGCCTGCCCAACCTTACCTGGCTCGATGCCCACTCTAGCCCGGCCAATACGAAGGGCTGGTATGAACCGCACCGGGCTATGCACCCGCACTGGAAACACTGTGTGCTCCATAGCATAAATAACACGGTGCCTGCCCGGTCTCTCTAGCCCCCCGGTAAGCACAGGAGTTTGCGCAGGTCTCCTACATGGCATAGCCATACCCCTGTAAGCCCCCCCAATAATTTTTTGGGGCTGCTTTTCGGGATTCCTTGCCAACCGTGTTCCCTCGTATCGTCGGCTCCTATCTCCTGCTGCCTCTGCTCTCCTAAGTGCCTCCACCTGTTCCCATGGGAGGCGATCTCTTCCGGCCAGTATCTCCTCCCAAGTGTAACAACCTTTGCCATCCAACACGTCTTCCCATGTCCATTCTCCGAATAATTCATCCTCCTTTCGCTGCTCATGCTGTCGCTGCCGTGTCTTTCTCTTCGACTCCATTCTCCTATAGCCCTCTTCGCACTACTCCAGCGCACACTCTCTGGGTCGACCGCCCACCTGTCTATTTCTTCCCACGTAGTATACTCCATACTTCTGCTGTCCATAACGTCCTCCCTTCGCTGCTCATGCTGTCGCTGCCTGTTAACACGCTGCTCGGTCCGTGTGTGGTGGGTGATTCTGTAACGGCGTTCTTCGTTTGTAGAAAGAGAGTCGGACCGAAATGCAGTGTGGTGGTTACTCATGTCTTTAATGAAGAAAAATGGAACGATACATGAAATAACTAATAAATACAAAAACAACAAACGGAACGTGAAACCTATTACAGCCTATCTGGTGAACACTACACAGAGACAGGAACAATCACCCACAAAATACACAGTGAAACCCAGGCTACCTAAATACGGTTCCCAATCAGAGACAACGAAAATCACCTGACTCTGATTGAGAACCACCTCAGGCAGGCAACCTATGCTACAACCCCTACTCAGCCGCAATCCCAATGCCTACACAACCCCAATACGAAACACAACATTTAAACCCATGTCACACCCTGGCCTGACCAAATATATAACGAAAACACAAAACACTAAGACCAAGGCGTGACAGGATCTCTGTGTACTTAGCTCCGTTCATCTTTTCCTCGATCCTGACAAGTCTCCCATTGCCTGCTGCTGATGAGGGAAAAAAACATTTAATTCATCGTGGTCCTTCTGTAGCTCAGTTGGTAGAGCATGGCGCTTGTAACGCCAGGGTAGTGGGTTTGATCCCCGGGACCACCCATACGTAGAATGTATGCACACATGACTGTAAGTCGCTTTGCATAAAAGCGTCTGCTAAATGGCATATATTATTATATTATTATTATTTAGAATAAGCCTGTGACTTAACAGCATTTGGAAAAAGTCAAGGGTTCTTAATACTTTCCGAATGCACTGTAAATTAAGATTGATCTCTTCTTGAATTTACTGTTGAGTTGGTTAAAGTCATATGCAACTGAAATGCAACTTGTGTGACCACTATGCATTTCTGACATTCAGTGCCACTGAGATGAAGTTAATAAAACGCAGCTGCTGAGGACAGAGCAGTCAAGGTTAGCTAACCGAAAGAATTATGTTTCATTATTTGGGTTTGAACTCCTTTTGAAGGCTAAAGCACAGCTAAACGAAGGACAGGGCAAATGTGCCTATAGGTCCTGACAACACTATCGGCCCTTACAACACAGGTCCTCAGACCATCCCTAGCAACAATGTACTGTACATCCTAACCGACTGAGCACGTCTCCCTACAGAATCCAAAGCGGTGTGTAAGCTGGGCCGGTCAGCCTCTACATCGGGGGTTCCTTCCCCGTGCGGGACTCCCCAGCACCAGCCCTCCGAGCCCCAGCCAGGCTATAGTCAGGTACCGCCGCATGCCACCACAGAATAAGAGAGCAAGCTAGAAAGAAAGTGCTTGTGAGCCCATGTGGGGCCCTTGTCCCTGTCTCTCTGTGTTCACCTGTGTGTCGGCTGTCTGACCCCATCCCCAAATCGTATTTTCCTCACCCCGAAGCACCATCCCCCTGTCACCTGTCCCACCACTATGTAGCTGTTTTGTCTCGTCTGTATTGCATTTATCCAGGGTCACTCTGCTTATTTGTGTTTTGTTTTTGTGGAGACATCTTCATCCTGTGGTATTTCAAGTTAATTGGTATACTCATATATACAGACATCAAACCTCAGTGATATAATAATCTGTTTCCATCTCAGGACAAGGAGCCAGGGCAAACTTTCTTCCTCCCTCCTCCTTTTACTTTTAACACTATACCTACCTGTCCCTCCTTAATTTAGCTGGCCCTTACTTACTTCAGCTAAGCCCTTCCCTTTGTACACTGACTGAAACTTCCAATTTACTGGAACCGTACCACTGCACTTTGACCTTACCTCCACCTGTGCCTTTAGCTGGCCCTTAACCTGGACTTCGATCTGGTCCATAACTGGCACCTTCCATCTTCCCTTTTCGTTTACCTCTATGACCATCTATGCTATAACCTGACCCTTTAATCTAAACATTGATCAGGACTTTGACCTATGCCTGGCATTTTAACTGTCCTGTCTTTTACACAGCATTTTACCTGCTTTTCTCCCTGGCAGCACCTTCAGTTCCCAAACCCCAAGCAGATGTGCAGCTTCTACTTCTAAAAATGACCAAACGTGACTAATTTCATGTTTGATGTATGTATATACAGGGCCATGAAAAAGCATTTGCCCCTTTCTGATTTGCTCTATTTTTGCATACTTTTGATACTGAATGCTATCAGATCTTCAACCAAAACCTAATATTAGATAAAGGGAACCTAAGTTTACAAATAACAAAAAATCGATATATTATTTGTATTTATTTAATTAACAAAGTTATACAACACCCAGTTCCCCTGTGTAAAAAAGTAATTGCCCCCTTACACTCAATAACTGTTTGTGCCACCTTAACTGCAATGACTGCAAAGAAAGCTTCCTGTAATTGTTGATCAGTTGCATAACTTTGTTTATGAAATAAATTAAATCATGTTGTAATTGTTGTGTTATTTGTTCACTCAGGTTCCCTTTATCTAATATTAGGTTTTGGTTGATTACAAAATCTAATAACAAATATGCAAAGATTTTGAAAATCCGAAAGGGGGCAAATGCTTTTCCGCAGCACTGTATGTATACACAACATACAGTGCCAGTTAAAAGTTTGGACACACCTACTCATTCCAGGGTTTTTCTTTATTTTTACTATGTTCTACATTGTAGAATCACAGTGAAGACAAAATATATGGAGTCATATAGTAACCAAAAAAGTGTTAAACAATTCAATATATATATTTCAGATCCTTCAAAGTAGCTACCCTTTGCCTTTATGACAGCTTTGCACACTCTTGGCATTCTCTCAACCAACCTCATGAGGTAGTCACTGGAATGCATTTGCTGCAGAGTATAACTTTCATTAGAGTTACCAGCCTCTGAAATTGAAGCCCAAATAAATGCTTCACAGAGTTCAAGTAACAGACACATCTCAACCTCAACTGTTCAGAGGAGACTCTGTGAATCAGGCCTTCATGGTTGGATTGTTGTGAAGAAACCACTACTAAAGGACACCAATAAGAAGAAGAGACTTGCTTGGGCCAGGAAGCACGAGCAATGGACATTAGACTGGTGTAAATCTGTCCTTTGGTCTGATGAGTCCAAATTTGAGATTTTTGGTTCCAACCGCCGTGTGACTACCTCATGAAGCTGGTTGAGAGAATGCCAAGATTGTGCAAAGCTATCATCAAGGCAAAGGGTGGCTGCTTTCAAGAATCTAAAATATACTTTTTTGTTTACTACATGATTCCATATGTGTTATTTTATAGTGTTGATGTCTCCACTATTATTCTAAAAAGTAGACAATAGTAAAAAATAAAGAAAAACCGTTGAATGAGTAGGTGTGTCCAAAGTTTTGACTGGTACTGTTTGTGGAATGTTTATTGAGAGCACTATGTGTTTGTGTATGCTGTTGGTTATGGAACAAGTTTTTACTTTTCTTATATCTCTTTATGAGTGTTCAACCATTCTTGAACATGTCTCATTGATGTATACATATGTATCTCTCTTCTGGGGAGGTAGCATATGATGCTTCAGAAGTGACATGCTACACACACAATACACAAACAACATGCACACACACTCACTCACACACACAAACACTCACACACACACAAACATACACACACACACACACACTAAGACAGGTCACTCAACCATTTGCACGAATCAGAACTAAGCTACCCAGCCTTCTTCATTCTCACTCCCTAGCTCTTAGAAAAACTAGTCTAACTAAAAACAGAAGGCCTATCCTACTGAAAGTCATCCAATCAAAACAGAGGCCAAGAAAATAAAACCTTGTCAAATCGTTCTGTCATTCCTCCCTTTCTGTGTCCTTTTTGTGTCTGTGTCCTTGTCTATATATTGTGAGAATGCTGAAAAAGCATTTGTTGTTATGTGTGTTTTCCAATGAATGTCTTACTGTGTGCATGTTTGTGTATTTGTGTGTTTGTGTGTATGAACATGCAGTGGGCCATGTTTCACAATTACATAAATACTGCTTAAACTTCCTATCTGAATAATTGAATATTTGATGACCATAATGTCTACACTTGAATTTACTGTTATATAAGCATTGGTCAATGATGACACTGTGTTTTACTGTTCATGGAAAGGAGGACAGTCTTATACACATCAATACATCATATAGTGTTATACACATGGAGCCTACGTAGGCTACTGACAATACATACCTGATCTATTCAGACAAAATCAACACACACTTCACAACCAACACATCTGCCAAGACAATACATACATTAACATAGACTTGTGGTCTCATTCAACAAACACTACTGTCTGTACCTTTCCTTAACATTAGGAAAGCAGTAGCACTCACTACCAGCTATTTTCTACTTCTGTCTATAACATAAACCTAGACCATTGGTTCCCAACCTTTTCTTAACCGTGGCACACCTTGATGGGATGAAACTTTCTGTGGCACACCTAAACTTTTCCTAATAATTTATTTTGTGGTAATCTGATCCATACTGCAAATAATCAATTTTCTGTATCATTTTTTCTTTCATAGAATAAATAGGGTTTATTTAAACTACTTTCATAGTTCTTTACTCATGTTTAATTTGTGTGGACCCATTTAAAGCATCCTGCAAATCTCCAATGTAAAGAAAAACTCTTGTAGTTTGAGAGATGAGAGGTTTTCGGCATTGTAAAGGTGCAACCACAAACACAAAGCAATGCTCCGTTTGATTCTTTGGCAGAGGCTGTGGTACTGCTAAGCCTCGTCAGACTTGCCTGTGCAAAGGGTTCTCACAAAAATAAAAGAAATAAAAAAAGAAATAAAATTATACGAATGACCATGTTCGTTGTGCACCCCTCATATGATACAAATGTAACAACAGCTCCAGCGCATTGGACTTGAAACAATGGTACAGATGCAACCATGTGTGCCATTCAATATATTATCTACAGTCATGGCCAAAAGTTTTGAGAATGACACCAAAATACATTTTCACAAAGTCTGCTGCCTCAGTTTGTATGATGGCAATTTGCATATACTCCAGAATGTTATGAAGAGTGATCAGATGAATTGCAATTAATGGCAAGGTCCCTCTTTGCCATGCAAATGAACTGAATCCCCCAGAAACCATGTCCAACGCATTTCAGCCCTGCAACAAAAGGACCAGCTGACATCATGTCATTGATTCTCTCGTTAACACAGGTGTGAGTGTTGACGAGGACAAGGCTGGAGATCCCTCTGTCATGCTGATTGAGTTCGAATAACAGACTGGAAGCTTCAAAAGGAGGGTGGTACTTGGAATACTTGTTCTTCCTTTGTCAACCATGGTTACCTGCAAGAAAACACATGCCGTCATCATTGCTTTGCACAAAAAGGGCTTCACAGGCAATGATATTGCTGCCAGTAAGATTGCACCTAAATCAACCATTTATCGGATCATCAAGAACTTCAAGAAGAGCGGTTCAATTGTTGTGAAGAAGGCTTCAGGGCGGCGGCCAAGGAAGAAGCCACTTCCCTCCAGGAAAAACATCAGGGACAGACTGATATTCTGCAAAAGGTACAGGGATTGGACTGCTGAGGACTGGGGTAAAGTAATTTTCTCTGATGAATCCCCTTTCCGATTGTTTGGGGCATCGGGGAAAAAGCTTGTCTGGATAAGATAAGGTGAGCGCTACCATCATTCCTGTGCCATGCCAACAGTAAAGCATCCTGAGACCATTCATGTGTGGGGTTGCTTCTCAGACAAGGGAGTGGGCTCACTCATAATTTTCCTAACACAGCATTGAATAAAGAATGGTACCAACACATCCTCAGAGAGCAACTTCTCCCAACCATCCAGGAACAGTTTGGTGACAAACAATGCCTTTTACAGCATTATGGATTACCTTGCCATAAGGCAAAAGTGATAACTAAGTGGCTCGGTGAACAAAACATCGAATTTTGGGTCCATGGCCAGGAAACTCCCCAGACCTTAATCCCATTGAGAACTTGTGGTCAATCTTCAAGAGGCAGGTGGACAAACAAAAACCCACAAATTCTGACAAACTCCCAGCATTGATTATGCAAGAATGGGATGCCATCAGTCAGGAAGTGGCCCAGAATTTAATTGACAGCATGCCAGGGCGGATTGCAGAGGTCTTGAAAAAGAAGGGTCAACACGGCAAATATTGACTATTTGCATCAACTTCATGTAATTGTCCATAAAATCCTTTGACACTTATGAAATGCTTGTAATTATACTTCAGTATTCCATAGTAACACCTGTCAAACATATCTAGACACTGAAGCAGAAAAATTTGTGGAAATTAATATTTGTGTCATTCTCAAAACTTTTGGCCAAGTCAAAATCCCATGTTCATTCCACAGGTCACGTTTATAAGTGTTAGAAGAGTGTTCCAAAAATGTAACCTTAGAGTTCCTCAAGTCACACCAGTGTGCCGCTGTAAACCGGTTAAAAACCACTGACCTAGACTACTCACAATTTGTACTCTTTCCAGACACCAACAACACACACTTCAGGACACATACATCTATCACACAAATACAGTGTCTAGTGAAAGTCTACACACCCCTGTCACAATTGTCACATGTTGCTGCCTTAAAATTGGATCTAAAAGGGGATTCAATTAGATTTTTCCCATGTGAAACTTATGATCCCTTATTGATTTCACCAGTTAAATCTACCTCAGTGTAGATTAATGGGAGGAGATTTTTTTTTTATGGGAGGAGATAGGTTAAATATGGATTTTTAAGCCTCGAGACAACTGCGACATGGATTTTGTATGTGTGGCATTCAGAGGGTGAAAGGGCAAAACACAAGATTTAAGTGCCTTTGAACAGGGTATAGTAGTAGATGCCAGGCGCACTGGTTTGAGTGTGTCAAGAACTGCAATGCTTATGGGTTTTCCATGCTCAACAGTTTGCCGTGTGCATCAAGAATGGTCCAACACCCAAAGGACATCCAGCCAACTTAACACAGCTGTGAGAAGCATTGGAGTTGACATGGGCCAGAATCCCTGTGGAAAGCTTTCAAAACCTTGTAGAGTCCATTCCCAATTAATTAAAGCTGTTCATCGTGGCAAAAAGGGTGCAACTCAATATTAGGAAGGTGTACCTAATGTTTTGTAGACTCAGTGTTTATCCATTGTTTTTTGTAAGAAATGCTGAAGCTCTGTAGATTTGGTTGAGAATCATTAGTGGCGGCAATCTTCAAACCTTTGCAAGCTGTTTTAATGTCAGGACTGAGAATGGACCCCTCAGGAACACTCAACAACTCTTGGACAGCCATTCTGTTATCTTTGGCAAAAACATTTTTTTAATTGTCCCACTGAAAAATACAACTCTATTCCAGGGTTCAGAACATCTATTCAGAAGACGGAGGCACATTTTCCTCTACCTTTTTACCTGGGCTTTGCTCCTTTCATATTATTTTGATCATTTTATAACTCTACAGCCCCTGCCAGTGACAAGCATACTCATAACATAATGCTGCCACCACAAAAGGGATCAACACTATGACATTCACTCCACATTGCTGGCCAGTATGACAACATGAAAAGAAGGAAGCCTTTATTAAAACAAATCAATTTCAAATCATCCATTATGTTTGCAAAAAGGTCCTTAAGTAACACTGCAAGACAACATAGCAAATAAATACACTTTTTGCCTTCAGGTTTGGGACAAATCCAATAAAACACATCACAGAGTGAACCCCTCTGTATTTTGAAATAATGTGGTGGCAGCATTATATTATGTTTATGATTGTTACCGGCAGGGAAAGATGAGTTTGTCAGGATCAAAATAAATATATATATACAGTACCAGTCAAAAGACTGGACACACCTTTTCATTCGAGGGTTTGTCTTTATTTTTACAATTTTCTACATAGTATAATAATAATGAAGGCATCAAAACTATGAAATAAAACATATGCAATCATGTCGTAAAAAAATATTCCATATGTTTTATTTCATAGTGTTAAACAAATCAAAGTATGTTTTATATTTGAGATTCTTCAAGTGTAGCCACCCTTTGCCTTGGTGACACCTTTTCACACTCTTGGCATTCTCTCAACCATCTTCATGAGGTAGTCATCTGCAATGCATTTCAATTAACAGGTGTGCCTTGTTAAAAGTTAATTTGTGGAATTTCTTTCCTTCTTAATTAATGCGTTTGAGACAATCAGTTTTTTATTTTTATTTTTTATTTTATTTAACCAGGTAAGCTAGTTGAGAACAAGTTCTCATTTACAACTGTGACCTGACCAAGATAAAGCAAAGCAGTGCGACAGAAACAACAACACAGAGTTACACAAAAAATAAACAAGCGTACAGTCAATAACACAATAGAAAAAAAAGAAAGTCAGTGTGTGCAAATGGCATTAGGCAATAAATAGGCAATAGTAGCAAAGTAATTCCAATTTAGCAGATTAACACTGGAGTGATAGATGAGCAGATGATGGTGTGTAAGTAGTAATACTGGTGTGCAAAAAAAGCAGCAAAGTTTAAAAATATATATATATATATATGAGAATGAGGTAGGTAGATTAGGTGGGCTATTTACAGATGGACTATGTACAGCTGCAGCGATCGATTAGCTGCTCAGATAGCTGATGTTTGAAGTTCGTGAGGGAAATGTAAGTTTCCAGCTGCAGTGATTTTTGCAATTCGTTCCAGTCACTGGTGGCAGAGAACTGGAAGGAAAGGCGGCCAAAGGAGGTGTTGGCTTTTGGGATGACCAGTGAAAGACACCTGCTGGAGTGCATGCTTCGGGTGGGTGTTGTTATCGTGACGAGTGAGCTGAGATAAGGTGGAGCTTTATCGAGCAGAGATGTATAGATGACCTGGAGCAAGTGAGTCTGGCGACGAATATGTAGTGAGGGCCAGCCGACGAGAGCATACAGGTCACAGTGGTGGGTGGTATAAGGTTGGCAGGTTAGCCTAGTGGTTAGAGTGTTGGATTAGTAACCGAAAGTTTGTAAGTTTGAATCCCAGAGCTGACAAGGTACAAATATATCGTTCTGCCCCTGAACAAGGCAGTTAACCCACTGTTCCTAGGCGGTCATTGAAAATAATAATTTGTTCTTAACTGACTTGCGTTGTTAAATAAAGGTAAAATAAAAAATAAATAAGGTGCTTTGGTGACCAAAAGGATGGCACTGTGATAGACTACATCCAATTTGCTGAGTAGAGTATTTGGAAGCTATTTTGTAGATGACATTGTCGAAGTCGACGATCGGTAGGATAGTCAGTTTTACAAGGGTAAGTTTGGCGGCGTGAGTGAAGGAGGCATTGTGTCGAAATAGAAAGCAAATTCTAGATTTGATTTTGGATTGAGGATGTTTGATATGAGTCTGGAAGGAGAGTTTACAGTCCAGACACCTAGGTATTTGTAGTTGTCCACGTATTCTAGGTCAGAACCATCCAGAGTAGTGATGCTAGTCAGGCGGGTGGGTGCGGGCAGCGAACGATTGAAAATCATCCATTTGATTTTGCTAGCATTTAAGAGCAGTTGGAGGCCACGGAAGGAGTGTTGTATGGTATTGAAGCTTGTTTGGAGGTTTGTTAACACAGTGTCCAAAGAAGGGCCAGATGTATACAGAATGGTGCCATCTGCATAGAGGTGGATCGGGGAATCACCCGCAGCAAGAGCGGCATCATTGATATATACAGAGAAAAGAGTCGGCCCGAGAATTGAACCCTGTGGTACCCCCATAGAGACTGCCAGAGGTCCGGACAACAGGCCCTCCGATTTGACACACTGAACTCTGTCTGTGAAGTTGTTGTTATTATTATATTATATTATTATTATTATAAGTTGTTTTTTGAACCAGTCGAGGCAGTCATTTAAGAATCCAAGGCTATTGAGTCTGCCAATAAGAATACGGTGATTGACAGAGTCGAAAGCCTTGGCCAGGTCGATGAAGATGGCTGCACAGTACTGTCTTTAATTGATGGCGGTTATGATATCGTTTAGTACCTTGTGCATAGCTGAGGTGCACCCATGACCAGCTCGGAAACCTGATTACACAGCGGAGAAGGTACGGAGGGATTCGAAATGGTCAGTGATATGTTTGTTAACTTGGATTTCAAAGACTTTAGAAAGGCAGGGCAGTATGGATATAGGTCTATAACAGTTTGGGTATAGAGTGTCACCCCCTTTGAAGAGGGGGATGACCGCGGCAGATTTCCAATCTTTAGGGATCTCGGACAATACTAAAGAGAGGTTCAGAACATCTGCGATCTGGATTTGGGTGAAGGAGAAGCTGGGGAGGCTCGGGCAAGTAGCTGTGGGGGGTGCGGAGCTGTTGGCTGGGGTTGGGGTAACCAGGAGGACAGCATGGCCAGCTGTAGAGAAATGCTTATTGACATTTTTGATAATCATGAATTTATCGGTGGTGACCGTGTTGCCTAGCTTTTATCGGTGGTGACCGTGTAACAAGACCATTTCCTGGGACACAGACATGTCTTATATGGTCAGAAAGCTTGAATTCCTGTTCATCTAACTGAACTGTCCAATATACAATAGCTATTATAGTGAACAAATACCATGCTGTTGTTTGAGGAGAGTGCACAACAACAAAAACATTTCATCATGGCAACTGGTTTGATACATTTACCTCTGAAGGTAAATAATGTACTTACATTCAGTAATCTTGCTCTGATCTGTCATCCTGAGGGTCCCAGAGATAAAATGTAGCATTTTTTTGTTTAATACAATCAATTTTATGTTCAAATGTAGGAACACTTTTTCTTTCACATTGAACATGTGGATCAGGTTGTGTAGATATGTAGTTAAAGCATCTAATGTAAATCCCTTTTTTGATTACATTTTAAAGCAGCAAAAATGTGATAGCTTTGCAAGGGGTGTGTAGACTTCACTAGGCACTGCACATATTATTGACTGAGTTTATTACACTCAACTTACTTTGCCAGTAAGATTGCACATGTCTGTTGATAGAGACGAATTACACTCATAGTCTCTCTCTTCGAATGCTACTGTCTGTCTATGGCAACACCAACATTCTGGGCAACCCCCTCATACCCTCTGTCCCCCACCCCTCCTCACCCCAGATGATCCCTCCCATGCTGTGGGCTTGCGGAGACAACACCATGATGGAGATGATTGAGAAGAAGCGCAGCCTGTGTCAGGAGATCAAGGCCCGCCGGGGGCCAGCAGACAACAACCTGTGTAAGCAGGACAGCATGCCCATCTTGCACAGCTGGAGGAAGAGCAGCAATGGGACCAAGAAGTATGGCGGCCCTCCCCCTTACTCCACACAGACCACCGTCTTCTGGGACACAGCTATCTGACAGGAGTGAACCACCCTGTCCTGGGCCTTGTAACGGGCCTTGTTCAAATGGAAGAACCAGGACTTGACCAGTATGTCCAGGACTACCTAGACTTGACTAGTAAGAAACACATTTTGTTTTCCGTTGCAAAACATTTTAAAACGTTTCTGTTGCGTGCCCTAATGAACACAACCCTGTCCTCAGACTCCTCCCCCTTCCTTTCACAAGCCAGAGATGGGCATTGAGCTGGTGACCAATCAGAGCACAGGGAGACAAGAGTTCCCCCCCACCTCTCTGTTGTAGCAATTCAAATATCTGGTATATCTCCCTGGTTTCGTATTGCTAATTTATATTTTAAAAAAGTGTACCTCAGTAATTGTCTTAATATTGAATATGCTTAGTACAATTATATATTTTCTAAAGATTAAAAAATAAAAAATAATTTGGACATTTTAGTCTACAGTTGTTAAATGGTTTTTCAAACCTTGTCTTGGATATTTATGTTGCAAGGACACTTGTCTGTGCGTTGGAGAAAATAATATGTTGCCAATACGTTGAGCCAATTCAGTAAGAACACCATGGTTTTTTATACAAAAAAATCTAAAGGATAAATGTTCTTATAACGATGAAAAAAGCACTAATTTTAAATTGAATATATTTTGGCATCTTGAATTTAGATGTTGTTGTATTGGAATGCTGTTGTGAACCATTTGAATGATCCACAATGTAGGTTTGGCTTGCTCCACTGCCCTAACAATCACTATGACCATGTCCCGATACTTAGGGCAAATCTGCCATATCATATAGGGCCAGGACCAAAAGTAATATGGTAGCACCTCGGGGCAAATCCTATCAAATCACTGGTCGGACAAAGAGACAAGGTAACAATTTACTTGACAACCAGCGTCATAACACGTTATGACACGGTCTTAACATGTCATATGTCATAACAACTGATGTAATCTGTCATAACCTGTCATAATATAGTCATAACACTATCATGACACATGTTTTTTGTTGTGACATTTATTGCATTATTCTATGGCTGGTTATGACACCTACATAAGTGTCAAACCCACAAAACCCACCACACAAGGCAAAACATTCCATTACACCATAGCCTACTTGTCAACAGTATATTTATGTTATATAACATTTTCTGAAATTGAACATATTAAATTATTATTGTAATTGCACACAAATTATTGTCAGACATGCAGCTACCCCAATGCTCTGTTGCTGATGACTGGGATGAATGCAGGAGAAGATTTCAGGAGCAGGAAAAGACAACTTCTTTATGACTGATTACTGTTTATATGATTATGATGGTCATAATACCTCTTGACAGTGTCATAAACTATATTTTCTTAATCCAAGTAAAGTGACACAGGAAGGTCATAATGCTTCATGACAGTGTCAAAAAGTGTATTGTCTGCAAGTGATTTAAAATATGATGAAAAACAACATGACTATAAATAATGAATTACGACAACAAAAAAAGCACTTATTAAGAAACAATCTTTCAAATGAAAGGAACCTTCTTGGTAGGGATTTTTGTTTTTAAATAAATGTGGGTTTTGAACGTCTTATGTATGTCATAAAATAATGCAATATATGTCACGTTTGTAAATATATTGGTAATGACAGTTTTATGACAAGTTATATCAGCTATTATGGCATATTATGACATGGTCATGACTGTGTCATAAGGTATTATGAAGCTGCGTGTCAAGTAAAGTGTTACCGAGACAAGAATATAGGAGACAAGGAGATAGGAGGGAAGGGTGCCATTTATTAAGAGTGTTGGGACAAGATGGTTTGTACAGTACCCAACATAATCTTTTCACACGACTGAGTCCAGCCAAACTTCACTGCCCTGGCCTGCCCTGGTTACACATCAACCATAGTTGCTGGAACCGAGCTGTAAAGAACAATGTGAAAACAAAATGTTGACACTAGCAACTACGGTTCGGGTCTACACAAAAGTGTTTAAAAACTATAAGAGATTATAAGAGAGTCAGTGACCCACAATCACCGTGCCAGAGTGACTGACCGGGCAGTGGAAGACTCGGCCATAGGGATGGAGATACTGTCATGGTGTATTTAATAAAGGCAGTTAAGATTATCCACCTATTCAGACAGGAACTAAGCTTGAATTAAAATTATGTTATGTCTTATCTGAGTCTGGGGGTATTTCTCTTGCCTCCAAATGAAAACAATTATAGTGAGTTTGAACTTTCTAGTTCAAACACGTTTGAGTTCTGCACATGTTATATAGTTCTACACATGTTAAATATTTCCAAATCGAGTCGTATCAAAATAATGTGAGGAGACATGATTATTGTTTATAAATAACCACACATCATACCATAACATATGCACACACACCAGGAGCCTATTCAGGAGGATGTAGCCTCCGGAGCTAAGGCGTCTCACATTCTGTTTGAAAGCCTGGGGAAGTTCTCATCAGAAAAGATGATCAAAAGTGGTGCATCAAGGCAGTCTAGTGACACATTTCCACTTCTCAAACAAATAAATTATTTTACATGGTTGGAGCTCCAAAAGAGCTGATGTTTCTGAAAAATGTTCTGACTTGCAACAAGCAAGCTAAGATAAAAACAACAGTGATTAGCTAGTTGTGTCACCTAATTATTTGTGATTGGCTGGCTGTGTTATACTATCATCAGTGATTGTATGGCTGTGACATTTGATTAGTCATGTTTTGCCGGCTTCCTTGATGAGGTTTGTAACAGTAGTCTACAGAGAGTAGTCTACTGTCAGTTGTAGATCATTCCGCTAATAAGGACAGGATCTACAGTGGCCCAAAATTGTGTCATCACTGTCAACCAGTCTATCAGTGAGCTGTCTGACATCAGCTCCTGGTAGAAGTTGCCCTTGAACACAGATCTAACCATTTAAGGGGGAAAAGACACAACTGTCCTCAGGTCAGTGTCTGGTGACAACTTCATCCTTCTCCCTGACACAGCCAAACTGGCCTGTGAAGTTCTAACACTACACATCTGCTCGGTGAGAAATGTACACTTGGAGCACACATGAGACATTTTAGAATGCTCAGGGGAGCTATGGCAGTGGCTATGGAGGGACCAGCATGGACCAGCACTCTTGCCATCTCCTTACTCCTCGTCACTATTTTCTTCAATCCTGCTATTTCCATTGCATTTATCCTCAATTGCCCTTGTCGCCTCATTCTGCTTCTCTCTTCATCCTGTTTTGATCCTTTCCCCTTAGAATACTGTGTGAGGCACACACACACAGTATTGACAATGATGTATGCCATTGTGGAAATCCTTGTTATAAACATTGCTTTGGAGACCAGGGTTCACTGTGGCTCAGAGAGATGGTCACTAAAGCTCACAGAAATAGATATATGACCGAAACATTTATGATTACAGACCAGTGACAAGGTTTTACTTCAGAGAACGGATCTATCTAACCACACAGTAGGCAGGTTTTCATTGACCCAGGTTTGTTTGACAAAAGCAATGTCGCAACATGTGTAATGGAAGAAGGTAGATATACTGTATATAGGAGACCTTTTCTAAAGATCAACAACATTTGTATCCGTTCGACAGGGGTGTATTATTCTTTTGTCGAACATTATTGGGACAAATCACAATGGAAATTGTGTTTTTCAAATAAATGATGATTGCCCAATATTTTTTAAGGCACATGATGTCAACACGTAACTCTGAAACTCCACACCACATTTTATTATAAATGCCTACTGCATTTTAAATCTATTTTTCAACTATACAAATAATGTTTCTTTGCAGGATCCTTCCAAGACTGGCTGACTTTTGCGGGTTACCAGAGACATGAAACAGTTAGGTGGGAGGGCATACAGACTGTCACCAATTTATGAATATCCAATTTGCCTAAATAGGTAAAGTAAACTTGATTTTTATTAGACTGTAGGTTTTTGCGAAAAATATGTTTTTAAAGGTGTTATGTCATTACGTTCAGCTGTTCTTATTATCGAAACAAGATGGTTAAATTATTAAGTGCAGGGGAGAGTGGCATAAGTTGAGCTAAAGGGTTAGTTGAGCCACCTCTTGTTTCTACATTAACATTTTTGTCATTTAGCAGATGCTCAAATCCAGAGCAACTAACAATTAGGGCATTCATCTTAAGATAGCTAGGTGGGACAACCACATATCTCAGTCACAGTAAGTACATTTGTACATTGTTCTAGGAAACCATACACAAAATGAATAATGTCACCAAATATGTAGGAAGATGTCATCATTTCATGGAGACTGTGAAGGAAGAGACGACATGGAAAAAGTAAAATCGAATCTAAACACATTTTATTGGTCACATAAACATGGTTAACAGACGTTAATGCGAGTGTAGTGAAATGCTTGTGCTTCTAGTTCTGAGAGTGCAGTAATATCGAGCAAAGTAATCTAAGAATTCCACAACAGCTACCTAATACACACAAATCTAAAGAGATGGAATAAGAATATGTGCATATAAATATATGGATGAGTGATGTCCAGAGCGGCATAGATGCAATAGATGGTATAAAATACAGTATATACATATGAGATGAGTAATGTAAGATACGTAAACATTATTAAAGTGGCATTATTTAAAGTGATCTACTTATCAAAGTGGCCAATGATTCGAGTCTGTATGTAAGCATCAGCCTCTATGTGTTATGACAGCTGTTTAACAGTCTGATAGCCTTGAGATAGAAGCTGTTTTTCAGTCTCTCGGTCACAGCTTTAACCTCTAGCGACTCCCAAACCCGCATGTGGTAGCGTAATCATCGCCTGAAACTAATTAGCATAACGCAGAGGACATAAATATCCCTAGAAAATATTCCTATTCATGAAAATCACAAATGAAATATATTGAGACACAGCTTAGCCTTTTGTTAATAATCACCCTGTCATCTCAGATTTTCAAAATATGCTTTACAGCCAACGCTAGACAAGCATTTGTGTAAGTTTATAATAGCCTAGAATAGCATTATACAATGCTAGCAGCAGGCAACCTTGTCACAGAAATCAGAAAAGCAATCAAAATAAATTGTTTACCTTTGATGAATGGATGTTTTCACTCACGAGACTCCCAGGTATATAGCCAAAGTTCATTTTTTCCCAAAATATAATTTTTGTAGGCGAAACAGCTCCGTTTGTTCTTCATGTTTGGCTGAGATTTTTTTCTCCAAATTAGCTCCATAATATCGACAGAAACATGGCAAACGTTATTTAGAATCCATTCTCAATGTGTTTTTCTAATATCTATTCGATAATATATCCGTCGTTTTCTCTAGGACCGATTGGTCCGATTGGACCTCTGTACTTTATGTGAGAATCTCTCTCGGAGCCACCATGTGACCACTTACGCAATGTGCCCCCATAGGGCTATTCTTCAACAGAAATGCGTAAAACTACGTCACAATGATGTAGACACCTTGGGGGAATACGTAGAAAGCGTCAGCTCGTTGATGGTGCATTCACAGCCATATAGGGAGTCATTGGAACGCAGCGCTTTCAAAACCTGGGGCACTTCCGGATTGGATTTTTCTCAGGCTTTCGCTTGCAACATCAGTTCTGTTATACTCACAGACAATATCTTTACAGTTTTGGAAACGTTAGAGTGTTTTCTATCGAAAGCTGTCAATTATATGCATATTCTAGCATCTTTTCCTGCCTGAGGTTGAAGAGACACTGTTGCGCCTTCACCACACTGTCTGTGTGGGTGGACCATTTCAATCTGTCTGTGATGTGTACACCAAGGAACTTAAAACGTTCTACCTTCTCCACTGCTGTCTCGTTGATGTGGATGGGGGGTGCTCTCTCTGCTGTTTCCTGAAGTCCACGATCATCTCCTTTGTTTTGTTGACATTGAGTGAGAGGTTATTTTCCTGACACCTCAATCCGAGTGCCCTCAGCACCTCCATGTAGGCTGGTCATTGTTGGTAGTCAAGCCCACTACTATTGTGTTGTCTGCAAACTTGATAATTAAGTTGGAGGCGTGCATGGCCATGCATTAATGGGTGAACAGGGAGTACAGCAGAGGGATGAGCATGCACCCTTCTGGGGCCCCAGTGTTGAGGATCAGCGAAGTGAAGCTGTTGTTTCCTACCTTCACCACCTGGGGGCCGCCCTTCAGAAAGTCCAGGGCCAAATTGCACAGAGAGTCGTTGAGACCCAAGGCCTCAAGCTTAATGATGAGCTTGAAGGGTACTATGGTGCTGTAATCAATGAACATCATTCTTCTATAGGTATACATGGGTATTCCAGATGGAATAGGGCAGTGTGCAGTGTGATGGCGATTGCATCATCTGTGGACCTGTTGGGGCGGTATGCAAACTGAAGTGGTTCTAGGGTGGAGGTGATATGATCCTTGACTAGTCTCTACTCCCAGTCATCTTTCCATGGTTAAATGCAGTTGTTGGCGCTTCCAGTTTTGTGTGAATGCCGCCATCTATCCACAGTTTCTGGTTAGGGTAGGTTTTAATAGTCACAGTGGGTACAACATCTCCCATGCACTTCCTTATAAACTCACTCACCGAATCAGCATATAAATCAATGTTATTCTCTGAGGCTGCCCGGAACATTTCCCAGTCTGCGCGATCAAAACAATCTTGAAGAGGGGATTCCGATTGGTCAGACCAGCGTCGAATTGTTCTTGTCATAGGTACATCCTGTTTGAGTTGCTGCATAGAGGACGGTAGGAGCAAAATGGCGGGGGAGGGTCTTGTATGTGTGTAGCGGAAGTTAGAGTAGCAGTGATCCAGCGTATTGCTACACTAAATATGCTGATAGAATTTATGGAGCCTTGTTCTCAAATTTGCTTTGTTAAAATCCCAAGCTACAATAAATGCAGCCTCAGGATATATGGTTTCCAGTTTAAATAGAGTCCAGTGAAGTTCCTTGAGGGCCAACGTGGTAGCTGTTTGAGGGGGGATATACACGGCTGTGAAAATAACCGACGAGGACTCTCTTGGGAGATAATATGGTCGCCATTATATTGTAAGTAATTCTAGGTCAGATGAACAAAAGGACTTGAGTTCCTGTTTTTACGATTACACCATGATTCATTAATCATGAAGCATACACCCCACCATTCTTCTTCCCAGAAAGATGTTTATTTCTGTCAGCGAGACACATGAAGAAACCCGGTGGCTGAACTGACTCCGACAACATTCAGAGAGAGCTATGTTTCCGCGAAACAGAGAATGTTACATGCTCTGATGTCTCTCTGGAAGGCAACCCTTGCCCTAATTTCATCTACCTTGTTGTCTAGAGACTGGACATTGGCGAGTAATATACTTGGAAGCAGTGGGTGGTGTGCACGCCTTCGATGTCTGACCAGGAGGTCTCTCTGTCTACCTCTTCTGCAGCGACGTTGTTTTGGGTTGCCTCTGGGATTAGATCCAATGTCCTGGCTGGTGGTCAGAACAAAGGATCCACTTTAAGAAATGTAAGAAATCCAATGTAAGAAATAATACATAAAAAATAAAATACTGCATAGTTTCCTAAGGACTCTAAGCGAGGTGACCATCTCTGTCGGCTCCATCTTGCTAGGTAAGCAGGTAAGTGGTAAGCAAGTTAGGTCCAACTAAGATTTTCACAAAATCAAATACATTTCTTGTGTTATAGGTTTCATTATTGCTTGTTCTAAACCAAAATAGATAATTGTAAGATTGTTTTATATATCAGTCGGGGTCTCTATAAGCTAAATTGTGATATTCTAAACCTAGCATGAAAGTGCATCCGTGTAGCTATGTGGGCTAATATAGTGAAAATATTTGCCATGGGGTAACTTGAGGTATTGGCCACCATACCCCATACAAATGATGATAGCATTTTGTTTGTTTCATGCATAATAGGCCCGATTCAGAATCTATTCCATTTTTTTGCATTTTGATTTAAGCACTTCTCAGTATTTGGTATTCAGACCTGATGCGCATTGAACCTTTTATATGCTAAACGGTCGCGGTATACAGCCACCCCTTCATCCCCTTCCAACCTCCCTACATTCATTTCTGTCTTAAATGACCATACAATTATTATCATCTCATGTGTCCAGTCTGATAATATGAATCAAAACACAGGAAAAACGGAATTATGACTGCACTGTGCACTTTCAATTGGGCTGCTGAATCGGGATTACACTGAAAACAATTACAGTATATTACAGTTTTAAGTGCCTTCTGATATTCTTAAAGTTGAAGCATTGCAATATTTTTAAAATAGGCTATATCAAATAGGCAAATACATAATGACAAAGATACAAAACATATAGGCAATATCAGTGCTTTAATGGTGAATAAAGAAGGAAAATTGTTCATTAGGAAGTGATGATCAAGTTTAATAATAGGCCTACTGCTTCAGAATTCCATCTTACAAGAGCTCAAAACGTAGCCACATTAAAGAGGAAGTCTGCATTCTTAAATATAACAAAGGAACACCCCATCACTGTTCTGGTAAAAAGCTGAGGTATGGGGACAAATGTAACCTCTCTCAAATTCATAGACAGAGCTCTGGCTGCAAGGACTGACCATCCATGATATCCAAATGATAGTTTAATTACGTTTTTTCCCAATGACTTTGTTTACAAACAATGGTGTAAACCTATTTTAGGTTCTTCTGGGGTATAACAGTTTATTTATTTATTTTTATTTAACCTTTATTTTGACAGGTCAATGCTGAGACCAAGGTCTCAGCATTGTATAGCATTGTATAGCACAATACACATAAAAATACAATAAACACATTCAACATCAAAATACACGTTACTATACACAAAAGTACATGTCAAGCAAAAAACAATCAGACACATTCTTTGGTTAAAAGGTCATGGAAGTTTATGCAAAAGGTTTTATAGACAAAAAGAGCTCAATGCTTCGATCCACAAGATTTCAAGGAGGGCCAGTCCACATTATGATACAAAATGCAATGATGTATCCTTTCATAAATTGCTATGGTAAAGTGCATCCAATAGCTTCAAAAAGCTGCATTTTACATTCATATACAGATGTAGGATCTTCATTTGAGCCAGTTTGCTAGAGAAGGAAAATAATCCTGCAGCAACAGGAAATGTGATTGATTATAATGAATGGACCTTTTTTGTAGGGGTTGATACATTTTTCATGGAAAGACAGGACATGTTCCTATAGAAGGAGCCTATTGAATATTGAACTAGGCCTTTATAAGTTATATTTTTCAAGAATCAATGGGTATATACAGTCGTGGCCAAAAGTTTTGAGAATGACACAAATATTAATTTTCACAGTCTGCTGCCTCAGATTGTATGATGGCAATTTGCATATACTCCAGCATGTTATGAAGAGTGATCAGATGAATTGCAATTAATGGCAAAGTCCCTCTTTGCCATGCAAATTAACTGAATCCCCAAAAAACATTTCCACTGCATTTCAGCCCTGCAACAAAAGGACCAGCTGACATCATGTCATTGATTCTCTCGTTAACACAGGTGTGAGTGTTGACGAGGACAAGGCTGGAGATCACTATGTCATGCTGATTGAGTTTCAATAACAGACTGGAAGCTTCAAAAGGAGAGTGGTGCTTGGAATCATTGTTCTTCCTCTGTCAACAATGGTTACTTGCTAGGAAACACATGCCGTCATCATTGCTTTGCACAAGAAAGGATTCACAGGCATGGATATTGCTGCCAGTAAGATTGCACCTAAATCAACCATTTATGGGATCATCAAGAACTTCAAGGAGAGTGGTTTGATTGTTGTGAAGAAGGCTTCAGGCCGGCCAAGAAAAACCAGCAAGAGCCAGGACTGTCTCCTAAAGTTGATTCAGCTGCGGGATCGGAGCACCACCAGTAAAGAGCTTGCTCAGAAATGGCAGCATTCAGGTGTGAGTGCATCTGCACGCACAGTGAGACGAAGGCTTTTGGAGGATGGCCTGGTGTCAAGAAGGGCAGCAAAGAAGCCACTTCTCTCCAGGAAAAACATCAGGGACAGACTGATATTCTGCAAAAAGTACAGGGATTGGACTGTTGAGGACTGGGGTAAAGTAATTTTCTCTGATGAATCCCCTTTCCGATTGTTTGGGTCATCGGGGAAAAGCTTGTCCGGAGAAGATAAGGTGAGCGCTACCATCATTCCTGTGTCATGCCAACAGTAAAGCATCCTGAGACCATTCATGTGTTGTGTTGCTTCTCAGATAAGGGAGTGGAGTTAGTCACAATTTTGCCTAAGAACACAGCCATGAATAAAGAATGGTACCAACACATCCTCAGAGAGCAACTTTTCCCAACCATCCAGGAACAGTTTGGTGACAAACAATGCATTTTACAGCATTATGGATTACCTTGCCATAAGGCAAAAGTGATAACTAAGTGGCTTGGAGAACAAACATCGATATTTTGGGTCCATGGCCAGGAAACTCCCCAGACCTTAATCCCATTGAGAACTTGTGGACAAACAAAAACCCACAATTCTGACAAACTCCAAGCTTTTCTTTTGCAAGACTGGGCTGCCATCAGTCAGGATGTAACCCAGAAGTTAATTGACAGCATGCCAGGGCAGTTTGCAGAGGTCTTAAAAGAGAAGGGTCAACACTGCAAATATTGACTCTTTGCATCATCTTCATGTAATTGTCGATAAAAGCCTTTGACACTTATTAAATGCTTGTAATCATACTTCAGTATTCCATAGTAACATCTGACAAAAATGTGTTAAGACACTGAAGCAGCATACTTTGTGGAAATTAATATTTGTGTCATTTTCAAAACCTTTGTACAGTATTATTGGTTTAAAAGTCAAAAAATTGAAGTAGCAATCACAGATTGCTCCTTTAAATGAGACACAGATAGGCCTACTTAAAACCCAGAATATTAATGGCAAATATAAAGAGTACAAAACATCAAAACTTTAAAGCGTATGATATTGCAGATCATTTTTCACCGACTATTGTTGTCCTAGTTTTTCTAAAATGTCTTGATATATTCATAAACATGATATGGAAAGGCTAATTAACATACTACTGCACACATTCCTGTGACAATCCCATTTCCTGCTCCACCTACATACAGTAGGTGCAAAGTGTTACAATATCTGTGTAATCCAAATTTGCCAATGCTAACATTTTTGTTGTTGTAGATTTTGTTTTTAAGAGAAGAAAATGTCGCCCTGAATCTCACACAATCACACTTGTAAACTTACTGCTGCAAGGTGCTCGCACAGTCGAACTGTGCTGCACGGAGAGAAAAAAATATAATTTTTAAGCAGTGAATCTGCTTGTTTGCATAGAAATAGGATGGATAGAAAGGACACAGTCCTATTTCACACAAGCCCATTCATGATAGATTGTGTCAGGAGCATTGAGTGCATTAACCATTTGATGTTCAATCACTGAGTACATAAGGAGTTATGTCCATTCTATTCAATCCATCTCTATATGTGTTCCAACCCTTATGAATACATTACAGCTCTTCTTTGATTGTCTAGCTTCCACTTATTTGTCCTGTGGGGAGAAGATCTTGAATCTAAGGGTACGTATATATATTATATTTTGTGTATACGTTTGCACTGTGGGGCTAAGACAGAAGCACTGTGATGTCACACTTTTGTCTTTCTTGCAATGAGAGTGTTTGAGTGTTTTTTTATGACTATGTCCGAGGACAAAAAAAAGAGTATGCTTATTGTAATATTAATAAATATCTATTGAGTATGAGATAAATAAATATGTTTTTGCATTTTGCTGTGTGGAGTGGTTGTTTTGCCAGGACAAAGTTAGTTCTCTACAATTAGATCAGGCTCACAAGGATCTACTCAACAGTATGACTTTATTTCCACAGTGCTTGGTAGGCTACATTCCCTTGTAGTGAGGGCAGATCACGATGGCTTATGAAGACTTCTGCCTGTAGGCCATTTGATATCATTAATAACACCCATTTGGAGATATTATACTGGAAAGAGCCAGAAACCCCACAGATGACTTGCTGGCTGCTTCAGACCCACTAGACACAGACGTCAATTCAATGTCTATGTCACGTTGGTTCAATGTAATTTATTGAAATGGGGTGGAAACAACATTTTTCAAATAAAAAAATCTCATTTTGTTAATTAACAACAGATGTAGACTAACAGCGAAACGCTTACATATGGGCCCTTCCCAGCAATGCAAAGAGAAAGAAAATAGAGAAATAATAATAAATTCACAATTTGTATTGATAACTTGGCTATATGCATAGGGTATCCAGTACCAAGTTAATGTGCATGGGTATGAGTTCATTGAGGTAAATACTGTATGTACATATAAATAGGAATAAAGTGACAGATTATAAACAGCAGCAGCAATGTATGTGAAGTGTCAAAAAAGTTAGTGCAAAAAGGATAGATGCAGATAGTCTGGGAAGCTATTCTGTTACCTATTTTGCAGTCCTATGGCTTGGGAGTAGAAGCTATTCAGGGTCCTGTTGGTTCCAGACTTTGTGCATCGGTACTGCTTGCCGTGCAGTCGCAGAAAAAACAGTCTATGACTTAGGTGGCTATGACAATTTTTAGGGCCTTCCTCTGACACCACCTGGTATAGAGGTCCTGGATGGCAGGGAGCTCGGTCCTGGTGATGTACTGGGCCATACATACTAAGTGATGATGCAGCCAGTCAAGATCATCTCAATGGTGCAGCTGCAGAACTTTTTGAGGGCACATGCCAAATCTTTTCAGCCTCCTGAGGGGGAAGAAGTGGTGACAAGCCCTCTTCACGACTGTGTTGGTGTGTGTGGACCATGATCTTTAGTGATGCAGATACAGAGAAATGTAAAGGTTTCGAGAGCCCCTCTCCAATACAGCCCTTTTGATGTGAATGGTTGCGAGCTCTGCCCTTTGTTTCCTGTAGTCCACGATCAGCTTCCTTGTATTGCTGACGTTGAGGAAGAGGTTGTTGTCCTGGCACCACACTGCAAGGTCTGTGACCTCTCTATAGGCTGTCTCATCATCATCGGTGATCAGGCCTACCACCACGTGTCGTCGGTAAACTTAATGATGGTGTTGGATTCGTGAGTGGCCACGTAGTTGTGCATGAACAGGGAGTATAGGAAGGCACTAAGCACCTATCACTGAGGGTCATCCAGCGTGGTGGATGTGTTGTTACCCTCAACACCTGGGGGTGGTCCATCAAGAAGTCCAGAATCGAGTTGCAGAGGGAGGTATTTAGTCCCAGGATGCTTAGTGTAGTGATGAGCTTGGAGGGCATTATGGTGTTGAATGCTGAGCTGTAGTCAATGAACAGCTTCTCACATAGGTGTTATTCTTGTCCAGGTTGGAAAGGGCAGTGTGGAATGCAATAGAGATTGTGTCATCTGTGGATCTGTTGGGGGCGGTATGCGAATTGGAGTGGGTCCAGGTTATTTGAGATGATGGTTGATGTGAGCCATGAACAGCCTAACTCTGGAACATTCCTGTCCTTTCCCGATAAATTTCACTCCCATCCCGTGCTCATTTTTGCATGCAGAAATACGTTGGTTATTGTGTTTGTTTAAGAAGTATTGAAAATTATTCCAGTAATGCGATATGTGACTGTGATATATCTTAGTTAAATGCACTGACTGTAGGCCAAGTGGCTCTAAATAAGAGCGTATTCTAAATTACCTAAATGAAGAATAAGCTAGAGGATGAGAATTGAGACCCCAGCAGGATGGTCTGCTCAGCAAAATAGTCAAAATATTCACCTCAGATGGCATGGGTTTAGTTAAAAACGCAAACAATTGAGCTTGAGGGTAAAGTTGTTGGGAGTAAAGCAGCTTTGCCCCTTCAGTCCTCTTGTCCCACTCTTCAGTTGGTAGCCTATTTGATTAAACCACAGGATTTTTTAAATAAACTGTACTCTGTTCCTTCATTGTCAAAGAAAACTCCATAAAATGTTGCTAAAACATCGTTCTTTCCTAACATCACTCTAATGTTAATGATGGGTCCTTGGCTGCAACAAGACTTTGCATTTCCTTTATTGAAGGTTTCATAATTTATCCTACCGATGTAGATTAGCATCTGAGGTAGCCTATAGTGACTAACTAAATTTGGAGTGAGGCACGAGAGTGAGCGGGGGAGGGGGGGGGAATTACATTTACTTTGTATAGAATTTTTAAAGTAAACTGTATTAGGCCTAACCCCACACATGACATGTTTCCACCGCAAAAACTATGTTTAGAACTAGTCCTGTACTGCCCTTTCCTGTGGACTGTTGATCCTGTCCCATCCTGTCCAGAATTTGACTCAAGAACTTCACTCCCATTCCTGCCAGAATCCCAAGGGACCCGCAAGACCTGCTTCCGTGTAAACCTCTAGTCAGTCCCTCCAGGATTCTGCAATTCTGCGATTGCATAATTAAATGCAAAATCAACCAATCCGCGCATATTATGAGAGCTTGCAATTTTGACCAATCCTCGCATAAAAAGGTCCAATCAAAAGCTGGTTCGTAATTTTGACAAATTACTGCACTGTTACCGTGGAAAATGGCCCAATCCAACCAGATGTCAACAAAGTTCTTTCCCGCTGGCCTGTCACCATATTCACGTGAGAAGATGATGGCTGATTGTTGATGGCTGACAGGCAGTACAATGAACAGAAATGTAATTTGCCAACAAAAATAACAACTAAAGACCGTGCAAAACAATTTCCAAATGTTTTACATCGCGAAATCTTGGAGGGACTGTCTAGTACATATTATCCATGTCCTTGTTCAGCCACAACTTCGAGAAATATATGTTACCAGAAATCTTCAGATCCCGTTGATTGGATAGTCTCGAATGGAGCTTGTCCAGTTTGTTCTCCAATGATTGGACGTTTGCCAATAGAATGGAGGGTAGAGGCAGTTTATGTCCTGCACCTCCAACTCATTGAAGTAGAAATCTTCATCCAAATTGAGGTTAGTGATTGCTGTTCTGATGTCCAGAAGCTCTTTTTAGTTATAGGAAACGATGGTGGAAACTTTATGTGCCAAAATAGTAGAATTGGTGAGGAACCCTTAAAACATCTGCTATCTACTGCACCGCGATTCTTTCATTCTTCTCATTCAACCAGTTTGTGCACAGTGGGATGTACAGCTGCACTCTAAACAGCCTATAGACATTAGTGGATCAGGTACAATTTGGGGTCCCAACATACTATTGAGAGTATGAATATGTGTAATTTCGAAATTTGCTTGTGCATCTGCATTTCTTCTCTTGTAAGGGAATACCCCCCTGTATTGGACAAAAATGAATGGCATGTCATTGGCATCGGACAAACCATATACACATTGTCCAATACCACCCAATTAGGCGTTGAGTCATGCAAAGTGTATTGCAAATGCCATATGGCAATTGCCAGTTGTAAACACTTTAAAAATCCAACAGGTGGCGAATCCGCTCCACCATGGTTTTTCATATTGGAAATGTAACCCAAGTCAATATCCAAAAGCAAAATTTTGAAAAAATGATTTTTTTGTCAAAAACTTATCACCCCTTAAAAAAGTGCTTTCTGAACCGTTTTTCGAAATTCTTCCGATTTTTTTGTCAATTACACATGTGTAAGAACTGTATGAATACACTTTTGTCCCATTTTATTATCATATATATATTTTTTTACATGCGCATAAGTAATATGTTTTGTCCATTTTCAATATGATTTCATAGGAAGTCAAAAGTCAAAAGTCAAAAATGTCAAAATTTTGTAAAAAACTTCACACACCCTTAAAAAAGTGCTTTCTGGACCGTTTTTCTAAGTTCTTTCGAATTTTGTGTCAATTACACACGTATAAGAACTGTATCAACATACTTTTGTCCAATTTTATTATCATAATATTTTTTTTTTACATAAGGAATATGTTTTGTCCATTTTCAATATGATTTCATAGGAAGTCAAAAGTCAAAGTCAAAAGTCACTTTTTTGGGGGGCCAAATGCCATGAGAAATTTGACATGCTCAAAATTCCTACAGAAATGCCAAATTGACTGGCCTGATGAACAAAGGATGGCCTGGCAGTGATAGTTGCTCCTTTCCACCGCTCGTTGTGTTGTCTTCATCATGTCCATTTGGTGATGTTTTTTCACTGTTGAATCATATTGCAAATGCACGTGCATTGTTGTGCAACTGGTAACCCAAAAATAAAAATATGGGGATTTCATTATGTCCATTTGTTTATGTTTTCTTACTTTTGCAAAGTCACTGTACATTTGCAATATGGTTCAATGGGCAGGTACCATCACAAATTTGTCATGCTATAAAAATCCTGCAGGAATGTGAAATTGACTGGCCCGATGAACTCGGGATGGCTGGGCAGTGATTCTGGTTCATCTCAATCGCTCGTTAGGGTTGATTTCAAATTGTCACTTTGGTGATGGTACCTCACTGTTTAAACATATTGCAAAGGGACAGGAGTCACCAGCAAGTCACTGTCCATCAGTCAATTAGATATCATTCTGACACCAAACTGATACAAACTGACACTAAACCCACTTTTTCCAACTCGTTTAATAGCCAACTATCACATACTTCAGAGCTGGCCCAAAATTCACAACGCCTTCGGTTCAAACCATAAAAAAAACATAAAACACGTAGTTACGTTCTAGCTGCGGGTCCATTTCTTATGTTATGTGTAGGCCTAGCTGAGGCGACCCCGAATCCCGAGTTTCGGCTCGATAGGTCCTTCGGTGCCCGAGTAAAACCCTAATTGGTGCTGAAAATCCACTTTTTTCCATGCCTTGCTATGGAGTCCTTGAATGAGCTATCGTACAGAAACGTTGAAGTCCGTCTCTATGGGCCGAGCCGGTTTCAATGCCCCTAGTCTTGTGTCTCTGAGACTTTTGTAAATGTCGTAATTTTCGTAATGGTCAAAATGAATTGAAGTCATTGCAAATGTACGAGGCTGTTTATCGGTCCGAGAACCTTCCAGAGCCACCTAACACACCACGCACTATCGACCTGAGGTCTAGAACAGGTTTCTAAAGTTTCGGAACTCTAGGTCTGACGGTTCTGTTTTAGCTCGAACAAAGCTAACTATTGCAGGCACTGTCAGTCTCTATGCACCCCAATACGTCCCTACTTACATTGTGTGTCTGTGTGATTTAGTTTTCCTTTGAAATTTTATGGGAAAAATGACTGATTTGCAGTTCATGGGGGTTGCCTAATCACACGTATGAAGTTTTGGACAGATCTGACTTTTTTAACCCTTCGAAACAGCTCCTCAGACACCAATCATGGCACTTCCGGTTGGCACAGGAAGCTATAAGTCAACACATATCCTCATTGGGGTATGCTTTTACAGAATCCTGAGTTTTAAGTATTTACGTTAAGAATTGACTGATTTACACAGGGTTGAATGCACTATGTCTATCAAACTGCAGGCAGGGTATGGATATACACTTTTAGGGTGATTTTAACCACTTCCGGTTGGTCCAGGAAGCTTAGAATCAACACAGGTAGACCGCATACCGGCTTGATGGACTGTTACTAAAGACAGGTTCATACGGCATTCATAACCCATATAGAATTCAGGTTGAATTTAGGGGTGCAGGCAATGTATTCCTATGGGGAGAGGGTTAATGCTACACGGTCAAGGTTAAGCTTGCACGGATCGGAAGGACCTTAGGAACATACCTAAGGTCGAATTGTGCTTCTCACCCTAACGGTTCTCTCACTGTCACCCAAAAGCAAATGACGTTGTGGGGCAGGCTTCATTTTGGCCCTACTTTTCTCATGGTCGCTGCGCTCAGACCGAGCGAGCTACGGTCAAGTGGGATATCTCGTTGAACTCGGCACGGCCTAGAGATTATGTTTATGCCATTGCCTGCTCTCTGTGTCTTTGAGCACTGCACTTTATCACTCCATCCTTGCTGTGTGTGTGTTTGAGAGCTTTTCTGTTGGGAGAAATGACTGATTTACAGTTCATGAGGTTTACCAAGTCACACATATGAAGTTTTGGAAAGATGTGACTTTTTTAACCCCTCAAAACAGACAGTGTGACCCAATTAAAGGCACTTCCGGTTGGCACAGGAAGCTATAGGTAAACACATGTCTTGACTGAGGTAGCCTCTTACAGAATCCTGAGTTTTAAGTCTTTAACGGTTGAATGTAGTCATTTTCACCTTTGAAGGTTATGTACATCAAAACACATTTTGGGTCAATTTAACCACTTCCGGTTGCTCCAGGAAGCTTAGAATCGACACAGGTAGACCTCATAGTGGTCTGATGGACTGTCATAGAAGACAGCTTCATAAGGAATTCATAACCCACATAGGCTTCAGGTTGAATTTAGAGGTGCAGGCAATGTATTCCTATGGGGAGAGAAGTCAATGCAAACTGTTTGATGTAAACACCTTCTTTTAACTGGTAAGGGTTAATGCCACACGGTCAAGGTTAGGCTTGCACGGATCGGGAGGACCTCAGGTACGTTCCTGAGGTCGAATTGTGCTTCTCACCTTAACGGTTCTCTCACTGTCACCCAAAAGCAAATGACATTGAGGGCCAGCCTTCATTTTGAGCCTACTTTTCTAATGGTCGCTGTGCTTAGACCGAGCGAGCTACGGTCAAGCGGGGCATCTTGTTGAACTTGGCACGGCCTGGAGAATATGCAAATGCCATTGTAGGCTATGTGTGTCTTTAAGCACCGCACTTTGTCACTCCATCCTTGCTGTGTGTGTGTTTCTGTGTGTGTGTGTGTGAGAGAGAGCTTTTATTTGACATCTGTTGGGAGAAATGACTGAATTACAGTTTATGGGGGTTGCCTAATCACACATATGAAGTTTTGAAAAGATCTGACCTTTTTAACCCTTGGAAACTGCCACCATTTAAGGCACTTTCGGTTGGCACAGGAAGCTATAAATAAACTCATATCCTGATTGGGGTATGCTCTTGCAGAGCTCCGCAGCACACTTTAAAAAGATTCGTAAGAACACCCTGCAACTGGATCTGTAACCGTTGAAAAAAAAACACCTATCCGTGAACATCACCAATCTGTCATTGTACGATTTCTCTTAAATGACGATAGATAAATGGCTGGTTCTTTTTTTATTGACACCGGAGGCTCCTTGACTTTGACGTGAAGTGGAAAAATAATTTATCTATTTTCATTTTGGACCTTTAATCCCAGATAAATGGCCATAACTTAAAAACCGTTGAGGCCTAGACGCCATCTTGTTCGGGGCCAACTGCCCATTATGCAAAACCTACGCTCACCGAGTTTCGGCTTTTAAATATTTTCCGTTTTCGAGATAAGGCCCCGTCGTGAATCGTGATGTTTTGTCCAATAGCAATATGATTGCTTATGCCCTCTTGTGGGATTTTCCGGGACAGCGGAAAAATGACCAAAATCTGATTATTTTTGTAAAACGGAAACCGAATGTCCGACAAAGTTAATTTGATGACTTCCCGGTAGGTCCGGCCCTGCCGCTCGGCCCGACGCCATCCGCAAATTTTACAAACGTTTTCGGGCGTCTAGTAAGGGGCCGTACATTTGCAATATGGACTTTCTCACTAACCATACAGCAACTGCCGAAATCTTCCCTTAAGGTATGTTATGTCAGTCACTGAGTCACTCAATTAGCATTTTTTTATTTGTAGTTAGTCAAGCCATCTATCTAGTTATCATGGACGAATACCGACCGAGCACACAGGGCATGTGCCCAGGGGCCCTGATCTCCAGGATTCTCACTCAGATATTATATTAATGTGGCACAAGTTTCACATCCTGATCTATTTCACCTGTCTTGTGTGTCACGCCCTGATCTGCATCACCTGTCCTTGTGACTGTATCAGGACCTCCTGGAGGTTTTCAGCAAGGCCCAGGCTACCTCCCTTCCTACACATCGTCCCTACGATTGTGCTATTGACCTCCTCCCAGGCACCACACCGCCTCGAGGTCGGCTATATTCCCTGTCCGGACCTGAGACCATGGCCATGGAGGAGTAAATTGAGGACTCACTGGCTGTTAGGAGCATTTGCCCTTCTGCCTCTCCTGCTGGCGCAAGACCCTGCGTCCATATATTGAATACCGGGGTCTCAATGATACTACGATTAAAAATCGCACCCTCTACCACTCCTGTCCTCAGACGAGTGGAAGACAGCTTTCAATACTGCCAGTGGACATTATGAGTACCTGGTTATGCCATTTGGTACCATCTGTAAATCGTTACCCTCTACTACTCCTATCCTCAGCTTTCAAACCTCTCCAGGGGGTACTATATTCACCAAACTGAACCTTCGGAATGCCTACCATCTTGTGCAGATACGCGAAGGAGAAGAGTGGAAGACAGCTTTCAACACTGCCAGTTGGCATTATAAGTACCTGGTTATGCTGTTTGGACTCACCAACGTGCCTGCCGTTTTCCAGGCTCTGATCAACGATGTGCTACGGACATGTTGAATCGTTTTGTTTTTGTCTACTTCGACGACATGGTTTTCTCTCATTCTGCCCAGGAAGACATTTTCCATGTTCGACAGGTTCTTCAGCGCCTCTTGGAGAATCAGTTGTTTATAAAGGCTGAGAAATGTGAATTCCACCGCTCCACTATCTCCTTTCTAGGATACGTTATTGCTGAGGGGAATGTACAGATGGATCCGGGGAAGGTGAGAGTGGTGCTGGATTGGCCCCAGCCCAAGTCCAGGGTACAGCTCCAACGGTTTCTCGGTTTTGCCCATTTCTACCACCCTTTAATTCAGGGTTACAGGAACCTGGTGGCTCCGCTCTCTGCACTCACCTCTCCCAAGGTATCGTTCACATGGTCACCAGCAGCTGGACAAGGCTTTTGGGGATCTTAAGCAACGATTCACTACCGCTCCTATCCTCATCCATCCATACCCAACTCGTCAGTTTGTGGTGGAGGTTGATGCTTCCGACATGGGAGTAGGGGCTGTTCTTTCCCAGCGATCCGTCCAGACCAAAAACTTCATCCCTGTGCCTTCATGTCCCATCATCTCAACTCTGCATAGAGGAACTATGATGTTGGGAACTGGGAATTCCTAGCTGTGAAGATAACTCTGGAGGAGTGGAGACACTGGCTGGAAGGGGCGGAACGACCATTCCTGGTATCGATGAATCATAAACATTTTGAATACCTCTGTACTGCCAAGCGTCTTAACCCAAGGCAAGCACGTTGGGCTCTGTTATTTACCAGATTAAATTTCACCATCTCCTACCGACCAGGGTCAAAGAACATGAAGCCAGACGCTCTATCCCATCTGTACAATTCCACTGCAACTCCCTATGAGTCTGAGACCATCCTCCCTGCCTCCCTGTCCCTTGTTTGGCGGCTTCTGTCATTTTGGGAATTGAGGCTCTGGTTCGCAAGGCACAATGTTCCCAGTCGGACCCTGAGGGTGGTCCGGCTAACCGGCTGTTTGTTCCGGATTCGGTCCTGTCTCAGGTTCTGGAATGGGCTCATTCTTCCAGGTGTACCTGTCATCCTGGTACTCGTCGAACACTGGCTTTCCTCCGTCAACGCTTCTTGTGGCCCACCATGGTCCCTGATATCTCTCCCTGATACCCCAGAGCAGGAAGTGGAGGTCAACATATCTTTAGCTCAGATGTTTGTCAGCCGCTGTCAACGTACCTGGAGAAGAGCTCGGGCGGTTCTTCATCAAGACCACCTCCAGGTATCGTCGACAAGCGGATCGCCACTGGACTCTGGCTCCTCGCTGTCAGGTCGGGCAGATAGTATGGTTGTCCACTCAGGACCTACCCTTCCGGGTAGAATCCCGTAAACTTTCCCCCCCGTTTCATTGGTCCTTTCCCCATTTCTAGAGCCATTAGTCCCACTGCTGTCTATCTGTTGTTGCCCCGTACCATCCGTGTTTACCCCACTTTTCAAGTGTCCAGGATTAAGTTCTTGTCTCACAGTCCTCTTTCTTCTGTTTCTAGGACCGTCCCTCCCCCCGGATCATCGATGGCCAGCCAGCATATACGGTGAGATGCCTCCTGTGGGTTCAACCACAGGGCAGGGGTTTCCAGTACCTGGTTGACTGGGAGGGTTATGGCCCGGAGGAGAGGTGCTGGGTTTCTGCTAAAGGCGTCCTGGACTTGGTCCTAATCGCCGATTTTCACCGCCGACACCCCAGTCAGCCAGGTATGTGCCCAGGTAGGACGCCATGTGGTGCCCCTAGGGAGGGAGGGGGGGGGTATTATTATTATTATTATTTACTGCCACACACTAATCTGTTTCACCTGTCCTTGTGATTGTCTCCACCCCCTCCAGGTGTCGCTTATTTTCCCCAGTGTATTCATCCCTGTTTCCTGCCTCTCTGTGCCAGTTCGTCTTGTGTGTTTCAAGTCAATCAGCGTGTTTTTCCCGTGCTCTTGCTTTTGCTATTCTCTCATTTGCTAGTCCACCCTTGCCTGTTTTTCTGGACTCTGTACCCGCCTGCCTTTCCAGTCTGCCTGCCCTGACCTCAAGCCTGTCTGGCACACTGTACCTCCTGGACTGTGATCTATTTTTTTATGTTTGTCTGTTGCCAGTTCGTCTTGTCTCGTTGAGCCTACCAGCATGTTTTTCCGTACTCCTGTTCTCTTTAGTCCCTGTTTTCTAGTTCTTCTGGTTTTGTTCATTCTGCCTGCCCTGAGCCTGTCTACCAATCTATACCTTTTGACACTGTCCTGGATTACCAATTTCTGCCTGCCCTTGACCTGTTGTTAGCCTGCCCCTTGGATTGTAAATAAACTGCTGTGATTCGAGCAGTCTGCATCTGTAACTTATTCTGATAGTACGAACTGGCCATGACTGACCCAGCAGACTCGGACCAGCTCCGCAACGTCATCTCTTCTTCACGATGAGTTACTTTGAAGGTTTATGGAAGTATTCCAGACCTTGGCAAACACCATGACCCTGCATTGAATACATTGCTGGAGCAATTTTGCAAATAGTCTGTTAACCGCACAGCCCCTAAGTAACTCCGCTATCAGTCTCCCCAGGTTACCCCGGCTTGCCGAGAACCCTGCTTACCTCCTCCGGAACACTTCGCTGGAGAGTCAGGAACCTGTCCCATATTTCTCTCCCTGTTTTCTCTCATATTCGAGCTGCATCCCTCGTCCTTTCCCTCGGACCGCTCGAAAATAGCATACCTCATAACACTGATGTCCGGGAGGGCCCTCACCTGGGCTAGGGCAATGTGGGAACAACAATCTGCCTTGTGCTTCAGTCTGGAGGAGTTCATGGCAAAGGTGAAAAGGATTTTCGATTCTCTATTGTCTGGGAGAGAGGCTGCACGGAAGTAACTCCAGCTTAACCTGCAGGCTCGACACAAAATGCAGAAATAAAAATATTAATCATGCCTTTGACGAGCTTCTTCTGTTGGCACTCCAATATGTCCCATAAACATCACAAATGGTCCTTTTGTTCGATTAATTCTGTCCATATATATCCAAAATGTCAATTTATTTGGCATGTTTGATCCAGAAAAACACCGGTTCCAACTCACGCTACATGACTACAAAATATCTCAAAAGTTACCTGTAATCTTTGTCCAAACATTTCAAACAACTTTCGTAATACAACTTTAGGTATTTTTTTACGTAAATAATCTATCAAATTTAAGACGGGATAAACAGCGTTCAATTCCGGACGAAAACAAAGGAAGCATGTTCTAGGTGGCGTGTACCAAATCATTAGAGTGCACCTGGAGCGACACAGGAAAAGAACAGGGCTACTTCTTAATTTCTCTAAAGAAAAACATCAACCAACTTCTAAAGACGGTTGACATCTAGTGGAAGCTATAGGAACTGCAAGGATATTTCTATTAAAACGGCCTTGCCATAAAAATCCAATGGAAAACAGATTGACCTCAAAAAAATGATTCCCTGGATGGATTGTGCTTGGGGTTTCGCCTGCCAAATCAGTTCTGTTATACTCACAGACTTTATTCAAACAGTTATACAAATCTACCAATTATATGCATATCCAAGCTTCTGGGCCTGAGTAGCAGGCAGTTTACCATGGGCACACTTTTCATCTGGTACATGAAAATAGTGCCCCCAAGCCATAAGAAGTTTGACCTGACGTGCCACAGATTGCTGCAGCAGCATGCAGGGTGTGCTGCAGTAGTACACACCTTTTAAAGGAGGAACCACTGTAGCTTGCACATTATTGGGTTTTGAGTGAGTAGAATCTGCAAAGAAGATTTTAATCTATTTAAAGACTTTAATGGACCATCAATACTGGATCAGTAATGTGGGAGTTGAATGTGAATGAATTTACAAAATAAAATTTAAATTATGAATCAATGATAATTGAAACCTGTATAGGCTATTTGGGAATTAAACTTTAATTAACCTGAAAGCAATGCTGTGGGATCCAGGTTAATGTAGGCAAGTTTAAATTGTCACATAGGCAGAAATAAATCCATTTTGATATTATCCATATGATCACCTGAAAATATTTGTTTGGCAATTAACTTCTTAGTGTCACGCCTTGGTCTTAGTATTTTGTGTTTTCTTTATTTGTTTGGTCAGGCCAGGGTGTGACATGGGTTATTGTGGTGTGTTTTTTGTCTTGGGGTGTTGTGGGGTGACTAATTAGTCTATGGCTGCCTGAGGCGGTTCTCAATCAGAGTCAGGTGATTTATCGTTGTCTCTGATTGGGAACCATATTTAGGCAGCCATATTCTGTGAGTGTTTTCGTGGGTGATTGTTCCTGTCTCTGTGTAGTGTTCACCAGATAGGCTGTAATAGGTTTTCGCATTTCGTTTGTTGTTTTGTAATATTTATAGTTATTTCATGTATCGCTATTCTTCATTAAAGAACATGAGTAACCACCACGCTGCATTTTGGTCCGCTTCTCCTTCAACTGACGAACGCCGTTACAGAATCACCCACCACACCCGGACCGAGCGGCGTGGTAACAGGTAGCGACAGCAGGAGCAGCGAAAAGAGGAACGGACATGGGAGGATGAATTTAAATGTAAATGAATTGTTTGGAGAAGGACCCTGGGATCAGCCGGGAGAATATCGCCGCTCCAAAGAAGAACAGGAGGCGGCAAGAGCTGAGAGACGCTGGTATGAGGAGAAACAACAGCGGCAGCAGGAGATACAATATCGGGACTACACTACTTGGGAGGAAATAGACGTTCCGTTCCTGTAGGTTCATGCTCTACAACATCCGCAGAGTACGACCCGGCCTCACACAGGAAGCGGCGCAGGTCCTAATCCAGGCACTTGTCATCTCCCGTTTGGATTACTGCAACTCACTGTTGGCTGGGCTCCCTGCCTGTGCCATTAAACCCCTACAACTCATCCAGAACGCCGCAGCCCGTCTGGTGTTCAACCTTCCCAAGTTCTCTCACGTCACCCCGCTCCTCCGCTCTCTCCACTGGCTTCCAGTTGAAGCTCGCATCCGCTACAAGACCATGGTGCTTGCCTACGGAGCTGTGAGGGGAACGGCACCTCAGTACCCCCAGGCTCTGATCAGGCCCTACACCCAAACAAGGGCACTGCGTTCATCCACCTCTGGCCTGCTCGCCTCCCTACCACTGAGGAAGTACAGTTCCCGCTCAGCCCAGTCAAAACTGTTCGCTGCTCTGGCCCCCCAATGGTGTAACAAACTCCCTCACGACGCCAGGACAGCGGAGTCAATCACCACCTTCCGGAGACACCTGAAACCCCACCTCTTTAAGGAATACCTAGGATAGGATAAGTAATCCTTCTCACCCCCCCCTTTAAGATTTAGATGCACTATTGTAAAGTGACTGTTCCACTGGATGTCATAAGGTGAATGCACCAATTTGTAAGTCGCTCTGGATAAGAGCGTCTGCTAAATGACTTAAATGTAAATGTAAATAGACAGGTGGGCGGTTGACCCAGGGAGAGTACAGGAGCCCGCCTGGGATTCGCTGGAGCAGTGCGAAGAGGGTTATAGGAGAATGGAGTTGGAGAGACAAGCACGACGGCGCAAAAGGAAACCCAATAGTCAGCCCCAAAAATGTATTGGGGGGTGGCTCAGGGAGAGTGTGGCAGAGTCAGGAGTCAGACCTGAGCCAACTCTCCCTGTTTATCGTGAGGAGCCAAAGAGGAGACCAGAACCAGAGCCGGTGTTAGAGGTGAGCGAAGCAGAGACTGTGAAGGAGTTAATGGGAAAAGTGGAGGAGAGAGTAATGAGGGAGTTGCTAGTATGGTGCTTTAGGTACGATATTCGTCCGACGGCGCGTGTCGGGGATTTAATGGCACCTGGGTCAGCGCTCCATACTCGTCCTGAGGTGCGTGTTAGTCGGCTGGTGAAAATTGTGCCAGCCTCACGCTCTAGGCCTCCTGTGTACCTACCTAGCATCGCACGTCCTGTGCCAGCCCTGCTCTCAGGCTCTCCAGTACACCTTCACGGTCTGGTCCATCCTGTGCCACCTTCACACACCAGTCCTCCAGTGGCAGCTCCCCGCACCAGGCTTCCTGGGCGTGTCCTCGATCCAGTACCACCAGTTCCAGCACCACGCACCAGGCCTTCAGTGCGCCTCGCCTGTTCAGCGCAGCCTGAGCTGTCAGTCTGCATGGAGCAGCCAGAGCTGCCAGTCTGCATGGAGCAGCGAGAGCTACCAGTCTGCATGGAGCAGCCAGAGCTGCCAGTCTGCATGGAGCAGCCAGAGCTGCCAGTCTGCATGGAGCAGCCAGAGCAGCTAGATCCGCCAGTCAGCCATGATCTTCCAGATCTGCCAGTCAACCAGATTCTTCCAGATCTGCCAGTCAACCAGATTCTTCCAGATCTGCCAGTCAACCAGACTCTTCCAGATCTGCCAGTCAACCAGAATCTTCCAGATCTGCCAGTCAACCAGATTCTTCCAGATCTGCCAGTCAACCAGACTCTTCCAGATCTGCCAGTCAACCAGACTCTTCCAGATCCGCCAGCCAGCCAGGATCTGCCGGAGCCAACTACCTGCCTGAGCTTCCTTTCAGTGCTGAGATTTCTCTCAGTGCTGAGCTTCCTCTCAGTGCTGGGCTTCCCCTCAATGCTGAGCTGCCCCTCAGTCCTGAGCTTCCCCTCAGTCCCGAGCTTCCCCTCAGTCCCGAGCTTCCCCTCAGTCCCGAGCTGCCCCTCAGTCCCGAGCTGCCCCTCAGTCCCGAGCTGCCCCTCAGTCACGAGCTGCCCCTCAGTCCAGTGGGGTTCTGCGTGAGGACTACTAGGCCATGGTCGGCGGCGAGGGTGGACTATCCCAGGACGCGAAGGGGAGGAAATAAGACATTATATGGAGTGGGGTCCACGTCCCGAGCCAGAGCCGCCACCATGGACAGACGCCCACCCGGACCCTCCCTATGGTTTTGAGGTGCGTCCGGGAGTCCGCAACCTTAGGGGGGGGGGGGTTCTGTCACGCCTTGGTCTTAGTATTTTGTGTTTTCTTTATTTGTTTGGTCAGGCCATGGTGTGACATGGGTTATTGTGGTGTGTTTTTTGTCTTGGGGTGTTGTGGGTTGACTAATTAGTCTATGGCCGCCTGAGGCGGTTCTCAATCAGAGTCAGGTGATTTATCGTTGTCTCTGATTGGGAACCATATTTAGGCAGCCATATTCTGTGAGTGTTTTCGTGGGTGACTGTTCCTGTCTCTGTGTAGTGTTCACCAGATAGGCTGTAATAGGTTTTCGCGTTTCGTTTGTTGTTTTGTAATATTTATAGTTATTTCATGTATCGCTATTCTTCATTAAAGAACATGAGTAACCACCACGCTGCATTTTGGTCCGCTTCTCCTTCAACTGACGAACGCCGTTACACTTAGTTAAATTGAATAATATCCCTCTCGTGGTGTGGGGGCTGTGCTTTGGCAAAGTGGGTGGGATTATATCCTGCCTGTTTTGCCCTGTCCAGGGGTATCGTCGGACGGGGCCACAGTGTCCCCCGACCCCTCCTGTCTCAGCCTCCAGTATTTATGCTGCAACAGTTTATGTGTCGGGGGCTAGGGTCAGTCTGTTATATCTGGAATATTTCTCCTGTTTCTCCGGTGTCCTGTGTGAATTTAAGTATGGTCTCTCTAATTCTCTCTCTATTTCTTTCTTTCTTGCTTTTCTTTCTCTTTCTCTCAGAGGACCTGAGCCCTAGGACCATGCCTCAGGACTACCTGGCCTGATGACTCCTTTCTGTCCCCAGTCCACCTGGCTGTGCCGCTGCTCCAGTTTCAACTGTTCTGCCTGTGGCTATGGAACCCTGACCTGTTCACAGGACGTGCTACCTGCCTCAGATCTGCTGTTCTCAACTCTCTAGAGACAGCAGGAGCGGTAGATATACTCTGAATGATCGGCTATGAAAAGCTAACTAACATTTACTCCTGAGGTGCTGACCTGTTGCACGCTCTACAACCACTGTGATCATTATTATTTGACCCTGCTGGTCATCTATTAACATTTGAACATCTTGGCCATGTTCTGTAATCTCCACCCGGCACAGCCAGAAGAGGACTGGCCACCCCTCATAGCCTGGTTCCTCTCTAGGTTTCTTCCTAGGTTCCGGCCTTTCTAAGGAGTTTTTCCTAGCCACCGTGCCTCTACACAATATAAATACATTTCATTGATTGATTGAATTATACAACGATATACAATCAGAGGAGATTGGCTGGATTTCGGAAGATTAATCACTTGTTACCAATGTGAGACAACGGTGGACAAGCATGGAATTTTTATTTAATAGAAATGTGATTCTTTACCACCAGGGGTCACTTATCCCTGAGGGCTGAAACCACATGTGATTCCTCCGAAGGTGGGACTTCCATCAATACTGGATTAGTACTGTGGGAAATGGCCTCAATGAGCTTGCAAAAGCACATTTAATTGATTAATCACTTTAATGATAAATCAAACTTGTATAGGCTATTTGGGAATTAAACTGTAATTAGCTGTATTTAGTTTCATATCGAAAAATTGTCTCATTTGTAGAAACCAATCAATTTAGCATATTATTCAAAAGATCAACCTGAAAAGGGTTGGAAGGCAATTGAACAACCTAGTTTAATTGAATGTGACAACAACACCCAATCAGTTGAGATTGGTAGGATATCAGAAGTGTAACCACTTGTTACAAATGTGAGACAATGTTGGGTGTCACAGAAATAATTCTTAAAACAAAAAATGACTGCCGATTATTCTCCCCCAGGGGTCACTGATCGCAGAAAGCTGAAATCAAACGGGAGTCCAAAAAAAGTGGAACTTCCATTTTCAAAGGCACATGGTGTTGCCGTGTGAACAAAGGGAGAGAAAAAAATAGCTTTAGCATCTTGTGCACGCTAATCCTACTTTGTACACTTTCAAGCACAACAGAGAACCCATTTCAAGGGACTGGTTTTACTGATAACGTCTTACATTCAAACACTTTTGGAGATATTTTCTCAATGTTTTAACCTGAATTCAAGATGAAGGCCTCATTCTATCTTAGTTAGATTCCTCGCACGGGGCATCAATATGTCGTGTCTTGACTATCATTCATGTGTTTGACTGTTATTTTATCAAATAATTACATACCACGTTCAATTATTATGCAATTAAATGGGAAAAGTTATTTAATGAGTTACTATCTCCCGACTAAACTCTAAAGAGTTCCGGTTGGAGCGAGTGGTCGCATCTGCACGTCGCTCCAACGGGTAGTATAACTTTTTCATTATATCTCGGTTTGATTTGTCTTATCTGATTTGTCTTATCTTAGCAATTTCTTCTCAGCTAGCTACATAGCCGTCTTTGTATCAAAGATAATTGCGTAATTATCGTATTTCGCCGTCCTAACGTAGTCTTCACTAGCCAGCTAGCTAACGTCCACTGATTAGCTGCACTGAGAAACTTTTACACTCAACTGAACGACTTGATTAGTTTAGTGTTAGCTACCTACATAGCTGTCTTTGCTGTCTTCGTATCATCGTATCATCGTATCCAAGATAATTGTGTTGTTTAGGTTTAGAGTGTGTAGTCTTAGAGTGATTATCTTAATTTACCGAGGTTAGCTAGCCAGCTATTTGTCGTCCTTAACGTAGGTGACTCTGCTAGCTAGCCAACAGCTAGCCAACGCTAGCCAACGTCTTCTGTATAGAACTCAACTACCCGGTCGCATTCACAGGTTGTATCACATTTTCACTTCATTTCATTACAGTACAACGGTTTGTTTTGTTTGATCGTAGCTAGCTACTTAGCTAGCTACATAGCCTAAATGTCTTTGTATCAAAGATAATTGTGTAGTCTAGAGCGATTTTCTAGGTTCGCTAGCCATCTATTGTCGTTCTTTTAACGCAACGTAACGTAAACAACACTGCTAGCTAGCCTGCTAGCCCCCGAATAGCAACACTGCAGAAACTATTACACTCAACGGAATGACTTGATTAGTGTAGTGTCAACAACGCACCCACTGCCAGCTGGCCTACTTCAGCAGTACTGTATCATTTTAATCATTTTAGTCAATAAGATTCTTGCTACGAGCTTAACTTTCTGAACATTCGAGACGTGTAGTCCACTTGTCATTCCAATCTCCTTTGCATTAGCGTAGCCTCTTCTGTAGCCTGTCAACTATGTGTCTGTTTATCCCTGTTCTCTCCTCTCTGCACAGACCATACAAACGCTCCTCACCGCGTGGCCAGCGGCCACCCTACTCTGGTGGTCCCAGCGCGCACGACCCACGTGGAGTTCCAGGTCTCCGGTAGCCTCTGGAACTGCCAATCTGCGGTCAACAAGGCAGAGTTCATCTCAGCCTATGCCTCCCTCCAGTCCCTCGACTTCTTGGCACTGACGGAAACATGGATCACCACAGACAACACTGCTACTCCTACTGCTCTCTCTTCGTCCGCCCACGTGTTCAGCGCACACCCCGAGAGCGTCTGGTCAGCGGGGTGGTGGCACCGGGATCCTCATCTCTCCCAAGTGGTCATTTCTCTTTCTCCCCTTACCCATCTGTCTATCGCCTCCTTTGAATTCCATGCTGTCACAGTTACTAGCCCTTTCAAGCTTAACATCCTTATCATTTATCGCCCTCCAGGTTCCCTCGGAGAGTTCATCAATGAGCTTGATGCCTTGATAAGCTCCTTTCCTGAGGACGGCTCACCTCTCACAGTTCTGGGCGACTTTAACCTCCCCACGTCTACCTTTGACTCTTTCCTCTCTGCCTCCTTCTTTCCACTCCTCTCCTCTTTTGACCTCACCCTCTCACCTTCCCCCCTACTCACAAGGCAGGCAATACGCTCGACCTCATCTTTACTAGATGCTGTTCTTCCACTAACCTCACTGCAACTCCCCTCCAAGTCTCCGACCACTGCCTTGTATCCTTTTCCCTCTCGCTCTCATCCAACACCTCCCACACTGCCCCTACTCGGATGGTATCGCGCCGTCCCAACCTTCGCTCTCTCTCCCCCGCTACTCTCTCCTCTTCCATCCTATCATCTCTTCCCTCCGCTCAAACCTTCTCCCACCTATCTCCTGATTCTGCCTCCTCAACCCTCCTCTCCTCCCTCTCTGCATCCCTTGACTCTCTATGTCCCCTATCCTCCAGGCCGGCTCGGTCCTCCCCTCCCGCTCCGTGGCTCGATGACTCATTGCGAGCTCACAGAACAGGGCTCCGGGCAGCCGAGCGGAAATGGAGGTTTTCGCCTCCCTGCGGACCTGGCATCCTTTCACTCCCTCCTCTCTACATTTTCCTCCTCTGTCTCTGCTGCTAAAGCCACTTTCTACCACGCTAAATTCCAAGCATCTGCCTCTAACCCTAGGAAGCTCTTTGCCACCTTCTCCTCCCTCCTGAATCCTCCGCCCCCCCCCCCTCCTCCCTCTCTGCAGATGACTTCGTCAACCATTTTGAAAAGAAGGTCGACGACATCCGATCCTCGTTTTGCTAAGTCAAACGACACCGCTGGTTCTGCTTAAACACTGCCCCACCCTGTGCTCTGACCTCTTTCTCCCCTCTCTCTCCAGATGAAATCTCGCGTCTTGTGGGGGCTGGCCGCCCAACAACCTGCCCGCTTGACCCTATCCCCTCCTCTCTTCTCCAGACCATTTCCGGAGACCTTCTCCCTTACCTCACCTCGCTCATCAACTCATCCCTGACCGTTGGCAGTTTATGTGTCGGGGGCTACGTCCCTTCCGTCTTCAAGAGAGCGAGAGTTGCACCCCCTTCTGAAAAAACCTACACTCGATCCCTCCGATGTCAACAATTACAGACCAGTATCCCTTCTTTCTTTTCTCTCCAAAACTCTTGAACGTGCCGTCCTTGGCCAGCTCTCCCGCTATCTCTCTCTGAATGACCTTCTTGATCCAAATCAGTCAGGTTTCAAGACTAGTCATTCAACTGAGACTGCTCTCCTCTGTATCACGGAGGCGCTCCGCACTGCTAAAGCTAACTCTCTCTCCTCTGCTCTCATCCTTCTAGATCTATCGGCTGCCTTCGATACTGTGAACCATCAGATCCTCCTCTCCACCCTCTCCGAGTTGGGCATCTCCGCGCGGCCCACGCATTGGATTTGCGTCCTACCTGACAGGTCGCTCCTACCAGGTGGCGTGGCGAGAATCTGTCTCCTCACCACGCGCTCTCACCACTGGTGTCCCCCAGGGCTCTGTTCTTGGCCCTCTCCTATTCTCGCTATACACCAAGTCACTTGGCTCTGTCATAACCTCACATGGTCTCTCTTATCATTGCTATGCAGACGACACACAATTAATCTTCTCCTTTCCCCCTTCTGATGACCAGGTGGCGAATCGCATCTCTGCATGTCTGGCAGACATATCAGTGTGGATGACGGATCACCACCTCAAGCTGAACCTCGGCAAGACGGAGCTGCTCTTCCTCCCGGGGAAGGACTGCCCGTTCCATGATCTCGCCATCACGGTCGACAACTCCATTGTGTCCTCCTCCCAGAGCGCCAAGAACCTTGGCGTGATCCTGGACAACACCCTGTCGTTCTCAACTAACATCAAGGCGGTGGCCCGTTCCTGTAGGTTCATGCTCTACAACATCCGCAGAGTACGACCCTGCCTCACACAGGAAGCGGCGCAGGTCCTAATCCAGGCACTTGTCATCTCCCGTCTGGATTACTGCAACTCGCTGTTGGCTGGGCTCCCTGCCTGTGCCATTAAACCCCTTCAACTCATCCAGAACAACACCCAATCAGCCCGTCTGGTGTTCAACCTTCCCAAGTTCTCTCACGTCACCCCGCTCCTCCGTTCTCTCCACTGGCTTCCAGAAATCGCATCCGCTACAAGACCATGGTGCTTGCCTACGGAGCTGTGAGGGGAACGGCACCTCAGTACCTCCAGGCTCTGATCAGGCCCTACACCCAAACAAGGGCACTGCGTTCATCCACCTCTGGCCTGCTCGCCTCCCTACCACTGAGGAAGTACAGCTCCCGCTCAGCCCAGTCAAAACTGTTCGCTGCCCTGGCCCCCAATGGTGGAACAAACTCCCTCACGACGCCAGGACAGCGGAGTCAATCACCACCTTCCGGAGACACCTGAAACCCCACCTCTTTAAGGAATACCTAGGATAGGTTAAGTAATCCCTCTCACCCCACCCCCCTAAGTTTTAGATGCACTATTGTTTGACTGTCCCACTGGATGTCATAAGGTGAATGCACCAATTTGTAAGTCGCTCTGGATAAGAGCGTCTGCTAAATGACTTAAATGTAATGTAAATGTAAAGATGTAAATATCTCTTACATCTGTCACAATCAAGTCATTAATTCTTATTTACCTTATCAGTCTCTTTCTGAATGTCATAATATCATATAAATCTGCATGAACCCTAGTCTCTATGATGAATCAGCTATACACAAATTGGCTTAATTATTTATTGACTAACTAACTCACTAAATAATCACACAGAATTACATAAACACACACACAGGATAGATTATACATTGGTTACTAACATAAATGGCAGATTCAAAAGAGAGGGAAAGGGAAAGACAAATGAATTCCACTAACATACAGCTGAACTATGCTCATGGAAATGTGAATACTTTGCATATTTTTTGCACGGCAAGCGTTACTGGAGAGCTAAGTCTATGACCAAAAGGCTCCTTAACAGCTTCTACCCCCAAGCCATAAGACAACTGAACAATTAATCAAATGGCCACTGTACTGTTTCACATCCCTCCACTTGTTTTGTACACTGCTGCTACTTGCTGTTTATTATCTATGCATAGTCACCTCTGCCTACATGTACATATTACCTCAACTAACCTGTACCCCTTCGCACTGACCCGGTACCGGTACCCCCTGTATAGAGCCTCGTTATTGTTATTTTATTGTGCTACTTTTATTATTTTTTACTTTAATTTATTTGGTAAATATTTGAACTGCACTGTCGGTTAAGGACTTGTAAGTAAGCATTTCACTGCAAGTGACACACCTGTTGAATTTGGAGTGTGTGACAAATAAAGTTTGATTTGATTTTTGATTTGAAGTATTCAGACCATTTGCTATGAGACTTGAAATTGAGCTCAGGTGCATGCTGTTTGCATTGATCATCTTTGAGATTTTTCTACAACTTGATTGGAGTCCACCTGTGGTAAATTCAATTAATTGGACATGATTTGGAAAGGCACACACCTGTCTATATTAGGTCTCACAGTTGACAGTGCATGTCAGAGCAAAAAACCAAGCCATGAGGTAAAAGGAATTGTCCATAGAGCTCAGAGACAGGCTTATGTTGGGGCAAAGATCTGTGGAAGGGTACCAAAACATTTCTGCAGCATTGAAGGTCCTAAGAACACAGTGGCCCTCATCATTCTTCAATGGAAGAAGTTTGGAACCACGGAGACTCTTCCTGGAGCTCGCTGCCTGGCCAGATTGGAACGACGGTTCACCGACCAACAGGACAATGACCCTAAGCACACAGCCAAGACAAAGCAGGAGTGGCTTCAGGACAAGTCTCTGAATGTCTTTGAGTGGCCCCGGCAGAGCCCGGACTTGAACCCGATCGAACATCTCTGGAGAGACCTGAAAATAGCTTTGCCATACTTTTCCCCATCCAACCTTACATCGCTTGAGAGGATCTACAGAGAAGAATGGAAGAAACTCCCCAAATACTGGAGTGTCAAGCTTGTAGCGTCATACCCAAGAAGACTCGAGGCTGTAATCGCTGCCGAAGGTACTTCAACAAAGCACTGAATAAAGGCTATAAATTCTTATGTAAATGTGATAGCAGTTTTGTTTTTGCAGGCATTTCTAAAAACTTGTTTTTGCTTTGTCATTATGGGGCATTGAATGTAGATGGGGGAATTTGAATCCATTTTAGAATAAGGCTGTAACGTATCAAAATGTGTAAAAAGTCAAGGGATCTGAATACTCTCCACAAGCGTTTTGAGATTATGCCGTCGTAATTTGTGGTTTAGTACTTTTACCCCGAGTCACTGCTTCATTGATCCAGACCACCGCAAGGGGGAGTTAGAGGGATGATTATGCTTTTGGGTCCCAAGGCACTAATGTCTCCACCTGAATGATTGCTGTAAATGAATGGGTGACATGAACAAAATAGAAACTGATAATTGTGTACAACTTAATTTGAATTAACTGAATGAGTTTTACCTTTATTTAACTAAGCAAGTCAGTTAAGAACAAATTCTTATTTTCAATGGCGGCTTAGGAACAGTTCAGGGGGAGAACAACAGATGTTTATCTTGTCAGCTCAGGGATTCGATCTTGTAGCGTATTACTAAAACTTTTAAAGGTTTTTATTATAAATTAAACAAAAATATTCAGTGATATTCTTAAAATATACAGTGCCAGTTAAAGGTTTGGACACTCTCCCATTCAATGTTTTTTCTTTATTTGTACTATTTTTGAAATTGTATATAATAGTGATTTCAAAACTATGACATAACACATATGGAATGATGTAGTAACCAAAAAAAGTGTTAAACTGATAGAGGAATTCTAAATTCCTTTGTTTTAATTGCCAAAACAAATTTTGCACTCGTTTCTAATTCATTAATGATGTGTAAGTTCATTAATTATGCATGAAGTAGATCGAGACCAGTCTTAAAAGCCAGGTAAGAGCGTTTAATTCCAGAGAGTACTAAATGCTTACACACATTTCCACAGGTTATAAACTAAACATGACATCATCAGTTTCCCACCCTCTCTCCGATTCTCACAAGAACCCATTGTTTTAGGAATGGAACCTTTCCCAGACATTTCTTATCTGTCTGAAAAGCCACATAGCATCACTCCCCTTTTGACTGCCCAAGACACAGACAATTAATTCGTTCTGCTTACATTTTCAGTAACAGCTTAACCAATAACTTTTACTTTTCATACCATAACATAATAGTATTAGAATACATGGTTCTAATCAATAATGTATACATAATTAATCATCTTAACAACAATTTCCTCTAACATAAACAAATCAAAATATAGTTGAGATTCTTCAAAGTAGCCACCCTTGAACACTCTTGTCATTCTCTCAACCAGCTTCATGAGTTAGTCACCTGGAATGCATTTCAATGAACAGGTTTGCCTTGTTAAAAGCGTCCATTTAATTTCTGACTTTCTCAAATCTTACTAACAAACAGGAGTTTTTCAAAATATTGACACAAACGGTGTGTGCCAACGAATTTGAAGATGGAAACGAGATCTGCACTGAACAAAAAGTGAAACACAACATGCAACAATTTCAAAGATTTTACTGATTTTACACAGTTCATATAAGGAAATCAGTCCATTTTTTAAAAAATCATTAGACCCTAATCTATGCATTTCACGACTGGGAATACAGATATGCATCTGGTCACAGATACCTTTAAAAAAAGTAGGGGCGTGGATCAGAAAACCAGTCTGTATCTGGTATAACTGCCATTTGCCTCATGTCTCCTTCGCGTAGAGTTGATCAGGCTGTTGATTGTGGCCTTTGGATTGTTGTCCCACTCGTCTTCAATGGCTGTGCGAAGTTGCTCGATATTGGTGGGAACTGGAACATGCTGTAATACACGTCGATCCAGAGCATTCCAATTATGCTCAATGGGTGACATGTCTGAGTATGCAGGCCATGGAAGAACTGGGACATTTTCAGCATCCAGGAATTGTGTACAGATCCTTATGATATGGGACCGTCACTTTACATGTGGCATTCATATTTTTGTTCTGATGGGCTGAAATATATTAGTTCTGAGCTAAATCTAACACAGCTGATAGCTAAACCAACACACCCCAACTTTAAATACCCTGAAATCTACTCAAATATATATCAAATCCCCCTCAAGTTTACAGCCAATGGGATATTTGCCAATGAGTTCAGTGACCATTGTCTCGTTGCCTATATAAGAGATGTTAAACTATCTAAATCTCGCTCATGCATTATTAAAGATACATTTTAGGAATTTTAATGAGCACATTTTTGGTCTGAGCTGGGGTTGATTGACTGGGGGATTGTCAACTATCACTGACTTGGATTAGGCCCTTCATTGTTTTATTTCCCTGTTAACTCTGCCGATTAACATGGCACATATAAACTGAGGGTAGAAGACCGACGTAATCCTTGGTTTATGCTTGAATTGTCTGAGAAATTACATTTGAGAAATAGATGTCTATCCCTGCTTTAAAAAGCTAAATCAACATCTCTCTAACGACAAAGGATGAGACCCAGATGCAGACACAGGAGGCAGATGGTTAGAGTCTCTGATATTTATTAGTATACAAGGGACAGGCAGAAGTTAATTGACCAGGTCAGAGTCCGAAAGGTACATGGGGGCAGGCAGGCTTGATGTCAGGGCAGGCAGAAAAGTTTGGAACCGGGAGGGCTAGAAAACAAAGAGTAGGAAAAACAGGAGCACGGAAAAACACACTGGTATGTTTGACAAGACGAACTGGCAACAGACAAACCGAGAACACAGGTATAAATATAATGGTGACGATGGACGACACCTGTAGGGGGGTGGAGACAAGCAATTTTCTTTTTCAGCTGGCCACCTGTTTTGAAAAGAAAATTAATCTCATCCCACTAGAGGGAGTCCTTTAGTCACCTCAGAACAGATTATAGAGAATAATTCACTAACAGACTCACATACTTTATTTTTATTTCAACCCTTTGATGTCTATGATGTACTAAAGTGCTTTGCTGAAGATTGATGTTAAAAAAACATAGGCGCTGATTCACTTGATCGCTTATTACCACAGCTCTCTTCCCAATTTATTGCAGAATCACTGGCCTATATTTTTAACATGCCAATTTTTGTCTGGTGTTATCCCTAAGATCTGGAACACGGAACAGGTACTCCCCCTACTTAACTTCTTGCGTCGAGCCATCCCGGATCCGGGATCGTGAATACAGCCTCAAGCTCATTACCATAACGCAACGTTAACTATTCATGAAAATCGCAAATTAAATGAAATTAATCTATTTGCTCTCAAGCTTAGCCTTTTGTTAACAACACTGTCATCTCAGATTTTCAAAATATGCTTCTCAACCATTGCAAAACAAGCATTTGTGTAACAGTATTGATGGCTAACGTACCATTTAGCATTAGCATTCAGCATGCAACATTTTCCACAAAAAACAGAAAATAATTAAAATAAAATAATTTACCTTTGAAGAACTTCAGATGTTTTCAATGAGGAGACTCTGTTAGATAGCAAATGTTCCATTTTTACAAAAAATATTATTTGTGTCGACTAATCGCTCCGTTTTGTTCATCACATTTGGGGAGGGAAAAATATATATATATTAAGTCATTAAAACACAAACTTTTTTCCAAATTAACTCCATAGTATCGACAGAAACATGGCAAACCGATGTTTAGAATCAATCCTCAAGGTGTTTTTCACATATCTATCGACGATAAAATCCATCATGGCATTTTACTCTCTCTTCTGAAGAAATGGAACGCGCATGGACCTACAGATTACGCACACAGGACACCGGGCGGGACACCAGGTAAATGTAGTCTCTTATGGTCAATCTTCCAATGATATGCCTACAAACACGTCACAATGCTGCAGAAACCTCGGGGAATAGACAGAAACCGCAGTCTCATTCCTGGTGCATTCACATATAAGGAGACATTGGAACACAGCGCCTTCAGAATCTGGGGCATTTCCTGTATGAAACTTCATCTTGGTTTCGCCTGTTGCATTAGTTCTGGGGCACTCACAGATAATATATTTGCTGTTTTGGAGACGTCAGAATTTTGTCTTTCCAAGGCTGTCAATGCCATGCATAGTCGAGCATCTTTTCATGACAGAATATTGCGCTTAAAACGGGCACGTCTTTTTATCCAATAATGACATAGCGCCCCCATAGGTTGAACAGGTTAAAGTAGGAGATTCTTCTGACTTAGATAACTACCGTCCAATTTCCAAATCATCTTGCCTTTACAAAGTTTTTAGAATCCATGAACAACTTTCAGCTAAATACTTCTCACTCTATTCTTAATGTGCACCGATCTGGTTTTAGACATGGACACAACAGTTTCATCTGCTATGCTTGTTTTAGATTTGTTAAATTGCTTGGATCATAAAAATCATTGTGCTGCCTTTATTTATAGACCTTTCCAAGACCTTTGATACCGTTGACGATGACATTCGTATTCAATGGTTGACTGAAATAGGGCTGGATCAGGCTTCTTGCAAGTCATTTGAAAATTATCTGTCAGACAGTACTCAATGGATATTACAAAATGTATACCGCAGGGGTCAGTACTGGGACCTGTTCTCTGTACTATTTATATCAATATTGTTCTAACTTGCTATGCAAGTTATGCATTAATATGCATCTGTATGCAGACAAGTCTGTTCAATGCCATTGCCCCAACTGTTGATTGACCCGGCTATGTTGGAGCTGAAAACGGACTTTGTTACCTTACAGAAATCCCTACTTGGTTTAAAGACTAAATGCATGTTGTTCTCGCAAGAATGTTTCAGATGGACTACATGTATTAATTGGATGATTCTCCCATTGATCGGGTTCCCTCTTACAAATATCTGGGCATTTGCCTTGACGAAGACTTACATTACATTTTACATTTAAGTCATTTAGCAGATGCTCTTATCCAGAGCGACTTACAAATTGGTGCATTCACCTTATGACATCCAGTGGAACAGCCACTTTACAATAGTGCATCTAAATCTTTTAAGGGGGGGGGTGAGAAGGATTACTTTATCCTATCCTAGGTATTCCTTAAAGAGGTGGGGTTTCAGGTGTCTCCGGAAGGTAGTGATTGACTCCGCTGTCCTGGCGTCGTGAGGGACTTTGTTCCACCATTGGGGAGCCAGAGCAGCGAACAGTTTTGACTGGGCTGAGCGGGAACTGTACTTCCTCAGTGGTAGGGAGGCGAGCACGCCAGAGGTGGATGAACGCAGTGCCCTTATTTGGGTGTAGGGCCTGATCAGAGCCTGGAGGTACTGAGGTGCCGTTCCCCTCACAGCTCCGTAGGCAAGCACCATGGTCTTGTAGCGGATGCGAGCTTCACCTGGAAGCCAGTGGAGAGAGCGGAAGAGCGGGGTGACGTGAGAGAACTTGGGAAGGTTGAACACTAGACGGGCTGCGGCGTTCTGGATGAGTTGTAGGGGTTTAATGGCACAGGCAGGGAGCCCAGCCAACAGCGAGTTGCAGTAATCCAGACGGGAGATGACAAGTGCCTGGATTAGGACCTGCGCCGCTTCCTGTGTGAGGCAGGGTCGTACTCTGCGGATGTTGTAGAGCATGAACCTACAGGAACGGGCCACCGCCTTGATGTTAGTTGAGAACGACAGGGTGTTGTCCAGGATCACGCCAAGGTTCTTAGCGCTCTGGGAGGAGGACACAATGGAATTGTCAACCTCCTTCCCCAGGAGGAAGAGCAGCTCCGTCTTGCCGAAGTTCAGCTTGAGGTGGTGATCCGTCATCCACACTGATATGTCTGCCAGACATGCAGAGATGCGATTCGCCACCTGGTCATCAGAAGGGGGAAAGGAGAAGATTAATTGTGTGTCGTCTGCATAGCAATGATAGGAGAGACCATGTGAGGTTATGACAGAGCCAAGTGACTTGGTGTATAGTGAGAATAGGAGAGGGCCTAGAACAGAGCCCTGGGGGACACCAGTGGTGAGAGCGTGTGGTGAGGAGACAGATTCTCGCCACGCCACCTGGTAGGAGCGACCTGTCAGGTAGGACGCAATCCAAGTGTGGGCCGCGCCGGAGATGCCCAACTCGGAGAGGGTGGAGAGGAGGATCTGATGGTTCACAGTATCGAAGGCAGCCGATAGGTCTAGAAGGATGAGAGCAGAGGAGAGAGAGTTAGCTTTAGCAGTGCGGAGCGCCTCCGTGATACAGAGAAGAGCAGTCTCAGTTGAATGACTAGTCTTGAAACCTGACTGATTTGGATCAAGAAGGTCATTCTGAGAGAGATAGCGGGAGAGCTGGCCAAGGACGGCACGTTCAAGAGTTTTGGAGAGAAAAGAAAGAAGGGATACTGGTCTGTAGTTGTTGACATCGGAGGGATCGAGTGTAGGTTTTTTCAGAAGGGGTGCAACTCTCGCTCTCTTGAAGACAGAAGGGACGTAGCCAGCGGTCAGGGATGAGTTGATGAGCGAGGTGAGGTAAGGGAGAAGGTCTCCGGAAATGGTCTGGAGAAGAGAGGAGGGGATAGGGTCAAGCGGGCAGGTTGTTGGGCGGCCGGCCGTCACAAGACGCAAGATTTCATCTGGAGAGAGAGGGAGAAAGAGGTCAGAGCACAGGGTAGGGCAGTGTGAGCAGAACCAGCGGTGTCGTTTGACTTAGCAAACGAGGATCGGATGTCGTCGACCTTCTTTTCAAAATGGTTGACGAAGTCATCTGCAGAGAGGGAGGAGAGGGGGGGAGGGGGAGGAGGATTCAGGAGGGAGGAGAAGGTGGCAAAGAGCTTCCTAGGGTTAGAGGCAGATGCTTGGAATTTAGAGTGGTAGAAAGTGGCTTTAGCAGCAGAGACAGAGGAGGAAAATGTAGAGAGGAGGGAGTGAAAGGATGCCAGATCCGCAGGGAGGCGAGTTTTCCTCCATTTCCGCTCGGCTGCCCGGAGCCCTGTTCTGTGAGCTCGCAATGAGTCGTCGAGCCACGGAGCGGGAGGGGAGGACCGAGCCGGCCTGGAGGATGGGGGACATAGAGAGTCAAAGGATGCAGAAAGGGAGGAGAGGAGGGTTGAGGAGGCAGAATCAGGAGATAGGTTGGAGAAGATTTGAGCAGAGGGAAGAGATGATAGGATGGAAGAGGAGAGAGTAGCGGGGGAGAGAGAGCGAAGGTTGGGACGGCGCGATACCATCCGAGTAGGGGCAGTGTGGGAAGTGTTGGATGAGAGCGAGAGGGAAAAGGATACAAGGTAGTGGTCGGATACTTGGAGGGGAGTTGCAATGAGGTTAGTGGAAGAACAGCATCTAGTAAAGATGAGGTCGAGCGTATTGCCTGCCTTGTGAGTAGGGGGGAAGGTGAGAGGGTGAGGTCAAAAGAGGAGAGGAGTGGAAAGAAGGAGGCAGAGAGGAATGAGTCAAAGGTATACGCGGGGAGGTTAAAGTCGCCCAGAACTGTGAGAGGTGAGCCGTCCTCAGGAAAGGAGCTTATCAAGGCATCAAGCTCATTGATGAACTCTCCGAGGGAACCTGGAGGGCGATAAATGATAAGGATGTTAAGCTTGAAAGGGCTGGTAACTGTGACAGCATGGAATTCAAAGGAGGCGATAGACAGATGGGTAAGGGGAGAAAGAGAGAATGACCACTTGGGAGAGATGAGGATCCCGGTGCCACCACCCCACTGACCAGAAGCTCTCGGGGTGTGCGAGAACACGTGGGCGGACGAAGAGAGAGCAGTAGGAGTAGCAGTGTTATCTGTGGTGATCCATGTTTCCGTCAGTGCCAAGAAGTCGAGGGACTCGAGGGAGGCATAGGCTGAGATGAACTCTGCCTTGTTGGCCGCAGATCGGCAGTTCCAGAGGCTACCGGAGACCTGGAACTCCACGTGGGTCGTGCGTGCTGGGACCACCAGATTAGGGTGGCCGCGGCCACGCGGTGTGGAGCGTTTGTATGGTCTGTGCAGAGAGGAGAGAACAGGGATAGACAGACACATAGTTGACAGGCTACAGAAGAGGCTACGCTAATGCAAAGGAGATTGGAATTACAAGTGGACTACACGTCTTGAATGCTCAGAAAGTTAAGCTTACGTAGCAAGAATCTTATTGACTAAAATGATTAAAATGATACAGTACTGCTGAAGTAGGCTAGCTGGCAGTGGCTGCGTTGTTGACTTTGTAGGCTAGCTGGCAGTGGCTGCGTTGTTGACACTACACTAATCAAGTCGTTCCGTTAAGTGTAATAGTTTCTACAGTGCTGCTATTCGGGGGCTAGCTGGCTAGCTAGCAGTGTTGATTACGTTACGTTGCGTTAAAAGAACGACAATAGCTGGCTAGCTAACCTAGAAAATCGCTCTAGACTACACAGAGGCTACACTTTTATCCTGCCGATACAATGTGTAACCCGCCAGCTGTATGTTATTCATGTCGTCGTTCAGCCACGACACGGTGAAACAGATATTACAATTATTTGTCCAGCTCTAGGTGAGTAATCGCTGTTCTGATGTCCAGAAGCTCTTTTTGGTCATAAGAGACGGTAGCGGCAACATTATGCAGAAAATAAGTTCCAAACAACGCGAAAAAACAAACAAAATAGCACAGTTGGTTAAGAGTCCATAAAATGGCAGCCATCCCCTCCAGCGCCTTTACTGATTATTCTCTCTGTTACCGCATGTAACGGATGTGAAACGGCTAGCTAGTTAGCGGTGGTGCATGCTAAATAGTGTTTCAATTGGTCACGTCACTTGCTCTGAGACCTTGAAGTAGTGGTTCCCCTTGCAGCAAGGGCTGCAGCTTTTGTGGAGCGATGGGTAATGATGCTTCGAGGATGACTGCTGACGTGTGCAGAGGGTTCACGCCCGAGTATGGGCGAGGTGGCGGCAGGGTAGCCTAGTGGTTAGAGTGTTGGACTAGTAACCGAAAGGTTGCAAGTTCAAATCCCCGTGCTGACAAGGTACAAATCTCTCGTTCTGCCCCTGAACAGGCAGTTAACCCACTGTTCCTAGGCCGTCATTGAAAATAAGGATTTGTTCTTAACTGACTTGCCTAGTTAAATAAAGGTAAAATAAAAATAAAAACACGCATGTCAAGCGGTATCGGAGCGCCAAGTCTAGGACCAAAAGGGTTCTTATCAGCTTCCACCCCAATCCATAATACTGCTGAACAATTAATCAAATGGCCACCCGGATTATTTATATTGGCCCCCTTGTTTTTACACTGCTGCTACTCGCTGTTTATTATCTATGCATAGTCTCTTCACAAATTACCTCGATAAACCTGTACCCTCACACATTGACTCTGTAGTGATACCCCCCCTATATAGCCTTGTTATTGTTATGTAATTTTCTTGTGTTACTTTTTTTCCCCTCTTTAGTTTTATTTAGTAAATATTTGCTTAACTCTATTTCTTGAACTGCATGGCTTGTAAGTAAGCACTTCACGGTAAGGTCTACACCTGGGTTGATTTGATCATTTGGTATCCTTTTTGTTTATTGTGAACTGCGTTCTTGAACTCAGACTTGAAACTTTCTTTGTAAAAATATGTAGAAATAGTAAAATAAAGAAAATACCTTGACTGAGTAGGTGTGTCTAAACTTTTGACTGGTACTGTATGTGTGCTCAGGGGCGAAAATCTGACAATTACATGAAATGTTCTCGAGCAATTCCTGAGGGGGGCACTAAAAGTACTGCTGTAACACACGTTGTAATATGTTAAATGTATATTGAGGAACTATAATGTCTACAACTGGATAATTGATAGGTACAGTAGTTAACTGAATGGTTTTCCCAACTTGTTAAAATGTTTCAATCATTATCATCATTACTCAAAAAAGTTCTGGGACACTGTAAAGTCCATGGAGAACAAGAGCACCTACTCCCATCTGCCCACTGCGCTGAGGCTAGTTAACACGGTCACCACCGATAAATCCATGATAATCAAAAATTTCAACAAGCATTTCTCAACGGCTGGCCATGCCTTCCTCCTGGCTACTCCAACCTCGGCCAACAGCTCTGCCCCCCAGCTACTTGCCCAAGCCTCCCCAGCTTCTCCTTCACCCAAATCCAGATAGCAGATGTTCAGAAAGAGCTGCAAAACCTGGAACCGTACAAATCAGCTGGGCTTGACAATCTGGACCCTCTATTTCTGAAACTATCCGCCGCCATTGTCGCAACCCCTATTACCAGCCTGTTCAACCTCTCTTTCATATCGTCTGAGATGCCCAAGGACTGGAAAGCTGCAGCGGTCATCCCCCTCTTCAAAGGGGAAGAAGCCCTGGACCCAAACTGTTACAGAACTATATCCATCCTGCCCTGTCTATGTAAGGTCTTTGAAAGACAAGCCAACAAACAGACCACTGACCTTCTCAAATCCCACCGTAGCTTCTCCGCTGTGCAATCTGGTTTCCGAACCGGTCACAGGTGCACCTCAGCCATGCTCAAGGTACTAAACTATATCATAACCGCCATCGATAAAAGACAGTACTGTGCAGCCGTCTTCATCGACCTGGCCAAAACATTCGACTCTGTCAATCACCATATTCTTATCGGCAGACTCAGTAGCCCCGGTTTTTCTAATGACTGCCTTGCCTGGTTCACCAACTACTTTGCAGACAGTGTGTCAAATCGGAGGGCATGTTGTCCAGTCCTCTGGCAGTCTCTATGGGGGTGCCACAGGGTTAAATTCTTGGGCCGACTCTTTTCTCTCTATATATCAATGATGTTGCTCTTGCTGCGGGCGATTCCCTGATCCACCTCTACACAGACGACACCATTCTGTATACTTCTCACCCTTCCTTGGACACTGTGCTATCTAACCTCCAAACGAGCTTCAATGCAATACAACACTCCTGCCGTGGCCTCCACCTGCTCTTAAACGCTAGTAAAACCAAATGCATGCTTTTCAACCGTTCGCTGCCTGCACCCGCACGCCCGACAAGCATCACCACCCTGGATGGTTCCGACCTAGAATATGTGGACATCTATAAGTACCTAGGTGTCTGGCTAGACTATAAACTCTCCTTCCAGACTCATATCAAACATCTCCAATCCAAAATCAAATCTAGAATTAGCTTTCTATTTCGCAACAAAGCCTCCTTCCCTCACGCCGCCAAACTTACCCTAGTAAAACTGACTATCCTACCGATCCTCGACTTCGGCGATGTCGTCTACAAAATAGCTTCCAATACTCTACTCAGCAAACTGGATGCAGTTTATCACAGTGCCATCCGTTTTGTTACTAAAGCACCTTATACCACCCACGACTGCGACCTGTCTACTCTAGTCAGCTGGCCCTCGCTACATATTAGTCGCCAGACCCACTGGCTCCAGGTCATCTACAAGTCCATGCTAGGTAAAGCTCCGCTTTATCTCAGTTCACTGGTCACAATGGCAACACCCACCCGTAGCACTCGCTCCATCATGTGTATCTCTCTAATCATCCCTAAAACAAACACCTCATTTGGCCGCCTTTCCTTCCAGTTCTCTGCTGCCTGTGACTGGAACGAATTGCAAAAATCGTTGAAGTTGGAGACTTTTATCTCCCTTACCAACTTCAAACATCTGCTATCTGAGCAGCTAACCGATCGCCGCAGCTGTACATAGTCCATCGGTAAATAACCCACCCAATTTACCTACCTCATCCCCATACTGTTTTTATTTATTTACTTTTCTGCTCTTTTGCACACCAGTATCTCTACCTGCACATGACCATCTGATCATTTATCACTCCCAGTGTTAATCTGCTAAATTGTAATTATTCGCCTACCTCCTCATGCCTTTTGCACACAATGTATATAGACTCTTTTTTTTCTTCTCCTCTGTTATTGACTTGTGTATTGTTTACTCCATGTGTAACTCTGTGTTGTTGTCTGTTCACACTGCTATGCTTTATCTTGGCCAGGTCGCAGTTGTAAATGAGAACTTGTTCTCAACTAGCCTACCTGGTTAAATAAAAAAAACTCACGTCAATTACGTGCATTGAGTGCCTTTCAGACAGTAGATACAACCCTGTTACCTGCCAGATAAGGAACTGGCAGTGGATCAAACCATTGTGAGGCAAAGGGCGGGGGGTCGCAATCTTTTGAAACTTAAAAACGCGCTATTAAGTACCTATAATCAGCACAAGTGTTTTCATAGCGAATTATATATTATTGAAATGAAAAAGTTATGTTTACAGTGATATATTGGGGGGGACAAATCATATTTTTTCCTTGATGTGGGGGTTGTGTCCCCTGGGATTTCCACCTATGTGTGTGCTGTCTGGGAAACATTTGGTGCTGAGTGGGTACATTTTTAGCTTAAACTATCTATGAATTAATAATAAACAATTTAAATATACCTGTACATAAAGTGTTTGGCTATATGTCATGTTTCAAACTTTGAATTGGAATTCACTTTAGGGACCGAATTAAATGACCCAAAATCAGACAGGTTTCGTTAGACGCAAAACCAGTAGGTGGCACTCTCAGCTATGAACCAGCTAACAGTGAAGAATTGCATAGGCCTACTTTATGATATAACAATTTGACTAGGTTTATCCCAAATTAACTTTCCGAGCAATAAACACACGCTCACATATTAAATGGAATTGTGATTGGCATAATGCACACACAACAAAGTATTGTGATTGTCTCGGGACGGGAGCGGGTGTCCTTGAAGATGCTGCCAAATTATTGTCCCTTATTCCGTTCAAAAAATCCATTCCCTCCCGGGAACGAGGCACATTGTTTTCCCCAAGTAGTTGTTAAACAAAACATTCAGGTGTAGGCCTATGCTGGTGGACATACAAGACCAAAAAAACAAAGTAAAACAACTGAGCCATGCTTCATTATATAAATCAGTAAAATATCGACTTTGAAAGCACGGTTCTAGAGCCCAAGACCATAACTTCCTAGCACAAGAACGCGTATTTCTACTGTTACTCCCATTCAAATGGTCGTCACTTGTTACAACAGCCACAAAGTCGTAAACCCCGCCTATTTCTACAATGTATCTTCTTAAAATGTCATTTTTAAACCTAACCGTAACCACACTGTTAACCTTGAATAAATACGTTGTTTTTTTAATCATGAACTTCTACGATATAGGCAATTTTGATTTTGTGGCATGTTTTAAGCGCAATTTCGTCACGCAAACGGATTGATATAAACTCTGGCCAATCATATTCTTACAACGATTCTATTATGGCAAGCGATAGGCTGACGCGGTTTATTGTGTCAAGGAAGGCGGTATCCCTTGTTTAAACTGTCCACGCATCGAATCGTCACGTGGGCATCTCCTTGAGCGCAAACTGTAATCGATTGGGATTGTAGCGTACTCACACCAACTTGTTTTGGTTTACAGCTACTGGATTTATTAACAAAGTGGAGAAGAGAACTTTACATTCATCGGCTTCGTATCACATTGGACTCTAACATATTTTGAAAAGATAATAGAATGCACTGATACATGTTTTATTTTTATGGGTTGCACTTTTGCAAACAGGGCTATCGACGGGACAAGGCTGCTTTTGGTGGTTACCGAGCATGCGAAATGGGGTCATATGCTGACGGGGCTTGTTTTGAACTCCGGACTGAAGTGAGTTTTCCCATATTTTGGTAGGCAACTTTTTGTCATCATAATGAAAGGACAAATTCATAAAGAGTATGTTATTTTACGTTCTTAGGGAGAAAATGTAGCATACTGCCTAGAAATTCCACTGCAGCACCAACAGTTTGACAGCACTTATTGGTTTAGCGCCGTTAGTTTAGCTAATTGAGACGTATGCCATAGCATATTCATAATTAAGCTCCACACTAACTCGTTTTCAATGGCTATATTAGGATCTAAATACCCTAATATTTTTTGCTTTTTTATTTCAGTAAGAACAGTTGTATTTTTAAATACAAGTACTATTTAAAATTCCAAAATGGCTAGCCCAACTACAGAGGAGCAGGGTTGTTTTTCAGATGTAAGAAAGGTGGGTTATTTAAGGAAACCTAAAAGCATGCACAAAAGGTTTTTTGTCCTGCGGGCTGCTAGTGCTGCAGGACCCTCCAGGTTGGAGTACTACGAAAATGAAAAAAAATGGAGACACAAGTCCGGGGTGCCTAAAAGGTCAATCCTGCTGGAGAGCTGCTTCAACATAAATAAAAGGACAGATTCCAAAAACAAATACCTGGTGGCTCTTTACACCAAGGATGAGTATTTCTCTATTGCAGCGGACAGCGAGCAGGAACAAGACAGGTGGCACCAAGCACTAGTGGACCTACACAACAAAGGTAAAGTTCATGATGCTGCTGTTGGTGGCAGTGGGATGGCAGAGGAAAATTATGGAGAAGAAACCATGCCAGGACCTGCCTTTAAAGAAGTCTGGCAAGTTATTTTGAAACCAAAGGGCTTGGGACACACCAAAAATTTAATTGGGATTTACAGATTGTGCCTAACAAATAAAACCATCAGCTTTGTGAAATTGAACTCGGACGCAGCGGCGGTCGTGCTGCAATTAATGAATATACGGAGATGCGGTCATTCAGAGAATTTCTTTTTCATTGAAGTGGGAAGATCCGCAGTCACAGGACCGGGGGAATTTTGGATGCAAGTGGACGACTCTGTTGTTGCTCAAAATATGCATGAAACCATCCTGGAGGCGATGAAAGCGATGAGTGAGGAATTTCGTCCCCGGAGCAAAAGCCATTCCTCGTCAAACTGCTCCAACCCAATCTCTGTGCCTTTGAGAAGGCATCACCACAACAACCTGCCACCTAGCCAAGTGGGACTGGGAAGGAGGTCCCGGATTGAGAGTGTGACGGCCACCTCTCCTGCTGGCCCGGGAAAGCACAGTCATTCATTCAGAGTGAGGGCCTCTAGTGATGGGGAAGGAACCATGTCCAGACCTGCCTCAGTGGATGGGAGCCCCTGTGCTGCCAGGACACAATCTCACAGACACAAAGGGGCCTCCCGCCTCCACCCTCCCCTCAACCACAGCAGGTCTATCCCCATGCCCTCTTCGTGCTGCTCCCCCTCAGCAATTAGCCCAGTTAGCCTGTCCTCCAGCAGTACGAGTGGGCACGGCTCCACTTCAGACTGTCTCTACCCCTGCCGCTCCAGTGCCTCCATATCTGGCTCTCCTATTGACGCGGGATTCATTTCCTCTGATGAGTATGGATCCAGCCCCTGTGACTTCAGGAGCTCCTTCCGCAGTGTCACACCTGACTCCTTGGGTCACACACCGCCCGCCAGGGAGGAAGAACTCAACAACTACATCTGCATGGCAAAGCCTGCAACTCTTCTGAGGGGCCACTGTGGCTGCAGCCCCCACCCCCATGGTACGCCATCCCACCTGGACGAGCCTGAGCTGGAGAAGTGCTTCGGGAAACGGACACACTCCTCAAGCACATCTCCCCTGACAGTGTGCCACCAGAAGACCCCCTCTCAGTCCTCCACAGTATCGCTGGAGGAGTACACAGTAATGCAGCCTGCATACTCGTCATGCAGCCGAGCATCCAGCTACAGGCACTCTGCCTTCATGCCCACACACTCATTCCCAGAGGAGGGCATAGACATCCCCTTAGAGGGCAACAGGGTGAGCCAAAAAGATGATGGCTACATGCCCATGACCCCAGGTGTGGCACCTGCCACAGGTAAAAGTGCCGACTACATGCCCATGAGCCCCAAAAGTGTGTCGGTGCCACAGCAGATTAACTCCCACCAGCACCCCAAAATGGACTCCAATGGGTACATGATGATGTCACCCAGCGGGAGCTGCTCACCAGACACCACAAACTACGGTCAAATCTGGACCAATGGGGTCAACCCTAAGCTGTCTGTCGAGAGCACAGAGGAGAAATTGTTGTCGCATGGGGATTACATGAACATGTCACCGGCGAGCTGCTCCATGACTAGCACACCGCCAGACTGCTACATCAACCTGGTAGAGGATCCACCCAAGTCCATATACGCCTACTTTTCCTTGCCTCACTCTTTTGAACACAGCCACAGGAAGCTGGACCAGAACCCCCTGCTCCTTTCGCTCAGCTCTGGACACCTGGCCTTCGGGGACACTTTAGCCTCCTCCACGAGCAGCGACAGTCTGATGGGACAGGGCCACAGTAGTCAGCCCGTGGTCAAGTCCAAGAGAGCTGATGTGGACAGCAGGCTGGCCAGGCCCACGCGCCTCTCTCTGGAGGGCAACAAAGCCAGCACCCTGCCTTGCACCCATGAGTGCCCCTTCCCTACAGATCCCAAGAGCCCCGGGGAGTATGTCAACATAGAGTTCAACGACAAGGCCTTCTCAGCCGACTTGGCCACTCACTTCTCCCCTGTGTTCCCAGGGAGTGGCCCAGAGAAGCCAGCAGAGATTTCCTCAGACTACATGAACATGCACCTGGGTGCTCAGGGCAGGGGCATTCCCAACTGGGAAGCCAAACCCCTAGCCTCCTGCACAGATTGCTATGCTATAGTGGCACCTGTTGCTCCCTCCTCCTCTGTAATCCCCTGTGAGAACCTCTGTAGACGGGACTACAGCAGCACACAGACGGACTACTCTGACACACACATGATTCTGAATGCTCCGATGTCGACCATTGATGCCTCCCCCTTCTCTGTGTCCCCTCCAAGCCAGGACCTGTCTGTGCTGGGTGCGGGTCCCAGTGCCGTGCCCTTAGGACTAATGGGCCCTCTCTCTGGGCTGAGTGCTTTCACCAGGGTTAACTCCAGTTTTATCTGGAACCAAGGAGCTAAATTGATCCGTGCCGACCAGCAGGGCCGGCGCCGGCACAGCTCCGAGACCTTCTCCACAGGAGTCCCGGTCAGCGCCGCCGCGCCCTCCGTGGAGGAAGTGAAACGTCACAGCTCCGCCTCTTTCGAGAATGTGTGGCTGAAGCCGGGAGAATCCCCATTATCTGCCAACAGCAGGAGAGAAAGCCCATTGGCGCCCAGCTCTAACGGACAGAACCAGAACAGGCTGAACTACATCGACCTGGACCTGGCTCAGGACCAGAACCTCCCAGAGTGGAGTTCCCTCCCGGCCAGAGCCATGGACACGCAAGGTGGGAGTGCCCCAGAGGACCTGCGTGCCTATGCCAGCATTAGTTTTCAGAAAGCAGGCGAGTCGAGGATGAACCCCGCTCATAGAGAAGGTAAGACTGTCCGCTCCCCGTAGCATCTTTTCCTAACAATTCTGTTTTTGTTAGTATGTGTGTGCGTTGCATGTCTGATGGGTGGAGTTAGAGTTTGTGTGTTAGCACTCGGAAATGTTGATTCTATTTGTGCATGAAAATACTTGTGGTATTCGTGTTTCGTCATTGTGCATACCACCATTCAGATTACTGTATGGATGAAACATGAAGTCCCAAGTTTTTATAAGCATGCACATTGAAAGCAGAGAACATACTGTACTCAGTCAGTCCCAGACCTGGGTGATTCCCTTAAGCTCGCCCACTCATGAGAGGTTTCTCAGGAGCCAGAATTAGTTTATTTTGCAATGTAATACATTACTACACGAGCTTGACTTTCTACTGAGCTACTCTACTGAGCTCCAATCAGTTTAGCACAGTTTCATATAGGTAAACTAAGTATTCATGTATTTACATTTTTTTTTGTCTTGGTTAAGTAGCCTAAAGTCTGAAATCTCCTTCCTCTTTCCATATAGGTCAACCTCTTTCCACTTTTTTTGTTGTTAATGTTATAGGCTACATTTTGAAGCTGATGGTTTAGATTTTTACCTAATGCCATTAAGGAGTAGCTAAGTTTTGATGTTTCATTAAGTAACATGCAATTGGCTGGATCAAAGATCTTAATGTTCGAGCACTCCACACTCGGTCTCACTCCAACATAACATTTACATTTACATTTAAGTCATTTAGCAGACGCTCTTATCCAGAGCGACTTACAAATTGGTGCATTCACCTTATGACATCCAGTGGAACAGCCACTTTACAATAGTGCATCTAAATATTTTAAGGGGGGGGGGGTGAGAAGGATTACTTTATCCTATCCTAAGTATTCCTTAAAGAGGTGGGGTTTCAGGTAATAATTAATAACATAATTCTCTCAGGATGACACAAATGTAATAGGAGATGGATGAGAGGCCTCTTTGTTCCCTCTGACTGGAGTGTATTCTCAGGGCACCAGTAAATATGTATTTTTCCAGAAAAAAGCTCTTATTTTACAGATCGTCCAACTATAAATGTCTTTTGTGAATTACATTAGCCTTTTCTCTGGTGGTGGGCCTACCTTGTATGCCGACATGGGTTGTTGTTTCCATTAAATGTACCCGTGAGCACCAACATGTGAGGTTCATAGGAGCACCTCAAATTTGGTGCCAAAAAATGTTTTTTTTTTGTTGTTTGTAATTCAGGCATGTACATTTTAAAAAAATCAGTTTTCATCCTTAAATTAGGAATAAGTGAAGGCTTTGATTTCTGGTCAAACATGGAAAACGGCTCTTAGAAAACATCTACCAGAATAAGTCTTAAAAGGTATTAGAAATACATCAACACACAATATTGTTGCAGTTAAGACCCTTGCCAACGAATATCAACACTTTTGTTAACTGATTTTCCTTCTGTAAGGTTAGGAAATATTGCCGTTCTTTTACAAAACCCCCACATCTTTAAGATAGTTTCACATTTCTCTCCCTCATGAGGGAGGATGATGAAAGTTAATAGAAGTATGTAAAGGTAAACCTACAAATTTAGTTATTCTTTCCATATATGATGATTTTGTTTATGATTTATTAAGTGATTCAAATGTGTCATTCATTACAAAGTCGGTAACAGAATAACTGCAATTTAATTGGCTAAAATTCATAAACCACAGTTGGGTCACCTGCTTACTGTCCTCCCTTCCACTGGCATACTGTTGAGTTCAGCTCATAATTGTGATAACTCTGGACAACCCCTCCTGTCTTTCTCCCTGTCACTCTACTCTCTCTTTCGCTCTCCTCTCCAGTAATGTCACCTTTTACTGACACCTATCCATGAGCCCCATCTGTTTCCATTTACTGTAACCAGCGTCCTCAACCGACACTGTACGTCCATGGACATTGAAAAGTAGCTGAAATTTAGAAGTTTATGTTTCATAAGTTTGGACAGCAAACTGAGACACCCTTGGAGAGTGAGGTCACAGCCAGGGGATCATCCATTCTTGACGGCTACCCTGGAGCAATTGGGGTTAATTTTTGTCTCTGGGATTCGATCCAGTAACATTTCAGTTACTGGCCCATCGATCCTAGCCGCCAGGCTACCTGCTGCACCGGTACTGTGTTGTGCTCTACGGAGTCCAAACTTGTGAAACATAGACATCTATTATTAATTCAGATTTGGTCTGTCTGTACCAACCACATTTGGTCTTGTTTAGGGGGAACCTCATTAGAATAAAAGCCGATGTGTAAAATAATACCCAAACACACAAACGTGGATACTGCATTTTTCTACCTTTTTGTGTACCTGTTCAGGATACATCACAATGAATACATGACATATCCATAATTATGCATTTCTGTATAGTACAGAACAGTGGCCCATGATGTCATTCAGTTATTGTCAGGTGTTAATCCATTTCACTTACTGTAGTTCAATAATTAAAATAGATTTTTTCAAACTCAAGGTGTCATCATAGCTGACGCCCCATTATTTCAGCATACATCTTTTAATCTTAATTTAGGCTATATGTTTAAAATGTCATTTTTAAATATTTCTTTTACCGTAATTGTTACGTAATCTGCAGTGTTCAAGTATACTGAATAAAAATACTCGCAACAATTTCAAATATTATACTACTAAGCTACAGTTCATACAAGGAAATCAGTCAATTGAAATACATTCATTAGGCAGTAATCTATGGATTTCACATGACTGGCAATACAGATATGCATCTGTGGTCAGATATGAGAAAAACAGTCAGTATCTGGCGTGACCACTATTTTCCTCAGGCAACACGAAACCTCTCTTTTGCATGGAGTTGATCAGGCTGTTGATTGTGGCTTGTGGAATGTTGTCCCACTCCTCTTCAATGGCTGTGCGAAGTTGCTAGATATTGGCTGGAACTGAAACACCCTGTCGTACACGTCGGCAAACTGCTCGCCCACACATCTGCGGTTGATGAGGTGGCTTATGGTAGAGAAATTAACATTCAATTGTATGGAAACAGCTCAGGTGGACATTCCTGCAGCCAGCATGCCAATTGCATGCTCCCTCAACTTGAGACATCTGCAGCATTGTGTTGTGACAAAATTGCACATTGTCGAGTGACCTTGTATTGTCCCCAGCACAAGGTGCACCTGTGTAAGGAATCATGCTGTTTAATCAGCTTTTTTATATGCCACTCCTGTCAGGTGGATGTATTATCTTGGCAAAGGAGAAATGCTCACTAACAGATCTAAACAAATGTGTGCACAGAATTTGAGAGAAATTTCTAGCATCTTTTTATTTCAGCTTATGAAACATGGTACCAACACTTTACATTATGTGTTTTATTTTTGTTCAATGTAAGTGTGATTGTGGAAATTGTTCAAAGTAGACCCTGTGCAATCAATGGTTTTAGTTTGGCATTTTAAGGTGAAAGATCTTGAGTCTGAGTCATTCTGTTACCATGGAGTTGTCCTGTGTGTGTACCAGTACTTAGAGCATTCAAAGTATTCAGACCCTTTTTAGTTTTTCCAATTGTTTTACATTCTATTCTAAAATGGATATACATTTTCACACACTATCCCATAATGACAAAGCAAAAACTGGTTTTCAGAAATGTTTGCACATTAAAAAAATGAAGTAAATGGAAATGTGACATTTTACATACGTTTTCAGACCCTTCATTCAGTACTGTGTTGAATCACCTTTGGCAGCGATTACAGCCTTGAGTTTTCTTGGGTATGTAGCTACAAGCTTGGCACACCTGTATTTGGGCTGTCATGTACCTTTTTAACTGAGTGGCTTCCGTCTGGCCCCTTTACCATAAAGGCCTGATTGGTGGAGTGTTGCAGAGACTGGAGAACCTTCAAGAAGGAAAACCGTCTCAACAGAGGACCGCTAGTGCTCTGTCAGCATGACCAACAGGTTCTGGGCCCAAGTCCTTCTTCCTCGATTGCTCATTTTGGATGGGCGGCCAGCTCTGGGAAGAGTCTTGGTGGTTCCAAACTTCTTCCATTTAAGAATGATGGAGGCCACTGTGTTCTTGGGGACCTTAAATGCTGCAGACATTATTTTGATCTGTGCCTGGACAAAATGTTGTCTCGGAGCTCTACGGACAATTCCTTTGACCTCATCGCTTGGTTTTTACTGACATGCACTGTCAACGAGAGAACCAATGGAAACAAGATGCCATTGAGCTCAATTTTGAGTCTCATCGCAGAGGGTCTGAATACTTATTTAAATAAGGAATTAATGTTTTTTTATTTTATACATTCGCAACAATTTTCTAAACCTTTTCTCTTTGTTATAGATTATTACGTGTAGATTGATGGAAAAAGAGTAACAATTGTATCCATTTTAGAATAAGGCTAATACGTAACAATGTGCAAAAATTTAAGGGGTCTGAATAATTTCCAAATGGGGGGGGGTGTCCAGTATTGCAGAGAAGATGGAATGAGAGGAGAATAGACCGCGGAGGAATATTTTATAATTTAAATGCTGTGAAATACCAGCCATTCACAGTGCTGGATAAAGAGATACTGTTCTGTAGAGATTGCTTGGTGTGGTTGTATGTGCGTGCATGTGCATATGGGTTGTGTAGACTGGGGTGCAGAATTGTGTAACTCTTCTCCTCTGCTTATTTTCGCCTTCAGGAAGCCCCCCCCCCCTCTGCTGGATTGGTGGGTAGAAAGTGTGTTTAACATGTCAAAGATTAAAACAATGTCTTGGTCGACCTCTAGAATATACCCAATTTATTGATCAATTCAAAGATGGTGTAGCAGTGCAGACGTTGTTTGTCGTTCACCCGTGTAAGTTTTGTATTATTTTTTTGTATAGATTTCTCTTTTTCCATTTAAAAAAATTAAATATACCTTCCGGCAACCCGCCTCACCCAATGTGATACGGATCTGCTATTTTTAGACCTTGTAGCCAGAACCTCCATCAGAAGCTAGCCATCAGAATCTAACCAGCTAATTAGCTACTAACTATTTAATCATTGTTAGCCACTGCTAGCGGCCTTTAGCTTTAGCATAGACACCAGCCACTTTTAGCCTGGATAATACTTGCCAGTCTGCATATCGGACTGTTTTTCTCCACTACAACACCAGATTCCTGCCGTAAGCCCTGGACCATTACTCCAGATCATCCCAGCTAGCTAGCTGCCACCAAGTGGCCCAGCCCCGAAGGTAGCCTTGAGCCAGGCCCATCTCCCGGCCTGCTCAGTGGACCCTATGTCTCCCACTTGTTAGCGTAGTAACGACTAGCTAGCGGATTCCCTGTTTCATCTATTGCTGTTCACTGGACTAGAGGTCGACCGATTATGATTTTTTTTTTACGCCGATACTGATTATTGGAGGACCAAAATAAACCGATACCGATTTAATCGGACAATTAAAAAATATATCTATTTGTAATGATGACAATTACAATACTGAATGAACACTTATTTTAACTTAATATAATACATCAATAAAATAAATTTAGCCCCAAATAAATAATGAAACATGTTCAATTTGATTTAACCTGTTACTCCTACCCCCTACTTTTTTGAACATTCTGTTAAAAATCGCGCAACATTTCAGTGCCCTGCTGCTCATGCCAGGAATATAGTATATGCATATGATTAGTATGTGTGGATAGAAAACACTCAGACGTTTATAAAACTGGTTAAATCACGGCTGTGACTATAACAGAACGTGCGTTTCATCGAAAAGCACAGGAAAATCTGATCACTGAAAATGGAAATATATATCCATCCGCCACTTCAACCCATTGATAAAGGCGAACCACAATAAATGGGGCTGAGGTTGCAATACCTACAGCTTCCACACGATGTCAACAGTCTTGTCATTTGCCTAGGTTTTGTTTCTTGGTCAAACAAAGAAGAGACGAGCCATTTGTTCAAGTCTCCGACCGGATATTTTGGTTGAGATTTACCCGGACATTATTTCCAGATGGACAGCTAAAGAATATACTTTGCCTCGTGATCAATTTGATCTCTTATTAACGTTTACTAATACCTAAAGTTGCATTACAAAAGTATTTCGAAGTGTTTTGTGAAAGTTTATCGTCAACTTTTTTTATTTAAAAAAATGTAGTTACGTTATAAGACGCTATTTTTTTCCGTTTATCACACAGTCTTCATAGATCGATATCTAGGCTATATATGGACCGATTTAATCGAAAAAAAGACCCAATAGTGATTATGGGACATCTAGGAGTGCTAACAAAGAAGATGGTCAAAGGTAATGAATGTTTTATATTTTATTTGTGCGGTTTGTGTAGCGACGACTATGCTAATTATTTTGTTTACATCCCCTGCGGGTCTTTTGGGGTGTTACATGCTATCAGATAATAGCTTCTCATGCTTTCGCCGAAAAGCATTTAAAAAATCTGACTTGTTGCCTGGATTCACAACGAGTGTAGCTTTAATTCAATACCCTGCATGTGTATTTTAATGAACGTTTGAGTTTTAACTAGTACTATTAGCATTTAGCGTAGTGCATTTGCATTTCCAGATGGCTAGATGGCACGCCTGCGTGTCGGGTGCACTTAAGAGGTTAAACTGTTGAGTGTAGGGGGCAGTATTTTGATGTTTGAATGAAAAACGTACCCAAATTAAACTTGCCTATTTCTCAGCCCCAGAAGCTAGAATATGCATATAATTGACAGATTAGGATAGAAAACACTCTAAAGTTTCCAAAACTGTCAAAATATTGTCTGAGTATAACAGAACTGATATTGCAGGCGAAAAACCTGAGGAAAATCCAACTAGGAAGTGCCTCTTATTTTGAAAGCTCCCTGTTCCATTGCATGCCTTCCCTCCATTTATTGGGATATCAACCATATTCCTTTACCTATGTCTTCCACGTGGTGTGAACAGTCTTTAGACATAGTTTCAGCCTTTTATTCTGAAAAAATGAGCGAGAACGATCACATCGCGTCAGTGGATGGCTGGGTGCCAGCAGAGTTTTGCATGCGCTAACCGCTTGGAGCTCCTATTGAAAAAGCTACGGTCCGGTTGAAATATTATCGATTTATTTATTGTAGAAACAACCTGGGGATGGATTATAAAAACTTTACTTTACTGATACTATCTGCCCCGTCGTGACCGCTCGAGCCTGTGGATTACTAAAAACGCGCCAACCAAATGGAGGTATTTTGGATATAAAAATAATCTTCATGGAACAAAAGGAACATTTATTGTGCAACTGGGAGTCTCGTGAGTGCAAACATCCGAAGATCATCAAAAGATAAGCGTTTCATTTTATTGCTTTTCTGACTTTCGTGACCAATCCACTTTGCTGCTAGCTGTTTGTAATATTTTGTCTGCTGAGAGATATGTGCTTACATAAACGCTTGGTTTGCTTTAGCTGTAAAGCTTTTTGAAATCTGACATGCCAGTTGGCTTAAGTTAACCTCTGGGATATGTGGGACGCCACATAGCCTGAAGCCAGGGAAAATGCAGAGCGCCAAATTCAAATAAATTACTATAAAAATCTAACTTTCATTAAATCACACATGGAAGATAGCAAATTAAAGCTACACTTGTTGTGAATCCAGCCAACATGTCAGATTTCTGAAATAAAAATATAATTTTGACGAGTTTCTTTAGTTGGCACTCCAATATGTCCCATAAACATAACAAATGGTCCTTTTGTTCTATTAATTCCGTCGATATATATCCAAAATGGCGCATTTGATCCAGAAAAACACCGGTTCCAACTTGCTCAACGTGACTACAAAATATCTCAAAGGTTACCTGTAAACTTTGCCAAAACTACTTTTGTAATACAACTTTAGGTATTTAATGTAAATAATCGATAATATTGAAGAGGGGATGATCTGTGTTCAATACAGGAAGAAAACAATCTGAAGCATGCTTTCTGCTCATGCGCCTCTATCTAACAGTACACTTCAAGTGACCCTCGTTCAAGATGGCTGTACCTCTTCATTATACAAAGGAATAACCTCAACCAATTTCTAAAGACTGTTGACATCCAGTGGAAGCGATAGCAACTGCAAGAAGTTCCCTTTAGAAATCTGGATTCCCATTGAAAAGGGTGACCTCAAAAAAAAGGTCACTCTTTTCCTCTGGGTTTCCACTGCTAAATAAGTTGTGTTATACTCAGACATGAGTCAAACAGTTGTTGTTGTCTATCCAAATCTACTAATAATATAAATATCTTATCTTCTGGGGATGAGTAGCAGGCAGTTGAATTTGGGCATGCATTTCATCCGGATGTGAAAATGCTGTCCCCGGTGACCAAGAAGTTAACAACAATCTAAGCTGTGTTTTGCTATATTGCACTTGTAATTTCATGAAAATTTAATATTTTTAGTAATTTAATTTGAATTTGGTGCTCTGCAATTCAGCAGATGTTGACAAATGATCCCGCTAACAGGATGGGTGCGCCAAGAAGTTAACAGCTTTGGTTTCTCAAATGACCGCCTCGCCTGGTTCACCAACTACTTCTCAGAGTTCAGTGTGTCAAATAGAAGGGCCTGTTGTCCGGACCTCTGGCAGTCTCTATGGAGGTACCACAGGGTTCAATTCTCGGGGTGACTCTTTTCTCTGTATATATCAGTAATGTTGCTCTTGCTTCGGGTGATTCCCTTTTCCACCTCTATGCATACAAAACCATTCAGTACACTTCTGGCCCTTCTTTGGACACTGTGTTAACAAACCTCCAAACGAGCTTCAATGCCATACAACACTCCGTGGCCTCCAAATGCTCTTAGACGCTAGTAAAACTAAATGCATGCTTTTCAACTGATTGCTGCCCGCACCCGCCGGCCCGACTAGCATCACTACTCTGGACGGCTCTGACCTAGGTGTCTGGCTAAGTATCTTGGTGTCTGGCTAGACTAAGCTTTCCTTCCAGCCTCATATTAAACATCTCCAATCCTAAATTAAATCTAGAATCGGCTTCCTTTTTCGCAACAAAGCCTCCTTCACTCACGCCTACAAAACACCCTCGTAAAACTGACTCTCCTACCGATCCTTGACTTTGGCGAAGTCATTTACAAAGTCACTCTACTCAGAAAACTGGATGCAGTCTATCACAGTGCCATCCGTTTTGTCACCAAAGCCACATACACCACCCACCACTGCGACCTGTATGCTCTTGTCGGCTGGCCCTCGCTACATATTTGTCGCCAGACCCACTGGCTCCAGGTCATCTATAAGCTCACTGGTCACCATAACACCCACCCGTAGCATGCGCTCGAGCAGGTATTTCTCACTGGTCATCCCCAAAGCTGCCTTTCCTTCCAGTTCTCTGCTGCCAATGACTGGAACAAATTGCAGAAATCGCTGAAGTTGGAGACATATCTCCCTCACTAACTTTAAGCATCAGCTGTCTGACCAGTTATCGATCGCTGCAGCTGTACACAGCCCATCTGTAAATAGCCCATCCAATCTACCTACCTCATCCCTGTATTGTTTTTATTTACTTTTTTGCTATTTTGCACACCAGTATTTCTACTTGCACATCGATCACTCCAATGCTAAATTGTAATTACTTCGCTACTATGGCCTATTTATTGCCTTACCGCCTCATGCCATTTGCACACACTGTATATAGACTTGTTCTATTGTGTTTTTGACTGTACATATGTTTAGTCCTTCTGTAGCTCAGTTGGTAGAGCATGGCGCTTGTAACGCCAGGGTAGTGGGTTCGATCCCCGGGACCACCCATACGTAGAATGTATGCACACATGACTGTAAGTCGCTTTGGATAAAAGCGTCTGCTAAATGGCATATATTATTTTATTATTTTATTATTATTATTCCAGTTGGAACTGTTGTTTCTCGCACTGCTTTGCTTTATCTTGGTCGCAGTTGTAAATGAGAACTTGTTCTCAACTGGCCTTCCTGGTTAAATAAAGGTGAAATAACATTTAAAAAATATTGGATGACTAAATAAAGCCAATACCGATTTTTATTTAAATGTATGTATATTTGCTATAATGACAATTACAACAATACAAACTTTTATTTTAACTTAATATTATACATAAAATCTATTTTGTCTCAAATAAATTATTAAACAGGTTCAATTTGGTTTAAATAATGAGAACACAGTGTTATGTCATAATAATGTAAAATTCTGGCAAATTAATTACGATCTTCACACAGTTCGCAAGGAGCCAGGCGGCCCAAACTTTTGCATATACCCTGACTGTTTGCACTGAACGCAAGAGAAGTGACACAATTTCTCTAGTTAATATTGCCTGCTAACATTATTTTATTTTAACTAAATATGCAAGTTTAAAAAATATATACTTGTGTATTGATTTTAAGAAAGGTATTGATGTTAATGGTTAGGTACATTTGTGAAATGATTGTGCTTTTTTTGCGACTGTGTTTTTGTTAAATCAACACCGTTTGGGGAAGTAGGCTGTGATTCGATGATAAATTAACCGGCACTGCATTGATTATATGCAACGCAGGACAAGCTAGTTAACACAGTAATATCATCAACCATGTGTAGTTAGCTAGTGATTATGTGAAGATTGGTTGTTTTTATAAGAAGTTTAATGCTAGCTAGCAACTTGGCTCCTTGCAGCTAGCAACTTGGCTCCTTGGCTCCTTGCAGCCACAAGGTCCTTTTGACGCTGCACTTGCGTAACAGGTTGTCAGCCTGCCGTGCAGTTTCCTCGTGGATTGCAATGTAATCGGCCATAATCGGCATCCAAAAAGGCCGATTACCAAGTTGTTATGAACTTGAAATCGGCCCTAATTAATCGGCCGACCTCTAGTGTATATACTCATGAAATGGATGTCCTGTTTGTGTTAGGGAGCATGCAGGAACAAGCTGCATCTTGTGTGTATGTATTCTTTGGCTAGTCTTGTTTACTTTCTCACACTTCAATTCATTATTTCACACTTTTATTTAAGCAAAAGCCCCTTCGATGCTTTATTATTAGGATAGATTTTGGAATAATACCATTACGCACTTATTTGGGGTTGTGCATGAACAAAACATATCTGTACTAGACACTACAACACATACATCCATGCGTCCCTACATTGAGAGAAAAACAACGTGTGTGTCTGATTCAACGGTGGTAGCCTGAAGTCTGGTATAGCATAGTACCGACCCTATTGGTGAACTGGGGAAAATCCCATCCACCCCCACAGTGCTCTTCTCCTGCCTGCGTGACAGATAACGATGCTGGTCGCTGTGACGTACCGGTTTGTCACGTGCCGCACTTTTAGTGTGTCATATGGGATTAGCAGGCCATGGGCTTGGGTGCAAGGGATCACAGGGCGCCGAGCCAAGATTGGCAGAGCTGGAGCAGGGGAAAATACTTTAGTTTAATGTGTGTTAGGGTTGGGCGATGTCCACCTTTGTCCCATCATGTTTATGTACCCCTATTGGTTATGTTTATGTACCCCCAATGTATATTTATATTTTTTTATATGCAAAGGTAGAAAAAGACACTAGCGTGGAGTGATTGGCACAGTCAACGAGCCTCATTGGCTGTGTGATGGGTGAATCATCATAGGCTGCAGGATCTAGCAACTCTGCTGTCACATTTTTGCTTATCCTCTCTTATTAGGCCTAAGATACTGTGCGTTGAAGGTAGGTTGCACATTGCTAGAATACTATTCAAAAAGGCCTAGGCCAACTGGGCTACTTACTGTTTTCTTTCATAAGGTTTCCTCAGCTGTAACCCAATTTTTCTTTAGACTTCTGTCGACTTTTCCATCTTGGTAGTGTTAACTCGATTGCATGTCTTGTGGCCTGAAATTTAATTTTTATAATTTTTCATTCAAAATGAAGTTGTGATTGAGAATAGCATAGGTTAAAATGTACTTAATTGGCCCATTTAAAAGCAGCAACATTAGGACATTAAACACTATTGTTTTTTTTGGGGGGGGGGTATACTGTTAATTTGTCTTAATGCTTTTATAATATTTAATTTAGTAGGTTTACTAAGGATTATTAGGATTTTAGCATTTGGGTTCATAATTGTTCATAGGCGGGGAAAAAAAGTTATTAACCAAAAGGTTAAAAGCCTAATCCTTCTAAATGAAATATAATAAATGCATTAAGACAAATTAATAGATTCTCCCAAACATTTTTATGAAGTGTTTAATGTTGTTTCTTTATGTAAATCATAGTCTATGCAATTCTCAATCCCAACTTTATTTTGAATGACTAATTATATTTCAGGCCACAAAACAGGCATTCAAGTAATTTCTGTCATAATGCTTTGCTCAACTGTAAGGTTTGTTCAAATTTAGAATAAAATCTTTCTATCTTGCTATTGTTTGTTCAATCTCATTATTACCTTAGGCCTTCTGAGATTCTTTCAATTAAAATAAATTGAAGTAGGCTATAAGAATATAGGCAATTTCTTCGGAATGTCACCCGTGTACTGCCTGACTAATTTCTCCACTTTACTGCACGGGGCCAGTCAGTTGAAATAGGTTAGGTATCGTCTGTCATATCACAGTATCGTCTGTAGTATCAACTAACCCTAGTGTGTCTTCTCCTAGCCCCCCCCCCCCCCCCCCACAGACCACGTATTTTTAAATTTTTATTTTTACCTTTATTTAACTAAGCAAGTCAGTTTACAATTTATTATTTTCTATGATGGCCTAGGTACAGTGGGTTAACTGCCTCGTAATTGTACGCCTCTCATATTTGGGTCATGTTTTGGGGGGTTATCCCACTGTGCTACCTCCCACCAGCCCCCCAATGCTAGCCAGGAGTATAGGTTTGCTTGCTGCTGAATATCTGTAGGTTTGGGCAAGGGGCTTTTTTGTGTTTCCCAACATGGAGGAAAAGAAGGATTGTTTAGCTATAGGAGGGAGGGAGGGATTGTGTAAACATGAGGAAGAGGGTGTAGTTGTGTAATGGTAGAGTCGAGGGAGAACATTGGAGGGGGATGGGGCACTTTGAAGGGGATGCTGGAATGTGTGTAATCGTGTCTAAATGAGAGGCTTGCCACTGCGCCGGGTTAGTCTGGCTGACACCAGCTCTCGAAGTCCTACTAACTTGAGTGTGGAAAGGCTTCTTTGATGTGCTGGCACAAAGCATTGATAATGAAGGGCTTTTCCCGAAGACTTCAAGACCGCACCCTCCGCTGGTTGGATATCCTTGTTTCAAATTGAACAAATCATGATCTATTGTTTTACATAGGGCGGCCCCAGCCTTTCTGCTTCATCCAGCCAGCTAGCCCTTCCGGGTTAAGAAACACAGTAGCTATGTAGCACAACACTTTGAACATCGTTTGATGCTAACTAAAATGTAAAACATAAAACTAAAAAAGTTTACATAATGAATAGGGAGCATTAATCATCACACATTTTCTAAATTAAGCTAGACGTATACGTTGCACGTCACCACTGTGTATAGAGTGCATGCCTTATCATGTGTAAGCACGTCTGCCTGTGTTTCTCTTCACAGTCCCCGCTGTTCCATAAGGTAAATTTAAATGTTTTTAAATCTGATTCAACTGCTTGCATCAGTTACCTGATGTGGAGTAAAGTTCCATGTAGCCATGGCTTTACGTAGTACTGTGTGCCTCCCATAGTCTGTTCTTGACTTGGGGATTGTGAAGAGACCTCTGGCATGTCTTGTGAGCTGTGTGCTAATATTTTAAACTGACATCTTGGTGCATACTGCATATCAACACTTCTTACAAAAACCAGTAGTGATGAAGTCAATCTCTCTTCCACTTTGAGCCATGAGAGACCGACATGCATACTATTAATATTAGCTCTTTGTGTACGTCCAAGGGCCAGCCGTGCTGCCCTGTTCTGAGTCATTTGCAATTTTCCCAAGTCCCTTTTTGTGGCACCTGCCCACACGACTAGTCCAGGTGCGACAAAACTACGGCCTGTAGGACCTGCCCCGTTGATAGTGCTGTTAAGAAGGTAGATCAGCGCTTTATTATGGACATACAACAGTAGCTAAGATGGGGAGAAGTATCAGTATTTTTTTGACCATGACAGTTTACAATCCAGGGTTACTCCAAGCAGTATAGTCACCTCACCTTGCTCAATTTTCACATTTATTTATTACAAGATTTAGGTGAGGTTTAGGGTTTACTGAATGATTTGTCCCAAATGCAATGCTTTTAGTTTTCAAAATATTTAGGACTAACTTATTCCTTGCAATCCACTGTGATTGCAAGGAATAATAACTCTAAGTGTTGCAGTCATTTCAGTCGCTGTAGGAGCTGACATGTATAGTGTTGAGTCATCCACATACATACACGCTGGCCTGTCGCAGCCAGCCGCAACCCGGAGACCCATGGGGCGGCGCACAATCAACCCCCACAATCTTTTATAAATTTCTCTCAGCCAATCATCAGTCATTTGTGTAAGTGCTGTGCTTGTCAAATGTCCTTCCCTATAAGCATGCTGAAAGTATGTTGTCAATTTGTTTACTGTAAAATAGCATTGGATCTGGCCAAAGACAATTTTTTCTAAAAGGGTTGGTAACCGGCTGATGGTCAGCTATTTGAGCCAGTAAAGGGGTCTTTACTGTTCTTGGGTAGCGGAAGTTGGAGACTTATGTCCCTCACCAACTTTAAACATCAGCTATCTGAGCAGGTAACCGATCGCTGCAGCTGTACATAATCTATTGGTAAATAGCCCACCCATTTTCACCTACCTCATCCCCACAGTTTTTATTTATTTACTTTTCTGCTCTTTTGCACACCAATATTTCTACCTGTACATAATCATCTGATCATTTATCACTCCAGTGTTAATCTGCAATATTGTAATTATTCGCCTACCTCCTCATGCCTTTTGCACACATTGTATATAGACTCCCCTTTTTTCTCTACTGTGTTATTGACTTGTTAATTGTTTACTCCATGTGTAACTCTGTGTTGTCTGTTCACACTGCTATGCTTTATCTTGGCCAGGTCGCAGTTGCAAATGAGAACCTGTTCTCAACTAGCTTACCTGGTTAAATAAAGGTGAAATAAAAAAAAATACTTTTGCTTCCCTCCAAGCCTGGGGGCACACACTTTGTAGTAGGCTTAAATTGAAATAAAATGGCAAATAGTGACAATGTCGTCCACTATTATCCTCAGTAATTTTCCATCCAAGTTGTCAGACCCTGGTGGCTTGTCATTGTTGATAGACAACAGTATCTTTTTCACCTCTTCCACACACACTTTATGGAATTCAAAAATTACAATGCTTCTCTTTTCATAATTTGCTGATATATATTTGGATGTGTAGTGTCAGCGTTTGTTGCTGGCATGTCATGCCTAAATTTGTCACGTTCTGACCTTAACTTCCTTTGTTTTGTGTTTGTTTATATGGTCAGGGCATGAGTTGGGGTGGGCAGTCAGAAAAACAAACAATGTTTTGTTTCTGTGTTTGGCCTACTATGGTTATCAATCAGAGGCAGGTGTCGTTACTTGTCTCTGATTGAGAATCATACTTAGGTAGCCTGGGTTTCAGTTTTGGGTTGTGGGTATTTGTCTTCCGTGTCAGTGTTTGTCGCCACACGGGACTGTTTAGTTTCTTCACGTTTATTATTTTGTTCCAGTGTTCAGTTGTGTTTTTTGAATAAATCAATATGGACACTTACCATGCTGCATTTTGTCCGATTCTCGCTACTCCTCAAATTTGCTAATCTTGCCAATGAAAAAAATAATTAAAGTAGTTTGCAATATCAGTTGGTTTTGTGATTAACGAGCCATCTGATTCAATGAATGATGGAGCGGAGTTGGCTTCTTTTTTTTGTAATTTAAGGTACTCCAAAGCTTTTTACTATCAATCTTTGTCATTTATCTATGTTTCATAGTGTAGTTTATTTTTTTCAATTTAGTCACATGATTTCTTAATTTGCAATACGTTTGCCAATCGGTTGTGCAGCTAGACTTATTTGCCATTCCTCAACCGTACCATTTAAATAAATAAAAAATCCTTATCAATCCATGGGGATTTAACTTTTTTTTTTCTGTGATTTTCCTAATGGGGGGGCATGCTTATTCGTAACTTTAGTAAGACATTTCATAATTGTGTCAAGTACAGTGTCTGTTTGCTCCTCATTACACACCACAGACCAACACACATTCTTTTATATCAACAACATAGGAATCACTACAAAACGTATTGTATGACCTCTTTTACACTATTAGCTGCTGCCCTTTACAACAACTGTGATTATTATTTGACCCTGCTGGTGAATGTTTGAACATCTTGGCCATGTACCATTACAATTTCAACCCGGCACAGCCAGAAGAGGACTGACCACCCCTCAGCCTGGTTCCTCTCTAGGTTTCTTACTAGGTTCCTGCCTTTCTAGGGAGTTTTACCACGCCACCGTGCTTCCACATCTTCATTGCTGTGCTGTTTGGGGTTTTAGGCTGGATTTCTGTATCGTACTTTGACATCGGCTGATGTATAAAGGACTTTATAAATACATTTGATTGATTAGGCCCAGCCTTTGGAACTTTGTTTTTCCAAGATATTGCTACTATGTTATGATCACTACATCCGATGGATCTGGAAACTGCTTTCAAGCTAATTTCTGCAGCATTAGTAAAGGTGTGCTCAATACATATTGTTTTCATTCCTGTGCTGTTTTTGAATGATATCCTGAACCAGGTTGCAGGCGCTAGTTACAGTTTAAGTGGGCAGCTTGATAAAAGCCAGTCAACATTTAAATCACCCAGAAAATATACCTCTTTTTTTATTGGTCACATACACGTGTTTAGTGAAATGGTTGTGCTTCTTGCTCCGACCGTGCAGCAATATCTAACAAATAATATCTAATAGTTTCAAGACATATTCCCAAAATACACATAAATCTAGGTAAGGAATATATTTAAAAATATACATATATATATACCACTGTTCATAAGTTTGTCACTTATAATTTTTTTTGAAAGAAAAGCACTTTTTTGTCCATTACAATAACATGAAATTGATTATCAGCAACCATGTCACCTGTGTTCCATTTGCACGTTGTGTTAGCTAATCCAAGTTTATAATTTTAAAAGGCTAATTGATCATTAGAAAAACCTTTTGCAATTATGTTAGCACAGCTGAAAACTGTTGTCCTGATTTCACAAAGCAATAAAACTGGCCTTTAGACAAGTTCAGTATCTGGAGCATCAGCATTTGTGGTTTTGATTACAGACTCAAAATGGCTAGAAACAAAGACCTTTCTTCTGAAACTCGTCAGTTTATTCTTGTTCTGCGAAATGAAGAAGTTATGCAAGAAATGTGAGAAATTACCAAGAAACGGAAGATCTTGTACAACGCTGTCTGGTCAGCATGTAAATGTTAACCGTGTATTGCTACCACTGTATTTTCTAAGAGAGTTTCAAAGATTGTCAGAATATGAATGTCATCTGTTACTAGCAAATTATTGATTTCATAAACCTTGTTCCTTAAGAATCTCATGTTAACGTGGGCTATTTTGAGCACTTCTAGGCTGCGTGTTTATTTTTATTGCTTTACTGGGTAGCTTAGCAGAAGTACATATGCTCATGTTATTTATGTTTGTGCAGGGCTCAGTGCTAACATGTTGAATCTATAAATAGTTGTGCCACATACTTTGACTTTTTACACTCTATGAAAAGTAATCTGACTGTGGGTTTTGAAGTGTGTTAAACCTATTTAGCCTTTACTGTTATAATCTAGTCTCTTCATTCCCTGCTCAAACATTTTGGAAGGTAGCCTACATTTACATTTACAATTTATTGTTATGAATCCAGTTGTAGTGATGATAGTAATGTGCACTTTGTGTCTTAACATGGATCTACAGTTTCTAGATGATAAGCCAGAGAGAGATCCATGGGTAGGCCTACACAAAATGTGACCTGTTTCAGGAAACTAGGCGTATGTCGCAGGTCACTACTTCACAGGAGAGCCATTTGAAAGTGAACTTAAAAAAAAAAAAATGACATGTTTTTTTTGACAAATACCTTCTTGCACGTTAACATTCACGTGCCTTAACCTGTTACTCCTACCCCCTACTTTTTCGAACATTCTGTTAAAAATCGTGCAACATTTCAGCACCCTGCTACTCATGCCAGGAATATAGTATATGCATATGATTAGTATGTGTGGATAGAAAACACTCAGATGTTTATAAAACTGGTTTAATCACGGCTGTGACTATAACAGAACGTGCGTTACATCGAAAAGTGCAGGAAAATCTGATCACTGAAAATGGGAAAATATATCCATGCGCCACTTCAACCAATTGTTTAACGTGAACCACATTAAATGGGGCCGAGGTTGCAATTACCTACAGCTTCCACACGATGTCAACAGTCTTGTCATTTGCCTACTATTTGTTTCTTGTTCAAACAGATACAAGGCAGCGCAGTTCTTCCGGTCTCCGACCGGATATTTTGGTTGAGATTTACCCGGACATTATTTCCAGACGTACAGCTATAGAATATACATCGCCTCGTGATCAATTTGATCGCTTATTAACGTTTACTAATACCTAAAGTTGCATTACAAAAGTATTTTGTGAAAGTTTATCGTCAACTTTTTTAATTAAAAAAAATGACGTTACGTTATAAAATGCGATTTTTTTTTTTACGTTGATCACACAGTCTTCATAGATCGATATCTAGGCTATATATGGACCGATTTAATTGAAAAAAGACCCAATAGTGTTTATGGGACATCTAGGAGTGCCAACAAAGAAGATGGTCAAAGGTAATGAATGTTTTAGATTTTATTTGTGCGTTTTGTGTAGCGCCGACTATGCTAATTATTTTGTTTACGTCCCCTGCGGGTCTTTTGGGGTGTTACATGCTATCAGATAATAGCTTCTCATGCTTTCGCCGAAAAGCATTTTAAAAATCTGACTTGTTGCCTGGATTCACAACGAGTGTAGCTTTAATTCAATACCCTGCATGTGTATTTTAATGAACGTTTGAGTTTTAACTAGTACTATTAGCATTTAGCGTAGCGCATTTGCATTTCCAGATGTCTAGATGGGACGCCTGCGTGTCAGGTAGGAGTAAGAGGTTAATATTAAACTTGTATGCCATCTGTAAATACGAATAAAGTTGTTAAATTAAGAGCCGAGTTGGTTTAGCCAAAGACAAAAGAGAAATTATTGCAATGATTGGCTGAGTTAATGATTGGGCTAGAAATGCCAAGAGATGAGTTTGGATTGGTCTGCCATAGCACGCTTCTATCTATTTGAGCTGTATCGTATATTAAAACTGCATAAGTGTTGCTCTCCACCTTCTGGAGGACCGCATTTTGAAATCAGTGGAATTCGAGTTTGATTGCTAAGGAGATGGAGAAAATGCCTGCCTCTGGATTATATCTTCAAACTAAGGGCAACATGGCATCCGACAGGAGACGCATCCATCCATGAATGATGCATATGGGTAAGATAGTCTAGCTAGCTTATTATGAGCTATTTGCTTGGCTAGCTATAGCCTAATGTTAGCGGTTAGCTGCCTGCAGATTCTTGCAGGGTAGTAGCGTCATGAGTTGTGATTATGGTTCATTGATTACCTAGCTAGCTAATGTTATAACCTGTGTTTATTACCTTATTTGTTTCTCAGAGGCATTTGCTTATCGAACTATAGCCTCATTTTATCTAGATAACATTGAACCTGGTTGGTTATATACCTGCAGCTTCATGCAGGTGCAGGGTAGTGATGTCATGAGTTAGGTAAAAATGAACCATAATTCTATCTAGCTAGCTTCATGTCTTAAATACCAAAAGACTCCACTATGCAAGTAACCATTTTGGGTGAGTTCCTAAATTCAGTAATCTACTCATATTTTCAGAGCACTCTCGTCTGAATGTGCCAGAGAGCAGAATAACTGATGCATTTACGAAAGCTCAACACATGTTGAATATGGCCTGTCAGTAAAGCGTAATTAAATGGATTCCAGCAGCACAGTTAGTCACCAACGTTCTGGATAACATAAACAGCCTAACAAGCTCTGCTAGGGCGAGTAAAATTGTCAGAGTGGGGAGTTCTCTCATTTTTCTGGAAGTAGCTAGCCAATGTTAGCCAGTTGTCTTAGGTGCTTGACTGCCATTGTGAAGTCCGAATGTTCAGATCAACCCTACTCTTCGGCGAGAGTGTCCGATGTGCGCTCTAAACTTTCCGAGAGCGACACGTTTTGAATTGACAACCGGACAATCTGCCGGCACAGTTGCAGTCACAAACACTCTGGATAACATAACAGCCTAACCAAATCTGCTAGGGTGAGTACTGATCAGTGAGCTGTTCTGTCATTTGTGTCTGGAAGTAGCTAGCAAGTTAGCTTGTGTGCTTGACTTCTGTTAGTACAGAACACATGGATCAATCCTAAGAGATGGGTTGGGCTAAAGCTCAAGAGGGTGTGAACGATGCTGAATGGGTGTATATAAAGGACTCTCCAATAGTAGTACCGAAACATTCAAAGGCCATTTTCTGAAAAGTAAGTTTACAAACTTTCAAAGCAAAATTACTTTCCCATTGTTCCTCAACTGTAGTGTGTGATATACCATTTTGTAGCTCTGAGTCTCTACTTTTATCCAATCGAAAAAATACAACTTGAAATGTTGCTACATTAGACCGATTTGAGCCGGTCAGTAACAAATCTACTTTGTCTATTATAATGCCCCCCGCCAAACCTCAACCCAGGAACCATCATACTATTTCATATAGGCTACATAAGAGTATATTTTTAGTTTGGCTAAATGTAATGTTGTTTCTGGTCAATTAGCCTAAACCTCAACAGCAGCATCATCAAGCTATACGGTGGGGCAAAAAAGTATTTAGTCAGCCACCAATTGGGCAAGTTCTCCCACTTAAAAAGACGAGAGGCCTGTAATTTTCATCATAGGTACACTTCAACTATGACAGACAAAATGAGAAATTCAGAAAATCACATTGTAGGATTTTTTATGAATTTATTTGCAAATAAGTATTTGGTCAATAACAAAAGTTTATCTCAATACTTTATATACCCTTTGTTGTCAATGACAGAGGTCAAATATTTTCTGTAAGTCTTCACAAGGTTTTTCCACACTGTTGCTGGTATTTTGGCCCATTCCTCCATGCAGGTCTCCTCTAGAGCAGTGATGTTTTGGGGCTGTTGCTGGGCAACACAGACTTTCAACTCCCTCCAAAGATTTTCTATGGGGATGAGATCTGGAGACTGGTTTAGGCCACTCCAGGACCTTGAAATGCTTCTTACGGAGCCAGTCCTTCGTTGCATGGGCGGTGTGTTTGGGATCATTGTTATGCTGAAAGACACAGCCACGTTTCATATTCAATGCCCTTGTTGATGGAAGGAGGTTTTCACTCAAAATCTCACGATACATGGCCTTATTCATTCTTTCCTTTACACGGATCAGTGTCCTGGTCCCTTTGCAGAAAAACAGTCCCAAAGCATGATGTTTCCACCTCCATGCTTCACAGTAGGTATGGTGTTCTTTTTGCATGCAACTCAGCATTCTTTGTCCTCCAAACACGACGAGTTGAGTTATCAAGAAGTTATATTTTGGTTTCATCTGACCATATGACATTCTCCCAATCTTCTTCTGGATCATCCAAATGCTCTCTAGCAAACTTCAGACGGGCCTGGACATGTATTGACTTAAGCAGGGGGACATGTCTGGCACTGCAGGATTTGAGTCCCTGGCGGCGTAGTGTGTTACTGATGGTAGGCTTTGTTACTTTGGTCCCAGCTCTCTGCAGGTCATTCACTAGGTCCCCCCGTATGGTTCTGGGATCTTTGCTCACTGTTCATGTGATCATTTTGACCCCCCCAGGGTGAGATCTTGTGTGGAGCCCCAGATGGAGGGAGATTATCAGTGGTCTTGTATGTCTTCCATTTCCTAATAATTGCTCCCACAGTTGATTTCTTCAAACCATGCTGCTTACCTATTGCAGATTCAGTCTTCCAAGCCTGGTGCAGGTCTACAATTTTGTTTCTGGTGTCCTTTGACAGCTCTTAGGTCTTGGCCATAGTGGAGTTTGGAGTGTGACTGTTTGAGGTTGTGGACAGGTGTCTTTTATACTGCGAACAAGTTCAAACAGGTGCCATTAATACAGGTAACGAGTGGAGGACAGAGGAGCCTCTTAAAGAATAAGTTACAGGTCTGTGAGAGCCAGAAATCTTGCTTGTTTGTAGGTGACCAAATACCATAATTTGCTAATAAAATCATAAAAAAATCCTACAATGTGATTTTCTGGATTTCTTTTTCTCATTTTGTCTGTCATAGTTGAAGTGATGATGAAAATTACAGGCCTCATCTTATTAAGCGGGGGAACTTGCACAATTGGTGGCTGACTAAATACTTTTTTGCCCCACTGTAACTCAATCTCAAGACCACCTCAGGCATGGAATGCCTTATTTGTTTCAATGGCATTTAACACAATAGCATGTGATGAATTGATATTAGGTTTGGCCTGAGCTTTTGCTTATCCCTGTTCACCATAGCTGCCAGAGGATATCCGTAACGTGAAGTAGGCTGTAACACTCCTACCAATGTTAATTTGACCTGGAAATTATATTTGTTACCACTTATTTAGACTACTTGCATACTTTGGATTATATTAGCTAGATTTCCACACTTTTTTAAAAGTGAAAAAAAGTATGAATAAATGTGCTCAAAAAGATATGTACACAATTCTGGCAGATGTGTTTTTTAATTAAACTGTCTAGTTGTGAATAAAAAGCTGTGAGTAAATGTCACAAGCTGAATAAACAGGCGCTAAACTTTTCATTCAACAAATAAGAACATGGAAGTTCCATGTGTTTCGATCCGATTGTAGACTATATCAATGATTTTGCCATAAAGTATTGTGATAAACAGCAAATGTTACCATTCTGGTATTGTGAGTTACATTGCTATTGACTGTCTACAATGGCATGAACAAGTATGTTAACCTTTTGGAATTACCTGGATTTCTGCATGAATTGATCATAAAATTAGATCTGATCTTCATCCAAGTCACAACAACAGACAAACAGTCTACTTACAATAATGTGTGTTATTAGTTTATTTTTCTTCTCTATATCGAATACATCTTATAAACATTCAGTGTAGGTTGGAAATTTGTGAACCCCTAGGCTAATACTTCTCCAAAGCTAATTGGAGTCAGGAGTCAGCTAACCTGGAGTCCAATCAATGAGACGAGATTGGAGATGTTGGTTAGTGCTGCCCTGCCCTATAAAAAACACTTCTTGCTCTTCAGAAGAATCATTGCCTGATGTGAACCATGCCTCAAACAAAAGAGATCTCAGAAGACCCAAGATTTAAGTTTTGTTGACCAGCATAAAGCTGGAAAGGGTTCCAAAAGTATTTCTAAAAGGCTTGATGTTCATCAGTCCACGGTAAGACAAATTGTCTATAAATGAAGTCAGTTCAGCACTGTTGCTACTCTCCCTAGGAGTGGCTGTCCTGCAAAGATGACTGCAAGATTACAGCGCAGGATGCTTAATGAGGTTGAGAAGAATCCTGGAGTGTCAGCTAAAGACTTACAGAAAGCTCTGCAACGTGCTAACATCTCTGATGAGTCTGCGATACATAAAACACTAAACAATAATGGTGTTCATGGGAGGACACCACGGAATAAGTCACTGCTGTCCAAAAAAAACATTGCTGCTTGTCTAAAGTTCACAAAAGAGCATCTGGATGTTCCACAGCGCTACTGGTAAAATATTCTGTGATCAGATGAAGCTACAGTTGAGTTGTTTGGAAGGAACACACAACACTGTAGATAAAAAATGGCACATCACACCAACATCAAACTCATCCCAACTGTAAAGTATGGTGAAGGGAGCATCGTGGTCTGGAGCTGCTTTGCAGCCTCAGGGCAGCAAACCAAGTTTATCAAGACATTTTGTCCACCAATTGAAGCTCAACACAATTTGAGTGATGCAACAGGACAACGACCCGAAACGCAATTAAATCAAAAGAAGAAAATATACCTTCTGGAGAAGCATAGTCAGTGTCCTGGCCTCAACCCGAATGTTTACACGGTGTGTTCAATAAAGATGTGAAAACATATATAATTGTTTGTTATTAGTTTAAGCAGAATGTTGTGACTTAGATGAAGATCAGATCAAATTGTATGACCATTTTATGCAGAAGTCCAGGTAATTCCAAAGGGTTCACATACTTTGTCTTGCTACTGTATACTGACTGTTCAATTAGATTGTTTTGACCAAGGGTTCACACATTGATTCCCCTCAACTGTTGTTCTAGTTTTATATAGCCACAGAACTTTAATGTAGTGACTACGTTGATGTCGCCATCACTTTTTCCAAAGATGGACGGATCCCAAGTTATGGGGCTGGACTGTCTCTCTGGGTCTTTGAGCCTGCCTCTCTTGACTCGCAGCTCAGTGAACCTGATGCTCTGACAGTGTGGTTAGACAGTTGGGTTAGCTGCCGAGCCAATGAGCTGAGAGGAAAGTGACGCTTCGTCTTCTGTTTTGCTCCCCACCCTCCCTGCAAGCTCAGCCCGCCTGCCTCCACGAGATCTGCCCGGCTGGCCGACTTGGAGCAGCACTGAGTGCACTGTCCTCACTTCACCTCTTCTCCCAGCGGCACTTGGCGGGCGGCGTCTGGTCTGGGGTTCTGTAGTAAAGCTGCGAGCTGTGGGACCTAAAGCTGGAGGAGCCGGGACTGTGGGACAGCTCAGTTGTAGGGAACCCAGAGAGCCTCTGGGGCTTGTTCTGATAGTTGTGGCCCCCTGCCTTAGTAGGTTGGGTGTCTGTCAGTCATGCTGTCTGCCAGGGGGGATTTCTTCATTTTTTATTTGACCTGTTTTGACAGGGAGTCGATGCTGAGACCAAGGTCTCTTTTTTCCAGATGAGCCCTGTATAGTGACACAATACACATCAAAATACAATAAACACATTCAACTACAGATTCATATGCACATTCAAATAGACTTTATTATTCACAGAAATATATGAAAAGTTAAACACAATTATAGAAGCAGACACATTCAGTATTAAGGTCCCCTAACAACCGTCTAAAATGCACTAGCGACACCAATTTTAAAGTGTATTATAGAACATTCCACACTCAAGGCACAAGGAAACCAAAGGCTGATCTACCTAACTCTCTAGACACCAAAGGAATCTAGAGAGTTAACCAACCCTGTGAATGGGTTTGATAACTTTCATTTCAAATCTTAGTAATGAAGGTTTATGGAGCACGACTTTGTAACAAAAATAGCATAATGATGTGATCTATATGACTTCAAACAGGTTCTGCCAACCTTTTGGTAAAGAATACAGTGGTGAGTGATAAAACTCTCCTGTGGTAAAGCAAAGAACGCTATGAAAACGGCATCCAGGGTTTTGATAATTAGTATCACCATAATCAAAAACAGAAAGGTTGCCTGCACAATATGCTTCCTGCTGACTAGAGAGAGACAATAACTGTTTCTGTAAAAAAAAAAAACATTAAGTCTTAGTTTCTTAGCAAGCTCTCTTTTTTTAAACGATAAATCATTTTCAAGTCATTTGTATGCAGGGACTCGTTCGTTTTATAGAACCATCCGATGAATCGTTTGATTATAGAACCATTAAGAGTGCCTCCCTATCCAACTTGTTTGAATTGAGCCTACCTAGCTTCTGTGCAGTGTCTAACTTCTTGCACTGCGCTGATGCACATGTAAAACTGAGGGAAGTGTTTCACTTCGGGCCAAATAAAATATCAGAACAGCATTCCCCCAGGCCTGCAGACAGCTAGTATGTCTGAAATTAGGGTTTAAAAAAAATAATATTCACACCTTAAAAGTGTTGTTGAGTTCATGTATCCAAACAAGGCTAAATTCTCCGAAGCGAGACACTGGACAGCATTGTGTAAGCTAGATGAATGTTGCTCTTTGCACCCCGCCTTCTGGAAATGATTATAGGGGAAACACTACACTGAAGGCCCTCTGATCAGACACAGATCTATGATGTTACATCCCTCCCACTACTCTGAACGGTACTGTCTGACTGAGGCACACCAAGGAAAGATAACACTCTTTATAACAACAATAAGGGAATAAGAGAGATCTTTGTATCTGGAAGGCATCCAGAAGAAGCCACAATAAACTACAGCAAAGTTATTAAAACCTCTCTTTGTTTGGATTTCCAGCCCCACTGGAATGGCATATGTCCTTCTCCCTGCAGTAGCTGCCGTGGCCCTGCGCCAGCCAGGCACACAACAATATTTCCAGAAGTGCTTATGTCCTTATTTACAGTGCCTTCAGAAGGTATTCACTCCCCTTGACACATTTTGTAAGACAGATTTCTTTTGTCACTGGCCTACATACAATATCCTATAATGTCAAAGTGAATTATTAATGTATATACTTTTTTTTTTACAAATTCATAAAAATGAAAAGCTGATTGAATATCCCTTTTGAGAATGTTTACTTTATTAATAACACTTTGGATGGTGTATCAATACACCTATAGTCACTACAAAGATTAAGGTGTCCTTCCTAACTCTAGTTGCCAAAGAGCAAGGAAACCGCTCATTGATTTCACTTTGATGCCAATGGTGACTTTAAAATAGTTTAATGGCTGTGATAGAACTGAAGGATCAACAACATTCTCACCCCACAATTACTAAACAATTTACAGAGTGAAAAGGAAGCCTGTACAGAATTAAAATGTTCCATAACATATATCCTGTTTGCAACAATGCACTAAAGTAATACTGCAAAAATGTGATAAATCAAATCTAATCAAATTTTATTTGTCACATACACATGGTTAGCAGATGTTAATGCGAGTGTAGCGAAATGCTTGTGCTTCTAGTTCCGACAATGCAGTGATAACCAACAAGTAATCTAACTAACAATTCCAAAACTACGGTCTTATACACAGTGTAAGGGGATAAAGAATATGTACATAAGGATATATGAATGAGTGATGGTACAGGGCAGCATACAGTAGATGGTATCGAGTACAGTATATACATATGAGATGAGTATGTAGACAAAGTGGCATAGTTAAAGTGGCTAGTGATACATGTATTACATAAGGATGCAGTCGATGATATAGAGTACAGTATATACGTATGCATATGAGATGAATAATGTAGGGTAAGTAACATTATATAAGGTAGCGTTGTTTAAAGTGGCTAGTGATATATTTACATAATTTCTCATCAATTCCCATTATTAAAGTGGCTGGAGTTGGGTCAGTGTCAATGACAGTGTGTTGGCAGCAGCCACTCAATGTTAGTGGTGGTTGTTTAACAGTCTGATGGCCTTGAGATAGAAGCTGTTTTTCAGTCTCTCGGTCCCAGCTTTGATGCACCTGTACTGACCTCGCCTTCTGGAATATAGCGGGGTGAACAGGCAGTGGCTCGGGTGGTTGATGTCCTTGATGATCTTTATGGCCTTCCTGTAACATCGGGTGGTGTAGGTGTCCTGGAGGGCAGGTAGTTTGCCCCCGGTGATGCGTTGTGCAGACCTCACTACCCTCTGGAGAGCCTTACGGTTGAGGGCGGAGCAGTTGCCGTACCAGGCGGTGATACAGCCCGCCAGGATGCTCTCGATTGTGCATCTGTAGAAGTTTGTGAGTGCTTTTGGTGACAAGCCAAATTTCTTCAGCCTCCTGAGGTTGAAGAGGCGCTGCTGCGCCTTCTTCACGACGCTGTCAGTGTGAGTGGACCAATTCAGTTTGTCTGTGATGTGTATGCCGAGGAACTTAAAACTTGCTACCCTCTCCACTACTGTTCCATCGATGTGGATAGGTTGGTGTTCCCTCTGCTGTTTCCTGAAGTCTACAATCATCTCCTTAGTTTTGTTGACGTTGAGTGTGAGGTTATTTTCCTGACACCACACTCCGAGGGCCCTCACCTCCTCCCTGTAGGCCGTCTCGTCGTTGTTGGTAATCAAGCCTAAGCTATTAACTTTGTCTTGAATACAAAGTTATGTTTGGGGAAAATCCAATAAAACACATTACTGAGTACCACTCTGAATATTTTTAAGCATGGTGGCTGCATCATGTTATGGGTATGCTTGTAGTCTTTCAGTTTTTCAGCATAAAAAATAAACGGAATGGAGCTAAACAAAGGCAAAATCATTGAGGAAAACTTGGTCCAGTCTGCTTTTCACCAGACACTGGGAGATTAATTCACCCTTCAGCTGGACAATAACCTAAAACACAAGGCCAAATCCACACTAGTTGCTTACCAAGAAGACTGAATGTTCCAGAGTGTTACAGTTTTGCCTTAAATCTTCTTGAAAATCTATGCCAATGATCAACAACCAATTTGACAGAGCTTGAAGAATTTAAAGAATAACGGTCAAATATTGTACAATCCACGTGTGCAAAGCTCTTAGAGACTTACCCATAAAGACTCACCATGGTAATCACTGCCAAAGGTGATTCGGGAGGTGTAAAATGTATGTAAATTAGATATTTCTATTTACAAAAATGTTTAATAACATGTTTTCACTTTGTCATTATGGGGTATTGTGAATTATTATTATATATTATTTAAAACATTTTTATAAATGTTTTGAATGCAGGCTGCAACACAACAAAATGTAGAATAAGTCCAGGGGTATGAATACTTTCTGAAGGGACTGTATATATTTGCGGTCACCGGGTCCACGGTGGAAAGTCTTTTTTTTTGTAGGTGTATTCGCTATGGTGGTGGTATGCCTCTGCCTCACAAGTAAAAGAAAAATATATATATATTCTCTTTCCCTAAAGGGTATTGTGTGTCAGTGTTATTTTTTGTTGGGCACATGTCTTTATATTGCATTGTGGTAAAACACAAGCCACTTTTTGCAACTTAATTTCTAAATCTTTCAACGTCTTTTACAGGGATCTGTTTTTGTTACTTGTGTGTTTGAAAGAGGGCTGACTTGGCTTTGTAGTCGCTTTCTTGTGTGGAGATTGTTTGTTTGTTCAGTGACACAGCTCCTGCACCTGGGTATTGTTCATTAGGCCATGCAATGTGAAACTTGTCAAAGTGCATGTAGTCCCTTATTGTTTGTCTGTTTTCCCTTTGTTTGGTGCCTAATAATGAAAAATGACCCTGTACAACATCAACATGCATAGGCCGAGCCGGCAAAAACAAATTCCCTCAAGGATTCATTGATGATATCTTGTGTAAACTAGCAGTCCTACTTGTGGTCAAGACCAACCAAATTTGTATAACTCCTGAAATGTAAGTGGCATTTTGGTTTAGAGTGGTGTGGACCCCGGGTTCTTAGATGTATATCTCTTGAGTTGGAAAAATCTGCTTTGAATAGAGCACTTGAGTTTACTGCATCGGTGTGAGGGGCCGATTGGGGAGGGGAAAAAAAGTGTATTTGTGTCTGTGTGTCTCAACTTGCTGAAGTAGGCATAACATCTGGATTGTGTGGGAGCGGAAAATTTGCTGAAAGGAATGGTATTTGGCACACCGCTCTCCCCCACATCAGACAGACCGTGATACAAGCGTTTTGTTTTCTCAAGCCCCAGAAAAAGGTGCCCTATTGTTTTGATCTCCAAATATCACTCTTCAATTCCAGTCAGCCCCCCCCCCCACCAGATCAGTGATTTGTCTACTGCTTTTTGATGAGTTATCTACCATAGGGATATATTAGTTGCGATGACCCTGTAACACTTCATACCCCAATAGAATTTTTGAATGATGCTCTAGATTACTGATCATTTTCAAGATAAAGCTAATTTTGTCACAAATTTCAAATATAGTGCTAAAACAAAGAACAAAAGACTATTACAAATTAACTCAGTTTTAAAGAGCACAATACCACATTCATTTCAGTACAAATAACACACATTTTGTCTCCCATTGTATAAAGACAATGGGGTTGAATGCTGAGCTATAGTCAATAAACAGCATTCTTACATAGCTTTTCCTCTTGTCCAGGTGGGATAGGGCAGTGTGATGGCTATTGCATCGCCTGATTTGATTTGATTTGACTATAAAAAAGATTAACACTCAACAAAACAAAAAACTAGAATATTTAAATTGTAGTAAATTTGACCAAATTACTCATTCAAAATGTACAAACTATAATTATGATTTTGATACTTATAGATATTATATATATTCAAAAATGTATAAAAATTGTAAGCGAGGACAATATTCAGAAATGATTTCAGAATCCACACAATATGTCTAAATGTAGATAAACTCTCCCAATACAATTTAATAGAGACCAGGTTGACAGAAAATGTAGAAATAGTACAACAATTTAGTGAATGCAGTAATTATTAAACTGAGAAAGATTCAGAGATGCACAACTGTTCAGAGACCATTTTAAACATACTCAATTTGTATATAAGATTTGTAGTAAAAATTAATGGCACACTGTCACGCTAGTGTTTGCATTTAGCCTACAACATGTCATGGAACGTGTTGAAGCATGCATGTTCCCCATCCTACAAATCAAATCAAATGTTTTTGGTCACATGCAGATGTTATTGCGGGTGTAGCGAAATGCTTGTTTCTAGCTCCAACAGTTGAAATAATGTCTAACAATTTCCCAACAATACACACATTTAAATTAAAGGAATGAAATTAAGAATATATAAATATTTGGATGTGCCATGTCGGAGCGCCATAGACTAAAATACATTTGAATATACAAATGAGAGGGGTAATGCAAAATATAAACATTATTGTGACTATTGTTCCATTATTAAAGTGGCCAGTGATTTCAAGTCTATGTATATAGGGCAGCAGCCTCTAAGGTACGTTTGTTTATTAGGATCCCCATTAGCTAATGCCGTAACACTAGCTTATCTTCCTGGGGTCCAACACCAATTAACAAGACATTTATAAACAACCACAAATCAAGACTTCACAAACATTCAACAAAGTAGACAAGGTGCTAGTGGTGGCTATTTAAGTCTAATGAGGTTGAGAGAGAAGCTGTATTTCAGTCTCTCGGTCCCAGCTTTGATGCACCTGTACTGACTTTGCGTTATGGATGATAGCGGGGTTACAGGCAGTGGTTCTGGTGGTTGTTGTCCTTCATGATATTTTTGGCCTTCCTGTGACATCGGGTGTTGTAGGTGTCCTGGGGGGCAGGTATTTTGCCCCCGCTGACGAGTTGGATTGCCCTGCAGTTGCGGGCGGTGCAGTTCCCGAACCAGGGAGTGACACAGCCCGACAGGATGCTGTTTCTGTGTCTGAGCCGTTGAATTGCGACAGCACTTTGTCTCTGTACTGACCTTTTGCCTGTTTGATTGCCTTACGGAGGGAATAACTACACTGTATTCTGTTCATGTTCCCAGTCACCTTGCCATGGTTAAATGCAGTGGTTCGTGCTTTCAGTTTTGTGCGAATGCTGCCAACTATCCATGGTTTCTGGTTTGGGTAGGTTTTAGTAGTCAGTGGGTACACATCTCCTCCTATACCTTTCCTGATAAACTCAGTCACCGTATTTGTCAATATTATTCTGAGGCTACCCGGAAGATATCCCAGTCCGTGTGAAACAATCTTGGATTCTGATTGGTCAGACCAGCGTTGAATAGTATGTAGCACGGGTTCTTCCTGTTTTGAGTTTCTGCCTATAGGAAGGGAGGAGCAAAATGGAGTCGTGATCAGATTTCCCGAAGTGGGAGGCCCTTGTAGGCATTTCGAAAAGCTGAGTAGCAGTGGTCCAATGTTTTCTCAGAGCGAGTGCTACAGTCAACATGTTGATAGAACTTCAGTAGCGTTTTTCTCAGATTGGCTTTGTTAAAATCCCTGTCTACAATAAATACTGCCTCAGGATATGTGGTTTCCAGTTTGCATAGAGTCCAGTGTAGTTCTTTGAGGGCCGTCATGGTACCGGCTTGAGGGAGAATATACACGGTTGTGACTATAACCAAAGATAATTCTCTTGGGTGGTAAAATGGTCAGCATTTGATTGTGACTTGAGTTTCTATATGTTATCACACCATGAGCCCTTCTTCCCAGAGAGGACTTTATTTCCTGTCTGCGTGATGAACTGAGAACCCAACCAACTGGCTGTACGGACACACAGTATATCCCAAGAGTAGGTTACAATTCCGTCTCTCTGGAAGACGATCCTCGCCCTGAGCTCGTCAACTTTATTATCCAGAGACCGAACATTAGTGAGTAATATACTCTGAAGCTGTGGGTGGTGTGCGTGCCTCTTGAGTCAGACTAGGACTCCACTCCGAATACCTCTTCTCCGCGGGCAGTGTTTTGGATCAGCCTCTGGAATCAGTTTAATTGTCGTGGGGGGTCCGAACTAAGGAAAGTGGTAATGCTGGTGAGTTACCACTGATCTGATATTTTTTTGTATGTAATAACGCCCCAAAATTTCTGGGCTAATGTAAGAATGAACACATAAAGAAACAAAATACTGCAAAGTTGCTTAGGAGCTAGAAGCACGGCTGGCCTATCTGTCAGCGCCATCTTGCACAAAATTTTAAAATAGTGTTTGTTCTACCTGTAATTTGAAACCGGTTTTAGGGTGTCATTACCTGAGCTGTTAGAACATAGAAAATACACATTTGTATTTTCCCTCCAGTGGCACGCCATTACATTTTCCGCACTCCGTTTTACACACTAACCTCTGTGTAGCCTGACCTCCATAATGGTCTTGGGGCAATTCTTCCTATTGGGCCTTACTGTGCCACAATAGTATGCATCAAGATCGCTCACCAGAGGTATGGATTAAAATAAGTCGACATGGTCATTTGACAAGAGAGAGCCCCCCCCCAAACTTTGTACACACTGAAAACAAAGCAGTAGCTTGTCAAGGAGTCAGAGACACCATATTTTATTCCCCACTTTACTTACTTTTTTGGGCCATATACTGCTTTCACAGTAGTCTACCATAAAATGTTATCATTGCCTCATCCACTGAGAGGGCTTGCTGTGGGTGTAGTAGTTTGGCTAAGTTCTCTTGCAGTATTTTGATGAAAGGCCTGACTTCATGTAATTTGTCTTTCACATTGGCTGAATTTGGATCGAAGAAGTGCAGGTGTTTAAATAGCTGCTCAAAGCGGCTGCGTGGAATTTTACTTTTACCCTGAGTGTGGTGTCAGTGGACCAGTAGTCGGAGAGAGCATAAGCGGTGGATGCCGATGAGAATGTTGATTCCAATGACGCGTTTAATCTCATCTTCAAACGTGCCAAACCATGATGGGGAGGTATTGAATGTGGTGGCATACAGGTTGGTGTTGAACACCACATCTGGAAAAAAAAACACTTTCAAAACTCCAAAACCCCTGCCAATGTCACTTTAGGGCCAGGCTGTGTGGTGCAAGGATGAATGGTGTGACTCAACTGAAAAGTAGGCCGGGCTGTTGCCCTCGTAGATACCGTTCTTCCTTTAATTTCTCTTTCTCTCCATGTTACTCTTCATCCAAACTCCCCTCCTTCCACACCTCCCTCTTCAATCTTCTTCCTCTCTCTCTCCCTCTTCCTCTCCCTCCACTCTCCTCTTCCTCCTATTATCAGGTTGCTATACAGCACTTTCAATCAAACAATCAATCAAAGTCTTTAGTGGCCAGATTGTTTCTCAGTTAATGGTGTGCATATTTAAGTCAGACTGATGGATAATCAGACAGGATAAAGCACACAGACGTTCATGCATGATCAACAGGATCATATTATAACTAAAGGCTATATAGGTTAAACACACTTCAAGACCCATGGTCAGATGACTTTTCATAGATGTTAAAAAGTCAAAGTATGTGGCACAACCGTTTTATAGATTCAACACATGTCAGCACTGAGCCGGTGTGCCCTAAGAGGAAGTTCAGTGTGCAGCTCACCCAGCAATAACATAAATAACATGAGCATATCTACTTCTGCTAAGCTTCCCAGGGAAGCAATAAAAATAACTATGCATTCCAGAAGAAAAGTGCTCAAAATAGTCTGCGTTAACATATGTAGCTTATGAAACAAGGTATATGAAATCAATAATTTGCTAGTAACAGATTAACATTCATATTCTGACAATCTCTGAAACTCACTTAGATAATACCATTGATACAGTGGTAGCAATACAAGGTCATAACTGCTGACCAGACCGGACGCATCGCATTGCAAAATACATTTTACACTTACTGTTGAAGTCGAAGTTTACATACAGTGACATTTAATCCTAGTAAAAGGTCCATGTCTTCAGTCAGATAGGATCACCACTTTATTTTAAGAATGTGAAATGTCAGAATAATAGTTGAGTGGTTTATTTCAGCTTTTATTTATTTCATCACATTCCCAGTGAGTCAGAAGTTTACATACACTCAATTAGTATTTGGTAGCATTGCCTTAAAATTTTAAAACTTGGGTCAAATGTTTCAGGTAGTCTTCCACAAGTTTCCCAAAGTAAGTTGGGTGAATTTGGCCCATTCCTCCTGACCGAGCTGGTGTAACTGAGTCGGGTTTGTAGGCCTCCTTGCTCGCACCCGCTTTTTCAGTTCTGCCCATAAAATGTTCTATGGGATTGAGGTCAGGTCTTTGTAATGGCCACTCCAATACCTTGACTTTGTTGTCCTTAAGCCATTTTGCCACAACTTTGGAAGTATGCTTGGGGTCATCGTTCATTTGGATAACCCATTTGTGACCGAGCTTTAACTTCCTGACTGATGTCTTGAGATGTTGCTTCAATATATCCACATAATTTTCCTCTCTCATGATGCCATCTATTTTGTGAAGTGTGCCAGTCCCTCCTGCAGCAAAGCACCCTCACACAATGATGCTACCACCCCTGTGCTTCACGGTTGGGATGGTGTTCTTCGGCTTGCAAACATCCCCCTTTTTCCTCCAAACATAACGATGGTCATTATGGCCAAACAATTCTATTTTTGTTGACATTTTTTGACATTTATCCAAAAAGTGTGATCTTTGTCTCCATGTGCAGTTCCAAACCGTAGTTTGGCTTTTTTATGTCTGTTTTTGAGCCATGGCTGGAGGACTATTTTTACTCTGAATATAGATACTTTTGTACCTGCTTCCTCCAGCATCTTCACAAGGTTCGTTGCTGTTGTGATTTGCACTTTTCATACCAAAATAAGTTAATATCTAGGAGACAGAACGCGTGTGATGGCTGCGTGGTCCCATGGTGTTTATACATGCATACTATTATTGTACAGATGAGTGTGGTACCTTCAGGCATTTGGAAATTGCTCCCAAGGTTGAACCAGACTTGTGGAGGTCTACAATTTTCCCATGATGTCATGCAAAGAGGCACTGTGTTTGAAGGTATGCCTTGAAATACATCCACTGGTACACCTCCAATAGGCTAATTGACATAAGTTGAGCCAATCAGAAGCTTCTAAAGCCATGAATTTTCCATGCTGTTTAAAGGCACAGTCAACTTAGTGTATGTACACTTCTGACACACTGGGATTGTGATACAGTGAGATAATCTGTCTGTAAACAATTGCTGGAAAATTACTTGTTATCATGCACGAAGTAGATGTCCTAACCGACTTGCCAAAACTATAGTTTGTTAACAAGACATTTGTGGAGTTGTTGAAAACTAGTTTTAATGACTCCAAGCTAAGTGTATGTAAACTTCCAACTTCAACTGAATGTAGCCTAAGAAACAAGGTCCATGAAGTCAATAACTTGCTTGTAACAGATTACCTTCCGACTATAACTCAGATAATACCTTTGACACTGTGGTAGCACTACATGGTTATAACAATTACCTAAAAGACAGAAATGCCAACGGGGGTGTTGTTGCGGTCTATATTCCGGACCACATTCCTGTAAAGCTTAGAGACGATCTAATGTTAAAATTATGTTGAAGTAATATGGCTACAGGTTCATCTGCCTCACCTAAAGCCCATTCTTGTGGGAAGCTGCTATAGACCACCAGGTGCTAAAGGTCAGTATCTGGATAATTGTATGAAATCTTGGTAATGTACACTAAACAAAAAATTAAACATCCTCTCACTGCCAACTGTTTTATTTTTAGCAAACTTAACCTCTTGCTTCTACCTGGCACGCAGGTGTCCCATCTAGAGCTCTGGAAATGCAAATGCGCTACGCTAAATGCTAATAGTATTAGTTAAAACTCAAACGTTCATTAAAATACACATGCAGGATATTGAATTAAAGCTACACTCGTTGTGAATCCAGGCAACAAGTCAGATTTCTAAAATGTTTTACGGCGAAAACATAGCACATATTTATGTCAAACCACCACCGCAGACATAGCTCATTAGCATAGCCAAGTAGGAAAAAATATGCAATCAACAAACGCAGGATTAAAAAAATAATAATTTCACTAACCTTTTGAAATCTTCATCAGATGACAGTAATATAACATGTTACACAGTACATTCATTTTTTTCAATAATCTGCAATATATATCCATGAATCTCTGTTTACAATGACGCATCGTTCAAAAAATGCTACTAAAATGTCAGGAGAAATTAAATAGCTCCGGCAGATAACGTCAGCTAACAAGGAATACACATCATAAACTTTGACTAAATATGCATGTTTTACATATGTATAGGAAGATACACTTCTTCTAAATGCAAACGCTGTGTTACATTTATTTTTAACGTTACAGTTTGCGTTTACTAGGCTATACTAGGTCGCAATTGTAAATGAGAACTTGTTCTCAACTTGCCTACCTGGTTAAATAAAGGTGAAATAAAAAAAATAATAAATAAAAATACTAGGAGTCGGCGCTCCAAATGTATCATTATGCCTCCTACATCTTGGAGTCGACAGAAACCCAAAATTAACACATAAATATTCCCTTACCTTTGCTGCTCTTCCATCAAAAGACCTGGAAGGGATTATACTTACCAAAACAGCGTTTAGTTTTCTAGTCTGCGTCTTTCGGTTCTCAAAATTGCCACTTTTCGGTCGAAATGTAGGCAAAATTCAAGTGGATGCGCACCAAAACGTCGAAATTATATATTATATGTCGAGTAAACTTGTCAAACTATGTTCATAATTAAGCTTTAACATGTTATAAAGGTGTACAGCAATTGTGAGGACGAAGCGAAACACACACGTCTTGTAATTGATCCTGAAGAAAAGAGAGAGCGGGAGCAGAGCGCGCATAAACGTACACTTTTTTTCCGCGTGACCGAGACCTTTCGGCACGCTCAACGTCTCGTGAGCGCGCGATTCACACAATGAGAAGCCCCATTGAAAGCAGGCTTCGCGCTGAACACGTAGGAACTGTTCCCAGAGCGGTAGTTGTTTGGGAAGGCGTTTAAGATGACGTCAAAGTTGGGCCAACTTTTTCCATGACGAGAGATTTTGGGAGAATGCATGCCCTGAGACTTCTGCTTTACATAGAGACAACATTTAAACGGTTTTAGAAGCTTTAGAGTGTTTTCTATTCGATAATATTTTTTATATGCATATATTAGCAACTTTTGACAAAAATTTATCCTGTTTTATATGGGTACCCAATTCCTCCATTTGGGGCAGTAAACAGGGCTAACATGTGTAAATATTTGTATGAACATAACAATATTCAACAACTGAGACATAAACTGAACAAGTTCCACAAACATGTTACTAACAGAAATTGAATAATGTGTCCCTGAACAAAGGGAGGGTCAAAATAAAAAGTAACAGTCAGTATCTGGTGTGGCCACCAGCTGTATTAACTCCTTAAGGCTGCAATCCTGTTAACGGGATGATTATGACAACAGCCAGTGAAAGTGCAGGGCACCAAATTCAAAACAACGGAAATCTCACAATTACAATTCCTCAAACATACATGTATTTTCTACTGTTTTAAAGGTAATCCTGTTGTTAATTCCACAACAGTGTCCGATTTCAAATAGGCTTTACAGCGAAAGCACCACAAACGATTGTTAGGTGACCACCAACTCACAGAAAAACCCAGCCATTTTTCCAGCCAAAGAGGAATCACAAAAAGCACAAATAGAGACTAAATTAATCACTAACCTTTGATGATCTTCAGCAGATGACACTCATAGGACTTCATGTTACACCATACAGGTATGTTTTGTTTGATAAAGTTCATATTTATATAAAAAAATCGGAGTTTACATTGGCGCGTTACGTTCACTAGTTCCAAAAACATCCAGTGATTTTGCATAGCCACATCAATTCAACAGAAATACTCATCCTAAATGTAGATGAAAATACAAGTTATACACATGGAATTATAGATATACCTCTCCTTAACCTCTCTGGGATATGTGGGACGCTAGCGTCACACCTGGCCAAAAGCCAGGGAAAATGCAGAGCACCAAATTCAAATAACTTACTGTAAAAATCTAACTTTCAGTAAATCACACATGCAAGATAGCAAATTAAAGCTACACTCATTGTGAATCCAGCCAACATGTCAGATTTCAAAAAGGCTTTTCGGCGAAAGCATAAGATGCCACTTTATAAACAAAGAGAGAAAGCATATTTCAACCCTGCAGGCGCGAGACAAAACACAGAAATAAAAATAGAATTCATGCCTTACCTTTGACGAGCTTCTTTTGTTGGCACTCCAATATGTCCCATAAACATAACAAATGGTCCTTTAGTTCGATTAATTCCGTCGATTATATATCCAAAATGTCAATTTATTTGGTACGTTTGATCCAGAACAACACCGGTTCCAACTTGCTCAACGTGACTACAAAATATCTCAAAGGTTACCTGTAAACTTTGCCAAAACATTTCAAACTACTTTTGTAATACAACTTTAGGTATTTTTTCACGTAAATAATCAATCAAATTGAAGACTGGATGATCTGTGTTCAATACAGGAAGAAAACAAACTGAAGCATGCTTTCTGGTCATGCGCCTCTATCTAACAGTACACTTCAAGTGGCTCTCGTTCAAGATGGCCGTAATTCTTCATTACACAAAGGAATAACCTCAACCAATTTCTAAAGACTGCATCCAGGGGAAGCGATAGAAACTGCAAGAAGGTCCATTAAATCTGGATTCCCAATAAAAACCCATTGAAAAGAGAGTGACCTCAAAAAACTAAAATCTGAATGGTTTGCCCTTCGGGTTTCGCCTCCTAAATAAGTTATGTTATTCTCACAGACATGATTCAAACAGTTCTAGAACCTTCAGAGTGTTTTCTCTCCAAATCTACTAATAATAGGCCTACAAACCCTCAGTCCAGACTCTCTCAGCCTATTGTGGCAGTCTGGGCACTGATGGAGGGATTGTGCATTCTTGTGTAACTTGGGCAGTTGTTGCCATCCTGTCCCTGTCCCGCAGGTGTGTTCGGATGTACCAATCCTGTGCAGATGTTGTTACACGTGGTCTGCCACTGCGAGGACGATCAGCTGTCTGTCCTGTCTCCCTGAAGCGCTGTCTTAGTTGTCTCACAGTACGGACATTGCAATTTATTTCCTTGGCAACATCTGCAGTCCTCATGCCTCCTTGCAGCATGCCTAAGGCACATTCACACAGATGAGCAGGGACCCTGGTCATCTTTCTTTTGGTGTTTTTCAGAGTCCGTAGAAAGGACTAGTTTCCTAAGTTTTCATATCTGTGACCTTAATTGCCTACCGTCTGTAAGCTGTTAGTTTCTTAATGACCGTTCCACAGGTGCATGTTCATTAATTGTTTATGGTTCATTGAATAAGCATGGGAAACAGTGTTTAAACCCTTTACAATGAAGATCTGTGAAGTTATTTGGATTTTTATGAATTATCTTTGAAAGACAGGGTCTTGGAAAGGGGACATTTCTTTTTTTGCTGAGTTTGTGTTATCAGCAGAAGCATATTTTCTGGGTCATTTTTAAATATTGATTGGCTATCATCAAGCTGCCCGCTCAAGAAAAAAATTCAAACTGTAAGCAGTGCCTGCAACCTGGCTCAGGTTGTCAGTCAACCTACCAGGGTAGTTCCAAACAGCACAGGAATTAAATCATCATCATGTATTGCTCACATGTTTACTAATGCTGCAGAAATGTGCTTTAAAGCAGTATCCAAATCCATAGGATGTGGTGATCACAATTTAATAGCCATGTCTAGTAAACCCAAATTTCCGAAGGCTGGGCCTAATATAGTGTATAAGAGGTAATACAATACGTTTTGTAGTGATTCATATGTTGATGGTGTAAAGAATATTTGCTGATCTGTGGTGTGCAATGAGGAGCAACCAGAAGCTGCACCTGACACATTTATGAAATTGCTTATTCCAGTTACTAATAAGCACACACCTATTAAGAAAATGACTAAAAACTGTTAAATCCACATGGATTGATGAAGAATTGACAAATTTTATGGTTGAAAGGTATGGCAAATAAGTCTGGCAGCCCAACTGATTGGCAAATGTACTGCAGAAGGAAATAGGGTGACTAAACTAAAAAAAATTAAAAAACTATACTATGAAACAAAGATCAATTGTGGAGGTGCTTTGCTGCAGGAGGGACTGGTGCTCTTCACAAAATAGATGGCGTCATGAGAGAAAAATTACGTGGATATATTGAAGCAACATCTCAAGACATCAGTCAGGAAGTTATGGCTTGGTCGCAAAAGGGGCTTCCAAATGGACAATGACCTCAAGCATACTTCCAAAGTTGTGGCAAAATGGCTATCCTCTTGGAACTACCCATCCGGGAGAATTGTCATCAACTACACTAATTAGCATAGCGCAACGGTCAAAAAATATTACTAGAAAATATGAATATTCATGAAATCACAAGTGAAATATAGCGAAACATAGCTTAGCCTTTGTGTAAGTTCATTGATAGCCTAGCATAGCATTATGTCCAGCTAGCAGCAGGAAGCTTGGACACGAAAATCAGAAAAGCAATCAAATTAACCGTTTACCTTTGATCTTCGGATGTTTTCACTGACGTGACTCCCAGTTAGACAGCAAATGTTCCTTTTGTTCCATAAATATTATTTTTATACCCAAAATACCTCCGTTTGTTGGTCACGTTATGATGAGAAATCCACCGGAAATAGCGGTCACGACAACGGCAAAAAAAATATATATATATCCATAATATCGACAGACATGGCAAACGTTTTTTTATAATCAATCCTCAAGGTGTTTTTCAAATATCTATTCGATAAAATATCAATCGGGACAATTGGATTTTCAGTAGGAGCGAGAGGAAAAATTACTACCTGTCTTCTATGCAAGAATCACTCTGAGAGTCCTCAGCTGGCCACTTAAGCAATTCTTCAACATAAAGGAGTGAATCTACGTCTAAAGGCTGTAGACACCTTAGGGAATACTTAGAAAAGGAATCTGGTTGATATCCCTTTCAATGGCCAATAGGGATGCATAGGAACACAACCGTTTCAAAATAAGAGGCAATTCCTGATTGGATTTTCCTCAGGGTTTTGCCAGTTCTGTTATACTCACAGACAATATTTTGACAGTTTTGGAAACTTTAGAGTGTTTTCTATCCTAAGCTGTCAATTATATGCATATTCTAGCATCTGGTCCTGAGAAATAGGACGTTTTCTTTGGGAATGTTATTTTTCTAAAACTAAAAATAGTGCCCCCTAGTTTCAAGAGGTTTAAGACAACAAAGTCAAGGTCTTGGAGAGGCCATCACAAAGCCCCGACCTCAATCCTGTAGAACATTTGTGGGCAGAACTGAAAAAGCGGGTGCGAGCAAGGAGGCCGACAAACCTGACTCAGTTACACCAGGAGAAATGGGCCAAAATTCACCCAACTTATTGTGGGAAGCTTGTGGAAGGCTACCCAAAATGTTTGACCCAGGTTAAACAATTTAAACGAAATGCTACCAAATACTAATTGAGTGTATGTAAACTTTTGACCCACTGGTAATGTGATGAAATAAATGCTGAAATAATTAATTCTCTCTACTCTTTTCTGACATTTCACATTCTTAAAATAAAATGGTGATCCTAACTGATATAAGACAGGACATTTTTACTAGGATAAAATGTCAGGAATTGTGAAAAACTGAGTTTAATTGTATTTCGCTAAACTTACGACTTCCACTGAATTTCACTCATTTCAAAACCATCCGCGCTTTCAAAGTGCAAGGACGTGTCCAAATCCATATCACCAACCAACATAGCTGCAGCATCTTCCAAAGTGAAGAGCCGTGACTGCTTTGGCGCTGTCATTCTGACAGCATACCACGTTTTTACGGTTGCTGGTTGATGATAACAGCCACGCAAATACGACAATAGGTTGTTAGCCAGTTCATTTTGCGATATTGACACATAATCATTGTCAGAAAAGGCTGTTTGCGGCCTCTCAACTCATTTAAAGAATGGCCTCTGGGTTCTAAAGGGTTTAAAGTAATTTGTTATCATAGTGCTGCTAGGCTAGAGTACATATTGGAGATGGTTTAGACTCAACCTATGAGAGGTAGCCTATAGGTTAGCTGATGTCTGACTCTCAGTCAAGCATTTTACCATTTATTTAGTTGAGATATTTCAATAGTTCGTCATTGGGCTGAATGTGGTAAGTAACAGTTGAAATGAGTGGATGGCGTTGTATTGCTGGTGTGACAGACACACCGACAGAGACACACAAAGTGCTGTGTTTGTATGTAGTTCCAGGATTTTATACAGAGAAACACATATGAATTGATATCGAGGCTTAGCCTACCTAATGTGTGCATATGTTTTAGCGTGTGTGTGGTGGTGCACTCTGATGTGTGTGCACACTTGAGAGGGGGGCAGATATTTGGTCCTGTGTGGCTGAGTAAGTGATTGAGCGCTAGATGTCCGGTTTCTGAACATGACCTGTGTTCTGACGTAGGTTGGAGAGAATGTCAACTCATTTTGTGGTCGCTCATCTGTGTGCGATGGTAATGCTATCCCCTCACTGGGGATGCGCATAAGCTAAAAGTGTAAGCCCCCCCCCCCCCTCCATGCACACCTGCTCTCGTGTGGCGTTGGTCCCTTAAAAGGAGCTCCTGACTGAAGTGTGTGTGTGTGTGCGCGTGTCATTCTGCACACTGCACATACATTTTGTTTATTTATACAACAACTTAATGTGTTAACACGGCTTTATCTAATAGCACAACCAAATTTCCTGGATTGCAGTTGCTTTGTACACTCATTAAAATAAGCACATACAAGAAAACACACATACATGTAATAGTGCCAGACATGCACACAAACATATACAGTTGGAATTGCTGTTATGATTTTAGTTGTCCTTGATGTCCTTTTGTTTTAAATGTATTATTATAATTTTTTAATTGCTTTGTCCTATCTCTTTGTTGTTGGTGTATTAGGAGATGCTTGGGGATGGGGAATGGAATTAATTGTATTTTTAATTTTTCTTCCTGGGGGGACTGTGGGAAGGGTCTCGAACGGTTGAGAGACAGCTATTGGGGAACTGGGGGGGGGGGGGGGGGTCTTGGAGGGTTCGGGTTCATGTTTTTTGGCCTGGTGATGTATCGGTCAACGTGCCCTTGAGCAGAGCATTGACCCTGGATGCTTCTGAATGGGAATGTGTTGGATGACTGGTATGATGTAGTTGTTGAGCGGCTTCACTGCAAGTATATTGTATGTATCGAATATTCAATACATTTTTAAAAATAAAAAGGGGGAAAATGGTGTTCATGGGAGGACACCCCTGAAGAAGCCACTGCTGTTCAAAAAAAGTTTGTAAAAGTGCACCTGGATGTTCCACAGCGCTACTGGCAAAATATTCTGTGGACAGATGAAACTACATCATACCAGTCTATTTGAGTTTTTTGGAAGGAACACACAAAACTATGTGTGGAGAAAAAAAGGCACATCACACCAACATCAACACCTCATCCCAACTGTGAAGTATGGTGGAGGGAGCATCATGGTTTAGAGCTGCTTTGCTGCCTCAGGGCCTGGACAGCTTGCTATCATCGATGGAAAAATGAATTCCCAAGTTTATCAAGACATTTTGCAAGAGAATGTTAGGCTATCTGTCTGCCAATTGATGCTCAACAGAAGTTGGGTGGCGCTGCAGGACAATGACCCAAAACACAGAAATAAATCAACAGAATGGCTTCAACAGAAGAAAATAGTCCTGACCTCAACCCGATTTGAGATGCTGTGGCATGACCTCAAGAGAGCAGTTAACACTAGACATCCCAAGATTATTTCTGAACTGAAACAGTTTTGTAAAGAGGAATGTTCCAAATTCCTCCTGACCGTTGTGCAGAAAAGGTTTGGTTGACGTTATTGCTGCCAAAGGAGGGTCAACCAGTTATTAAATCCAAGTGTTAACATACTTTTCCACCCTGCACTGTGAATATTTGCATGATGTGTTCAATAAAGACATGAAAACGTATAATTGTGTGTGTTATTAGTTTAAGCAGACTGTGTTTGTCTATTGTTGTGACCTAGATGACGATCAGATCAATTTTATGACCAATTTATGCAGAAATCCAGGTATTTCCTAAGGGTTCACATACTTTTTCTTGCCACTGTATAGTTTCTATGCAATCTTTCTAAATGTCAACATAAAATCACAGGATAAGTTATTGGTAACATAGCTAGTGATAGGGGTCGATTTGGACCTGAGTTATGCACGTATAAATGGAACTTCTCTAGGGTAGGGGGCAGCATTTGGAATTTTGGATGAAAAGCATGCCCAAATTAAACTGCCTTCTACTCAGGCCCAGAATATAGGATATGCATATAATTAGTAGATTTGGATAGAAAACACTCTAAAGTTTTCACAACTGTTAAAATAATGTCTGTGAGTATAACAGAACTTAGAACCTGAGAGAAATCCATTCAGGAAGTAGGATTCTTTTGTTTTCTATTCAATGCCATTACAGTATCCATTGACTTAGGACTCAAATTGCAGTTCCTATGCCTTCCACTAGATGTCAACAGTCTTTATAAATTGTTTCAGGCTTGTATTCTGAAAAATTAGGGATTAAGAGCAGTCTGAATGAGTGGACCCTGCCGTGTCACAGAGCTTTTTCATGCGCGCGACCGAGAGTACCTTTCTTGTTTACCTTTTATGTTGACTACGTTATCGTCCGGTTGAAATATTATCGATTATTTAGGCTAAAAACAACCTGAGGATGGAATGTAAACATAGTTTGACATGTTTCTGTAAACTTTACGGATACAATTTGGGTTTTTTGACTTCCTGTTGTGACTGCGTTTGAGCCTGTGGATTTACCGAACAAAATGCACGAACAAAACGGAAGTTTTCGGATATAACCAGAGACTTTATCGAACATTCGGTTACATGTCCAATGCTCTAACCACTAGGCTACCTGCCGCCCCAATGATCTTGCATTAAACAAACCTGTTTGTCCATGTATGCTGCTGATTCAAAGCTACGCGCATCAGCAACCAATATAAGTGTGAAGTCACTGAAACCTTTAACAAAGAGTTGCAGTTTGTTTTAGAATGGGTGGCCAGTAATAAACTAGTCCTGAACATTTATAAAACTAAGACCATTGTATTTGGTAAATTATTCCCTAAGTTCTAGACCTCAGCTGAATCTGGTAATTAGTGGTGTGGCTGTTGAACATGTTGAGGAGACTAAATGACTTGGTGTTACCTTAGATTGTTAACTGTCATGGTCAAAACATATAGATTCAATGGTTGTAAAGATAAGAGGTCTGTCTGTGATAAAGACATGCTCTGCTTTTTTGACGCCACATTCCACAAAGCAAGTCCTGCAGGCTCTAGTTTTTTCCATTAATGATTATTGTCCAGTCGTATGCTTATGTGCTGCAAAAAAAGGACATAGTTAAACTGCAACTGGCCCAGAACACAGTGGCCTGTTTTTGGTCTTCATTGTAATCAAAGGGCTAATATCAATACTATGCATGCCAGTCTCTGATGAAAGACAGACTGCATCACTTCTTGTTTTTATAAAAACAATGTGTTGGAAATTCCAAATTTGTTGCATTGTCAACTTACGCACAGAACTGACACACACACTTACCCTAGCAGACATGGCACCAGGGTCTTTTCACCGTCCCCAGGTCTAGAAGAAATTCAAGGAAATGTACAGTATTATACAGAGCCACGATTGCATGGAACTACCTTCCATCTCATATAGCGCAAGTGAACAGCAAACATGGTTTCAAAAAAACAAATATAGCAACTAGGGATGCACCGATATGACATTTTTGGCCGATAGCAATATCCAATAATTTTCTTGCCAAAAAAAACGATATAAAGAATTGCTGCCTTTTATACATTCTAGTACACACTGACCCAAAAATTATTTTGTTGGCATGTCCCCATTACCAATAAAACATCATCAACACATATTTATTTCACTTACTTGCTGTGCTGTTTCATTGTTCATTTGTTCAGTCATTTAATTCTCAACCAGGATTTCATCATACATGTCAAGCAGTGAAGTTTCAGCTCTGTCTGTTCGTGGCCTCTACTTTCGTGGGACCTCTCCGTCGGTGCACACTGTCACTGTGTCCGTTTCCATCTTGTCCAGCTGTGTCTAACATTTCACGTAAACACGGTTTCTTGTCTGCATTGAAGTAGCGGTCCGTGTATCTAACATCGAGCATGGTGGCGACACAGTTAAGTGGCTCAGAGAATGCCTCCGAATCGCTTGTTCACGGTCCCCTAGTAGAGTACTTTTGCAAGTTTTAACCCCACAGTCTGTCGGCAGTTTTGTTGAGCAGGTGTTTCAATGCCATGACAGAGGGTATCACGTCTGCTGCAGACTCAGTTGATTAGCTTATTTCTCGATTCCGTTGTTAAAATGGAGCTAGGAGTTTGTTGATGTTTCTAAGTTTCAAACATATATTTTCAAATGCCATTTTAAATGGCAGCAGCGGTATGAGAACCAGCACATTCTTGAGCTTGCACTACGGCTTTCCTCAGTACGAAATCCTCGTCGACCCACTGTGCTGTCAGACTCTGCATGCTCATGGGGCTGACATCGCTGGTCCAAATGTCAGTCGTGAAGCTAATAGCAGTGACGCCCATAGCAAGTAGCTCATGGATGTGCATTTTCAACAATACTGTGTAACTCTGGTAGGCCAACATCTGAAAAATAGAGCCTACTTGGTAGTGTGTACCGGGGCTCGAGGTGCCCGACCAGTCGGCGAAAGCCAACATCGTCCACAATAGAGAATGGTTGATTGTTGTCAAGGGTAATGAATTCCATTATCTTGGTGTTAATGGATTTCACCTTTTGAGTTGACTTTCAAATGACTGCTCGACTTGAAATTGTTTAGTTGTTGGAAGTGTGCGCTTAATTTTTTTCTGCTTTTGTTCTCAGTAGTCGCTGAACGTCTGGGGGTGATGCACTTTCAAATGAGTAATTAGGTTTGTGATATTGAAAGATTTCACTTTCTCCCCTCGGGAAATAATAGGTAGCACAAACGTTGCATATGGCCTTTTTATGATCTTTCTTGTAAACTTCAAAATCCACACAGCAGACATTGTGGGCTAGTTTAGGAATACTGTGTTGCACGTGTAGTGCAGTATTTATCGTGGCGTCGTTACGTCATCTACCTACGTTATATAGGTATGCACGTCAGCTTTGACATCGGTCTTGCACATCAATGTTAAACTAGACAAAAGTTTTGAGAATGACACAAATATTAATTTCCACAAAGTTTGCTGTTTCAGTGTCTTTAGATATTTTTGTCAGATGTTACTATGGAATACTGAAGTATAATTACAAGTATTTCATAAGTGTCAAAGGTTTTTATTGACAATTACATGAAGTTGATGTAAAGAGTTAATATTTGCAGTGTTGACCCTTCTTTTTCAAGACCTCTGCAATCCGCCCTGGCATGCTGTCAATTAAATTCTGGGCCACTTCCTGACTGATGGCAGCCTATTCTTGCATAATCAATGTTTGGAGTTTGTCAGTAGTTATGGGGTTTTGTCTGTCCACCTGCTTCCTGAATATTGACCACAAGTTCCCAATGGGATTAATGTCTGAAGAGTTTCCTGGCCATGGACCCAAAATATTGATGTTTTGTTTCCCGAGCCACTTAGTTATCACTTTTGCTTTATGGCAAGGTGCTCCATCATGCTGGAAAATGCATTGTTTGTCACCAAACTGTTCCTGAATGGTTGGGAGAAGTTGCTCTCTGAGGATGTGTTAATACCATTCTTTATTCATGGCTGTGTTCTTAGGCAAAATTGTGAGTGAGCCCACTCCCTTGGCTGAGAACCAACCCCACACATGAATGGTCTCAGGATGCTTTACTGTTGGCATGACACAGGACTGATGGTAGTGCTCGCCTTGTCTTTTCCGGACAAGCTTTTTTCCCGGATGCCCCAAACAATCGGAAAGGGGATTCATCAGAGAAAATGACGTTACCCCAGTCCTCAGCAGTCCAATCCCTGTACTTTTTGCAGAATATCAGTCTTTCCCTGATGTTTTTCCTGGAGAGAAGTGGCTTCCTTGCTGCCCTTCTTGACACCAGGCCATCCTCCAAAAGTCTTCACCTCACTGTGTGTGCAAATGCACTCACACCTGCCTGCTGCCATTCCTGAGCAAGTTCTGTACTGGTGGTGCCCTGATCCCGCAGATGAATCAACTTTAGGAGACGGTCCTGGATCTTGCAAGACCTTCTTGGGCGCCCTGAAATCTTCTTCACAACAATTGAAGCGCCCCCCTTGAAGTTTTCGATGATCCGATAAATGGTTGATTTAGGTGCAATCTTACTGTCAGCAATATGCTTGCCTGTGAAGTCTTTTGTACAAAGCAATGATGACGGCATGTGTTTCCTTGCAGGTAACCATGGTTGACAGAGGAAGAACAATAATTCCAAGCACCACCCTCCTTTTGAAGCTTCCAGTCTGTTATTTGAACTCAATCAGCATGACAGAGTGATCTCCAGCCTTGTCCTCGTCAACACTCACACCTGTGTTAACGAGAGAATCAATGACATGATGTCAGCTGGTCCTTTTGTGGCAGGGCTGAAATGCAGTGGAAATGTTCTTCGGGGATTCGGTTCATTTTCAATTAATTGCAATTCACCTGATCACTCTTCATAACATTCTGGAGTATATGCAAATTACCATCACACAAACTGAGGCAGCAGACTTTGTGAAAACTAATATTTGTGTCATTCTCAAAACTTTTGGCCACGACTGTATAGGTGATAGAGGAAGCAGCAGTGAAATGCTTGTTAGTGGATAAAGTGGCCCATAGGGGACCACACACTCCCATCTGGAAAACTACCAGCAGTGATAGAAGCAGCTATATACCAGCTCTTCCTCACACGGACGAAAGTGCCAAGCGAGCAATTGAATGCAGTCTTCGGTTGAAGTTGGAAGCTTACATACACTTAGGTTGGAGTCATTAAAACTCATGTTTCAACCACTCCAAAAATGTCTTGTTAACAAACTTTAGTTTTGGCAAGTCGGTTAGAACATCTGCTTTGTGCGTGACACAAGTAATTTTTCCAACAATTGTTTACAGACAGAATATTTCACTTATATTTCACTGTATCACAATTCCAGTAAACTTCCAGTCAGAAGTTTACATACACTAAGTTGACTGTGCCTTTAAACAGCTTGGGAAATTCCAGAAAATGTCATGGCTTTAGAAGCTTCTGATAGGCTAATTGACATAATTTGAGTCAATTGGAGGTGTACCTGTGGATATATATTTCAAGGCCTACCTTCAAACTCAGTGCCTGTTTGCTTTACATCATGAGGCAATCAAAAGAAATCAGCCAAGACCTCAGCAAAATAATGTAGACCTCTACAAGTCTGTTTTATCCTTGGGAGCAATTTCCAAATGCCTGAAGGTACCATGTTCATCTGTACAAACAATAGTACGCAAGTATAAACACCATGGGACCACGAAGCTGTCATACCACTCAGGAAGGAGACGCGTTCTGTCCTAGAGATGAATGCACTTTGGTGTGAAAAGTGCAAATCAATCTCAGAACAACAGCAAAGGACCTGGTGAAGATGCTGGAGGAAAGGGGTACAAAAGTATCTATATCCACAGTAAAACGAGTCATATATCGTCATAACCTGACAGGCCGCTAAGCAAGGAAGAAGCCACTGCTCCAAAACCGCCGTAAAAAAAAGCCAGACTACGGTTTGCAACTGCACATGGGGACAAAGATGGTACTTTTTGGAGAAATGTCTGATGAAACAAAAATAGAACTGTTTGGCCATAATGACCATCGTTATGTTTGGAGGAAAAAGGGGGAAGCTTGCAAGCCGAAGAACACCATCCCAAACGTGAAGCATGGGGGTGGCAGCATGTTGTGGGGGTGCTTTGCTGCTGGAGGGACTGGTGCACTTCACAAAATAGATGTTATCATGAGACAGGAAAATTATGTGAATATATTGAAGCAACATCTCAAAACATCAATCAGGAAGTTAAAGCTTGGTCGCAAATGGGTCTTCCAAATGGACAATGACCCCAAGCATACTTCCAAACTTTGTGTGGCCATCACAAAGCCCTGACCTCAATCCTATAGACAATTTGTGGGCAGAACTGGATAAGCATGTGCGAACAAACCTGACTCAAACCTGACTCAGTTACACCAGCCCTGTCAGGAGGAATGGGCCAAAATTCACCCAATTTATTGTGGGAAGCTTGTGGAAGGCTACACAAAACGTTTGACACTTGTTCAACAATTTAAAGGCAGTGTTACCGAATACTAATTGAGTGTATGTAAACTTCTGACCCACTGGGGAATGTGATGGAAGAAATAAAAGCTGAAATAAATCATTCTCTCTACTATTATTCTGACATTTCACATTCTTAAAATAATGTGATCCTAACTGACCTAAAACAGGGAAGTTTTACTAGGATTAAATGTCAGGAATTGTGAAACATTTAAACTCAGTTTATTTGTCTAAGGTGTATGTAAACTTCCGACTTCAACTGTGTGTGCTTACATAGACTTGTGGCTTATAATTTTATTCTATGCCATTTACTATAACATTTTGGTTTTCTAAGTAAAGAGGAGTAAGACCGAAACATTTTGGATCTGTAAAAACGTGAGTGTTGAGGTGTGCTCTAAGAGCGACACAAGCTACACAAATTAGCCGTTCTAAAGCAAAAACATACGAATGTGTGCAGCCCAGCAATTTGTAGCTTGATGCAAGTACGCAGGATCATCATTTTGCGTACCTAATTGCCTATATTCTCGCACACTTCTCAATTGAAACCGATATCTGCAATCAGATTTCACAGTCAGATGACAAACTAGTCTATATCCCAGAGCACCTAGACCAGGGTTCCCCAACTCGCGGCAATTCGACACAAAAGGGGAATGACATAAGACTGTAAAAACACCAGCAAATCAGCTCCAAGTGATTTTATTTTTGGAAATCTGTTCCAAAGTATTCCCACTTATAAGAGACAAATATACAGTATGTATGTATATATACATATGTATATATATCGTATACAAATGTTAGCAAGGTTTGAAATGATTCTGTTTTGGTAAAATATTATATCCATTTGGATGTATTGTGGTAAATTTGCAGTTTACAAATTTCTGGCCCTCTAGGTGATGATTCCCGACCTCGACCAAGTGTAGACACATTACAGGCTATTATATTACATTCTGTAATAGTTTGGGTTGTACTACCCCTGAGGTCCAAACATACACTGAGTGTACAACACCTTCCTAATATTGAGCTGCGCACCTTCAAGGTGCCAAAAGCGTTCTATAGGGATGCTGGCCCATGTTGACTCCAATACTTGCCACGGTTGTGTCAAGTTGGCTGGATGTCCCTTGGGTGGTGGACCATTCTTGATACACACAGGAAACTGTTGTGTGAAAAACCCAGCACCGTTGCATTTTGACACAAACTGGCACCTACAGCTTGGCACCTACAGTACTACCATACCCCGTTCAAAGATACTTAATTAACCCTCTGAATGGCACACACACAATCTGTGTGTCTCAAGGCTTAAAAATCCTTTAACCTGTCGGCTCCTCTTCGTCTACACTGATTTGAAGTGGATTTAACAGGTGACATCAATAATGGATTATAGATTTCCCTTGATTCACCTGGTCAGTCTGTCATGGAAAGAGCAGGTGATCTTAATCAGTGTACAACACTAACGTCCACTGTCCATTGGTTGTGACTGGGAACCTGTAGCTAGCTGTGTGACAGACAGTGTGTTAATCTCATACCCTCTCGTTCTCCCTGCATGCACCTGACCCGGATTCTAGGAAAGCAGCAGCTGTCAGAAAAATATGCATTGAAAGATGAGATGAGCCCCTCAGCACCGAGGAGGGGGAGAGGGAGAGGATGAAGAGAGGGGGGAGCAGCATGGCAAGGGGAAGTAGCGAACCAACCTACTGTAGCAGCCCATAGCTCTAGAAACAAGGCCAGAGGTGTGTGTGCAAGTTGTAATTTCTGATAATGGCCATGATAGGTGGACATTAGTGGATGTGATTCGGTATAGCTGGCATGTGTGTGTGTGTGTGTGTGTGTGTGTGTGTGTGTGTGTGTGTGTGTGTGTGTGTGTGTGTGTGTGTGTGTGTGTGTGTGTGTGTGTGTGTGTGTGTGTGTGTGTGTGTGTGTGTGTGTGTGTGTGTGTGTGTGTGTGTGTGTGTGTGTGTGTGTGTGAGACACCTCTGTGTGAGTGATGAGCGGAATGTCCCTGCTGATGCTGAATGTCCCCAGTCAGTCAGTCTGATGGTCTAATCACATCTCTAGACAGACAGGGACGTCATTGCCTGCAGCCATCTTTCTCTCTCGCTCCCTCATTCATATATATATAACTGGATCAGATAGACTAAAGGGAAGGACTAGGAACAGGACATTCCTACAGCCCTGTCACACACAAACACACAGTTTAGGGGTGCTTTGTGTGGGGGGGTTGAGTGCGAGATGCATATTTGTAAGTCGCTCTGGATAAGAGCGTCTGCTAAATGACTTAAATGTAAAAATGTAAATATGGGAAGGTTGCAGGGAGATGCCTACCCCTATACGCCAAATTGGTTTGGTCACCCAAATCTAGCACCCCCACCCCATACCCTCCTGTGTGCTACTGCTAGTTGCCAGGGAAACGGTGAAGCTGATTTGTCAACCCTTTCCTCTTAGACCCAGACAGCCCAGTAAAGTTGAGGGAGGGAGAGAGACTGTCTGGGTGCACACTGTTCCTGGTAAGTCCATGAATCTTAAAGCCGATCACCCTCCTTATGGGCTCGGGTGTGCAAGATGAGCTGATCCCCCCCCCCCCCTCTCTCTCACTCACTCACTCACACACAATAAACATGGCTTTGTATTGTTGTCTTTCAGGTGGAATCTGTTATCTCTTTTCTAAAATGTCTCTTTTTTCTCTCTAACAGAATGAAGATGGGTGCTCTCCAGTGAATTTAGACTTCCTTGTCATAGAACAGACATCATAGAATGGACCTCACAGATTCACAACCAGACCTCACCAGTCAGGCCCCGCAAACCTGACTTGACAAAACTATTACTGGACATTACAATCCAGACCTCATAATCTGGATTTCACAATCCTTACTTCTTCATCTGGATTTTGCAATCCAGAATTCACAGTTTGGACATTGTAAACCAAACCTCACAATCCATTATCTGGACTTCACAACCCGGACCTGCAGTGTTGATGCTGTATCCCAGGTCCTCCTCTTAGCACCGGTATGGTACTACTTAACGGTACTCAGCCTCACTGCACCACTTCCTCAGGCAACAAAGCGGCAAACCTGCCCAGTCTCACCTGAGGACTGCCCAGTCTCAAACCTGCCCAGTCCCCCACGTCATATTTCAATTTTCTTCACTTATTGGCTTTCTGTTGCTTTTGTTTCTTGTTACGGTCATTTACATTTTGGCCAGTTTGGCTTCCAGGCCAGTGTCCCCACCACACAACTCAGGTGCTCCCATAGCATCATACCAAGCCTCCAAATGGCTACAGTAGTCACTAGTGTTACTTGAACTGTGTCTTCTGTTACTGGGTCCCTCCATGTCAGCAACAAATTGTGCTTCATTCTAGTAGTTTGTAAATAGGTTCTCTATAGGATCCTCTTAAATAATGTGGTACATGATATATAGACACAATGTCAATAGTGTTGTATCATCTATTTTAGATTTATTTTACCTTTATTTTACTAGGCAAGTCAGTTAAGAACAAATTATTATTGTCAATGAAGGCCTAGGAACAGTGGGTTAACTGCCTGTTCAGGGGCAGAACGACAGCTCGGGGATTCGAACTTGCAACCTTTCGGTTACTAGTCCAATGCTCTAACCACTAGGCTACCCTGCCGCCCTATCTAAACATCCAGTCAGGCAGGAATAGTCCCATATCTGAGCTGTTGGTACTAATACTGACACTGTCTAGCTGAAATGTAATGGCTTTCACAGATCTAATGGCAGAGGAACTCTATGTTGCTGTGGATTTCTAACATTTCTATTTCTATGGTACAGCATTGTCACCAAGTATATGTGGTTGGAGCAAATCATATCAACTCTTAGGGCTACATTGTAACAGTCTCTTCCATAGAGGCACCTCTGTAAAGGCTTGGAAGCCAGTAAAGTTGCTTGCGACGTTATCATTTTATTTACCATTTTATTTTTGCAGAAAAACATGGACTGTAATAGATTCACACAAAAAAGGGCATATTTTCTGTCATTCTTGCTGCTGACGACTTTGACAAACCATCTCTGTAAATTATTGAATATATAATGTCAATTGTTTTGAAAGACAAGATTATTTAACATGGTTTATATCGGTGCATTTTGAATTTAAACTGAAACGTGTCCAATATTTTTGTATCCCTTATCAATGGGAAATCTGCTTCTTACATATGATCCTATATATTCCTGTCCACCTCATGGGTTTTTGTTCTTTTGTTGAACATTTCGAATGTTGTCAAGTGGATTCTAGGTACTACCCATGTTAAACAAGAACCCCACTCCTCCAAACACACCAGCACCATCCCAATGGGCCTGTTCCTGAGAGTCCTCTGTTTCTCTAACACTATAGGCTACAGCTGTGTTGCTCTGTAATCCTGTAGGCTGCAATTGTGTATTTTTCTAACTGGATTGGCTGCTTCTGTAATCTAATAGGTTGCTTTCCTGCGGCCACCGAACTTCACCTGAATGCTACTTATGGGCATATTCAGTACGGTGTAATTCCGAAACACACTGTAGAAAACAAATTGTGCTATATTGCACATAATGAGAAAAGGCAAGACAAGATGAACCTCAAACCTCTCCACCAACCCTGTCTTCCACTGTAAATAATGTATTGTAAGACAACAGATAATAGAAATAATAAATGTATGGGTTGGAACGACTGAATATAACGTCAATGTGGTGAACAACATGAGTGAATGTTATATAAGAACTATCAACTGAACAAATGAAGAATGAATGAATTAATAAACGCATTTTTGGATGTACAAATTAGCGGATGAGTAAATAAATGCATTAAAGAATGACAGGGATAGCAAGAGCACCAATATAATATAGCTTGGGGCTTTGCATTCTCATATACCCCCGTGCCCTTTGCTAGGTTCTGACAAAGTGAAAAAAACTACTCAAAGCTCAAGCCAAGTTTATTCACCCACTGGGTCAAACAGCTGAAAAGACAACATGTTTCTACCAGCACAAGTATTTATACCCTCCTATTAGGCGGAGTCTCCTCTTTGCAGATCTAGACAGCCAATACATCTCTGTTGCTAGGCAGGAACTTGGGTGGTGTGTGTTAAAATGTTCCTTGTCAGTTCTATTACCTCAGCCCTCATTCCTCAGTCCTCCCTAATGCAAGGCTATCCAACCTTATCAATGACTGAAAATAGACAGTTACCCTCAATGAGATTTAACAATAACATATACTATGTAAAGTAGTTCTAGTAGTGTATGATGACATGGTCTAAGATGTTTCTACAACTTGATTGGAGTCCGCTTTTGGTAAATTCAATTAATTGGACATGATTTGGAAGGGCACACACCTCTCTATATAAGGTTCCACAGTTGAGCTCGTTGAGCACCAAGACAGGATTGTGTCGGGGCAAAGATATGGGGAAGGGTACCAAAATATTTATAAAATTGTATTGTAACAACGTTATACATGTAAAGTAGTAGTAGTATAGTAGGGTAGAAACTTTCTGGAACCTCCGTAATAAAGTAGATATTTTAATATTTCTTGTACAATGGTGTCTTTATTCATTTGATGGCGTTAAGTCATTTAGCAGACTTTATTAGCAGACTTTATTATTTATTGCCTTACAATCAGGGCATTTAACTAAAGTAAGTATAACAACCACATATACAGTTGAAGTCAGAAGTTTACATACACTTGGAGTGTAGGTTGGAGTCATGATAACTCGTTTTTCAACCACTCCACAAATTTCTTGTTAACAAACAATAGTTTTGGCAAGTTGGTTAGAACATCAACTTTGTGCATGACACAGGCCATTTTTCCAACAATTCTTTACAGACAGATTATTTCACTTAAAATTCACTGTATCACAATTCCAGGGGCTCAGAAGTTTACATACACTAAGTTGACTGCCTTTAAACAGCTTGGAAATGTCCAGAAAATTATGTCATGGCTTTATAAGCTTCTGATAGGCTAATTGACATCTTGTATCCAAGATGGCATAGCAGTTCAGACGTCTTTTGTCCTCGTCTTGTCGTGTCCCATGTATATATATATATTTACAACTTTTTTTCACATACATTTTATTTTTATTTTCCATCAACTCATCTTCAAAACACTCTCCTGTAACCCGCCTCACCAATTTATATTTATAAAAAAAGTATTATTTAGCTCAAATCTGTATTCCTCCAAGAAGCAAGCCAGAAACTCCAGGAAGCTAGCCAGAAACTAGCCAGAAGCTAGCCCAGAAGCTAATCCAGAAGCTAGTTAGCTTCATTACTGGCAAATCGTTAGTATTCAGCTAACCGTGGTTTGTGGTCATCAGCTATCCTTTAGCTCGGAAATCGGCTTTCGTCGATTCCGGAGCAAACATCAATTATTCCGGAGCTAGCCAGCTCCGTCAATCACTCCTGAGTTCCATCAATCACTCCTGGGCTGCAGTCACCTATCCGGACCCGTTTTACTGCCTACGCGGAGCCCCACCGGGCCTTCACAACTGGACTGCCGACGTTATCTACCCGAAGGAGTTATCCGGCTGGCTCCTCTGTCGCGACGTTACCTGAATGCCCATCTGCGGCCTGCTAACCGTTAGCTGTCTTACCGGCTGCTATTTGAATAGACAATCGGACAATTTGTTTAATTTTTATTATTATTATGTTTTCTTCTTGGGCCTCTATAACTATTGTTTTTATTTTTGTTGTTGTGTGATTTGGATTAATCCCCTCTACCACACGGAACCCCACTAATCTACTGACGGAACGCAAGAGGTGGCTAATAACAGACCTCCATCCTATGCTAGCTTGCTACCGATGGCCTGGCTAGCTGTCTAAATCGCCGTGACCCCCAACCAACCTCTCCACTCACTGGACCCTTTTGATCACTCGACTAAGCATGCCTCTCCTTAATGTCAATATGTCTTGTCCATTGCTGTTCTGGTTAATGTTTATTGGCTTATTTCACTGTAGAGCCTCTAGTCCTGTTCACTATACCTTATCCAACCTATTAGTTCCACCACCCACACATGCAATGACATCTCCTGGTTTCAATTATGTTTCTAGAGACAATATCTCTCTCTTCATCACTCAATACCTAGGTTTACCTCCACTGTATTCACATCCTACCATACCTTTGTCTGTACATTATACCTTGATGCTATTTTATCGCCCCCAGAAACCTCCTTTTACTCTCTGTTCCAGACGTTCTAGACGACCAATTCTTATTGCTTTTAGCCGCACCCTTATTCTACTCCTCCTATGTTCCTCTGGCGATGTAGAGGTGAATCCAGGCCCTCCACTCCTATTCCCCAGGCGCTCTCTTTTGACGACTTCTGTAACCGTAATAGCCTTGGTTTCATGCATGTTAACATTAGAAGCCTCCTCCCTAAGTTTGTTCTATTCACTGCTTTAGCACACTCTGCCAACGCGGATGTTCCAGCTGTGTCTGAATCCTGGCTTAGGAAGACCACCAAAAATTCTGAAATTTTAATTCCAAACTACAACATTTTCAGACAAGATAGAACTGCCAAAGGGTGGGTGTTGCAATCTACTGCAAAGATAGCCTGCAGAGTTCTGTCCTACTATCCAGGTCTGTACCCAAACAATTTGAACTTCTACTTTTAAAAATACACCTCTCTAAAAACAAGTCTCTCACCGTTGCCGCCTGCTATAGACCACCCTCTTCCCCCAGCTGTGCTCTGGACACCATATGTGAACTGATTGCACCCCATCTACAGAGCTCGTGCTGCTAGGCGACCTAAACTGGAACATGCTTAACACCCCAGCCATCCTACAATCTAAACTTGATGCCCTCAATCTCACACAAATTATCAATGAACCTACCAGGTACCTCCCCAAAGCCTTAAACACGGGCACCCTCATAGATATCATCCTAACCAACTTCCCCTCTAAATACACCTCTGCTGTCTTCAACCAAGATCTCAGCGATCACTGCCTCATTGCCTGCATCCGTAATGGGACAGCGGTCAAACGACCTCCACTCATCACTGTAAAACGCTCCCTGAAACACTTCAGCGAGCAGGCCTTTCTAATAGTCCTGGCCAGGGTATCCTGGAAGGATATTGATCTCATCCCGTCAGTAGAGGATGCCTGGATATTTTTTTTAAATGCCTTCCTAACCATCTTAAATAAACATGCCCCATTCAAGAAATTTAGAACCAGGAACAGATATAGCCCTTGTTTCTCCCCAGACCTGACTGCCCTTAACCAACACAAAAACATCCTATGGCGTTCTGCATTAGCATCGAACAGCCCCCGTGATATGCAGCTGTTCAGGGAAGCTAGAAACCATTATACACAGGCAGTTAGAAAAGCCAAGGCTAGCTTTTTCAAGCAGAAATTTGCTTCCTGCAACACTAACTCAAAAAAGTTCTGGGACACTGTAAAGTCCATGGAGAATAAGAACACCTCCTCCCAGCTGCCCACTGCACTGAAGATAGGAAACACTGTCACCACTGATAAATCCACCATAATTAAGAATTTCAATAAGCATTTTTCTATGGCTGGCCATGCTTTCCACCTGGCTACTCCTACCCCGGTCAACAGCACTGCACCCCAAACAGCAACTCGCCCAAGCCTTCCCCATTTCTCCTTCTCCCAAATCCGTTCAGCTGATGTTCTGAAAGAGCTGCAAAATCTGGACCCCTACAAATCGGCCGGGCTAGACAATCTGGACCCTTTCTTTCTAAAATTACCTGCCGAAATTGTTGCCACCCCTATTACTAGCCTGTTCAACCTCTCTTTCGTGTCGTCTGAGATTCCCAAAGATTGGAAAGCAGCTGCGGTCATCCCCCTCTTCAAAGGGGGGGACACTCTTGATCCAAACTGCTACAGACCTATATCTATCCTACCATGCCTTTCTAAGGTCTTCAAAAGCAAAGTCAACAAACAGATTACCGACCATTTTGAATCTCACCATACCTTCTCTGCTATGCAATCTGGTTTCAGAGCTGATCATGGGTGCACCTCAGCCACGCTCAAGGTCCTAAACGATATCTTAACCGCCATCGATAAGAAACATTACTGTGCAGCCGTATTCATTGATCTGGCCAAGGCTTTCGACTCTGTCAATCACCACATCCTCATCGGCAGACTCGACAGCCTTGGTTTCTCAAGTGATTCCCTCGCCTGGTTCACCAACTACTTCTCTGATAGAGTTCAGTGTGTCAAATCGGAGGATCTGCTGTCCGGACCTCTGGCAGTCTCTATGGGGGTGCCACAGGGTTCAATTCTTGGACTAACTCTCTTCTCTGTATACACCAATGAGGTCGCTCTTGCTGCTGGTGAGTCTCTGATCCACCTCTACGCAGACGACACCATTCTGTATTCTTCTGGCCCTTCTTTGGAGACTGTGTTAACAACCCTCCAGGCAAGCTTCAATGCCATACAACTCTCCTTCCGTGGCCTCCAATTGCTCTTAAATACAAGTAAAACTAAATGCATGCTCTTCAACCGATCTCTACCTGCACTTACCCGCCTGTCCAACATCACTACTCTGGACGGCTCTGACTTAGAATACGTGGACAACTACAAATACTTAGGTGTCTGGTTAGACTGTAAACTCTCCTTCCAGACCCATATCAAACATATCCAATCCAAAGTTAAATCTAGAATTGGCTTCCTATTTCGCAACAAAGCATCCTTCACTCATGCTGCCAAACATACCCTTGTAAAACTGACCATCCTACCAATCCTCGACTTCGGCAATGTCATTTACAAAATAGCCTCCAATACCCTACTCAACAAATTGGATGCAGTCTATCACAGTGCAATCCGTTTTTTCACCAAAGCCCCATATACTACCCACCATTGCGACCTGTACGCTCTCGTTGGCTGTCCCTCGCTTCATACTCGTCGGCAAACCCACTGGCTCCATGTCATCTACAAGACCCTGCTAGGCAAAGTCCCCCCTTATCTCAGCTTGCTGGTCACCATAGCATCTCCCACCTGTAGCACACACTCCAGCAGGTATCTCTCTAGTCACCCCCAAAACCAATTCTTTCTTTGGCCACCTTTCCTTCCAGTTCTCTGCTGCCAATGACTGGAACGAACTACAAAAATCTCTGAAACTGGAAACACTTATCTCCCTCACTAGCTTTAAGCACCAACTGTCAGAGCAGCTCACAGATTACTGCACCTGTACATAGCCCACCTATAATGTAGCCCAAACAACTACCTCTTTCCCAACTGTATTTTATTTATTTATTTATTTTGCTCCTTTGCACCACATTATTTTTATTTCTACTTTGCACATTCTTCCATTGCAAAACTACCATTCCAGTGTTTTACTTGCTATATTGTATTTACTTTGCCACCATGGCCTTTTTTGCCTTTACCTCCCTTCTCACCTCATTTGCTCACATTGTATATAGACTTGTTTATACTGTATTATTGACTGTATTTTTGTTTTACTCCATGTCTAACTCTGTGTCGTTGTATCTGTCGAACTGCTTTGCTTTATTGTTACGGATACAGTTATCCTGTGTGTGTGTGTGTATCCTGTGTGTGTGTTTCTTTTCTCTCCTTCTCCCTTCACAGGTGAAAATCATCACTCCCCAATCAGTCAACAATCAATCATCAATCAGAGGACACACCTCCTCCTATTTCCTGACCTATCACAGTTCCCTCCCCATGGTTTAAAAACCCCATCATTTGTTTGTTCTAGAGCTCAGCTCAATCTCTCTGTAAATGCCATGTCTGTAGGTCTCTGTGTTTCACTCTCGCTTTGTGTCTTAACCTCTCTTTTGTTTAAAGCACCTCCATAGCACTTTGTCATCACATGTGAGTATTGTTTTTGGTTATGGTGTTTGTTTGTTTGCTGGTGGGAAAAGGGGGAAACCAGGACAAGTCGCCCATGGGCATACACTACCCGTAGGTGAACTTTGTTAAATACACTAGTTAGAACTGGGCGGACCACCCACTGTTATTTTGGTTAGTTAGTTAGTTGTTGTTAAAGTAGGCTAGTCTAGCTTAGGAGAGGTGTTTTTGAATACTTATTGTTTCTTTTCTTGGGTCCAGCTCAGCCCCTTTTCCTGCTCCCCCCATTACCGTGTGTTTATAAATAAACCTAGAGTTTGACGGTAGATTTCTGTTGTCGTGGTTATTTCGTGTTGGCTTTAGGGATGATCAGTGAGATACACCTGCTGGAGCGCGTGCTACGGATGGGTGTTGCCATCGTGACCAGTGAACTGAGATAAGGCGGAGCTTTACCTAGCATGGACTTGTAGATGACCTGGAGCCAGTGGGTCTGGCGACGAATATGTAGCGAGGGCCAGCCGACTAGAGCGTACAAGTCACAGTGGTGGGTGGTATAAGGTGCTTTAGTGACAAAACGGATGGCACTGTGATAAACTGCATCCAGTTTGCTGAGTAGAGTATTGGAAGCAATTTTGTAGATGACATCGCCGAAGTCGAGGATCGGTAGGATAGTCAGTTTTACTACGGTAAGTTTGGCGGTGTGAGTGAAGGAGGCTTTGTTGCGGAATAGAAAGCCGACTCTTGATTTGATTTTCGATAATATATTAAACATCAACTGTAGCTCAGTTGGTAGAGCATGGCGCTTGTAACGCCAGGGTAGTGGATTCGATCCCCGGGACCACCCATACATAGAATGTATGCACATGACTGTAAGTCGCTTTGGATAAAAGCGTCTGCTAAATGGCATATATTATTATTATTTGATATGAGTCTGGAAGGAGAGTTTACAGTCTAGCCAGACACCTACATTTACATTTAAGTCATTTAGCAGACGCTCTTATCCAGAGCGACTTACAAATTGGTGCATTCACCTTATGACATCCAGTGGAACAACCACTTTACAATAGTGCATCTAAATATTTTAAGGGGGGAGGGGGTGAGAAGGATTACTTTATCCTATCCTAGGTATTCCTTAAAGAGGTGGGGTTTCAGGTGTCTCCGGAAGGTGGTGATTGACTCCGCTGTCCTGGCGTCGTGAGGGAGTTTGTTCCACCATTGGGGAGCCAGAGCAGCGAACAGTTTTGACTGAGCTGAGCGGGAACTGTACTTCCTCAGTGGTAGGGAGGCGAGCAGGCCAGAGGTGGATGAACGCAGTGCCCTTATTTGGGTGTAGGGCCTGATCAGAGCCTGGAGGTACTGAGGTGCCGTTCCCCTCACAGCTCCGTAGGCAAGCACCATGGTCTTGTAGCGGATGCGAGCTTCAACTGGAAGCCAGTGGAGAGAGCGGAGGAGCGGGGTGACGTGAGAGAACTTGGGAAGGTTGAACACTAGACGGGCTGCGGCGTTCTAGGGTTTAATGGCACAGGCAGGGAGCCCAGCCAACAGCGAGTTGCAGTAATCCAGACGGGAGATGACAAGTGCCTGGATTAGGACCTGCGCCGCTTCCTGTGTGAGGCAGGGTCGTACTCTGCGGATGTTGTAGAGCATGAACCTACAGGAACGGGCCACCGCCTTGATGTTAGTTGAGAACGACAGTTTGTTGTCCAGGATCACGCCAAGGTTCTTAGCGCTCTGGGAGGAGGACACAATGGAGTTGTCAACCGTGATGGCGAGATCATGGAACGGGCAGTCCTTCCCCGGGAGGAAGAGCAGCTCCGTCTTGCCGAAGTTCAGCTTGAGGTGGTGATCCGTCATCCACACTGATATGTCTGCCAGACATGCAGAGATGCGATTCGCCACCTGGTCATCAGAAGGGGGAAAGGAGAAGATTAATTGTGTGTCGTCTGCATAGCAATGATAGGAGAGACCATGTGAGGTTATGACAGAGCCAAGTGACTTGGTGTATAGCGAGAATAGGAGAGGGCCTAGAACAGAGCCCTGGGGGACACCAGTGGTGAGAGCGCGTGGTGAGGAGACAGATTCTCGCCACGCCACCTGGTAGGAGCGACCTGTCAGGTAGGACGCAATCCAAGCGTGGGCCGCGCCGGAGATGCCCAACTCGGAGAGGGTGGAGAGGAGGATCTGATGGTTCACAGTATCGAAGGCAGCCGATAGGTCTAGAAGGATGAGAGCAGAGGAGAGAGAGTTAGCTTTAGCGGTGCGGAGCGCCTCCGTGATACAGAGAAGAGCAGTCTCAGTTGAATGACTAGTCTTGAAACCTGACTGATTTGGATCAAGAAGGTCATTCTGAGAGAGATAGCGGGAGAGCTGACCAAGGACGGCACGTTCAAGAGTTTTGGAGAGAAAAGAAAGAAGGGATACTGGTCTGTAGTTGTTGACATCGGAGGGATCGAGTGTAGGTTTTTTCAGAAGGGGTGCAACTCTCGCTCTCTTGAAGACGGAAGGGACGTAGCCAGCGGTCAGGGATAAGTTGATGAGCGAGGTGAGGTAAGGGAGAAGGTCTCCGGAAATGGTCTGGAGAAGAGAGGAGGGGATAGGGTCGAGCGGGCAGGTTGTTGGGCGGCCGGCCGTCACAAGACGCGAGTACCTAGGTACTTATAGATGTCCACATAATCAAGGTTGGAACTATCCAGGGTGGTGATGCTGGTCAGGCATGCGGGTGCAGGCAGAGAACGGTTGAAAAGCATGCATTTGGTTTTACTAGCGTTTAAGAGCAGTTGGAGGCCACGGAAGGAGTGTTGTATGGCATTGAAGCCATGTAAACGTCTGACTCACTGGGAATGTGATGAAAGAAATAAAAGCTGAAATCAATCATTCTCTCTACAATTATTCTGACATTTCACATTCTTTAAATAAAGTGGTGATCCTAACTGACCTAAGACAGGGATTGTTTACTTGGTTTAAATGTCAGGAATTGTGGAGAAACTGAGTGTATTTGGCTAAGGTGTATAGAAATTTCCATCTTAAACTGTAGTACCAAAAGAACACACTCCTTATTTATTACTATTTTCTACATTTGTAGAATAATAGTGAAGATATCACAACTATGAAATAACACACATGGAATCATGTAGTAACCAAATAAGTGTTCAACAAATCAAATTATATTTTATATTTGAGATTCTGTCATCCAGCGTCATGAGGAATGCTTTTCCAACAGTCTTGAAGAAGTTTCCACATGTGCTGAGCACTGTTTTCTGTTTTTCCTTCACTCTGCGGTCCAACTCATCTCAATTGGGTTAAGGTTGGGTGATTGTGGGGGCCATGTCATCTGATGCAGCGCTCCATCACTCTCCTTAGGCAAATAGCCCTTATACAGCCTGGAGGTGTATTTTGGGTCATTGTCCTTTTGAAAACAAATGATAGTCCCACTAAGCACAAACCAGATGGGATGGCTTATCGCTGCCGAATGCTGTGGTAGCCATGCTGGTTAAGTGTGCCTTGAATTCTAAATAAATCACTGACAGTGTCACTAGCAAAGCACCATCACACCTCCTCCTCCATGCTTCACTGTGAGAACCACACATGCAGAGATTATGGCTGGGCGATATGGCCAAAATCTCATATCCCGAAAACGAGACATATCAAAATATAGCACATTTTCTGTAAATTCAATGAATAAATAGGTTATATAAAATGACGACATGTAAAGGCATATATCTTATTCGATTTTGAATTATTCTCAACAAATAAAAGCTACTTACTTATATTTGATTATTTCTCCTTTTATTTAGAACTTTTGTGGAAATGTTAAATTAGGCATGTAATAAAATATGAATGTATGAAGTCTAAAAAGGTAAATAGAAAACACTTCAACTATAATTGCAAAAAAGATAAATATAGGCCTAAAATATATCTATATATTTTTTTAGTGGCTTGCCTGCTTTTGCATGTTATTTTGGCATTAATACGTGTCACATATCAATTTGCATTTTGTACCTTGGATTGGGTGTTAGCACCAACTCACGAAACCCCCGTTTCTCGACCGTGTAAATGGGCAATGTATTTGCAGATGTAAGTTGTAACGGCAGCTGTTATCTCCTTCCACCTTCGTGATTCTTTGCCATATGGTGTGCCGTGGGCAAAAGCCTCTTACAACTTTGTTTTGAGCACTCGATTGAACTTTTTCACATGATTCTTGCATAGGTGGTAAAAGAGGTTAGTGGTGTTTGAGCCTGTTGTCGGGACTGGCTTGCAGCATATTTTGCAGAGGACGGTTTTCTGGTCCTTGTCAGACATTTCATACCCAAACCACGGCCATGCGACTGAAGTAGCCCCTCTTTAAGGTACGAGCTCCGTGTCTCCATGCTCTGTGTCACGTTCACTCTCCTCCATGTTTGTTTGTGTTGCAGATTTCCTTCCACACAGAATGCAAAGCGTCGTCCAATTGACAAAAACAAAAAAATATTGCCGTAAAGAGTGTGATTTGCGACACAACTAAATAAAAGATAGAAAAACATATATCGTTTCATATTATGCTCTATCATCACACGATATATATCAACATATCGCCCAGTTCTTGCGGAGATAATCTGTTCACCTACTCTGCGTATCACAAACAGAGCCAGTTTCATCATTGCGCTTGATGTTTTTTGCGACTGCACTTGAAGAAACTTTCAAAGTTCTAGAAATTTTAAAGTCTTAAAGTAATGATGGACTGTAATTTATCTTTGCATTTTTGAGCAATTCTTGCCTTAATATGGACTTTGACTTTTATCAAATTTGGCTATCTTCTGTATACCACCCCTACCATGTCATAACACAACTGATTGGCTCAAACGCATTAAGAAGGAAAGAAATTCCACAAATTTTAACAAGTCACCTGTTAATTAAATTGAATTCTAAGCTATGAATTGTTTTAAGATGGTCATACCAAGGATCATTTAGCTTTTGATTTTGCAGTTTAAGACCCATTAAGGTATAAAAAAAATATATTAAACAATTATTGGATGAAACATTGAATTTGGCATTACTGCTATAAGTCAATAGAAACGCATTGCGTAACAGATTCACGATATGGAACAATATAGATGGTCCAACTAAAATAAAAATGTTCTGAAGTGTATCTGAGAGATATAAGGAAGATAAGAAAACATATGTATTTATCCTCTTATTTTAGGCACTAAACTATCTCCATACAGTGCATTCGTAAAGTTTTCAGACCACTTCCACAATTTGTTACGTTACAGCCTTATTCTAAAATGGACTAAATAATTTTTTCCCCTCATCAATCTACACACAATACCCCATAATGACGAAGTGAAAACTAGTTTTTAGGAATGATTGCAAATGTATAACAAATAAAAAACAAATACCTTATTTACGTAACCCTTTCCTATGAGACTTGAAAATTGAGTATAGGTGCGTACTGTTTCCATTGATCATCCTTGAGATGTTTCTACAACTTGATTGGAGTCCACGTGTGGTAAATTCAATTGATTGGACATGATTTGGGAAGGGACACACCTGTCTAAATAAGGTTCCACAGTTGACAGTGCATGTCAGAGCAAAAACCAAGTCAAAGGAATTGTCCGTAGAGTTCCGAGACAGGATTGTGTCGAGGCATAGATCTGGGGAAGGGTACTAAAAAATGTCTGCAGCAATCAATGTCCCCAAGAACACAGTGGATTCTATCATTCTTAAATGGAAGAAGTTTGGTGCCACCAATACTCTTCCTAGAGCGAGCCGCCCTGCCAAACTGAGCAATCGGGGGAGAAGGGTATTGGTCAGGGAGGTGACCAAGAACACAAGTGGAGATCCCTAGTAGTCGAAGACACTGCATCTCAGTGCGAGAGGCATCACTGCAGTACCTGGTTTGAATCCAGACTGCATCACATCCGGCTATGATTGGGAGTCCCTTGGGGCAGGTTTGGGTTTGGCAGGGGTATACCGTCATTGTAAATAAGAATTTGTTCTTAACTAACTTGCCTAGTTAAATATAGGTTACTTTTTTTCTTTCTTTTTTTAAACCCCATGGTCTCTCTGACATCGGAGATGGGAGACCCTTTCAGAAGGACAACCAACTCTGCATCACTCCACCAATCAGGCCTTTATGGTAGTGTCACGGCACAGGGGCGGTTCCTCCTGCAGGCAGAGGAGGGTCGTTAGTCGTTAGTGATTGGAGTCACCTGGGCTCAGGGTATTTAAACTGCTGCTTCACTAATTTAGTCTAGTTTGTTTGTTCCTTTGTAGTTTTGCATAGTTTTCACTCAGTCATTAACACACACATATTCATCCATCCCTGCACTTTACATACACCTTACATTATGATACTTTCATACCTCATTCCTTTTTCTTTGTTTAAAATTAATAGTTTTGGTTTACAATAAATAACTTTTTGATTGGCCTATACCAGGGGTGTCAAAGTCCAATGGACGGAGGGCCAAATAAAAAATTTAGCTACAAGCCGAGGGCCGGACTGTTCGAATGTTCATTGAAAATTTTTTAAATGACGCATATAGTCTAGTGAACCTAATTGAACCTACTGAAAACCTAACAAATATATTCCAATATGATCAGATAAATAAAGCAATATTTTCTTATGGCTCTGTCAGTAATCTTTAATTTTCAACAGACACAAAAGACAAATTTCCTTTATATAAAAATCCCCATAACATGAACATTAAATGAAAGAAACCGGTATTCAAGGCACCATCAGTAGCCTATATTTTCTATTTTAGCAAAAGTGGGCTAAATTTACTTCAAAGAAAAAAACAATAATAGCAATTTTCTATCATCCACTCAACTGAAATATTTTTAAAATATAATTGGATTGAAATACAATAAAATAAAGTGCAAAAATCTATTAATCAAAAACAACACTTTGTTTAAGGAGAAGTAACATGCAGTGAAAACAAATATTAAACTTTAACTTTTAAACTTGAACTGAGTAAAAACTCTAAATATGTGATTGCACAGTAATGTTCACTTGTTTGAGGTTGAGGGTGATACTTGGTGGTGTCCCATCTTTTCCACAAGTTCATCAATGTTCGGGGTAAGGCTCTGAGCTGAGGAAATCCTCAGAATTGAGTGGAGGTGTTCAGCAGTAAGTCGACTTCTGTGTGATGTTTTGTTCAAGTTCATCAAAGAAAACAGTTGTTCACACAGGTATGTGCTGCCAAACATAGACAACGTTTGAGCAGCCTGGATGCGCAGCTGGGGCATTGTGTCGGGGAGGAAACGGGCGAACTCCGCAGCACCCACTGCCGCATATTTTGCCCTCAGTGCATCATTGCATTGGAGGTCAATCAACTCCATTTGGAGGTTTGGTGGTGAGCTTTCCACGTCAACAGCAAATGGGTTACCGAGCAGTTCCAACCTGCTTTTTTGTGCTTCAAAGTCAGCAAATCGGCGTCGAAAGTCAGCGGCAAGCATACCTATTTTATCAGCCAACTGTGCGCTCGGGAACGCACTGGTAGAGAGCTTCTCTTTCATGGTCTGGCAGCTGGGAAAGTGGCTCAAATTTTCTTTCCGCATCTGCGTCTCCCACAGAGTCAGTTTGGTTTTAAATGCCTTCACTGTACTGTACATATCAGAGATGACACGATCCCGACCCTGCAGCTGCAAGTTCATTGCATTCAGATGACTCGTAATGTCACACAGAAAAGCCATTTCACACAGAAACATTTCGTCTCGGAGTTGTGTTGTGTCTTTCCCTTTGCTGTCCAAGAACAGACAAATCTCCTCACGAAGCTCGAAACATCTTTGAAGCACCTTTCCCTGGCTTAGCCATCGCACCTCTGTGTGATAAGGCAAATCACCATGCTCCGTTTCTAACTCCGTCAGAAATGCCTTGAACTGGCGGTGATTCAAACCTTTGGCTCTGATAAAGTTAACTGTGCGCGTGATGATGCTCATTACATGCTCCATTTTCAAGGCTTTACCGCACAACGCTTCCTGGTGTATGATACAATGATAAGCTGTCAGCTCACCTGTCGCGTTTTCCTCTTGCATCTTTTCCCGTATCTTTGCCACCAGTCCGCTCCTGCGTCCACACATCGCAGGTGCTCCGTCGGTTGTCAAACCCACGAGTTTTTCCCAAGGCAGCTCCATCTCATTTACACATCTTGACACCTCTTCATACAAATCATGCCCCGTAGTTGTGCCATGCATAGGACGTAAAGCCAAAAACTCCTCTGTCACGCTTAGGCTGGAGTCCACTCCGCGGATGAAAATTGACAACTGGGCAATGTCAGAAATGTCGGTGCTCTCATCCACAGCCAAGGAATATGCAATGAAATCTTTTCCCTTTTTCACAAGCTGCTCTTTTAGATTGATGGACAACTGGTCTACTCTCTCGGCAATGGTGTTTCTGCTCAGACTCACATTTAAAAAGAGTTGCCTTTTTTCTGGGCAAACTTCGTCACAAACTTTAATCATGCAGTTTTTGATGAAATCCCCCTCCGTAAATGGCCGGGCTGATTTAGCGATCTCTTCTGCCAAAATAAAACTGGCCTTGACAGCAGCCTGGCCTTGTGATTTGGCTTTTTTGAACAGAGCCTGTCGAGATTTGAGGCCTCGTTTTAATTCCTCTGCCTTTTGTAGCCTTTGTTCCATGTCCATATTCTTGTTTTTGTCCGCGTGTTTCGTTTCATAATGTCGTCTCAGATTATACTCTTTCAGTACCGCCACACTTTCTCCACACAGAAGACACACAGGTTTTCCAGCTACCTCCGTGAACAAATACTCCGACTCCCACCTTGTTTGAAACCCCCGGTTCTCAGTGTCCACCTTCCGTTTTGCCATTTTTGATGGGTATCTGAAAGTTAATTTTACTGTGATGCTGACAACTGCTGTGCCAATAAATATTGAAATGAAGCAGCCTACTGCTCGGTGCGTCACCGTTGCATTGTGGGAAATGTAGTATTGGTGCGTGTAAAAGATCTGCGGGCTGCCGGCTTGCTGCGGTCTGCGGGCCGGTTCTAATAATAAATCAAGATCATCCCAGGGGCCGTAAAAAACCTTCTCGCGGGCCGGATGTGGCCCGCGGGCCTTGACTCTGACATATGTGGCCTATACCTATTGTTCGTGTCCCCTCATTTTTTAACGGACCTCTGAGACTATCACAGTGCAGGTGCATTTATACAGAGACTTGATTACACACAGGTGGATTGTATTTATCATCATTAGTCATTTAGGTCAACATTGGATCATTCAGAGATCCTCACTGAACTTCTGGAGAGAGTTTGCTGCACTGAAAGTAAAGGGGCTGAATAATTTTGCACGCCCAATTTTTCAGTTTTTGATTTGTAAAAAAAGTTTGAAATATCCAATAAATGTCGTTCCACTTCATGATTGTGTCCCACTTGTTGTTGATTCTTCACAAAAAAATACAATTTATATGTTTATGTTTGAAGCCTGAAATGTGGCAAAAGGTCGCAAAGTTCAAGGGGGCCGAATTCTTTCGCAAGGCACTGTATCTCTAGTTTAAATAGATGGGGTTTTGATGGGAATTGTGTTATTGTGCTAATTAGATTTCTGTGGGGGCACAGAAATTGTAGGCTTATGGTTTTTTAAGAAAGGTTAATGAAGTATGCAACAAGAAAACATAGAAACACCCAGACTGTGAAACACAAAACACTGATTTGCTTTGGCATGGTTTGCCTTTTGAGTTTTTTTATTTTGTTCTTTCTGGCTTTTATCTCAAGGAGATTATCCTGGATTAATAATGGTTCAATTAAATACATGAACAAGCCAGGTAATTAACAGGACAGTCTTTCTGGTTTTATGTTATTACTCATGGAACTATTTACGCAAAATAAAAGTCTGACAGGTTGTAGTCCAAATGGTTTGGCCGCGGCATTTGTAGAAATAGAATTCTAAATCGTTGACAGTTTTACTTCTCAAACAATGGAACGGTAGTGGCCTCCCAATACAAATCCAGGATCAGTTTTCCTTTTGGGAGAAAAACACTAAACTGACCAGAGATCAGTGTCTAGGAGCAGTCTTGGGGAGCAGTCCTGGCCTGCCTTCTGTCCTGAGGTAGCTATCTGGGGATAGTGTCCTGACCTGGCATCCCCCCTTTCTAATTCACTTAACCAGCTGGAGTCCACAGGCCATGCACCATTCATTCTCACTGTGCCCCAGAGAGGTGTCACAAGGTGCTAGTGTTGTAGGCAGGGGTTAAGAATTAAACCGTAGAATTTGAATTACTAGAATGGATATTCTAATTCTATAGGCAATGGCCATGTCTTCACCTCATGGTACCCTGCTAATATGAGAAAGTGGGTACCTTGTCAGTTGCACAACTGAATGCATTCAACTGAAAAGTGACTGACCGGCTCAAATCGGTCTTATGTAGCAAAATTTGAAATAGGGTTTTTTACATTGGTAAAAAGTAGAGACTCAGAACTACAAAATGGTATATCATACACTACATTTTTGAGGAACAATGGGAAAGTGATTCTGCTTTGAAAGTTGCTAAACTTGTATACTCACCTTTGAGAAAAGGGCCTTTGAATGTTTTGGTACCTACTGGAGAGCTCTACTTTGTCTAAACCCACTCAGCATTGTTCACACCCTCTTAAGACAGCCCCACTCATCTCTTTAAGGAATCACATGTGATGTAATGTGCTAAACAGTGAGTAGTGTAGTAAAGATTAAGACTAAAAGTGGTAGTAGCCTACAATAAGGAAAAGTCCCAGGTAAACAGAAAAAATATTTTAGAAATATTAGATGACACTTAACCAGCCACACTTGTCTAAATTGATGGGTCATGTGAAATAAATGCTATTACCACCAGCCACATCTAGTGGTGGAAAAAAGACTAAATTGTCGTACTTGAGTTAAATGTAAAGATACCTTAATAGAATATGACTCAAGTAAATGTCACCCAGTAAAATACTTGAGTGAAAGTCTAAAAGTATTTGGTTTTAAAAATACTTAAGTATCAAAAGTAAATGGAATTGCTAAAATTGACTTAACTATCAAAGTAAAAGTATAAATCATTTCAAATTGCTTATATTAAACCAGACAGCCCAATTGTATATATTTTTTTATTGACGGGTAGCCAGGGGCACACTCCAACATTCAGACATATGCAGTAGGGATGACCAGGTATGTTCTCTTGATAAGTTTGAAAATTGGATCATTTTCCTGTCAAAATGTAATGAGTACTTTTGGGTGTCAGGGAGTAAAAAGTACATTATTTTCTTTTGAAATGTATAGAAGTAAAAGTAAAAGTAGCCAAAAATATAAATAGTAAAGTAATGTACAGATACCCCCCCCCCCCCCCAAAAAAAAATACTTAATTAGTACTCTAAATTATTTTTACTAAAGTACTTTACACAGCCCAAATGCCTTCACACCAGTGCATTAGCATACTTTATATACTGTTACACACGCACTTATCACATAGTATTCATAGTTCTCCAAGATGGCGTAGCAGTCGGACGTGTGTTTAGTCTTGTCCCGTCCTGTCTAGTGTAAATATAGTTTTCTTCGTTTTTTTTTCTGTATATATTTCGTACATATTTTAATCTCACTTTCCAACTAGAGCTGAATATACTCTCCTGCAACCCGCATCACCCAATGTGGTACGGATCTGCTTTTTCTATACTTTACTTTAGAACCGGAACCCCCATCAGAAGCTAGCCAGCTAACTAGCTACTAGCTAGCACTCAGTTAGCCTTTGCTAGCGGTCTTCAAAGCTAACTAGGACACCAGCGCGACATCAACCCAGAGCATATCAGACTGCTTTTTCTCCGGATTCCTACCGCAAGCTCTGAACCTTTACACCGGATCATCGCAACTAGCTAGCTGCAATCCGAGTGGCTACTCCTGGCTAACGTCTCTGTCCCAAAACAAGCACCAATTAGCCTTGAGCTAGCCTCGAGCTAAGCCCATCTCCCGACTAGCCGAAGAGGCCCAACAATACCTCTTTTGCCAATTGGCCTGGACCCTTTACTGCCGACACGGAGGCCCGCCGATCCATCGGGACTGGTCCGCCGACATAATCGTCCGAGGTGGTTTCAACAGGCTTTTTCGTTGCGACATCGCCAAAGATCCATCTGCCGGCCAAGGCCCGCGAGCTTTCTGAAACGCTGTGTCTCCAGCTCACCTAGCGTACTAGAGCACCTGTAGCATACTCCTGGGCTACAATTACCCGGGCCCACGACCGGTCTGTCGTTGTCACCGCATGAAGAGGAATAAACAGACTCACCCCATCGCGACGTCCCCCCAAAGGTTAACTCTCTAGCCCTCACTCTCTCCCTGCTTGCTAATTCGGCCTGCTAACGGCTAGCTTGTCTAGCCCGGGCCTACGAACTGTTAGCTTGTTAGCACAGGCCTGCTAACCATCTGAATCACCTCATCCCAAACACTCTGAACCCATTTACTTTCTATCTCTTTTTGATTTTTATTTTGTTTATACCTTCCGGAAACCTGCCTCACCCACTGTGGTACGGAATCGCTGTTACTTTTAATTTTTATTTTATTTTTATGACACACTCAAGAACCTCCAGACGCTAACCAGCTAACTAGCTACAAGCTATTTAGTCATTGTTAGTTTTTTTTAAAACCTGGATAACACTCGCCAGCCCAGCCCCCCTGCCCTATCCACCGCTGCCCCCTGGACACTGATCTCTTGGCTACATAGCTGACGCACGCTGGACTGCCCATTAATCACGGTACTCCATTCTGCTTGTTTGTTTATCTGTCGGCCCAGTTGCCTAGTCAACGCCATTTTACCTGCTGTTTGTTGTGCTAGCTGATCAGCCTCACCCACTGTTTTTAGCTAGCTTTCTCAATTCAACACCTGTGATTACTGTATGCCTCGCTGTATGTCTCTCTCAAATGTCAATATGCCTTGTATACTGTTGTTCAGGTTAGTTATCATTGTTTTAGTTCACAATGGAGCCCCTAGATCTACTCTGCATACCCCTGTTACATCCCTTGTCCCACCCCCCACACATGCGGTGACATCACCCATTACAACCAGCATGTCCAGAGATACAACCTCTCTCATCATCACCCAGTGCCTGGGCTTACCTCCGCTGTACCCGCACCCCACCATACCCCTGTCTGCGCATTATGCCCTGAATATATTCTACCATGCCCAGAAACCTGCTCCTCTTATCCTCTTATCCTAGCCTTTAGCCGCACCCTCATACTACTCCTTCTCTGTTCCGCGGGTGATGTGGAGGTAAACCCAGGCCCCGCATGTCCCCAGGTACCCTCATTTGTTGACTTCTGTGATCGAAAAAGTCTTGGTTTTATGCATGTCAACATCAGAAGCCTCCTCCCTAAGTTTGTTTTACTCACTGCTTTAGCACACTCTGCTAACCCTGATGTCCTTGCCGTGTCTGAATCCTGGCTCAGGAAGGCCACCAAAAATTCAGAGATTTCCATACCCAACTATAACATCTTCCGTCAAGATAGAACTGCCAAAGGGGGCGGAGTCGCAGTCTACTGCAGAGATAGCCTGCAAAGTAATGTCATACTTTCCAGGTCCATACCCAAACAGTTTGAACTACTAATTTTGAAAATTACTCTCTCCAGAAACAAGTCTCTCACTGTTGCCGCCTGCTACCGACCCCCTCAGCTCCCAGCTGTGCCCTGGACACCATTTGTGAATTGATCGCCCCCATCTAGCTTCAGAGTTCGTTCTGTTAGGTGACCTAAACTGGGATATGCTTAACACCCCGGCAGTCCTACAATTTAAGCTAGATGCCCTCAATCTCACTCAAATCATCAAGGAACCCACCAGGTACAACCCTAACTCTGTAAACAAGGGCACCCTCATAGACGTCATCCTGACCAACTGGCCCTCCAAATATACCTCTGCTGTCTTCAACCAGGATCTCAGCGATCACTGCCTCATCGCCTGTATCCGCCACGGAGCCGCAGTCAAACGACCACCCCTCATCACTGTCAAACGCTCCCTAAAACACTTCTGTGAGCAGGCCTTTCTAATCGACCTGGCCCGGGTATCCTGGAAGGACATTGACCTCATCCCGTCAGTTGAGGATGCATGGTCATTCTTTAAAAGTAACTTCCTCACCATTTTAGATAAGCATGCTCCGTTCAAAAAATGCAGAACCAAGAACAGATACAGCCCTTGGTTCACTCCAGACCTGACTGCCCTCGACCAGCACAAAAACATCCTGTGGCGGACTGCAATAGCATCGAATAGCCCCGTGATATGCAACTGTTCAGGGAAGTCAGGAACCAATACACGCAGTCAGTCAGGAAAGCTAAGGCCAGCTTCTTCAGGCAGAAGTTTGCATCCTGTAGCTCCAACTCCAAAAAGTTCTGGGACACTGTGAAGTCCATGGAGAACAAGAGCACCTCCTCCCAGCTGCCCACTGCACTGAGGCTAGGAAACACGGTCTCCACCGATAAATCCATGATTATCGAAAACTTCAATAAGCACTTCTCAACGGCTGGCCATGCCTTCCGCCTGGCTACTCCAACCTCGGCCAACAGCTCCGCCCCCCGTAGCTCCTCACCCAAGCCTCTCCAGGTTCTCCTTTACCCAAATCCAGATAGCAGATGTTCTGAAAGAGCTGCAAAACCTGGACCCGTACAAATCAGCTGGGCTTGACAATCTGGACCCGCTATTTCTGAAACTATCTGCCGCCATTGTCGCAACCCCTATTACCAGCCTGTTCAACCTGTCTTTCATATCGTCTGAGATCCCCAAGCATTGGAAAGCTGCCGCAGTCATCCCCCTCTTCAAAGGGGGAGACACCCTGGACCCAAACTGGTACAGACCTATATCCATCCTGCCCTGCCTATCTAAGGTCTTCGAAAGCCAAGTCAACAAACAGGTCACTGACCATCTCGAATCCCACCGTACCTTCTCCGCTGTGCAATCTGGTTTCCGTGCCGGTCACGGGTGCACCTCAGCCACACTCAAGGTACTAAACGATATCATAACCGCCATCGATAAAAGACAGTACTGTGCAGCCATCTTCATCGACCTTGCCAAGGCTTTCGACTCTGTCAATCACCATATTCTTATCGGCAGACTCAACAGCCTCGGTTTTTCGGATGACTGCCTTGCCTGGTTCACCAATTACTTTGCAGACAGAGTTCATTGTGTCAAATCGGAGGGCATGCTGTCCGGTCCTCTGGCAGTCTCTATGGGGGTGCCACAGGGTTCAATTCTCGGGCCGACTCTTTTCTCTGTATATATCAATGATGTTGCTCTTGCTGCGGGCGATTCCCTGATCCACCTCTACGCAGACGACACCATTCTATATACTTTCGGCCCGTCATTGGACACTGTGCTATCTAACCTCCAAACGAGCTTCAATGCCATACAGCACTCCTTCCGTGGCCTCCAACTGCTCTTAAACGCGAGTAAAACCAAATGCATGCTTTTCAACTGATCGCTGCCTGCACCCGCATGCCCGACTAGCATCACCACCCTGGATGGTTCCGACCTTGAATATGTGGACATCTATAAGTACCTAGGTGTCTGGCTAGACTGCAAACTCTCCTTCCAGACCCACATCAAACATCACCAATCGAAAATCAAATCAAGAGTCGGCTTTCTATTCCGCATCAAAGCCTCCTTCACTCACGCTGCCAAGCTTACCCTAGTAAAACTGACTATCCTACCGATCCTCGACTTAGGCGATGTCATCTACAAAATGGCTTCCAACACTCTACTCAGCAAACTGGATGCAGTCTATCACAGTGCCATCCGTTTTGTCACTAAAGCACCTTATACCACCCACCACTGCGACTTGTATGCTCTAGTCGGCTGGCCCTCACTACATATTCGTCGCCAGACCCACTGGCTCCAGGTCATCTACAAGTCCATGCTAGGTAAAGCTCCGCCTTATCTCAGTTCACTGGTCACGATGGCAACACCCATCCGTAGCACGCGCTCCAGCAGGTGTATCTCACTGATCATCCCTAAAGCCAACACATCATTTGGCCGCCTTTCGTTCCAGTACTCTGCTGCCTGTGACTGGAATGAATTGCAAAAATCGCTGAAGTTGGAAACTTTTATCTCCCTCACCAACTTCAAACATCAGCTATCCGAGCAGCTAACCGATCGCTGCAGCTGTACATAGTCTATAGGAAAATAGCCCACCCATTTTCACCTACCTCATTCCCATACTGTTTTTATACTGTTTTTATTTATTTATTTTTCTGCTCTTTTGCACACCAATATCTCTACCTGTACATGACCATCTGATCATTTATCACTCCAGTGTTAATCTGCAAAATTGTATTATTCGCCTACCTCCTCATGCCTTTTGCACACATTGTATATAGACTGCCCATTTTTCTACTGTGTTATTGACTTGTTAATTGTTTATTCCATGTGTAACTCTGTGTTGTCTGTTCACACTGCTATGCTTTATCTTGGCCAGGTCGCAGTTGCAAATGAGAACTTGTTCTCAACTAGCCTACCTGGTTAAATAAAGGTGAAATAAAATAAAAAGTTAAGGCAATGCATAAGTTAAGGCAATGCAACCTGAGTTTAATCCTGAGTGAGGTGCACATGTACAGTACATAAACAGATGCATGCGGTGGACGCTTGATACGGTCACATTATATTTTTATGGTATGTCACAAAATCATGTTACGACAGCATATCAATATAAATAAAATAATATACAGTATGTACACAGACAGTAGTGATAGACAAGGTAGTTTTATATGTATAAAATCAGGGGTAAAGTGGCTGAGCAGCAGGATAGAAAAAATAGTAGCAGCAAGGTATGGAGTGTGTGTTAGGAGAGATTCATTTTAATAGAGGCACTGTAGATAGTGCTGATGACTGGTCCTGCCGAACCACGCATGAACAAGGGAATATATATTCTGAGAGCCTGTTTCTGTCCTGCCCTTGTTTTTGGTGTAGGGCATGTGATGTCCATAGGCTCTTCGTCGCAAAACTCCCTTATCATCTCAAAAAGATACGTTTGTCTAGCTTTGTTCAGTCCAGGTGGTGCTTGTACAGGCAGGCCATCTATGGGAGGAAGGATGTCAGCGCTGTGCAGCAGCTGAAACCTGGTCCCGACTGAGTCCGAATGCTCCTTGGCGACAACACCAGGCTCCATAGCATCGAAGCTGTAAAACAGGAAATAACAAAAATTAAACATTTCAACCTTGCACCTCATGAATTCACCTAAGTTTAGAAAATAAGAATAACCTCATACAATGCAATGAAAATGATATTCACTTGAAGTGCTGCTACTGCTTGATCTGTGGCAGCGGCCTGAAGTACGGAGTCAGGTGTTGTTGCCAGCTATAGCTTTCCACCAGCAACGTACCATCCTCCAGTCCAACCAGCTATGGGATGTGTGATCAATAAAAGTAGTGCCAATCATGTTGGAGGTCAAATAATCTAAATGTGTTTATGCTTTACATACCAACTGTTGTCATCGAATCCTTGTAGAGACGATGGCAGCAGCTTTCCACCAAAGTGTTTGTGTTCTGGGTGGCGTCCTGGTAATACTATTGCATTATCATCTGCGTAGTTGTTGATGAAGTTCACCACTCGCTGAAGTCCTCATGCTTCAGGTGTAACCTGTGTTGGGCCAGCTCTCATTTTGATGGGAGGCATTATATCATTCTCATTGTATGACTGGTGGAGGAGAATCAGGCATGTTCTACTGATGCTGAAAGACACTTTCCAGACTCCAATATTTTAGCATTATTATAGAATAGATCATCACTACACACAGTTCATACAGTTCTAACGTCAGCTGGCTAGCTACCAGCAAGCGATAACTAGCAATACAAACCAATTGTGACTTAGCTAGCTAAAATTAACCAAATAGGTTCCATGTTAGCTAGCTAACATTAGGCTATAACTAGCAATGTGAAATGGCATTCTGAGAAAACATCACTAACATTACACACACTTCATACATGCAAGTTTATGTTAATGTTAGCTAGCAAGCCAGCCATTTAACCTCAGCTAATGTTAGCTAGATAACAGCAAGCTTTAACTTGGGGTCTTTTGTTTAGACATGTCATGTTAATGTTAGCTAGCTTGCTAAAAAAAATAACTAAAATCCCAATCCATAGTTACGTTACTAGCAACACAAACCGATTGTCATTGCTAGCTAAAATTAACCAGATAGATGAAATGTTAGCTAGTTAGCTAGCTAACGTTAGGCTATAACTAGCAATGCGAAATGGCATACTGAGAAAATATCACTAACGTTACACACACTTCATAAACATAGGTTAATCTACAATGTCGTCTTCAATGAAAATGTTTTTACTTAAATCAGGGATTTCCTCATCGTCTGAATCATTTTCAGAGTCAGAGAGAATCAGCATGGCATGATTGTCCTCCAGAAAGTAGTCCATCACACTTCTCTTCCAAAGTTTGGGGTCACTTAGAAATGGCCTTGTTTTTGAAAGAAAAGCACATTTTGTCCATTAAAATAACACAAAATTGATCAGAAATACAGTGTGGACATTGTAAATGACTATTGTACCTGGAAACGGCAGGCTTTTTATGTAATATCTACATAGGCGTACAGAAGCCCATTATCAGCAACCATCACTCTTGTGTTCCAATGCCACGTTGTGTTAGCTAATCCAAGTTGATCATTTTAAAAGGCTAATTGATCATTAGAAAACCCTTTTGCAATTTTGTTAGGACAGCTGAAAACTGTTGTTCTGATTAAAGAAGCAATACAACTGGCCTTCTTTAAACTAGTTGAGTATCTGGAGCATCAGCATTTGTGGGTTCGATTATTGGCTCAAAATGGCAAGAAACAAAATAAATTTCCTCTGAAACCCGTCAGACTATTCTTGTTATGAGAAATGAAGGCTATTCCATGTGAGAAATTTGCAAGAAACTGAAGATCTCGTACAACGCTGTGTACTACTCCCTTCACAGAATAGAAAGAGGAGTGGGAAGCAGCGGTGCACAACTGAGCAAGAGGACAAGTACATTAGAGTGTCTAGTTGAAGAAACAGACGCCTCACAAGTCCTCAACTGGCAGCTTTGTTAAATAGTATCCGCAAAACACACAGTCTCAATGTCAACAGTGAAGAGGCGACTCCAGGATTCTGACCCCAAACTTTTGAACGGTAGTGTAGCTAGCTAAACAATGAACCAGGCTACGTAAAAAATATGTTGAAGAACACACAGGTCACATAATGTTAGCTAACAAGCCAGACAGCTAACATAGGCTAGTTAAACAACAATTAACAAAGTGCCAGCAATGACACAGTTCTATGGAGCTAACCAACCAGGTCCAATGTTAGCTAGCTAACATTAGGCTCTAACTAGAAAAGCTAACGGCTCTAGGAAACAAATAATAACGTCAGCTAGGGATCCTGCCAGCTAACGTTAGCTAGCTAGCTAACAGTACACTTTAGCTTGAAATGAAACCACTTTTAGAATCCAAAATTAGAAACGTGTAATATCTGAAAATGTAGCTAGCTAACGCTAGACTATCTTACCTGTATACAACATCATGCATGATGGACGCATCTCCCTGTCAGGAGTGCCATACTACAGTTGCCCTTAGTTTGAAGATATATTCCCATATTCCCATGTAATCCAGAGGTTATATAATCTCTTTAGCTATCATACTCAAATTCCACTGATTTCAAATTTTGATCCTAAAAAGTGGAGAGCAGCACTTTTGCAGCTCCACTACACAATGTTTTTTTTAAAAGCTGTGTTTGACAGGATTACCAACATCAGACTGACGAGCTCAAATAGACAGCAGCCTTCAATATGGCAGACCAATTCGAATTCCTCTCTCGGCATGTCCAGCCCACTCAAAATCTCAGTCAATCATGGCTAGTGGGAAGGTTGCTGGCTTTTTCTGTACCTTAACCATCAATGATCGTAATTATTATCAATTTTATTAGTATTTGCAAACGGCATACAAGTTTGTTATGAAGGCACATGAAAGTTCACATGTTCGAAAAGGCATTTCTGCCAGAAAACGCATTTTGATCAAATATTTTTTGCTTTCAAACGGCTCTTCTGTGAAGTTGTGACTTGCGACAGACACCTAGTTTCCTGAATTGGGTTACATTTCCTGTTCTACATGGCTATCTATCCACTTACGTAATGTGGTCGTTCACGCTCATTCTTCAAAATAAAAGAGTGAAACTATGTCTGAAGACTGTTGACACATTGAGGAAGCGATAGGATGAGGAATCTGGTTGATATCCCTTTAAATGGAGCAATGGGAGGCTATGGAACATGGAGTTTTCAAAATAGAAGCCACTTCCTGGTTTGATTTTCCTCAGGTTTCGCCTGCAATATCAGTTCTGTTATACTCACAGACAATATTTTGACAGTTTTGGAAACTTCAGAGTGTTTTCTATCCCAATCTGTCAATTATATGCATATTCAATGCTGTTTACTTTGGGAACGTTATTTTTCCAAACATAAAAATAGTGCCCCCTAGCTTCAAGAGGTTAAAGGTCCCCAAAGCACACACATCCCTGGGTCAAATAAAATCAAATTGTATTTATCACATACACATGGTTAGCAGAAGTTAATGCGAGTGTAGCGAAATGCTTGTGCTTCTAGTTCTGACAATGCAGTAATAACCAACAAGTAATCTAGATAACAGTTCCAAAACTACTAATTTATACACACAAGTGTAAATGGATAAAGAATATGTACATAAAGATATATGAATGAGTGATGGTACAGAGCGGCATAGGCAAGATGCAGTAGATGGTATCGAGTACAGTATGTACATATGAGATGAGTATGTAAACAAAGTGGCATAGTTTAAAGTGGCTAGTGATACATGTATTACATGAAGATGTAGTAGATGATATAGAGTACAGTATATACGTATACATATGAGATAAATAATGTAGGGTATGTAAACATTATATTAAGTAGCATTGTTTAAAGTGGCTAGTAATATATTTTACATAAATTCCCATCAATTCCCATTATTAAAGTGGCTGGAGGTGAGTCAGTGTGTTGGCAGCAGCCACTCAATGTTAGTGGTGGCTGTTAAACAGTCTGATGGCCTTGAGATAGAAGCTGTTTTTCAGTCTCTCGGTCCCAGCTTTGATGCACCTGTACTGACCTCGCCTTCTGGATGATAGCGGGGTGAACAGGCAGTGGCTCGGGTGGTTGTTGTCCTTGATGATCTTTATGGCCTTCCTGTGACATCGGGTGGTGTAGGTGTCCTGGAGGGCAGGTATTTTGCCCCCGGTGATGCGTTGTGCAGACCTCACTACCCTCTGGAGAGCCTTACGGTTGTGGGCAGAACAGTTGCCGTACCAGGCGGTGATACGGCCCGACAGGATGCTCTCGATTGTGCATCTGTAGAAGTTTGTGAGTGCTTTTGGTGACAAGCCAAATTTCTTCAGCCTCCTGAGGTTGAAGAGGCGCTGCTACTCCTTCTTCACGATGCTGTCTGTGTGGGTGGACCAATTCAGTTTGTCTGTGATGTGTACGCCGAGGAACTTACAACTTACTACCCTCTCCACTACTGTTCCATCGATGTGGATAGGGGGGTGTTCCCTCTGCTGTTTCCTGAAGTCCACAGTCATCTCATTAGTTTTGTTGACGTTGAGTGTGAGGTTATTTTCCTGACACCACACTCCGAGGGCCCTCACCTCCTCCCTGTAGGCCGTCTCATCATTGTTGGTAATCAATTCTACCACTGTTGTGTCGTCCGCAAACTTGATGATTGAGTTGGAGGCGTGCGTGGCCACGCAGTCGTGGGTGAACAGGGAGTACAGGAGAGGGCTCAGAACGCACCCTTTTGGGGCCCCAGAGGATCAGCGGGGTGGAGATGTTGTTGCCTACACTCACCACCTGGGGGCGGCCCGTCAGGAAGTCCAGTACCCAGTTGCACAGGGCGGGGTCGAGACCCAGGGTCTCGAGCTTGATGACGAGCTTGGAGGGTACTATGGTGTTAAATGCCGAGCTGTAGTCGATGAACAGCATTCTCACATAGGTATTCCTCTTGTCCAGATGGGTTAGGGCAGTGTGCAGTGTGGTTGAGATTGCATCGTCTGTGGACCTATTTGGCCAGTAAGCAAATTGGAGTGGGTCTAGGGTGTCAGGTAGGGTGGAGGTGATATGGTCCTTGACTAGCTCAGTTACCTTAGCTTTCTTGGGAACAGGAACAATGGTAGCCCTCTTGAAGCATGTGGGAACAGCAGACTGGGATAGAGATTGATTGGAATATGTCCGTAAACACACCAGCCAGCTGGTCTGCGCATGCTCTGAGGGCGCGGCTGGGGATGCCGTCTGGGCCTGCAGCCTTGCGAGGGTCAACACGTTTAAATGTTTTACTCACCTCGGCTGCAGTGAAGGAGAGGCCGCATGTTTTGGTTGCAGGCCGTGTCAGTGGCACTGTATTATCCTCAAAGCGGGCAAAAAAGTTATTTAGTCTGCCTGGGAGCAAGACATCCTGGTCCGTGATGGGGCTGGTTTTCATTTTGCAATCCGTGATTGACTGTAGACCCTGCCACATACCTCTTGTGTCAGATCCGTTGAATTGAGATTCTACTTTGTCTCTATACTAACGCTTAGCTTGTTTGATTGCCTTGCGGAGGGAATAGCTACATTGTTTGTATTCGGTCATATTTCCGGTCACCTTGCCCTGATTAAAAGCAGTGGTTCGTGCATTCAGTTTCACGCGAATGCTGCCATCATTCCACGGTTTCTGGTTTGGGAATGTTTTAATCATTGCTATGGGAATGACATCTTCAACACACGTTCTAATGAACTCGCACACCGAATCAGCGTATTCGTCAATGTTGTTGTCTGACGCAATACGAAACATATCCCAGTCCACATGATGGAAGCAGTCTTGGAGTGTGGAATTAGATTGGTCAGACCAGCGTTGAACAGACCTCAGCGTGGGAGCTTCTTGTTTTAGTTTCTGTCTGTAGGCAGGGATCAGCAAAATGGAGTCGTGGTCAGCTTTTCCGAAAGGAAGGCGGGGCAGGGCCTTATATGCGTCGCGGAAGTTAGAATAGCAGTGATCCAAGGTTTTGCCAGCCCTGGTTGCGCAATCGATATGCTGATACAATTTAGGGAGTCTTGTTTTCAGATTAGCCTTGTTAAAATCCCCAGCTACAATGAATGCAGCCTCAGGATGTATGGATTCCAGTTTGCAAAGAGTCAAATAAAGTTTGTACAGAGATATCGATGTGTCTGCTTGGGGGGAAATATATACGGCTGTGATTATAATCGAAGAGAATTCCCTTGGTAGATAATGCGGTCGACATTTGATTGTGAGGAATTCTAAATCAGGTGAACAGAAGGACTTGAGTTCCTGTATGCTTTTGTGACCACACCACGTCTCGTTAGCCATAAGGCATACGCCCCCGCCCCTCTTCTTACCAGAAAGATGTTTGTTTCTGTCGGCGCGATGCGTGGAGAAACCAGCTGGCTGCACCGACTCCGATAGCGTCGCTCCAGTGAGCCATGTTTCCGTGAAGCAAAGAACGTTACAGTCTCTGATGTCCCTCTGGAATGCTACCCTTGCTCGGATTTCATCAACCTTGTTGTCAAGAGACTGGACGTTGGCGAGAAGTATACTGGGGAGTCTGACCGGAAGACCGCTACGTTTCCCTCTTTTACGAAGTCGTTTTTTTTGGGTCGCCGGCTGGGATCCATTCCGTTGTCCTGGGTGAAAGGCAGAACACAGGATCCGCTTCGCGATAGTCATATTCTTGGTCGTACTGATGGTGAGTTGACGCTGCTCTTATATTCAGTAGTTCTTCTCGACTGTATGTAATGAAACCTAAGATGACCTGGGGTACTAATGTAAGAAATATCATGTAAAATAAACAAAAAACTGCATAGTTTCCTAGGAACGCGAAGTGAGGCGGCCATCTCTGTCGGCGTCGGAAGTACAATATCTATCATTATATCTTCCGAAAAAACTGCAGCAGAAATTATTATCTATACATAACGAGCAGCTCATTTATCGACACAAGATGCTACACCGCAGACCAATCTGAAACTCATCTCTCAGCGTGTCCAACCCACTCATTATCTCAGCCAATCACGGCTTGTGGGAAGATTCCTGACTTTTTTGTCTAAACCAAATAGGCTCATAATTTATAACTTTATTCATATTTACAGATGACATAAAAGTTTGTTATTAAGGCACATGAAAGTTCACATGTTCGAGAAGGCATTTCTGCCAAAAAAAAACACATTTTGCTTAAAAAAAGAAGAATTACGTTCAAACGGCTCTCCTGTGAAGTCGTGACTTGCGACATATGCCTCATTTCCTAAATCAGGTCACACGTGTTTTCCTCTGATTCAGAGAGGTGTGGGGGCTGTCTTAATCGACGTCATCGGCTCCCGAGGAGCAGTTAACTTCCTTGTTCAAGGGCAGAACAGTAGATTTTCCCACATTGCTGGCTCTGCGATTCCAACCATGTACTTTTCGGTTACTCTCTTAACCGCTAGGCTACCTGCCACGGAGCGCAGGATAAGATTTAGCAGGATAAGATTTAGCAGATCAAATTTTATTGGTCACATGCGCCGAATACAACAGGTTTAGACTTTACAGTGAAATGCTTACTTACGAGCCCCATATTTGCAGATACAGCTACAATGTTGAGTGTTATGAATAGAAATTAATGCATAGGCCTACAATAGAAATACTGTACATCTGTACATGTAGGCAAACAATGTTTCTTTCTATCCAATTGGAGTAATAAGGACATTCTCACTGTCCCAGGAGGTGTCAGAAAGACCTTTAACAAAACATTCCTTTGCATGCCCTAATAATGAACATGACCGTCGTAAACATGGTGATATTTTGCCTTAGGGTCATGCCGTCTTGGTGGTTTCAGTTTGAATAGTCTCGATTTGTGAATCATGTCTGTTCCATTGTCATCAACATACTGAAAGGTGCGTGCAGAATATATAGACTAGTAACAGGTATCCCTTAGTGATCACTCTTCCACACAAAGTATGTAGGTATCTACAAGTACCTAGGTGAGGTACAAGCCTTGCATGTATGCTATAATATCTGCATTTGGAGAAATCAACAGGCTGTGCCAGACATTGAGAATGACTTTTCCAGGCATGTAACAGAGAGTGGGAAGACCTCTTGGCGTGGGCAGGGGTAGCGAGACTGGGCCACACAACTACCATCAGCACCACAGGGTTGGGCAGGAGGGGTCGGGCCAAGTACGAAGCTCCACTCTTACACGAATTAACCTTGATGGAGGGTCTCATAGACTAAACGTAACATAGTAAATGTAAATCTGGGACACTCAAATAAGTATGATATGTTACATTTGGTATGGTTACATAAAACAGATTGTTACTTAAGGCAAAAGCGAAAGTAAGGTGGTTGTCTCGAAGTATAACATGAACCCAAAGGTTGTGAGTTTGAATCTCATCACGGACAACATTAGCAAAATAGGTAATTTGAACTACTTACTACTTTTCAACTACTTTGCAACTATACTGATCAAAAATATAAACGCAACACGTAAAGTTTCGGGTCCCATGTTTCATGAGGTGAAATAAAAGATTCCATAAAGTTCCCATACACCCAAAAAGCTTATATATCTCAAAAGTTGTGTACACATTTATTTGCATCCCTGTTCGTGAGCATTTCTCATTTGCCAAGATAATCCATACACCTGACAGGTCATATCAATAAGCTGATTAAACAGCATGATCATCACACGGGTGCACCTTTTGCTGGGGACAATAAAAGGCCACTCTAAAATGTTGATTTGTGTCACACAACACAATGCCACAGATGTCTCTAGTTTTGAGGGAGTGTGCAATTGGCATGCTGACTGCAGGAATGTCCACCAGAGCTATTGCCAGAGAAATTAATGTTAATTTCTCTACCATAAGATGCCTCCAACGTTGTGAGGCTGCCTCCAGCTTTTGTAGGCAGCCTCACAACCGCAGACCACATGTAACCACACCACCCTAGGACCTCCAAATCCGGCTTCTTCACCTGCTGGATCGTCTGAGACCAGCCTCCCGGACAGGTGATGAAACTGATGAATATTTCTGTCTGTAATGAAACAAAACATTCTGATTGGCTGGGCCTTGCTCCCCAGTGGGTGTACCATGCTCCCAAGTGGTTGGGCCTATGCACTACCAGAGCTGCGCTCCGGCCCAGTTTTTTGCATTCCATAGATTAATGAATTTCAAATGACTGATTTCCTTATACAAACTTTATCTCAGTAAGATCGTTGAAATTGTTGCATGTTGCTTTTATGTTTTTGTTCAGTATACTTAGCATATTAGCTAACTCTTCCAGCTAACCCTTCCCTTAACCTTAACCCTTTTAGCTAACCCTAACCTTCACCCTTTAACCTAACTCCTAAACTTAAACATAACCTTAACCCTAACCCCTTGCCTAGCTAACATTAGCCAGCTAGCTAACAGTAGCCACTTAGCTAGATTCATAACATATCATACGTTTGTAAATTCTTAACATGTAGTATGTTTTGCAAATTCATAACATGTAATGCAAATTCTAATTCGAAACATATGATAAGAAATGGGTGATGGACATCCACAAATTAATACATACTATATGAAATGTTATATATACTAAATGTGTCTCAGATTTATACACATAACCATCTAAAATGCTCTGAGACCAGGTTGGGATCGTACACAGTGGAGCCATTGGTATGGCAGGAGAAGATGAAGAGCGACATGAATGAGAGCGAAAGAAGAAAATAGGAGATGATGGAAAGGAGGAGGAGAGTAAGGACAAAGAGAGAGAGGAGAAGGGTTTTGCGGGAGTCAAGGGGCCCTCTGTAGTCTGGTGAGTAATGCAGAGCAGATGTGTCCTTATCTGACTTGGGGATGAGAGCTGTGTGTGTGGTGCAGGGAGTAATCTAAAATGTTATGTTAATGAGCATTTCTCTTTTGCTAGGAATACATCCACCTGACAGGTGTGGCATATCATAAAGCTGATTAAACAGCATAACCATTACACAGATCCACCCTGTGCTGGATACAATAAAAGGCCACTCTAAAATGTTCAGTTTTGTAACACAACACGATGCCACAGATGTCTGAAGTTTTGAGTGAGCATGCAATTGGCATGCTGACTGCAGGAATGTCCACCAGAGCTATTGACAGATAATTTAATCAAATCAAATGTATTTATATAGCCCTTCTAACTTCAGCTGATATATCAAAGTGATGTACAGAAACCCAGCCTCTTGTTGTTTTCTCTACCATTGTTGTTTTAGAGAATTTGGCAGCACGCCCAACCGGCCTCACAACTGCACAACGTCTAATCACGCCAGCCCAGGACATCAAAATCCGTCTTCTTCACCTGCGGCATTGTCTGAGACCAGCCACCCGGACAGGTAATGAAACTGTGGGTTTGCACAACCGAAGAATTTCTGCACTATATGTATAAGGGCACAAGGCGAGACCCAAATGCTGACACAGGAGGCAGATGGTTGAGCTCCGATATTTATTATAACAAAAGGGGTAGGCAAAAGGCAGGTCGGGTACAGGCGAGAGTTCAAAAACCAGGTCAGATTCCAAAGAGTACCAGGCGATAGGCAGGCTCGAGGTCAGGTGCAGGCAGTGTGGTCAGGCAGGTGGGCTCAGAGTCAGGACAGGCAAGGGTCAAAACCAGGAGGGCGAGAAAAGAGAGACTGGGAAAAGCAGGAGCTGAGACACCAAACCTCTGGTTGATTTGCCAAACAAGACGAACTGGCCCAGAGAGACATGAAACGCAGGAATAAATACACCAGGGATAATAAGCGACACCTGGAGGGGGTGGAGACAAGCACAAGGACAGGTAAAACAGATGAGAGCATGACAATATGTCAGAAACCATCTCAGGGAAGCTCATCTGCGTGCTCGTCATCCTTACCATCCTTATCATGACCTGACTGCAGTTCGGCATCGTAACAAATTTCAGTGGGCAAATGCAAGCTGGAGAAGTGTGCTCTTCGCAGATGAATCCCGGTTTCAACTGTTTGCTGATGTCAACGTTATGAACAAAGTTACCCATGGTGGCGGTAGGGTTATGGCATAGGCATGCATAAGCTATGGACAACAAACACAATTGCATTTCATCGATGGCAATTTGAATGCACAGAGATGCCATGTTGTAATCCTTAGGCCCATTGTCGTGCCATTTATCTTCCGCCATCACATCATGTTTCAGCATGATAATGCATAGCCCCATTTCACAATGATCTGTACACAATTCCTGGAAGTTGAAAATGTACCCGTTCTTCCATGGCCTGCATACTCAGCAGACATGTCACCCCTTGAGCATGTTTGGGATGCTCTGGATTGACGTGTACGACAGCGTGTTCAGGTTCCCGGCAAAATGCAGCAACTTAGCACAGCCATTGAAGAGGATTGGGACAACATTCCACAGGACACAATCAACAGCCTGATCAACTTTACGTGAAGGAGATCTGTCGCGCTGCATGAAGCAAATGGTGGTCACACCAGATACTGACTGGATTTCTGGTCCACACCCCTACCTTTTTTAAGGTGTCTGGGACCAGCAGATGTATATCTGTGTTCCCAGTCATGTGAAATCCATAGATTAGGGCCTATAAATTGATTTAATTGAATGATTTCCTTTTATGAACTGTAACTCAGTAAAATCTTTGAAATTGTTGCATGTTGCATTTATTTGTTTGTTCAGTGTAGTTTGATGCGTGCTTCTTCCACCCCTGATGAGTTTTCCATGAGGTTTTAAGGGGTTTCTGAAGTCCTGAAGTTCCTCTGGTGTGCTGTTCTGACCTGATCTCTGAAGAGGCTCCAATACCTATATTTAGCTGTGACAGAACAGAGACAGTTCTTGATAAAGTTTGTTCTGGTACAAACAATCCAAAAATATCAGCACCCAGCCAGTCATGGGGCATCCATCAGAAAGTGGAGCAGTGGGGAGGACTATTGGAGCTAATTCACTTTGGGTGAGAGTGATTCAGATTAGCTAGGGATGTTCTTGAGCTTGGAAGCATTCAAGTGAATCAGTATACAGTAGATTAGCGTGCGCTTGACTGGGGACTGAGGTAAACACACACACAGAGATATTAAAAGGTGACTGGACAGGGGAGAAGGAAGGTGAAGAGTACAAAATAATAGGGAGTATAGTAACATGGGTCCTAATTTAAACTGAATGACAACTTTTGGTTCCTTTGTTTCTTCATATGACCTCTGACCTTCTGTGAATTTGAGCACCTGGGAGGAAATACTAGTGCATCTCTTTGCTCTCAAAACAAATGCTCACAAACACACACATAGGCCATACTGTCTTGTACACACAATCATTAGTGTGTGTTTGAAAAGCACCCCTATGTATTAAGTGACTAATAGATGTTTAGTTTATCAAGCAGGTGCTTATGATAAATAGACATATTTTGGGAACCGTTTGCTCTTAAATCCAGCTGTAAATTCCTCTACTGTAAACCTTTCCTGCAGTCAAATGACCAAATCTCCCTCTAGTGGCCTCATGGGTGGAATGTTATATATTTTTTTCATAATTTCATAATCAATAAACTTTATTATTTTTTAAATGCTGAAAGTCTGGTGTTTCTATGTCAAACAGTTTAGTTATATTGCTGTGATGTATATAAAGAAAATTAAATACATTTATACTATACACTGAGTGTAGAAAACATTAGGAACACCTGTTTTTTCCATCACATAGGCTGACCAGGTGTTTCCAGTTGAAGGATATGATCCCTTATTGATGTCACTTGTTAAATCCCCTTCAATCAATGTAGATGAAGGGAAGGAGACAGTTTAGATTTTTAAGCCTTGAAACAATTGAGATGTGTATGTGGCCATTCAGAGGGTGAATGGACAAGACAAAATATTGAAGTGCCTTTAAACAAGGTATGGTAGTAGGTGCCAGGCGCAGCAGTTTGAGTGTGTCAAGAACTGCAACGTCGCTGGGTTTTTCTCGCTCAACAGTTCATCCGTGTGTATCAAGAATGGTCCATCAGCCTAAGGACATGTATTATTTCTTTGTTTTTTTCTCAATCTGATTGGGAAGGCCTGGCTTACCCATGCCTACGCCCCTGGTATACAGTACATGTGTGCATTTGTTAGTGTCTGTGTGTGTTAGGTATATGCGCTCCAATGTCTGTCTGAGTTGTGTTTGTTGGTCACATGAGGTCATCCCCACAGCTGTGCCTGATGGATTTTACCCCCTCTTAAAAGATGAAAATGGAGAGAGAGAGAGAGAGTGCTATGAGCCACAGACTGACTGACTGAACCCAATGATCTGCAGTTAGAGTTAGTCAGACAAGGAAACAGACAATCACTAAGATTCCCATGAGTGCATGGGACATTGAGTTGGAGTGAAAAAGTGAGTTATGGTTAGGGCCAGGAATTTTTCCTGCACACATGACCTGGCCAGGAAAGACTTCTGGCCCTATTGGTTGTGGTGATTGAGTTAGCATGTAAGACATTGAGTTATCGCGTACATCCTTGATGCACATGGTATAGGTGCTGCTTTCGAAAGCATGACTGGGCGATTGTAAAGAACGCTATTCCACAAACAGAGAAGCTAGTTCCATAGGTTGTAGATGAGACCTGTTGAAACATTGCAACATAGCAACTACAGCATTTGACCAATGAGCATGTTAAACTTCTTTGCTAAACTTGTTAGCTATCCGATGATGTTCATTGACACTCAACAGAGAAGTCTTTAATTTGGTCTGTTACCACTTGGCTATACAATTAAATCACTGTACCGAAAAGCACAGTGGAAGTCAGGTCAGAGGTCACCAGGGTCCATACTGATAGACTACTAGCCTGAACTGTTTCAGCTAAACCTCAGCCGTCCACATGGCAAACCTTGAAAGAACAGTACTATGAACGGTGTACATTGACTGTACTAGCCTGGCCCGATACTGTTAGTAATGTAGCCACTCAAGGCACTATTTCAACTGTTGTAATGCCATACTTTGTCATAACTGGCATGACCATGAGCAAATGCAGTTGGCTAAAGCACAAACAGACCAGACATGAAAGGCTAACAGTGAACACAGCATTGGGATGGGATGAATGAATGAATGATGTATGAATGAACAAATGAATAAACAAGTAAACAAACAAACACACAAATAAGTAGACACCATTTTAAATGTAGCAAGCAATCTTACAGTGAGCAGCAGCAATAGTGTCAAGGCACTCTCCACAAACAGACTCGTGTCACAGGAGAGTCTCCTCCAAACCCCACACATTCAACAGTAGCATTATGCCACAGTGCAGTGGATGAGTCCTGTGCCTGAGAGGGAAGCCTGCGGGTCGTTTTTGCTTTAGCAGCAGCATGGCCAGAAGATTGAGGAGGTCCCCACACCAGCCAGCGCAGGATACATCCTGCTACCACTCCCGTCCATCTGTACAGCATTCAGGAAATCCATGAAGCCCAACAAGCCCCTTCCTGCTGACCCCCATATTTCACACACACATTTATAAATAATCACAGCACTCTCAAATCCACCTCACGTTTCTTGTTCAAACTAGAGCAGGGGTTCCCAAGCGTTTTTGCTCCGTGACCCACCAATTGAGGTGTCTTTTGAGTTGCAAACCAAAAGAGTTGAGCGGTAAATGTTTTATTAATAATAACCTCTTCTTCAAAAAACTTAACTGGGTGTAGATTTGTGTATGGCTTCTTGCAAGGAATATACTGTATAATTATGAATCTATTTGTAACAATGCAAGGCTTTTTCTGGATCAAAAGGGGGCGGGCGTGGCACTGGGCGTGGTAGGTGGTCTTGCGTGGCTGAATTCTGTCCGGGCCCTGGGCAAGATATTCTGTCCAGGCACATTTCTTGCAATTGTACACATTTTGCCAAGGAGCTGAAAGAAAATGTTGCAGTTTTAAAGGCATTATTCTGAAATTCAATACATTGTTGCCATAAAGCTGAGAGACAATTTTGCCATTTTTAAGCAAATTTCCAGCAAATGCACACATTTTGACATGGCTAATTCTGTGTTCTTATGCTTAAACATTATAACAATTATAACATTCTCCAGGATTATAGGCCATTATTAAAAAATGCTATATACTATAAAAAAATTGGTCCATTATCTTTTCTACATACTTTCTATTTAGTTTTAGTCATTTAAGTTTACACTGAAAACCCAGAAATTGTACAGGTTTGAGCTCAAATACCAAATACGATCTTGGAACCTAGATCCAGCTATTCACGAGCTAGCTAGCTAACAGTCTGTCATTCAAGACTGTATGATATCACTTCTAGCAGACTACAATATAGTGAGTTTAGCTTTCTGTGTCAATTTTCTTATCAGTCAATTCATAGTTGCCGTGTTGTGCACTGTTAGAAAAAAACATGCTATCTAGAACCTAAAAGGGTTCTTCAGCTGTCCCCAAGGAGAGCCCTTTGAAGGACCTTAATGGGTTCCAGGTAAAATGTATACTGAACAAAAATACAACATAACATGCAACAATTTCAAAGATTTAACTGAGTTACAGTTCGTTCATATAAGGCAATCATTCAATTTAAAAAAAATGTATTAGGCCCTAATCTATGGATTTCACATGACAAAGGGGCTTTATTACAGACATAAATATCCCTCAGTTTCATCAGCTGTCTGGTTGGCTGGTCTCAGACGATCCCGCAGGTGAGGAAGCCGGATGTGAAGGTCCTGGGCTGGTGTGGTTAAAAAAAAATAAAAATTTAAGCTTTATTTAACCAGGCAAGTCAGTTAAAACTTGTTGGGGACACCCGTTCCCAAGTAGGAACTCCCCGCCACACCCTCAGCTGGAATGTGGCGCATGGAACACAAGAAATATTCCTAAAAATATTTAACCTCCACACATTAACAAGTCTAATAACTCAAATGAAAGATAAACAAGTTGTTTATCTATCCAGCAAGTCAGATTTCTAAAATGTTTTACGGCGGAAACATAGCTAATATTTATGTCAAACCACCACCGCAGACATAGCACATTTGCATAGCCAAGTAGGAAAAAATATGCAATCAACAAACGCAGGATTAAAATAAAAATAATTTCACTAACCTTTTGAAATCTTCATCAGATGACAGTAATATAACATGTTACACAGTACATTCATTTTTTTCAATAATCTGCAATATATATCCATAAATCTCTGTTTACAATGACGCATCGTTCAAAAAATGCTACTAAAATGTCAGGAGAAATGACGATAGCTCCGGCAGATAACATCAGCTAACAAGGAATACACATCATAAACTTTGACTAAATATGCATGTTCTACATATGTATAGGAAGATACACTTCTTCTAAATGCAATCGCTGTGTTACATTTATTTTTAACGTTACAGGTTGCGTTCACTAGGCTATACTAGGAGTCGGCGCTCCAAAAGTAGCATTATGGCTCCTCTATCTTGGAGTCCACAGAAACCCAAATTTACCACATAAATATTCCCTTACCTTTGCTGTTCTTCCATCAGAAGACCTGGGAGGTATTATACTTACCAAAACAGCGTTTAGTTTTCAAGTCTGCGTCTTTCGGTTCTCAAAAACGACACATTTCGGTCGAAATGTAGCCAAAAGTCAAGTGGATGCGCACCAAAACTTCGAACTTACATATTATATGTCGAGTAAACTTGTCAAACTAACTTCATAATCAAGCTTTAACATGTTATAAAGGTGTACAGCAATCGTGAGGAAGAACAGAAACACAGGCACCGTTTAATCGATCTTGGAAAAAAGACAGGACTTGACCAGAGCGCGCATAAAAGTGACCTGTTTTTTCGCATGACCGAGAGCTTTCGGCACGCTCAAACTTTCGTGAGCGCGCGATTCTCACAATGAGAAGCCCCATTGAAACCAGGGATCACGCTGAACACGTAGGGACTGTTCCCAGAGCTGTAACTGGTTGGGAAGGGTGTGTGCGATGACGTCAAAGTTGGGCCAACTTTTCTCATGGCAAGAGATAGTTTGGGAGAATGCATGCCCTGAGAGTTCTGCTTTACATAGAGACAAAATTTAAACGGGTTTAGAAGCTTTAGAGTGTTTTCTATTCAATAATATTTTTTATATGCATATATTAGCAACTTTTGACAAAATGTATCCTGTTTAATAAGGGCACCAAATTCCTCCAGTAGGGGCAGTAAACAACCCTAGCACATTAAGAACATATTCTTATTTTCAATGACGGCCTGGGAACAGTGGGTTAACTGCCTGTTCAGGGGCAGAACGACAGATTTGTACCATGTCAGCTCGGGGGTTTGAACTCACAACCTTCCGGTTACTAGTCCAATGCTCTAACCACTAGGCTACGCTGTGGTTGTGAGGCCGGTTCGACCGCCTACCAAATTCTCTAAAACTATTTTGGCCTCCAGATGAGGAAGCCGGATGTGGAGGTCCTAGGGTGGCGTGGTTACATGTGGTCTCTGGAGGCAGCCTCCCAACGTTGGAGGCAGTTTATGGAAGAGAAATTAACATTAAATTCTGTGGCCAAAGCCCTGGTGGACATTCCTGCAGTCAGAATTTTAAAGAAATAAGCTTTTGTGCATATGGAACATTTCTAGGATATTTTATTTCAGCTCATGAAACATGGGACCTGTAAATACATGTTGTGTTTATATTTTTGTTCAGTATAGAACCATTCCACAGAGGGTTCTACCTGGAACCCAAAAGGGTTATACCTGGAACCAAAAAGAGTTATCCTATGGGAACAGCTAAAGAACCCCTTTGGAACACTCTTTTATAAAAGTGTGGTGTTTTATCTGGCTCATCTCAACTAAATAACACTTCTGGCTTCTGCTTTATGCAGAGAAGCAAGTGGCAAGTTTCAAGGCTTTGGACATTTGAGGCACTTTCCTTCTGAAATCTTTATCTTGTCCGCCCTCTTTTTCTCTATTTTCTCTTCTCTGACTTCCCTCCATCTTCTCCTTTCTCCATCAGGGACAGCCCTGATTCTTGCTGCTATGACCTCCTTCACTGCACTCTTGGAACTCATGAACAATTGCAGCACTGTGTATCCACTGACTCTTCAACATTATATTTATTCAGTCTGCACACACTTTCCATGTGGCCAAACAATTAAGACATTGCAACAGCCTGTTCACAAAAGCTCTCACCGCGTATCTCATATTACCCAGCTTTACATGTGTCAGGATAAACTCCATCAAATAGCAGTAACACAGATAAGCTTCCCTTCTTCATTCCATCCACCACACGGTTCAAGTGACATGCCCTCACTATTCCTGGTATGTGGTGTTTAAAAACATGGAGCATTTTTAAATGTTTTAAATGTGTTTTATTTATACTTTATTTTAACAGGGAAGACATATGGAGACCTAGGTCTCATTTTCCCAAATGTGCCATGTATAATACAATATATATATACACATTATACACAATATATACACTGCTCAAAAAAATAAAGGGAACACTAAAATAACACATCCTAGATTTGAATGAATGAAATATTCTTAAATACTTTTTTCTTTACATAGTTGAATGTGCTGTTGAATGTGCTGACAACAAAATCACACAAATATTATCAATGGAAATCCAATTTATCAACCCATGGAGGTCTGGATTTGGAGTCACACTCAAAATTAAAGTGGAAAACCACACTATAGGCTGATCCAACTTTAATCTAATGTCCTTAAAACAAGTCAAAATTAGGCTCAGTAGTGTGTGTGGCCTCCACGTGCCTGTATGACCTCCCTACAACGCCTGGGCATGCTCCTGATGAGCTGGCAGATGGTCTCCTGAGGGATCTCCTCCCAGACCTGGACTAAAGCATCCTCCAACTCCTGGACAGTCTGTGGTGCAACGTGCCGTTGGTGGATGGAGCGAGACATGATGTCCCAGATGTGCTCAATTTGGATTCAGGTCTGGGGAATGGGTGGGCCTGTCCATAGCATCAATGCCTTTCTCTTGCAGGAACTGCTGACACACTCCAGCCACTTGAGGTCTAGCATTGTCTTGCATTAGGAGGCACCCAGGGCCAACCGCACCAGCATATGGTCTCACAAGGGGTCTGAGGATCTCATCTCAGTACCTAATGGCAGTCAGGCTACCTGTGGTGAGCACATGGAGGGCTGTGCGGCCCCCCAAAGAAATGCCACCCCACACCATGACTGACCCACCGCCAAACCAGTCATGCTGGAGGATGTTGCAGGCAGAATGTTCTCCACGGCGTCTCCAAACTCTGTCACGTCTGTCACATGTGCTCAGTGCCTGTGAGATCTGTGAAGAGCACAGGGCGCCAGTGGCGAATTTGCCAAGCTTGGTGTTGTCTGGCAAATGCCAAACGTCCTGCACGGTGTTGGGTTGTAAGCACAACCCCCACCTGTGGACGTCGGGCCCTCATACCACCCTCATGGAGTCTGTTTCTGACCATTTGAGCAGACACATGCACATTTGTGGCCTGCTGGAGGTCATTTCACAGGGCACTGGCAGTGCTCCTCCTGCTCCTCCTTGCACAAAGGCGGAGGTAGCGGTCCTGCTGCTGGGTTGTTGCCCTCCTACGGCCTCCTCCACGTCTCCTGATGTACTGGCCTGTCTCCTGGTAGCGCCTCCATGCTCTGGACACTACGCTGACAGACACAGCAAACCTTCTTACCTGTTCTCTCTTCTACCGCATGGCAAGACTGTTCTCTCTTCTACGGCATGGTAAGAGGTACCAGTGCACCAAGTCTGGAACCAACAGGACCTTGAACAGCTTCTACCCCAAAACCATAAGACTGTTAACCTGTTAAGCCTACCCCTGTTTACTGCCCCTTCTGGAGGAATTGGGTACCCATATAAAACAGGATAAATTTTTGTCAAAAGTTGCTAATATATGCATATAAAAAATATTATTGAATAGAAAACACTCTAAAGCTTCTAAAACCGTTTAGATTTTGTCTCTATGTAAAGCAGAAGTCTCAGGGCATGCATTCTCCCAAAGTCTCTCTTGTCATGGAAAAAGTTGGCCCAGCTTTGACGTCATCGTATACGCACTTGCCAAACAACTACCGCTCTGGGAACAGTCTGTACGTGTTCAGCGCGAAGCCTGCTTTCAATGGGGCTTCTCATTCCACGAGACGTTGAGCGTGCCGAAAGGTCTTGGTCACGCGAAAAAAAAGTGTACGATTATGCGCGCTCTGCTCCGGTGAAGTCTTTTCTTCAGGATCGATTAAAAGACGTGTGTGTTTCGCTTCGTCCTCACAATTGCTGTACACCTTTATAACATGTTAAAGCTTAATTATGAACATAGTTTGACAAGTTTACTCGACATATAATATATATTTTCAACGTTTTGGTGCGCATCCACTTGAATTTTGCCTACATTTCGACCGAAATGTGGCTATTTTGAGAACCGAAAGACGCAGACTTGAAAACCAAACGCTGTTTTGGTAAGTATAATCCCTTCCAGGTCTTTTGATGGAAGAACAGAAAAGGTAAGGGAATATTTATGTGTTAATTTTGGGTTTCTGTCGACTCCAAGATAGAGGAGGCATAATGATACATTTGGTGCGCCGACTCCTAGTATAGCCTAGTGAACGCAACCTGTAATGTTAAAAATAAATGTAACACAGCACTTGCATTTAGAAGAAGTGTATCTTCCTATACATATGTAAAACATGCATATTTAGTCAAAGTTTATGATGTGTATTCCTTGTTAGCTGACGTTATCTGCCGGAGATATTTCATTTCTCCTGACATTTTAGTAGCATTTTTTGAACGATGCGTCATTGTAAACAGAGATTAATGGATATATATTGCAGATTATTGAAAAAAAAATAATGTACTGTGTAACATGTTATATTACTGTCATCTGATGAAGATTTCAAAAGGTTAGTGAAATTATTATTTTTTAATCCTGCGTTTGTTGATTGCATATTTTTTCCTACTTGGCTATGCTAATGAGCTATGTCTGCAGTGGTGGTTTGACATAAATATGTGCTATGTTTTCGCCGTAAAACATTTTAGAAATCTGACTTGTTGCTTGGATTCGCAACGAGTGTAGCTTTAATTCAATACCCTGCATGTGTATTTTAATGAACGTTTGAGTTTTAACTAATACTATTAACATTTAGCGTAGCGCATTTGCATTTCCAGAGCTCTAGATGGGACGCCTGCGTGCCAGGTAGGAGCAAGTGGTTAAAGTAGACACCCTTTGTCTATGAAATAACTATGAAATAACACATATGGAATCATGTAGTAACCAAAAAGTGTTAAACAAATCATAATGTATTTTAGTATCTTCAAAATAGCCACCCTTTGCCTTGATGATGGCTTTGCAACCTGTTGGCATTCTCTCAACCAGGTTCACCTGGACTGCTTTTCCAACAGTCTTGAAAGAGTTCCCACATATGCGGGGCACTTGTAACTGCTTTTCTTTCACTCTTTCCCAATTGGGTTGAGGTTGTGTGATTGTGGAGGCCAGATCATCTGATGCAGCACTCCATCACTCTCCTTTTTGGCCAAACAGCCTTTACACAGCCTGGAGGTGTGTTGGGTGATTGTCATGTTGAAAAATAAATTATAGTCCCACTAAACACAAACCAAATGACATGACGTTTCACTGCAGAATGCTGTGGTAGCCATGCTGGTTAAGCGTGCTTTGAATTCTAAATAAATCATAGACAGTGTCACCAGCAAAGCACCCCCACACCTCCTCCTCCATGCTTCACAGTGGGAACACCACATGCGGAGATCATCCGTTCTCCTACTCCGCGTCTCACAAAGACACGGCGGTTGGAGCCAAAAATCAAACATTTGGACCCATCAGAAAGGACAGATTTCCACCAATCTAATGTCCATTGTTCATGTTTCTTGGCACAAGCAAGTCTCTTATTATTCATTATTCATTGCAGAAATTCGACCATGAAGGCCTGATTCACGCAGTCTCCTCTTCTACTTAAACACTATGAATCATTTATGTGAGCTTCAATCTGAGTAGCAGTTAACTCTAATGAACTTATTCTCTGCAGCAGAGGTAACTCTGGGTCTTCCTTTCCTGTGGTGGTCCTGTCACGGTTGTGTGTACAGATGGACCAAGGTGCAGCGTACTCTGAGTTCCATATCTTTATTTGTGAAACTTACAAAAAAACAAAAGGAAACAAACAACGAACCGTAACATAAGAGGTGCTACATGCACCAACTCAAAAACAAGATCCCACAAAAACCCAGTGGGGAACATTGCTGCCTAAATATAATCCCCAATCAGAGACAACAATAAACCGCTGCCTCTAATTGGGAACCATACCAGGCCAACATAGACATAAAACAACCTAGATAACCCACCCTAGTCACACCCTGACCTAACCAACATAGAGAATAAAAGGCTCTCTGGTCAGGGCGCGACAGGTCCCAAGTTTCATCATAGCGCTTGATGATTTTTGCGACTGCACATGAAGAAACTTTCAAATACCTTCATGTCTTAAAGTAATGATTGACTGTCATTTCTCTTTGCTTATTTGAGCTGTTCTTGCAATAATATGGACTTGGAATTTTACCAAATAGGGCTATCGCCTGTATACCACCCCTACCTTGTCACAACACAACTGATTGGCTCAAATGCATTAACCCCTCTAGGGTATGTGGGACGCTAGCATCCCACCTGGCCAACATCCAGTGAGATTGCATCATCATGCTTGGCTGAGAAATCGACCGGAAAATGCTGCAACTATAACGCCAAACGTTTTTCTAGATTTGCTCAAATGCATTAACCCCTCTAGGGTGTGTGGGACGCTAGCATCCCACCTGGCCAACATCCAGTGAGATTGCATCATCATGCTTGGCTGAGAAATCGACCAGAAAATGCTGCAACTATAACGCCAAACGTTTTTCAAAATTTGCTCCATAATATCGACAGAAACATGGCAAACGTTATTTAGGATCAATCCTCAAGGTGTTTTTAACATATATATTCGATAAAATGTCCGTCGAGGCAATTGGTTTCTCATAAGAAGCGATTGGAAAAATGGCTACCTCAGTATTTTACGCGAGATTTTCTGCGGGAGACACCATGTGACCACATGCTCTATATGGTCCCTTACAGCCATTCTTCAATGGAAATGCCTAAAAAGACGTCACAATGCTGTAGACACCTTGGGGGAAATGTGGAAAACGTAAGCTCATTTGTAGCTCATTCACAGCCATATAAGGAGTCATTGGCATGAGGTGGTTTCAAAAAATGCGGCACTTCCTGGTTGGATTTCTATCTGGGTTTCGCCTGTAACATCAGTTCTGTGGCACTCACAGACAATATCTTTGCAGTTTTGGAAACGTCAGAGTGTTTTCTTTCCAAAGCTGTCAATTATATGCATAGTTGAGCATCTTTTCATGACAAAATATCTTGTTTAAAACGGGAACATTTTTAATCCAAAATGTTTTATAGCGCCCCTAATGCATATCTGTTTACTTAATCCACAATCCATTTGTTTCTTCCTAGTTGGAATGGTGTTAATTAACTTTAATTACTCCTTGTCCGTGTCTCACAATCCCTTCTTATGAACTCATATTGTTAATCAGATATAATAAAACAGAGTATAAGTTTACTTAGTGACAGTTCCATTTAAAATGATTTGTTCATTCATTTAATCATAATTTTCCCAACAATCCACCCTAAAAATGACTTAACAACTCCTACCATCATTAAACACTACATGGAAATATCAATGATGGAAATATCAATGATGGAAATATCAATGATATACTAGAAGAAGACAACCCCATACATGTACATGTACACACAATCAACTTCAATGACTGTTCTAACCTACATCAGAATCTTAACTCTACTTATCAGGATTTTCCGTTACAATCTTCATGAAAAAACAGTCTATACATTGGAACAAGAAAACATCTAAATTCCCTAAACATCAAATATGGTCTCCTTGCAAGTGAAATGATCCGGATTCTTCTATTACGTCCGGAGCCATGTATTTTGCATTCCACTGGTCAGAGCTTAGGATTGGTCCATATATCACCATCTGAAGTGTCATTGATTTCTCCAGAGTCCTGGAAATGATAACTTTCATACACGCAATCAAAACACATCCGCACAAAACTAACACAGTCACACAGGTGAAGGTAGCCCATAACACAGTAATCAGAACATTGTTCCATCTTCCAAACACACAATCAACCCAATTAGTCAGAGAAGTATCCACCACTGAGTTCACTGCCAACTCGTGAGCTAGGGTGTGTAAACCATCCAAGGCCTTGGTCACTGATCCATCCGGAGCTGTTTTATCGGGGCCAAACTACCTCCATACACTCCCACCCTTTTCAGCCAGCAAACATATCCAAGACTATTCTATTCTGCCAAGCCATTCATTACATATCTGATATAATTGGTGAAGCGCTGTGGATTTTTAATAGATATAATTGATCCAATCCACATTCTCAATGAGAGTGGACCACCAACAAATACTTGACTCTAATCCTGCCAGGGTATAATTTATAGCTTTGATCTCATCTGCCCCGGAACCACAATGTTATTAATACAAACCCTATCATCAAAAGACCCAGACGGAGTACTTATTTTCTCCCGTTTAGTCAACATCATGTCATGGTGTTGAATGAGTATGAAAGGCATTCTCAAAAGTACCAGTACACATACCCATGTCCAATTAGCCAGTAATACTCGGCCATAACGTCATTCCCCCACACAACCACCACCAGATGTGAGCCCAGGGCCTCCTTATCTTACTGAAATCCCCAGATCTTAACCAGCCTGCCAAATCACTCATTTGCCGCATCAGAAATAACATTATCTGTCCTATTGCACGTACTGATCTCCCCCACATATTTCCCAGAAGTACTACTCAAACAGTAAACAGTCTCCCCTTGCCTCTGTGAAAGGAGGAAACTTAGATTTCAGAGGAACATATGGATATAAATAGTGCAAATCCATACAACTGTTATTATCTGGCTTTTCTGCTTCCATTAATAGCTTTACCATACAGGCCATTCCCTTAGGTGAATAATTCCATTTAATGGAAAAGGGATGGTTGTCAACTGAGGTTTTCTGTGGCACAAACATAGCATTCTTCTTTAGCTATTGATCTGTCCGTTTATTGAATCCACTCTAACCAGAGGTTAGAATCCTCATAACCAGTTTCCCTTTCCTTAAGATCTTTCATCTGAACTATCCACACCGGCTCTTGGCTCTGGACAACTCCACAGTCAGTATCTGCTTTGTCAGGGGGACTCTGTTTGTATTCTGCTGACTATAGAGCAATTATCTGCTCTAACTTTTTCTACCCAGAATGCACTAGATTATCAACTGAAACCCTTACTTTCACTACACTCCATCTTCTTCCATACTGGGTATGTAGATTTATGTAGCCCTCTCACATGATGTGAGCTATAACCTGTTTCCATGAACTACACAGGGACTTGCATTGATGTCTTCCATATGTGACGACCCTCCCACTCTGTCTACCGTATTCTCTCTGTTATTTCCTTATTAGGATGCTGGTGGGCGGAGTTGGGAGGATCGTCAGCTGCATGGGAAACACCTGGGCCCGGTGTCTCCCAGGATAAATACACCACTTCCCCATTCATGGAGGAGACTCTCTCCATGCAGACACCTTTTGTAGATTGTGTTGTGGTTCTTGGTGGCCTTTTGTTTGTTTGTTTTTGCACCTTTCATCACCCTGCATTATCACATTCATGCATGCAAAACACTCACTTACACTACTGATTACTGATTACACACACCATTGTATATTATACTTAGTTGCTTTAGTTAATAAATACATATTTTGCTACTCCTTATCTCCACGTTGTCTCCCTTTGTTACGGGCTTTGAGCCGGTTCGTGACACATAATATATGCTCTTAATCCTGCACTGCCAAGGAGTCAGAGGCCCCATGTGTTCTACATAGAACTCCACTGAGACATCCTTCCCAATCCCACTCTCACTTCCTGTTTATCCAGATCTAGTGATCTCTTATGCTTGGTTAATACTAAATCCTCATTGTTTAACTATGTCAATATTACCCTCTGGCCTTCTCGGTGTTCATGGTGTATCAGGAATAAGGTCCCACAATCAGACAGCTCAGGATGGACAGCCCACCTATAAAGCCCCACCCTCTCCTAGAGAACACATCATCAGCAAGAGCCAGACACACTTTCACTTCTATGAACAAAAACAGTGATGGAATGACAGGTAAGGAAATCTTCATTCGAGAGATGGCCCCCAGAATTCTGTTAATTCCAGTTCTCCTCTCGAACACTGTTATTGTTCAACAGTACCAGGGTGTCTTACTGTCCCGCAGTGTGATATGACTCCGGGTAGCTCTTTCAGCTAGCTGTCACCAGGAGTCCTTGGTATGGTCCCCCCAACAGGCTGGATAGAGTGACTTCACCTGTAATTCACCTGTAGTGCATAAAATCGTGGACATACAGGTTTGGTTAACAAACAGTTTCTCATTTGTTCTATCTGATTATATCTTTAACTTCTATACCTACTTGTTATCTATTTTCTTTTATTAGTTTATTATCCAGTAGGTCACATCCTATACTAGAACACAATTTACCCATCCCCCCTTTGACACCTGGCTCTGCCCAGGTAACAACCGTGCCTACTCTAAACAATGACTTAGGTAAGATTAGTAAATTATCCTTGTCTGACATCATCATGTAGGAGCGCCCCTTTCATTTTCCACATGTCCTTGGGCGTTCATTCATGTCAATCCTGTACCAATTCTCTGTCAAGTGTCTTATCTACTTTAAGAAGTATCTGTGCTACTTATATATTTTCTTAAATATATATTTATCGATTTAAACAGTAACCCTTTTCCCTCCGATCTCTCGAATACCACTAAGCGTCTCACTGTTTGACTTTATCTAAATCATTGATTTGAGAAAAAACGTGTCTATGAGTGGCAATCTCTTTACATTTCCTTCATCAATCTATCTTGATCCTAACAATAATCCTAAATCATCACAGATGTCACATATTCCTGTTAAATTTAATACTATTTAAATTAAAAAACTCCTAATAATCAAACAAAGCCAAAACAAATTAATTAACCTTAAAATCAGTTTAATCAATAATTTAATAAATGTTGCATAGTGTGGAATACCTTATCTACAGTAATTTGTCACGCTTAATATATCTCCTATCCAAACGTCAATGTATCTTATCTTCCCCTATTTATTCTCAATGATAAATAGGATTTTGTTCTGTTGTAATATCAAATCAATAATAGCCCATTCAAAAACTTCCAAGCTAATGTTGTAAAACAGAATCCCACTTTCTCATCAGTGGTTCAAACAATAATTCTAACCCCAAACTAAAACTCCATTATAATTAATTTACCTTAAAACTAGTAAACCAAATGACCACAAATTCATTATACAAATGGCTCTCCCCTGAGGCTGATCAGACCCCAAGAGATATGATACGGTCAAAGGTCATACCACCCTTTTATAGTCATGTTTCATACCACATTAGACATATTAAAAAACCCTTTATCCTTAAAATAAAAAAAATCACTTGTGTACTACAACTCATAAAATAAAATATTTTAGAGTTCCATATGTGAGCGTGCCTCTTTAAAATACCTTTGCACTAAAACAAATAGTCCTAACAAATGTTTTATGTGTATATATTTGCAAACCTTAATGAATAAACAAAACTTCCAGGCCTTTTTCAATTTGGTCGTTTATGGCCTCAATCTCACACACTCTCACCAAGATTATAATCCCAGGAAACATCTAAAAGAGAGACAATAAAACTCCCATTCTCCCAGAAGAACACAAAACACCTAACTAGCATTCACTATGCTACATCGATTCAGAAACTCAAAAGTGAACTATAAACTAAACCCAATGATAATTCCCCTTTACCTCAAATCATTAATCATATGTATATGTATATGTATACTTAAATGATCATGCTATCCTTAGATACAATTAACCTGATAACATTATTATCTAATGTATTACTTTTTCCCTCTGTCGCAAATGTCTTACATTTCTCAGTGTAAGAAATCAGTAATTTAATCCCAGATATTTAATAAAAATGTAAACGTATCCTCCCATGGCTCCTTCAATTTACATATTTTTGATAACTTCCATCCATCCCAGACTAATGAATCCTACTTAAACACACCAGAATACAATGTTTAATTAAGTTAAATCAACTCCTAAAATAATCTAAACACTTTTAATTGCAAAAAACAAACTATACAAAAACTCCCTACCATAATGCTTTCAGATGACAATATTACTCAGAGACTCATGTTTAGATCTCAATAAAACTAAACAAAGTCTGCATGTTCCTCAATAAACAACTTGCCCCTGTTACAGATGTCTATGTATCAGGGGAAAGGCTCAAATAACCAAATTCAACCCAGCTAATTTCCCAAAACATATGCAATTGTTTTTTACTATAGAGGTTGCTTTTCAACATTAATACCCTAACATTGTTCCACATAATGGAAACAGTGCTCAAATTCACTGGTGTTACTCAAACAATCAAACCAGGAATCAATAACCATCAGAATCCATTATCACTATGTTTTACGATTCAGACATTCAGATCTCCCTTTCTCATAGCCAAATACAGTCCAAATAAATGCTACACATCAATGATGCCCACCTAGCGAATCTGCTGCTAGTTTTTTAACATCTTTCCTGACTACCCTGCCGACTTTTTAAAAATGTATTTGGAAATTTTTATCAACTTCTGAAAAGTGACTCAAAACAATAATGCACGCATTTTCCTTCTAAATGACACAAACAATTTTCTCCGTTACCCCCAGTCACAACTTAATTTCCGTGGCGACAAAAGTGCCTTGCGAGTGATGTCATCAACAAGCGCTCAACCTAGAGCCGAGCCGCAACGACATTCAATGAATTGTAAATAATTGTTGGCTGTCTGCAGCAACAGTAGTAGGGGTTCGATAAACCAAACCTAAGTTATCACATCTGTTGAATCTTGAATTAGAATTTACAACATCAATCAACATCTCTCATCTCTCAATTTGCTAAATTTATAAGAACATTTCGATGGGCACAAATCTATCGTAATTGTCTCTTCGTTATTATTTAGAATTCATTTGATTTAAGTAACAGTCTCGTCTTTGATTTAGCATTTTAATTACGACTCTATTCCCAATACATTATTCAAACAGATCATTTAGTGAAATGACATCGTCTTACATCAAAATTCGCTCCGTCCTTATTTTAAGTTGAATGAATTAGTCTTTCAATTTGAACCAAACAAACTATTTTAAAACGTGCAGTTTATCTTATACCAGTACTAGTGACTATAACTTTCTCTGCAATACAATTAGTTTAATTACAACCAAAAACTAAGATTGTTTTAGTTAACTGGGAACCGAACCCTGAACTGCAGTTTATAAGACTGCTACGCTCACCACTATACCACTAACGCTATGGAACTGACTGAGAATCTCAGCAAATAGACCCATTTTACAATTGTCTGTATTCGTAACTCCGGCATCGGGACAACAGAAAATAGATCTAATTTAAAAGCCCAAAGTTTTTCTCAGCGAGGATTCTCATTAATCTCGCTCTCATTGTATCTGATCCCTTTTTTTTACCAGATTGTCACCTCTGATCTTCCCCTTAGTTAAGACACACACAATGCTTCACTGAAAACCACATTTTAACTACAAATTGCACACAAAAAGGGCTTGAACACCAAAGGGGAAAATATATAGGACAGTATGTGACATGAACTTATAAGCAATGAAATTGTGCAAAGTTTAAGTGAAACTCATTGTATGGATTAAATTTGAGCATGTATGGGGGTGTGATAGCAATTGGAGTATAAATGTGTTTGCTCTTTTTAATATATAGTAAACTGTTTGGTTGTGTGAATATCAGTCAATGTCTAAGGGAGTTCTCGTGTGTTTAACTTTTTGGTGTAGTTGAGAGTCTGATTTTTAGAGTGTGTGTGTGTGTGTGTGTGTGTGTGTGTGGGTGTGTGTGTGTGTGTGTCACGCCACACACTCCGAACAACTGGCCGGTCAGGGTAGTGGGCCTTGTTACCAAGACGACCGCCAGACGTGTCGTTCCTGGCCCCCATCCTGAGCCCCTCTGTACTGCAGATTTCCCACAAGCCCCTGCTCTCTGTGTTATACCCACCAGGAGCAAAAGGTCTCAACATTCCACTCCCGTTTCCAGGGCAATCCCCATACCAACAGCACAGCCAGCCTACCTTCCCTGACCTCCAAGTGGAGCCACTTCCTTTCACACACAGACAGACAGACAGACAGACAGACAGACAGACAGACAGACAGACAGACAGACAGACAGACAGACAGACAGACAGACAGACAGACAGACAGACAGACAGACAGACAGACAGACAGACAGACAGACAGACAGACAGACAGACAGACAGACAGACAGACAGACAGACAGACAGACAGACAGACAGACAGACAGACAGACAGACAGACAGACAGACAGACAGACAGACAGACAGACAAACACACACAGTCTTGTACAGCTAACCTTGTGGTGACACACAATTCAGTCCCATTCAAAATCTTATTTTCCCTTACCCCAAAACCTAACCCTAACCCATACTCTTACCCTTACCCTAACCTTAACCCAAAAATCTAAGCCTAACCCTATGCACCTAACCCTGACCCTAGCTACTAACCCTAACCCATAAAGTAATTCTAACCCTAACACTAATTCTAACCTTAACCCTAAACCCCCTAGAAATAGCATTTGACCTCGTGGGGACTAACAAAATGTCCCCAGGTACTTCTGGTCCCCACAAGAATAGTTAAACACATCCATACTCACATTATGTTCTTCTATTCTCGTGGGGACCTAAAATACATTTCCATTCAAAACCCTAACCCAAAACCTAACTCCTAACCCTAAACCTAACAACTAACCCCTTACCCTAAAACTAATTGTAACCCTAAGCCTAATTGTAACCCTAAACCTAAACCTAATCCATAAATTTAAAATAGCCGTTGCCCTAATGGCGACGTGGTAAATATCCCCACAGGGGTGAATTGTCCTTGTTTTACTACTTTGCTATCCTTGTGGGGACTTTAGTGATTTTAAGTTCCCACAAGAATAGAAGAACCAACCAACCCACACACACACACACACACCAGAAATCGTTTCACAATCCTAAAGTGCAGAACAGACTATGGGAGGCGCACAGTACTACATAGAGTCATGGCTACATGGAACTCGATTCCACATCAGGCAACTGATGCAAGTAGTAGAATCAGATTTTTAAAAATAGAATCAAATACACCTTATGGAACAGCGGGGACTGTGAAGAGATACACACAGGCACAGACACACATACACCTGATAACAACACATGAACTATACACACACTTAAACCTGGATTTTGTATTGTAGATATGTGGTAGAAGAGTAGTGGCCTGAGGGTACACACTTAATGTGTTGTGAAAGTGTTATGAAATGTAATGTCATGTAGTATATTTAATTGTATATAACATTTGGATGTTACCTTGGCAGCAGCTAATGGGTATCCTTAATAAATACAAATACACATACACACAGAGACAGCTGGATTTACTCATATATACTTCGGTTTTTTTCTCTCTCCCCTCTTTTCACTCAAATAACAACACACAAAAACAGACCCACACATACAAACTAAAATAAACAGACAATCCACACCCTTGAGGACAATCTCAAATTGAATACATACATTAATCTGAAGGACAACAAAGACAGGGCAGCAGAGAGAGAGACAGCCTGCTTAGCTGGACCTCACCATGTGCTCTGCTATATTGAGGGCTAGATTCAATCAGATCAAGCACTAACTGAAGGTGTAACTGTGTTGGATCTGGAAAATCGGTGTGAGGAAGCCACACCTTCCTATTCGTGTTTGTCACGCCCTGGCCATAGAGGCTTTTTATTCTCTATTTTGGTTAGGCCAGGGTGTGACTAAGGTAGGCGTTCTATGTTATTTTTTTCTATGTTTATGTATTTCTTTGTATTTGGCCGGTATGGTTCTCAATCAGGGACAGCTGTCTGTCGTTGTCTCGGATTGAGAACCATACTTAGACAGCCTGTTTTCCCACTATGGGTTGTGGGTAGTTATTTTCTGTTTAGTGTGTTTTGCACCTGACGGAGCTGTTTTGGTTGTGCCTTTTGTTACTTTGTATTTAGTGTTCAGTTATATTTAATAAAATACCGAACACGTACCACGCTGCACCTTGGTCCTCACCTTCTTCCACCAACGACAATCGTTACAATGTTAGAAATTCAGAAAGAGAAAGTGTAGGCTATATAGAAATAATGAAGCTCAAATTGAAAGATACTTAACTAAATAATGAGGATTTGTTTCAGTCTAATAGAGGTGTAGATTACATCTCACATTCCAGTGCTCGAACTTGTAAACAAGGCTGCATGGGATTTATCTTAATGCGACAGCGTGCAGCCAATGTCCGCTTTAGGTATAATGCCAGGAGTTGCTTGTGGATTTGACAACTCCAATGCACTTCCACCTCCGATACCCCAAAACAACCACTATGCGGATGTAGGCTAAAGCGAATGTGATTGAATAGAGCCTTGAATATCCCGCAAGGCAGCAGCTACTCTTCCTGGAGTCCAGCAACATTAAGGCAGTTATTTACAATTTTAAATATTACATTACATATTTCAGAACACTTTTCACAACTTATTAAGTGTGTTCCCTCAGGCCACTGTTCTACCATCACATATCTACAATACAAAATCCATGTGTACGTGTGTGTAGAGTGCGTGTCTTATCATGTGTATCTGTGTGTGTGTCTCTTCAAAGGGTGTTCGATCATAGGTGTCCAGCTGTGTGCAAGTAGTTTAAACAGACACCTTGGTGCATTCAGCATGTCAACACTACTTACAAAAACAAGTAGTGATGAAGTCAATCTCTCCTCCACTTTGAGCAATGAGAGATTTACATGCCTAAATTATGTGTGTGTGTGTGTTTGAAGCGTGGGTGGGGATAGAAAGAGACTAGGAAAAGTACTGCATTGCCCATAATTTGAAGCTTGATATGTCTCTAAACGATACGCTTGGAAACAGGAGACATCATAGAACGTCAAAAAGTAAACATTGCTGGAAACACTTTGCACTTATGGAGCCAGCATAGCACTTGCTAGTAAAGAGATTTGTGATGGCTAAATAACGACAAATACGTTGTTTTGTGCCACAGTTAGCTACATTGATTAGCGGGAGCTGAAATGGTATACAGTTAGTTAGCAATCACTGTAACACTACATTGTTAGTTAAAGTAGTACTGCTGTGTCATTATCGTGAATTTGTCATCATATTTGTAGGGCTAATGGTAACAACTTCTAAACTTCCAAAGGTCCAAACAACCATGTACGAATGATAGTACTGTATACCTAGCTTCACCTCGAAATAATGGTATCCTTTAGGCAAATATAGCCTTATGTCAATATAGCCTTCATATACATATTGTACACATCCATGCGTATCCACTCCTAACCCTAACCCTACACTGACAGAAGACTTACACAGTTAAAACTACAGTCTGATATTTGGGATTCTGTTGAATGGTTATTTCAGCAGATGTATTGTACACTTGATGTTGGTCTTTGATAAAGTAACCAGCCTCCAGCTTACATTCTATCTCGTTCTCATTCATGAATATCACCAATATATTACACAGAGGTGTCATGGAGTCATAGAGTACGCTTTCTGTGTCACCAGTGTTTACAAGGGCAAATCCACACTAATTTCCATGATGTTTTGATAAATAAGAGTGTTTTATTCCGTCTAACCAAACCCTGTCTTCGTCTAACCAAACCCTGTCTTACTTGAATCATGATGTTCAAATATTGTCAGGTGCATGGCAGGTGTGTAGGAATGCACCATGAGAATATTTCAAAGTTGCACTTGAATTGATTTATTACAGTAAAAAACAACCTTACAAATCAGATGATACAGCCTGGAATCGAACCAGGGTCTATAGTGACGCCTCAAGCCATGCTGGCTCTACCTTGACCACTACAACCACAAATATTCCTGCCGATCGGAGGCCAGAGCATGTTTAGAAACGCTATGTTCCACCACAGACTACTATAGTAACCCTGGACTGGCTCCATGGTCGGTCTCTGTTTATCCTACATCACAATGTTTTGTAGATCCTTTCAATGTTCCTCTGACGGTAATATGACCTACAGACAAAAATTACTTTTGGATATTAGATCGGCAGTCACTCACCAGCATTTCGACCAAACATTTGACTTCCCAGAACTAGATCCATTGTTTGAACATCCCGAGGCAGCTCCAATCTTCCCGGATTCTTCACCAAAATGCAGATGTCGGAGAAGAGGAAGAGGTGGGGCCCTAGTCAGACTCAGGCAGCGTGCATACCATCCACCGCTTCTGAGTATATTACTCACTAACATTCAATTCCTAGATGATAAAGGGTGAGGATCTCCTCACAGTTAGACACCAGGAACTGTAACATACTCTGTTTAACAGAATCATGGCTCTCCGGATATAGTGTCCTTGTCAATTCAGCCAGCGGGGTTCTCCGTCCATCGCAGTAACAAAGAACTCTCCAGGATCCATACCATGAAATCATTTAACTATTTTGTTTACCTGATAAAATATTTAATTTGGCATTTACTGCTTCACAGCCCATAGAAATGCATTGAATAACACATTGATAAATAGCAAAGCAGACAGTCCAAAAATTTATCATAAGGGATAAGGTTTTTAAATGTCTGCCCTATACAGTGGGGCAAAAAAGTATTTAGTCATCCACCAATTGTGCAAGTTCTCCCACTTAAAAAGATGAGAGAGGTCTGTAATTTTCATCATAGGTACACTTCAAGTATGACAGACAAAATCAGAAAAAAAATCGAGAAAATCACATTGTAGGAGTTTTAACGAATTTGTTTGCAAATTATGGTGGAAAATAAGTATTTGGTCAATAACAAAAGTTTATCTCAAATACTTTGTTATATACCCTTTGTTGGCAATGACAGAGGTCAAATGTTTTCTGTAAGTCTTCAAAAGGTTTTCACACACTGTTGCTGGTATTTTTGTCCATTCGTCCATGCAGATCTCCTCTAGAGCAGTGATGTTTTGGGACTGTTGCTGGGCAACACGGACTTTCAACTCCCTCCAAAGATTTTCTATGGGGATGAGATCTGGAGACTGGTTTAGGCCACTCCAGGACCTTGAAATGATTCTTATGAAGCCACTCCTTTGTTGCCCGGGCGGTGTGTTTGGGATCATTGTCATGCTGAAAGCCCCAGCCACGTTTCATCTTCAATGCCCTTGATAGAAGGAGGTTTTCACTCAAAATCTCACGATACATGGCCTCATTCATTCTTTCCTTTACACGGATCAGTCGTCCTGGTCCCTTTGCAGAAAAACAGCCCCAAAGCATGATGTTTCCACCCCCATGCTTCACAGTAGGTATGGTGTTCTTTTTGCATGCAACTCAGCATTCTTTGTCCTCCAAACACGACGAGTTGAGTTTTTACCAAAAAGTTATATTTTGGTTTCATCTGACCATATGACATTCTCCCAATCTTCTTCTGGATCATCCAAATGCTCTCTAGCAAACTTCACACGGGCCTGGACATGTACTGGCTTAAGCAGGGGGACACGTCTGGCACTGCAGGATTAGAGTCCCTGGCGGCGTAGTGTGTTACTGATGGTAGGCTTTGTTACTGATTGGTCCCAGCTCTCTGCAGGTCATTCACTAGGTCCCCCCGTGTGGTTCTGGGATTTTTGCTCACCATTCTTGTGATCATTTTAACCCCACAGGGTGAGATCTTGCGTGGAGCCCCAGATCGAGGGAGATTATCAGTGGTCTTGTATGTTTTCCATTGCCTAATAATTGCTTCCACAGTTGATTTCTTCAAACCAAGCTGCTTACCTATTGCAGATTCAGTCTTCCCAGCCTGGTACAGGTCTACAATTTTGTTTCTGATGTCCTTCGACAGCACTTTGGTCTTTGCCATAGTGTAGTTTGGAGTGTGACTGTTTGAGGTTGTGGACAGGTGTCTTTTATACTGATAACAAGTTCAAACAAGTGCCATTAATACAGGTAACGAGTGGAGGACAGAGGAGCCTCTTAAATAAGAAGTTACAGGTCTGTGGGAGCCAGGAATCTTGCTTGTTTGTAGGTGACCAAATATGTTTTTTTCCACCATAATTTGCTAAGAAATTCATTAAAAATCCTACAATGTGATTTTCTGGATTTTTTTTCTCATTTTGTCTGTCATAGTTGAATTGTCTTTCCAACATAATCCAGGTAGAATCAGGAATTCCCCAGAGCTAGGCCCCTTAATTTTTTCAAATTTTACTGACAACATGCCACTGGCTTTGAGTAAGGCCCGTGTGTCTATGTATGTGGATCACTCAACACTATACAGGTCAGCTACTACAGTGGCATAAATTACTGCAATATTTAACAAAGAACTGAAGTTAGTTTCAGAATGGGTGGCAAGGAATAAGTTAGTCCTAAATATTTCAAAATGTTTTTTTTTTTACAAATAATTCACTAAACCCTAAACCTACCCTAAACTAAATCCTATAATGAATAATGTGGAACTTGATCAAAACATATTGATACAACAGTAGATAAGATGGGGAGAAGTCTGTCCATAATAAAGCGCTGTTTTTCCTTCTCAACAGCACTATCAACAAGGCAGGCCCTAGTTTTGTCGCACTTGAACTACTGTTCACTCATGTGGTCAGGTGCCACAAAGAGGAGACTTAGGAAAATTGCAATTGGCTCAGAACAGGGTAGCACGGCTGACCCTTAGTACACATCGAGCTCACATTAATAATATGCATGTCAAAGAGGAGGAGAGATTAATGTCATCGCTACTTGTATTTGTGAGAGGTATTGACATATTGAATGCACTGAGCTGTCTGTTTGAACTACTGGCACACAGCTCAGACACAAATGCGTACCCCACCAGACATACCACCGATGTCTCTTCACAGTACCAAGTCCAGAACAGACTATGGGAGGTACACAGTACTACTCTATTCCACATCAAGTAACTCATGCAAGCAGTAAAATTTGATTTTAAAAACAGATACAAATACACCTTATTGAACAGCAAGGAACGTGAAGCAACACCAACACAGGCACAAACACATGCATACAAACACACGACAACGTATGCACTATACACATGCGTACACATGGATTTTGTGTTGTAGATATGTTGTAGTAGAATAAGGGTCTGAGGGCACACATTTAATATGTGAATTTATTGTCATGTTTTTAAATTGTTATCATTTACATTACATTTAAGTCATTTAGCAGACGCTCTTATCCAGAGCGACTTACAAATTGGTGCATTCACCTTATGACATCCAGTGGAACAGCCACTTTACAATAGTGCATCTACATATTTTAAGGGGGGTGAGAAGGATTACTTTATCCTATCCTAGGTATTCCTTAAAGAGGTGGGGTTTCAGGTGTCTCCGGAAGGTGGTGATTGATTCCGCTGTCCTGGCGTCGTGAGGGAGTTTGTTCCACCATTGGGGAGCCAGAGCAGCGAACAGTTTTGACTGGGCTGAGCGGGAACTGTACTTCCTCAGTGGTAGGGAGGCGAGCAGGCCAGAGGTGGATGAACGCAGTGCCCTTATTTGGGTGTAGGGCCTGATCAGAGCCTGGAGGTACTGAGGTGCCGTTCCCCTCACAGCTCCGTAAGCAAGCACCATGGTCTTGTAGCGGATGCGAGCTTCAACTGGAAGCCAGTGGAGAGAGTGGAGGAGCGGGGTGACGTGAGAGAACTTGGGAAGGTTGAACACCAGACGGGCTGCGGCGTTCTGGATGAGTTGTAGGGGTTTAATGGCACAGGCAGGGAGCCCAGCCAACAGCGAGTTGCAGTAATCCAGACGGGAGATGACAAGTGCCTGGATTAGGACCTGTGCCGCTTCCTGTGTGAGGCAAGGTCGTACTCTGCGGATGTTGTAGAGCATGAACCTACAGGAACGGGCCACCGCCTTGATGTTAGTTGAGAACGACAGGGTGTTGTCCAGGATCACGCCAAGGTTCTTAGCGCTCTGGGAGGAGGACACAATGGAGTTGTCAACCGTGATGGCGAGATCATGGAACGGGCAGTCCTTCCCCGGGAGGAAGAGCAGCTCCGTCTTGCCGAAGTTCAGCTTGAGGTGGTGATCCGTCATCCACACTGATATGTCTGCCAGACATGCAGAGATGCGATTCGCCACCTGGTCATCAGAAGGGGGAAAAGAGAAGATTAATTGTGTGTCGTCTGCATAGCAATGATAGGAGAGACCATGTGAGGTTATGACAGAGCCAAGTGACTTGGTGTATAGCGAGAATAGGAGAGGGCCTAGAACAGAGCCCTGGGGGACACCAGTGGTGAGAGCGCATGGTGAGGAGACAGATTCTCGCCACGCCACCTGGTAGGAGCGACCTGTCAGGTAGGACGCAATCCAAGCGTGGGCCACGCCGGAGATGCCCAACTCGGAGAGGGTGGAGAGGAGGATCTGATGGTTCACAGTATCGAAGGCAGCCGATAGGTCTAGAAGGATGAGAGCAGAGGAGAGAGAGTTAGCTTTAGCGGTGCGGAGCGCCTCCGTGATACAGAGAAGAGCAGTCTCAGTTGAATGACTAGTCTTGAAACCTGACTGATTTGGATCAAGAAGGTCATTCTGAGAGAGATAGCGGGAGAGCTGACCAAGGACGGCACGTTCAAGAGTTTTGGAGAGAAAAGAAAGAAGGGATACTGGTCTGTAGTTGTTGACATCGGAGGGATCGAGTGTAGGTTTTTTCAGAAGGGGTGCAACTCTCGCTCTCTTGAAGACGGAAGGGACGTAGCCAGCGGTCAGGGATAAGTTGATGAGCGAGGTGAGGTAAGGGAGAAGGTCTCCGGAAATGGTCTGGAGAAGAGAGGAGGGGATAGGGTCAAGCGGGCAGGTTGTTGGGCGGCCGGCCGTCACAAGACGCAGATTTCATCTGGAGAGAGAGGGGAGAAAGAGGTCAGAGCACAGGGTAGGGCACTGTGAGCAGAACCAGCGGTGTCGTTTGACTTAGCAAACGAGGATCGGATGTCGTCGACCTTCTTTTCAAAATGGTTGACGAAGTCATCTGCAGAGAGGGAGGAGGGGGGAGGGGGAGGAGGATTCAGGAGGGAGGAGAAGGTGGCAAAGAGCTTCCTAGGGTTAGAGGCAGATGCTTGGAATTTAGAGTGGTAGAAAGTGGCTTTAGCAGCAGAGACAGAGGAGGAAAATGTAGAGAGGAGGGAGTGAAAGGATGCCAGGTCCGCAGGGAGGCGAGTTTTCCTCCATTTCCGCTCGGCTGCCCGGAGCCCTGTTCTGTGAGCTCGCAATGAGTCGTCAAGCCACGGAGCGGGAGGGGAGGACCGAGCCGGCCTGGAAGATAGGGGACATAGAGAGTCAAAGGATGCAGAAAGGGAGGAGAGGAGGGTTGAGGAGGCAGAATCAGGAGATAGGTTGGAGAAGGTTTGAGCAGAGGGAAGAGATGATAGGATGGAAGAGGAGAGAGTAGCGGGGGAGAGAGAGCGAAGGTTGGGACGGCGCGATACCATCCAGTAGGGGCAGTGTGGGAAGTGTTGGATGAGAGCGAGAGGGAAAAGGATACAAGGTAGTGGTCGGAGACTTGGAGGGGAGTTGCAATGAGGTTAGTGGAAAAACAGCATCTAGTAAAGATGAGGTCGAGCGTATTGCCTGCCTTGTGAGTAGGGGGAAGGTGAGAGGGTGAGGTCAAAAGAGGAGAGGAGTGGAAAGAAGGAGGCAGAGAGGAATGAGTCAAAGGTAGACGTGGGGAGGTTAAAGTCGCCCAGAACTGTGAGAGGTGAGCCATCCTCAGGAAAGGAGCTTATCAAGGCATCAAGCTCATTGATGAACTCTCCGAGGGGACCTGGAGGGCGATAAATGATAAGGATGTTAAGCTTGAAAGGGCTGGTAACTGTGACAGCATGAAATTCAAAGGAGGTGATAGACAGATGGGTAAGGGGAGAAAGAGAGAATGACCACTTGGGAGAGATAAGGATCCCGATGCCACCACCCCGCTGACCAGAAGCTCTCGGGGTGTGCGAGAACACGTGGGCGGACGAAGAGAGCAGTAGGAGTAGCAGTGTTATCTGTGGTGATCCATGTTTCTGTCAGTGCCAAGAAGTCGAGGGACTGGAGGGAGGCATAGGCTTATAGGTTATAACTGTCTTAATTCTGCTAGACCCCAGGAGAAGTAGCAAGCTAATGGGGATCCATAATAAATACAAAAACACACACACACACACAAACAAACATACACACTTGTGCATGCAGACTCATGCTCTCTCTGTCACATGCAGGTACACACACGTGCACGCAAACACAGACACACAGACACACAGACACACAGACACACAGACACACAGACACACACACACACACACACACACACACACACACACACACACACACACACACACACACACACACACACACACACACACACACACACACACACACACACACACACACACACACACACACACACACACACACACACACACACACACACACACACACACACACACACACACACACACACACAGAGTCAGATACATAGATGAATAGGAGAAAGAGACACTGAGAACTAGAGAAGGAAAGGGTGGAAAGAATAGAGCAAACAGATGGTTCTAGCTTAGGGTTTACGAAAGTGTCAGGTAGAAGAAGAAGAAGAACAGAAACAAGAGCAAGAACAATAAAGATGCCAATGAAGAACATGGAGGTAGGAGGGGTTATGGTGATGTTGTTTCTGTGCACACTAGCTATGTCCTGTAATGTTAAATACAAGTCAAGTCTACAAGTTACAGTTTTTTTCGATTGTTAAACGACAGTGGGCACAACTGGAGTCACATGTGCAAAACTCTAACTACAGTCTGCACTACCAACAGTCACCTGAGCTAAACAGTTCACATCACCTGCAAAACTCATTCCAAGCAACACAACTCTTAACACATGGCTCAAAACACGCTCAGTGCAGCCAAACACTATGCACAACCCTCACTGAGTTAACACACACTGTCACTCAGAACACACTGAGAGTAAAAACACTAGCATCAAACACCAATACAGAAAGTACAAACTTTTCATCTTTACAGTTTGAACAATTTCAGTGACTTCATACAAAGTAATATTTTCTTCAAAGAAAAGAGTGACATTCTTTCACATGATTTATTAAAATGTTTAGAACATAACAATTATTTAATTAAGGTAAATTAAAATTAACAGTTTGCTTCAATAGTCTGTAGTAATTTACGGAATTACAGTAATGAGAAAAAAAGGTAGAAACTAAAATTACATGCTGTAATTTGAACAAATAATTGAGGGGCTAATCCTGCCTCTCTCTAGCATCAGGCCACAGGTTTTCTTCAACATCACATCTAATGTTTTCTCTTGCCATGCACCTGGGGAAGAACTTTCTGGAGTGCCTTATCCATCCCTGGCAATCCTCTGGACTCATGTCCTCACATCCAGCACGCATGGCTTCCAAAAGAGACATTTTATCATGTGGGTGGTGACCAAACACTTTCCACCTCCAGGCAGAGAAAAACTCCTCTATTGGGTTGAGGAAGGGTGAATATGCAGGCAAGTACAAAACCATAAATCTGTGATGTGCTGCAAACCAATCTGTGACAGCTGCAGAGTGGTGAAAAGCAACGTTATCGCAAACTATGACAAAAACTTGGGGGTTTCTTACTGGCTCCCCCTGTTCTGCTGGCACTAGCTGAGCATAGAGCCGTTCTAGGAAAGCTATAAGCCTTTCTGTGTTGTATGGGCCAATGAGTGGTGTGTTGAGAAGCAAACCATCATTGGCCATTGCAGCACACATGGTGATATTTCCCACCCTTTGGCCTGGAACCTCCACAGTGGCCCTTTGACCTATAACATTCCTTCCTCTGCGCCGTGTTTTGGCAAGGTTAAATCCAGCTTCATCGATAAATACCTATGTGAGAATGCTGTTCATCGACTACAGCTCGGCATTCAACACCATAGTACCCTCCAAGCTCGTCATCAAGCTCGAGACCCTGGGTCTCGACCCCGCCCTGTGCAACTGGGTACTGGACTTCCTGACGGGCCGCCCCTAGGTGGTGAGGGTAGGCAACAACATCTCCTCCCCGCTGATCCTCAACACGGGGGCCCCACAAGGGTGCGTTCTGAGCCCTCTCCTGTACTCTCTGTTCACCCACGACTGCGTGGCCACGCACGCCTCCAACTCAATCATCAAGTTTGCGGACGACACAACAGTGGTAGGCTTGATTACCAACAACGACGAGACGGCCTACAGGGAGGAGGTGAGGGCCCTCGGAGTGTGGTGTCAGGAAAATAACCTCACACTCAACGTCAACAAAACTAAGGAGATGATTGTGGACTTCAGGAAACAGCAGAGGGAACACCCCCCTATCCACATCGATGGAACAGTAGTGGAGAGGGTAGCTAGTTTTAAGTTCCTTGGCATACACATCACAGACAAACTGAATTGGTCCACTCACACTGACAGCGTCGTGAAGAAGGCGCAGCAGCGCCTATTCAACCTCAGGAGGCTGAAGAAATTCGGCTTGTCACCAAAAGCACTCACAAACTTCTACAGATGCACAATCGAGAGCATCCTGGCGGGCTGTATCACCGCCTGGTACGGCAACTGCTCCGCCCTCAACCGTAAGGCTCTCCAGAGGGTAGTGAGGACTGCACAACGCATCACCGGGGGCAAACTACCTGCCCTCCAGGACACCTACACCACCCCTTGTTACAGGAAGGCCATAAAGATCATCAAGGACATCAACCACCCGAACCACTGCCTGTTCACCCCGCTATCATCCAGAAGGCGAGGTCAGTACAGGTGCATCAAAGCTGGGACCGAGAGACTGAAAAACAGCTTCTATCTCAAGGCCATCAGACTGTTAAACAGCCACCACTAACATTGAGTGGCTGCTGTCAACACACTGTCATTGACACTGACCCAACTCCAGCCATTTTAATAATGGGAATTGATGGGAAATGATGTAAATATATCACTAGCCACTTTAAACAATGCTACCTTATATAATGTTACTTACCCTACATTATTCATCTCATATGCATATGTATATACTGTACTCTACATCATCGACTGCATCCTTATGTAACACATGTATCACTAGCCACTTTAACTATGCCACTTTGTTTACTTTGTCTACACACTCATCTCATATGTATATACTGTACTCGATACCATCTACTGTATGCTGCTCTGTACCATCACTCATTCATATATCCTTATGTACATGTTCCTTATCCCCTTACATTGTGTATAAGACAGTAGTTTTGGAATTGTTAGTTAGATTACTTGTTGGTTATCACTGCATTGTCGGAACTAGAAGCACAAGCATTTCGCTACACTCGCATTTAACATCTGCTAACCATGTGTATGTGACAAATAAAATTTGATTTGATTTGATTTAAATACAAATGAATGTGGTCTTTCCAGTGCTTCCACCTCCATTACTCTCTGAAAAACAGTAAGTGCACAGTTTTACTGTAGAAATGCTAGTGTTTTTTCTACTGTAAATATTTTGTATAGCTGTGTACGTAACCTCAGACGTCTTACCTGGACATATTGGTATCTTTGCTCTTTTACCCGGTCACTGTTTCTCTCGAACGGTACAGTGTATAACTGTTTCATTGTAACTTGGTGTTTCTTTAGGACTCGAGCAATAGTTGTTGTGCTGACAGAATTAACATTTTCAAATATATCATTATCAGCCAGCACTCTATCTTGAATCTCCCGCAGTTTTATTGCATTGTTGACAACAACCATGTCAACAATAGCATTTTCCTGCGCATCTGAAAATATTTTTCCTCTTCCCCCTGTTGGGGGCAGCCTTTGGGTCCTGTTGTAAAAATATATTTTACAGTCAAACTTACTGTAATATATATCTGTGTAAATATTCTATAATTGTAACACAAAATAGATTCCTGTAATGTTTTCATTTACTGTAAGGATGTAACTCTCACCTGTTTGCATGATGGAAAATTCGCATTACAGATGCCACTGTGGATCTTTGCAGATTGGGTTGCACCCTCAGCCATGCCTCTCTCAATGAGAGACCATGGTTCACGACATGGTCTATATGTGTAGCCCTTATTTCATCTGAAATAACAGCTCTTTGTCTTCTTTGTCTTCCTCCACGCATCCGCTCTCTCCCTGCCACCCTTCTCCCTCCACGAACCCATCTTCCTTGTTCTATTTCCAAAATGAGTCTTTCTGAGCTCTACCTATATATACTGTAATATGTGTGTGTGTGTTCACTAACAAGTCTAAAACAAGACACCTGCTTAGCCTTTCAGCTGAAATTGCAATCAGCAGTGTTTGAAAGGCACAAGGCTGAAATCTATTCCGTTTTGAATGTGTGGTTCACAGTTTTGACAGCAGTGTGTTAGTATTTGAACAAAGTGCTGTAAATCCACAGTGTTGTGCAGGTTGTGGTTAAAGTCATGGGATAAGTGTGTAGAGTTTTGAAAACTGTGTTCAAGCAATGAAAAACGAACTAGAGTTTGGTCCACATGAACTGCTGCTGTGCAGACTGTAGTTAGAGTTTTGCACATGTGACTCCAGTTGTGTCCACTGTCGTTTAGCAATCGAAAAAAACTGTAACCCTAATTTGCTCCAGGCGTGCCTTACTGCTATGGCTGCCCTTATGAAAAAAGATTGCAGTCAGAGTGCAGTATAACTGCAGTATACTGTAGTATAAGTGCTTTTAGAGAGTGCAGTACACTGCAGTTATTCTGCGATTTCTGCGTCCAAAATACCAGAGTCGACTGCAGTTACTGCACTTTTGTTACAGTTTTTGTAAGGGTGACCTTGTAAAACAACACATTTCACTACACCTATCTGATGTATGTGATAATAAAATATATTTATAAATTAAAAATACAGTAACAGTCAAAAAGATGGACACACCTACTCATTCAAGGTTTTTTCTTTATTTTTACTGTTTTCTACATTGACGGATAATAGTGAAGACATCAAAACTATAAAATAACACATATGGAATCATGCAGCAACCAAAATAAGGTGATGGTAGAGGCCAGGTCATCTGATGCAGCACTCCATCATTCTCCTGCTTGGTCAAATAGCCCTTACACAGCCTGGAGGTGTGTTGGGTCATTGTCCTGTTGAAAAACAAATGATAGTCCCACTAATCGCAAACCAGATGGGATGGTGTATTGCTGCAGAATGCTGTGGTAATCATGCTGGTTAAGTGTGCCTTGAATTCTAAATAAATCATTGACAGTGTCACCAGCAAAGCACCACCACACCATCACACCTCCTCCTCCATGCTTCACGGTGGGAACCACACACAGAGATCATCCATTCACCTACTCTGCATCTCACACAGGCACAGTGGTTGGAACCAAAAATCCCAAATTTGAACTCATCAGACCAAAGGACAGATTTCCACCCATCTAATATCCATTGCTCGTGTTTCTTGTCCCATGCAAGTCACTTCTTATTAGTGTCCTTTAGTAGTGGTTTCATTGCAGCAATTTGACCATGATGGCCTGATTCATGCAGTCTCCTCTGAACAGTTGATGTTGAGATGTGTCTGTTACTTGAACTCTGAATTTATTTGGGCTGCAATCTGAGGCAGGTAACTCTATTGAACTTATCCTCTGCAGCAGAGGTAACTGTGGGTCTTCCTTTCCTGTGGCGGTCCTCGTGAGAGCCAGTTACATTGTAGTGCTTGATGATTTTTGCGACTGCACTTGTAGAAACTTTCAAAGTTCTTGGAATTTCCCAGATTGACTGTCCTTGTCACGTTCTGACCTTAGTTCCTTTGTTTTGTCTTTTGTTTTAGTATGGTCAGGGCGTAAGTTGGTTGGGTTGTCTATGTTAGTTTGTCTATGATTTTCTATTTCTGTGTTTGGCCTGGTATGGTTCTCAATCAGAGACAGCTGTCAATCGTTGTCCCTGATTGAGAACCATATTTAGGTAGCCTGTTTTCCATTGTGTTTTGTGGGTGGTTGTTTTCAGTCTTTGTGAGTCTACACCAGACAGAACTGTTTCAGCTGTTTCTTTGTTGTTTGTTATTCAGTATTCAGATTTTTCATTAAATAAGATGAACACTTACCACTCTGCGCTTTGGTCCTCACCTTCTTCCACCGACGACGGCCGTTACAGAACCACCCACCAAAGGACCAAGCAGCGTGGTAACGGGCATAGGCAGCAGCAACAGCAGCGAGATCTGGACTATTACAACATGGGAAGAAATACAGAGGTGGTCGGTCGACCCAGGGAGAGTGCCGGAGCCCGCCTGGGATTCTCTGGAACAATGTGAGGAGGGATACCGGTGAATGGAGTTGGCACAGCGATCAAGGAGGCCCGAGAGGCAGCCCCAAAATATTTATTGGGGGGGGCACACAGGGAGTGTGGTGAAGTCAGATAGGTGACCTGCGCCAACTCCCCGTGCTTACCGTGGAGAGAGAGGGACCGGGCAGGCACCGTGTTATGCCGTGAGTCGCACGGTGTCCCCAGTGCGTGTGCATAGCCTGGTGCGGTACATTGCAGCGCCTTGTATTGGCCGGGCTAGAGTGGGCATCGAGCCAGGTGCCATGAGGCTGGCTCAGCGCATCTGGTCTCCAGTGCGTCTCCTCGGGCTGGTGTACATGGCACCAGCACCATGCATGGTGTCCCCGGTTCACCAGCACAGCCCAGTGCGGGCTATTCCACCTCGCCGCACTGGCCTGGCTAAGGGGAGCATTCAGCCAGGTAGGGTTGGGTAGGCTCGGTGCTCGAGACCTCGAGTACGCCTCCACGGTTCGGTCTATCCGGTGCCGCCTCCACGCACCAGCCCTCCGGTAGCAGCCCCTCGCACCAGGCTGTCTCTCCGTATCCTTCCTACAGTTGTTTCCGCCTGTCCAGCGCTGCCAGAGCCTTCCTCCTCTCCAGCGCTGCCAGAGTCTCCCGTCCATCCTGAGCTGCCAGAGTCTCCCGTCTGCCCTGAGCTGCCAGAGTCTCCCGTCTGTCCTGAGCTGCCAGAGCCGCCAGTCTGTCCTGAGCTGCCATAGGCGCCAGTCTGTCCTGAGCTGCCAGAGACGCCAGTCTGTCCTGAGCTGCCAGAGCCGCCAGGCAGCCAGGAGCTGCCAGAGCCGTCAGTCAGCCAGGAGCTGCCAGGGCCGTCAGTCAGCCAGGAGCTGCCAGAATTGCCCTTCACTCCGGTGCTGCCGGGGTCTGCCGCCTGTCCGGTGCTGCCGGAATCTCCCGTCCGTCCGGTGCTGTCGGAGTCTCCTGGCCATTCAGGACCCGTGGCTTGGGTCCTCAGTCCGACGTCGGCGGCGAGGGTCGCCTCGTTAAAGAGGCCACCGAGGCGGGGAGAGAGGCGAAGAAGGACTATGGTGGAGTGGGGTCCACGTCCCGCGCCAGAGCCGCCACTGCGGACAGACACCCACCCAGACCCTCCCCTATAGGTTTAGGTTTTGCGGCCGGAGTCCGCACCTTTGGGGGGGGGTTAACCTTTTATATCGACAATTTCACTGGATGTTGGTCAGCTGGGATGCTACCGTCCCACGTACCCTAGAGTTAAGCTACATATGTTAATGTGGGGTATTTTTTACCACTTTTCTGGGATGCTTGCTTGTTTTCATTGCTTTACTGGGAAGCTTAGCAGAAGTAGATATTCTCATGCTATTTATGTTAGTGCAGGGTGAGCTGCAGACAGTGGACTTCTTTCTAGGTCACACCACCTCAGTGCTAACAGCATAAATATGGTTGCTGCATACAATAGCTGTAGGATCAGCTGGGGCATTCAGAGCAGTTAGAGGGACATACATTAGGTTACTTACATTGTGTCTATCATTCTCCCTGGTATAATGTACATTTGCTAAAGCATTATGATGACTCAGTGAAATAATGATAGGGATTAACTGAGCTGGGCGTGGCTTGGGTCATTGATAAGTCATTGTCTCAACCCTGCCTTATAATGCTGTGAAAGGATCCAGGAACCCAAGTAATTTGGGTGGATACCATCCTCTTTATAAAACATGTTTTGTTCCCAAAAGGTATCGAAAATGTCAACTAAAGTTACACCCATTGAGCTGCAATAATCATGTAGCTAGTTGTGAAGAGAATGTATCCTGCTAAAGCGTTCAATGCCATGATTTTTTCCCCCTTCTGATGACCAGGTGGCGAATCGCATCTCTGCATGTCTGGCAGACATATCAGTGTGGATGACGGATCACCACCTCAAGCTGAACCTCGGCAAGTCGGAGCTGCTCTTCCTCCCGGGGAAGGACTGCCCGTTCCATGATCTCGCCATCACGGTTGACAACTCCATTGTGTCCTCCTCCCAGAGCGCTAAGAACCTTGGCGTGATCCTGGACAACACCCTGTCGTTCTCAACTAACATCAAGGCGGTGGCCCGTTCCTGTAGGTTCATGCTCTACAACATCCGCAGAGTACGACCCTGCCTCACACAGGAAGCGGCGCAGGTCCTAATCCAGGCACTTGTCATCTCCCGTCTGGATTACTGCAACTCGCTGTTGGCTGGGCTCCCTGCCTGTGCCATTAAACCCCTACAACTCATCCAGAACGCCGCAGCCCGTCTGGTGTTCAACCTTCCCAAGTTCTCTCATGTCACCCCGCTCCTCCGCTCTCTCCACTGGCTTCCAGTTGAAGCTCGCATCCGCTACAAGACCATGGTGCTTGCCTACGGAGCTGTGAGGGGAACGGCACCTCAGTACCTCCAGGCTCTGATCAGGCCCTACATCCAAACAAGGGCACTGCGTTCATCCACCTCTGGCCTGCTTGCCTCCCTACCACTGAGGAAGTACAGTCAAAACTGTTCGCTGCTCTGGCCCCCCAATGGTGGAACAAACTCCCTCACGACGCCAGGACAGCGGAGTCAATCACCACCTTCCGGAGACACCTGAAACCCCACCTCTTTAAGGAATACCTAGGATAGGATAAGTAATCCCTCTCACCCCTCCCCCCTTTAAGATTTAGATGCACTATTGTAAAGTGACTGTTCCACTGGATGTCATAAGGTGAATGCACCAATTTGTAAGTCGTTCTGGATAAGAGCGTCTGCTAAATGACTTAAATGTAAATGTAAATGTAAATGATTCGGAGAGGGCATAGGGCGAGATTTTATGGGTCTTTTATTAGTGCCAAGCAGAAAGTCAGCTCTTTGAAATCCAGTTTCAACTGTTCAGAGCTGCCCTTCATAATGTCATTAAAACCCATATGAACTGCAATAGAATTGTGCCTGGATGAGAATGTGGACGCAAATTGGAAAACATTTCGGAAGCATTTTTTGCTATATGTGTCTGCCATTGGGGTTAAAAAGGAGCCGGATGATGATAAAGTTTCTCTCTTTCCTACTATAGCAGGACCACAGGCAATTGACATATTGCCTGATAACTTCCGACGTCTTCCGGCGCCGACAGAGATGGCCGCCTCGCTTCGCGTTCCTAGGAAACTATGCATTTTTTTGTTTTTTTTACGTGTTATTTCTTACATTAGTACCCCAGGTCATCTTAGGTTTCATTACATACAGTCGACAGAGGAAACCAGCCAGCTTTGAGGACAATACAGTGCCACTGACACGGCCTGCAACCAAAACATTCTCCTTCACTGCAGCCGAGGTGAGTAAAACATTTAAACATGTTAACCCTCGCAAGGCTGCAGGCCCAGACGGCATCCCCAGCCGCGCCCCCAGAGCATGCGCAGACCAGCTGGCTGGTGTGTTTACGGACATATTCAATCAATCCCTATCCCAGTCTGTTGTTCCCACATGCTTCAAGAGGGCCACCATTGTTCCTGTTCCCAAGAAAGCTAAGGTAACTGAGCTAAACAACTACCGCCCCGTAGCACTCACTTCTGTCATCATGAAGTGCTTTGAGAGACTAGTCAAGGACCATATCACCTCCACCCTACCTGACACCCTATACCCAATCCAATTTGCTTACTGCCCAAATAGGTCCACAGACGATGCAATCTCAACCACACTGCACACTGCCCTAACCCATCTGGACTAGAGGAATACCTATGTGAGAATGCTGTTCATCGACTACAGCTCGGCATTTAACCCCATAGTACCCTCCAAGCTCGTCATCAAGCTCGAGACCCTGGGTCTCGACCCCGCCCTGTGCAACTGGGTATTGGACTTCCTGACGGGCCGCCCCCAGGTGGTGAGGGTAGGCAACAACATCTCCACACCGCTGATCCTCAACACTGGGGCCCCACAAGGTTGCGTTCTGAGCCCTCTCCTGCACTCCCTGTTCACCCACGACTGCATGGCCACACAACCCTCCAACTCAATCATCAATTTGCGGACGACACAACAGTGGTAGGCTTGATTACCAACAACGACGAGACGGCCTACAGGGAGGAGGTGAGGGCCCTCGGAGTGTGGTGTCAGGAAAATAACCTCACACTCAACGTCAACAAAACTAAGGAGATGATTGTGGACTTCACGAAACAGCAGAGGTAACACCCCCCTATCCACATCGATGGAACAGTAGTGGAGAGGGTAGCAAGTTTTAAGTTCCTCGGCATACACATCACAGACAAACTGAATTGGTCCACCCACACAGACAGCATAGTGAAGAAGGAGCAGCAGCGCCTCTTCAACCTCAGGAGGCTGAAGAAATTCGGCTTGTCACCAAAAGCACTCACAAACTTCTATAGATACACAATCGAGAGCATCCTGTCGGGCTGTATCACCGCCTGGTACGGCAACTGCTCCGCCCACAAACGTAAGGCTCTCCAGAGGGTAGTGAGGTCTGCACAACGCATCACCGGGGGCAATCTACCTGCCCTCCAGGACATCTACACCACCAGATGTTACAGGAAGGCCATAAAGATCATCAAGGACAACAACCACCCGAGCCACTGCCTGTTCACCCCGCAATCATCCAGAAGGTGAGGTCAGTACAGGTGTATCAAAGCTGGGACCGAGAGACTGAAAAACAGCTTCTATCTCAAGGCCATCAGACTGTTAAACAGCCACCACTAACAATGCCAACACACTGACTCAACTCCAGCCACTTTAATTATGGGAATTGATGGGAAATTATGTAAAATATACCACTAGCCACTTTAGCTACCTAATATAATGTTTACATACCCTACATTATTCATCTCATATGTATACTCATATGTATATCTCATATGTATATACTGTAGTCTATATCATCTACTGCATGTTTATGTAATACATGTATCACTAGCCACTTTAACTATGCCACTTTGTTTACATACTCATCTCATATGTATATACTGTACTCGATACCATCTACTGTATCTTGCCTATGCCGCCCTGTACCATCACTCATTCATATATCTTTATGTACATATTCTTTATCCCCTTACACTTGTGTGTATAAGACAGTAGTTTTGAAATTGTTAGTTAGATTACTTGTTGGTTATTACTGCATTGTCGGAACTAGAAGCACAAGCATTTCGCTACACTCACAGTAACATCTGCTAACCATGTGTATGTGACAAATACAATTTGATTTGATTTGATATTCAATACCTTCATGTTTGCAAATGAGGAGGACAAAGACGAGTTTGCCGAGGTACTGGATCAGATTGATTCATATTGTTCACCTAAGAGGAATGAGAAATATGAGCATTATGTGTATCGCTGTTGTATACAACAGCAAGGTTGAGTTTGAAATCTTTCTTACAGATTTGAAATTAAAAGCACAAATGTGTAATTTTGTAGACCTAACCTCATCTATGCCTCGAGATCAAAATGTTCACACCATTGAAATATAGGAGAATGAACAAAGTAATTTGTTTGTGGGCACTATGGATTGCATGGAGGACGTGCAAGAACCATCACAGGACCATATTGTAGCTAGTGACCACTGGGTTGTACCAGACGTGGCTAATGGTACAGTTTTGGCCTTAAAGCTGGATACAGGCAGGGTCTGAAGCCAACCTGATCAATATGAGGGATATTCATCAGAAAAAGCACAAACCAGCCATCATACAAAAGGCTATGGCTCTCAAAGCGCACAAAGCAATTGAGACTAAAGGTTCTTGTCAGCTAACTGTAAAGGGGAAAACAAGAAGCCACACACTTATGTTTGTGATTGTACCAGAGGGGCATGATACTCTTTTGGGGGATACAGCATGTGAGTTGTTGGGACTGGTTAAGCGAGTGTAAACCATTAACCTTTAAAAGGTTACCTTAAAGGTATATCTGCCCCTGAGCTCTTTCTCACGGCCATGGAAAGTGTCATTTAGTGGTTAGAGCGAGTTTGAGTGTACTGTATGTGGATGATTTTGTGGTCTTGGGGTCCACTATTCAAAAACAAAATCATCGGCTGGGAAATACTCTACATGGGGTTCAGAAGTATTGTTTGAAGCTAAACAAGGCTAAATGTCAGTTTTGTGTGAAGGAAATACATTTTCTAGCAGATAAGCTGTCTTCGGAGGGTGTGCAGCCTGATTATGCCAAAGTCAAAGAGTTGAGGGACATGCCAAATCCCACAAATCCCACTTCTCCACTACTGTCCCATTGATGTGAATAGGGGGCTGCTCCCTCTGATGTTTCCTGAAGTCCACAATCATCTCCTTTGTTTTGTTGACATTGAGTGTGAGGTTGTTTTCCTGACACCACACTCCGAGGGCCCTCACCTCCTCCATGTCTCGTCATTGTTGGTAATCAAGCCTGCCACTGTAGTGTCGTCTGCAAACTTGATGGTTGATTTGGAGGTGTGCATGGCCACGCAGTCATCGGTGAACAGGGAGTACAGGAGAGGGCTGAGAACACACCCTTGTGGGGCTCCAGTGTTGAGGAACAGCGGGGTGGAGATGTTGTTACCTATCCTCACCACCTGGGAGAGGCCCGTCAGGAAGTCCAGGACCCAGTTGCACAGGGCGGGGTAGAGACCCAGGGTCTCGAGCTTAATAACGAGTTTGGAGGGTACTATGATGTTAAATGCTGAGATGTAGCGGATTAACAGCATTCTTACATAGGTATTCCTCTTGTGGGTTAGGGCAGTGTGCAGTGTGGTTGCGATTGGGTTGTCTGTGGACCTATTGGGGCGGTAAGCAAATTGGAGTGTGTCTAGGGTGTCAGGTAGGGTGGAGGTGATATGGTCCTTGACTAGTTTCTCAAAGCACTTCATGATGACGGAAGTGAGTGCTACGGGGCAATAGTCATTTAGCTCAGTTACCTTCTCTTTCTTGGGAACAGGAACAATGGTGGCCCTCTTGAAGCATGTGGGAACAGCAGACTGGGATAAGGATTGATTGAAAATGTCCGTAAACACACCAGCCAGCTGGCCTGCGCATGCTCTGAGGACGCGGCTGGGGATGCCGTCTGGGCCGGCAGCCTTGCGAGGGTTAACACGTTTAAATGTTTTACTCACATTGGCTGCAGTGAAGGAGAGCCCGCAGGTTTTGGTAGCGAGCCGTGTCAGTGGCACTGTATTGTCCTCAAATCGAGCAAAGAAGGTGTTTGGTTTGTCTTGGAGCAAGACATTGTGGTCCACGATGGGGCAGGTTTTCCTTTTGTCGTCCGCAATTCACTGTATACCCTACCACATACCTCTCGTGTCTGAGCCGTTGAATTGCGACTCTACTTTGTCTCTATACATGTGCTTAGCTTGTTTGATTGCCTTGCGGAGGGAATACACTGTTTGTATTCGGTCATGTTTCCGGTCACCTTGCCCTGATTAAAAGCAGTGGTTCGCACCTACAGTACTCGAGGTCACAGGAACGCTAAAAAGATCATCGAGGACAATAACCACCCGAGGTTCTGGTGAGGTACCTGGATCCCGCTCCACTTCTGGCTCGGCCCACTTTAGTAATGCCTCTGGAGCGGGAACACTCACCGCCGACCCCGGACTAGAGGACGCCCCTGGACTGATGGTGGAGTCTGGAGTGAGTGGCGCCTCTGGACTGACGGGCGCCTCTGGCACCTCCGGACAGGAGGGAGACTCTGGCAGCTCCGGACAGGACGGAGACTCTGGTGGCTCTGGACAGGAGGGAGACTGGCGGCTCCGGACAGGAGGGAGACTCTGGAGGGAGGAGACGGAGACCTACAGGAGGCCTGGTGCGTGGAGGAGGCACCGGATAGACTGGGCTGTGGGGGAGAACTGGAGCTCTGATGCGCAGCCTTGGCACCACTCCTCCAGGCTGGATGACCACTTTAGCCCAGACCCTCCAGAGTGCAGGCACAGGTCAAACCGGGCTGTGGAGGAGCACTGGAGATCTGGTGCATACCATTCGCACCTCTCCCTTAGGCTCAATGCCCACATTCGCCGGCGCAGGAGATCCTGGACCGAAACGGCGTACTGGAGACCAAACGCACTGAGCAGGCACAATCCGCCCTGGCTGGATGCCCACTCTCGCATGGCACTTACGGGGGGCTGGCATATAGCCCTCTAGTCCTCTGGCGACACAGTGCGCTTCATCGCATAACACGGGGTCTGACCAGTACCACGCTTGGGGGCTGCCTCTCGTGCCTGTTGCGCTGCCGTGCTAAATCCTCATAGTGTTGCCACTCAGCCTTAGCTGCTTCCAGTTCCTCCTGCGTACGGCGATACTCCCCAGCCTGTGCCCAGGATCCCTTGCCTGCTCCTCCTTACCACGCTGCTTGGTCCTTTGGTGGTCCTTTGGTGGTGGGTGGTTCCGTAACGGTATTCAGAGGAAGAAGGTAAAGACCAAGGTGCAGCGTGATACGTATTCATATTATTTATTCTTACTGAACACTGAATACAATAACAAAAGAATAGCCAAAACAGTTCTGTCTGGTGCAGACACAAAAACAGAAAGAAACTACCCACCAAACCCCAGTGGGAAAACAGGCTACCTAACATAGAAATACAAAACCTAGACATCCAAACATAGAATGCCTACCAGCCTATGGCTGTGTATCGACGCAATAACAAATCCTTTTTAGAATACAGGAGACTTTTGAGGATGCTCAGGTGACAGGCACACTGCCACTGGACACACAGGATCAAGAAAGGAGAACAAGTGGGGATGTTTCTGTGATACCAGGTACTGGGAGTGTGACAGTAGCTATACCCTACGCAGGTCTGAGAGGGCCAGTGGTCATTGAGTTGTTGGGGTTTGTATTGATATTTTCACCACTGACTATTTTGAAACAGGGAAGAATTGGTATTTGTGAATTGACGTTGCTTGTTTATGAAGTGTGTATGTTTGAAAAAAAAAAAAAAAAGGTATTAAAAAAATATGTATTGACGTGGTTCTGAGTGATTGTTTACGACACCTGTGGTATATGTGTGGCAATGGTGGAATAACATTAAAAACGTGTTTACTATGATTGATGGTGATCTTCTTTGCTCGCTGTAACCAACAAAGTAATACATTAACCTCTCGAGTCCCACCGTCACGCACTTTCAAACATTGGGGTTTGAGCTATAGACTTCTGGAGTGGATTTGTCCATTGGATTCATCTATTTATTCTGCATCCACGGCTACCATTAATTAGTCTGTGTGCTTAATCAACCAATCAATGAAATGTATTTATAAAGCCCTTCTTACATCAGCTGATGTCACAAAGTTCTGTAAAGAAACCCAGCCCAAAACCTCAAACAGCAAGCATTGCAGGTGTAGAAGCACGGTGGCTAGGAAAAACTGCCTAGAAAGGCAGTTTCATATCAGGCTGCGCCTTGGTCTCCTCCATATGACGACCGTGACACATGTCTAACAATTATATTGTCGTCAACATTTATATTGAGTATTTCTGTAAAATTATGTGGCTCTCTGCAATATGACCGGATGTTTTTGGAACTAGTGAACGTAACCCGTCAATGTATACTGAGATTTTTTTTATATAAATATGAACTTTATCAAACAAAACATACATGTATTGTGTAACATGAAGTCAAAGGTTAGTGATTCATTTTATCTCTATTTGTGGCTGTGTTTTTCTGAGTTGGTGGTGACTTAACAATCGTTTGTGGTGCTTTCGCTGTAAAGCCTATTTGAAATCGGACACTGTGGTGGGATTAACAACAAGATTACCTTTAAAACGGTATAACATATATGTATGTTTGAGGAATTTTAATTATGAGATTTGTTTTGAATTTGGCGCCCTGCACTTTCACTGGCTGTTGTCATATCGATCCCTTTAACAGAATTGCAGCCCTAAGAAGTTTTAAGGGGCATTGCACTAATAATGGAGCTGACTAGGGAAACGTTCCCGTTGTTCTTGGTGCCTGTAATTCCACCTTGGATTTGAATTCGGAGGGCAGATATGATTAAATATTAAAGCAATAGACCTCTCAATAAGGCGTCAGTCAAAAGTTGTACTTAGATCTTAATTAGATTTAACGAAAAATGACATGAAAAGCACACATTTGTAAATCCCAAAAGGTAGATACAAATGATTTGTGACATTGTGGTTACAATAAAGAATGTAAACCATATGTAAACAAGATGCTGTGTTTTTATTTACAGTAGTGATGGACAGCAGGTGGAAGTTTGAAAACAGGTTTTCAAAAACTTTTAGTATGATTAGCAGGACAATAGACTCTTTATAGCCCGGCTACTGTAGGTGTGACCACACCCTACTTGCAATGTATTTGATGCTTAAGTACTCTAAAGTGTTACATTTCTAACTCAAAACAGCAGTACAGTATTTCTTCATCAACATCTTTATGCATTTGTTAATAAAAATAACTAGAAAAAATACATTCAAAATGCAGATGCGTTCCAGGGCTAGACCATAAACATGAGAGGACTTGAGCATGAGCTGAGAGGATCACCAAAACTAAATGTATTTTGGTTTCAGTGCATTTTCTTTAAAAAAAATTGATATAGCTTATCAATGTGTCGGCATACTGTGTAATACAATAGATCATTAACTAAAGTTTAAATAAAAATGATTGTGCACTAAAATTGTGAATGTGTTTTTGCAGAGTATACAACCATGTCGACAACCATCCGTGGGGATCAGTGGACAAAAGGATGGACAACGGGACGCACCGAAATAACACATGGTTGACACGAAAGAGGTTCGTTTTGTTAGATTCTTAAAATGTGTATGGAGCATATGTGTATTGGAGTCACTTTTAACTCTTAATTGATCTACCGTTTCTATCATAGGCCACTGTAATCAATGGGGGCTCAGGGCGGTAGCATTCTGCTCATCTGGTGAAGGTGCACATGGATCAGATTCAAACTTTGATGACTGAGATCATTGAAGGCAGACCAGCAGAAAGAGAAACATTATTTGAGGGCAGAGAAACGAGTGACAGCTGATGTGTTGGTCCAGAGCCAAGCGGCATTGGCGGAGAGTCAGGTGGAGAATGACGCTTTGTAGAGGGCGAAGAACGAGATGGAGTCACAATCCGTGCCAGGCACACCTGTGAGCTCTGGAACTCCACCTCCGACAGGCAGAGTCAACATACTTGGCGTGTTCTTCAGGTCGTCGGTTAACCCTGACATTTCCATTCCTCTTCTGACAACAGAACTTGACCAACTGCTCACCAGGCACAGCAAGGGCCGCCCGGACCGTTATGCTATTCTCCTGTTCCAAGGATGTGTAGTCAAAGAGCTACCACGAGTGGGCACAGAATACCAACTGGGATGGATCCCGAGGCAAATGTGGCTTACCAGTGAACCTCTTGGTGTTCATCATTAATACTGTGTCTCAGAAGTTACTGTCCATGACTGATGCAACCCGAAAACGCATTAACAAGATGTTTCTTTCATTTGCTGTAATGGACTTGTTAATGTGTGAAAGTTAAATATTTCCCAAAAATATGTTTGAATATCCTGCGCTGCCTTTTCAGCGGAATGTTGGGGGGAACGTGTGTCCTAGACAGTTTAAAGACAGAGATAATGAGTAGTTGAGGTCACGAGAAAGTCTGGACATGGCACTTTCCCATGTTTACTACAGTATGTACTGTAGGCTGTTTACTTGTCAGACTGCAGAGTAGCCTAATAAACAAATGCAAGTGGCTTATCTTCAAAATTATATGCTTTGTTATCCAAATGTAAAAGCATATACTGTACAGTATTGTATTTCTTCATCAGCATCTGTATGCTTTCGTTAAAATAACAATAAAAATACTCTTCAAAATGCATATCTTTATTTAGTTATGGATCCATAACAAATTACTATGGGAATAAATATGTGTAAATAAGTAAAGAAATGTGGACAGCTATTTCAGCACAGTTTCGTGACACTCTGAGACAAGCATGGAGAAGAAAAGAAAAAAAATGTTCAATTATATTCCATGATATTCTTAAGATGTGTATACTGAAGTGTATACAGGTGTATACAAGTGATGTCTGCTAAATCAAGGTGATGGCACAGTCATATAGCCTCAGCACCTACATATGTACAGTGGGGCAAAAAAGTATACTTATTCTCCACCATAATTTGCAAATAAATTCATTAAAAATCCTACAATGTGATTTTCTCGATTTTTTTCTTCACATTTTGTCTGTCATAGTTGAAGTGTACCTATGATGAAAATTACAGGCCTCTCTCATCTTTTTAAGTGGGAGAACTTGCACAATTGGTGGCTGACTAAATACTTTTTTGCCCCACTGTATGCGTTTGGGCGACCTCATGCAACCGCAAAATGTCAGATAAAGCATATACTGTACAGTACTGTATTGTCTTCATCAGCATCTTTATGCTTTCATTAACAAAATATTTTTATTTATTTTACCAGGCAAGTCAGTTAAGAACAAATTCTTATTTTCAATGACGGCCTAGGAACAGTGGGTTAACTGCCTGTTCAAGGGCAGAATGTCAGATTTGTACCTTGTCAGCTCGGGGGTTTGAACTTGCAACCTTCCGGTCACTAGTCCAACACACTAACCACTAGGCTACCCTATGATAAAATTACTCCTGCAAAATGCAGATGTTTATGAATTATGGATCCATAAAGAATTACTATGGGAATAAATATCACTGAATTACAGAAATATGGAAACAAAGTTGTCTATTGAATGTAAACAAATTGTTGCCTACTGGAAAATACTCTTTCAAACACACACGGTCACGTTGTACAGCACCATTATGGCTATTAGCAGATAGCTGGACAATAGACTTGCCTAAAAGGAGGGTAGGGGATGAATTATATTGTCAAATATATTTCTTAGTTCGGTTGGCTGCATCACAACCAGCCATGATTGGTTTACAATTTCAGTTCCGTCCACTAGAAAAGACTAAACAAATAATACAACAAAAAGTATTATTATTATTTATCACATCCGACTGTTATTGGGAGTCCCATAGGGTGGCGCACAATTTGCCCATCGTTTCTCTCCCTCTAAAATCAGAAAAAAATGTTTTGGCCTTTACAAATATTATTTTGGCCTATATTCAGATTATAATCGCTCACATTTGTTTTTTTGAAAATGAAATAACCTCCAAAATATCATTATATATTATCAAGTTGATGGCACAGTCATATAGCCCAGCACCTACATAAAGCTCACTAATTGGATCAAAATAAATAAGTACCAACATTCTTTCTGATAGTCTTTAATAAAGAAATGTTTTGGTTATCCTGACCTGGACACCATGTACAGTATAAATTCTAATACCCCTTCTGATTGGCGCAGTGGTCTAAAACACTGCATTGCAGTGTAAAATGCGTTGCAACCAATGCAGGTTCGATACCCGTGCCGGCCGCCACTGGGAGACCCATACGTAATAATTGGCAGTCAATTCATTTAATCTATTTTTCTGTTATACTGTAGGCCTACCGTAGGCGACATGAGTCTCACTAGTGTTGAGTAATGTGCTGTTAACTTCTTGACGCACCCATCAACACCCGCTGAATTGTAGCGCTCCAAATTCAAATTAAATTACAAAAAATATGTCATTTTCATGAAATCACAAGTGCAATATAGCAAAACACAGTTTAGCTTGTTGTTAATCCACCTGGTATGTCAGATTTCAATATGGCTTTTCAGCGAAAGCATAACAAGCGTTTATGTAAGAACATCTCTCTCAGTAGACAAAATATTACAAACACTAGCAGCCAAGTAGATTGGTCACGAAAGTCATAAAAGCAATTAAATTGCTTAGATTTGATGATGTTCGGTTGTTTGCACTCACGAGACTCCCAGTTACACAATAAATGTTCCTTTTGTTCCATAAAGATTATTTTTATATCCAAAATACCTCCATTTTGTTGTGCAAGCAAAACTCTGTGAACACCCAGCTATCCACTGACACAATGTTATCTTTCTCACTCATTTTTCAAATAAAAGCCTGAAACTATGTCTAAAGACTGTTGACACCTTGTGGAAGCCATAGGAAAAGGAATATGGTTGATATCCCTTTAAATGGAGGCAAGGCATCCAATGGAACAGAGAGCTTTCAGGAAAAACTGCACTTCCTGGTTTGATTTTCCTCAGGATTTCACCTGCAATATCAGTTCTGTTATACTCACAGACAACATTTTTACAATGGTGGAGTGGTTTCTATCCTAAGCTGTCAATTATATGCATATTCTAGCATCTGGTCCTGAGAAATAGGCGGTTTACTTTGGGAACGTTATTTTTCCAAAAATAAAAATAGTGCCCCCTTGTTTCAAGAGGTATATTTTTGAATTTCGCGCGCTGCCTTTTCAGCGGAATGTTGCTGAGGGATTCCGCTAGCAGAAAGCCTGCACTAGAAAGGTTAAATAAAGGTTTAAATAAAAAAATATATATATTCACTTGTGAAGGATGCCCATCTTAAGGCAAAAAACAGCCACTTTTTCAAATCATGTAACCTATCCCATACACTTATGTTTTGATAAGGTTTGTATCAACTAAAGTGGCCAAATAACTTCTTAAAATGACACATTAATTTAGTTTACAACGGGTGAAGAACCTAAGTGGCATACATATGCAGCGTGTATAAAATGCACTTTTAAAATGCACCTTTATAAAAATGCATAATCGCATTTGCAATCACTTTTGAGAATGGTGTTTTCCTGTTATTGCACTGATAATGTGAAGAAATAGCCTAATAGTTTACCAACATTTTAAGCTAAACGTTCTGATCAGTTTTTTTATGCTAGTGGTTGTATTAATTTAGGATCTATCGCATCCCCACAACTGTCCAAGACTATGTTTTTTATATTTACATTTACATTTAAGTCATTTAGCAGAGGCTCTTATCCAGAGCGACTTACAAATTGGTGCATTCACCTTATGACATCCAGTGGGACAGTCACTTAACAATAGTGCATCTAAAACTTAGGGGGGGGTGAGAGGGATTACTTATCCTATCCTAGGTATTCCTTAAAGAGGTGGGGTTTCAGGTGTCTCCGGAAGGTGGTGATTGACTCCGCTGTCCTGGCGTCGTGAGGGAGTTTGTTCCACCATTGGGGGCCAGGGCAGCGAACAGTTTTGACTGGGCTGAGCGGGAGCTGTACTTCCTCAGTGGTAGGGAGGCGAGCAGGCCAGAGGTGGATGAACGCAGTGCCCTTGTTTGGGTGTAGGGCCTGATCAGAGCCTGGAGGTACTGAGGTGCCGTTCCCCTCACAGCTCCGTAGGCAAGCACCATGGTCTTGTAGCGGATGCGAGCTTCAACTGGAAGCCAGTGGAGAGAGCGGAGGAGCGGGGTGACATGAGAGAACTTGGGAAGGTTGAACACCAGACGGGCTGCGGCGTTCTGGATGAGTTGTAGGGGTTTAATGGCACAGGCAGGGAGCCCAGCCAACAGCGAGTTGCAGTAATGGGAGATGACGGGAGATGACAAGTGCCTGGATTAGGACCTGCGCCGCTTCCTGTGTGAGGCAGGGTCGTACTCTGCGGATGTTGTAGAGCATGAACCTACAGGAACGGGCCACCGCCTTGATGTTGGTTGAGAACGACAGGGTGTTGTCCAGGATCACGCCAAGGTTCTTGGCGCTCTGGGAGGAGGACACAATGGAGTTGTCAACCGTGATGGCGAGATCATGGAACGGGCAGTCCTTCCCCGGGAGGAAGAGCAGCTCCGTCTTGCCGAGGTTCAGCTTGAGGTGGTGATCCGTCATCCACACTGATATGTCTGCCAGACATGCAGAGATGCGATTCGCCACCTGGTCATCAGAAGGGGGAAAGGAGAAGATTAATTGTGTGTCGTCTGCATAGCAATGATAAGAGAGACCATGTGAGGTTATGACAGAGCCAAGTGACTTGGTGTATAGCGAGAATAGGAGAGGGCCAAGAACAGAGCCCTGGGGGACACCAGTGGTGAGAGCGCGTGGTGAGGAGACAGATTCTCGCCACGCCACCTGGTAGGAGCGACCTGTCAGGTAGGACGCAATCAAAGCGTGGGCCGCGCCGGAGATGCCCAACTCGGAGAGGGTGGAGAGGAGGATCTGATGGTTCACAGTATCGAAGGCAGCCGACAGATCTAGAAGGATGAGAGCAGAGGAGAGAGAGTTAGCTTTAGCAGTGCGGAGCGCCTCCGTGATACAGAGGAGAGCAGTCTCAGTTGAATGACTAGTCTTGAAACCTGACTGATTTGGATCAAGAAGGTCATTCAGAGAGAGATAGCGGGAGAGCTGGCCAAGGACGGCACGTTCAAGAGTTTTGGAGAGAAAAGAAGGGATACTGGTCTGTAATTGTTGACATCGGAGGGATCGAGTGTAGGTTTTTTCAGAAGGGGTGCAACTCTCGCTCTCTTGAAGACGGAAGGGACGTAGCCAGCGGTCAGGGATGAGTTGATGAGCGAGGTGAGGTAAGGGAGAAGGTCTCCGGAAATGGTCTGGAGAAGAGAGGAGGGGATAGGGTCAAGCGGGCAGGTTGTTGGGCGGCCGGCCGTCACAAGACGCGAGATTTCATCTGGAGAGAGAGGGGAGAAAGAGGTCAGAGCACAGGGTAGGGCAGTGTGAGCAGAACCAGCGGTGTCATTTGACTTAGCAAACGAGGATCGGATGTCGTCGACCTTCTTTTCAAAATGGTTGACGAAGTCATCTGCAGAGAGGGAGGAGGGGGGAGGGGGCGGAGGATTCAGGAGGGAGGAAAAGGTGGCAAAGAGCTTCCTAGGGTTAGAGGCAGATGCTTGGAATTTAGCGTGGTAGAAAGTGGCTTTAGCAGCAGAGACAGAGGAGGAAAATGTAGAGAGGAGGGAGTGAAAGGATGCCAGGTCCGCAGGGAGGCGAGTTTTCCTCCATTTCCGCTCGGCTGCCCGGAGCCCTGTTCTGTGAGCTCGCAATGAGTCATCGAGCCACGGAGCGGGAGGGGAGGACCGAGCCGGCCTGTAGGATAGGGGACATAGAGAGTCAAGGGATGCAGAGAGGGAGGAGAGGAGGGTTGAGGAGGCAGAATCAGGAGATAGGTGGGAGAAGGTTTGAGCGGAGGGAAGAGATGATAGGATGGAAGAGGAGAGAGTAGCGGGGGAGAGAGAGCGAAGGTTGGGACGGCGCGATACCATCCGAGTAGGGGCAGTGTGGGAGGTGTTGGATGAGAGCGAGAGGGAAAAGGATACAAGGCAGTGGTCTGAGACTTGGAGGGGAGTTGCAATGAGGTTAGTGGAGGAACAGCATCTAGTAAAGATGAGGTCGAGCGTATTGCCTGCCTTGTGAGTAGGGGGGGAAGGTGAGAGGGTGAGGTCAAAAGAGGAGAGGAGTGGAAAGAAGGAGGCAGAGAGGAAAGAGTCAAAGGTAGACGTGGGGAGGTTAAAGTCGCCCAGAACTGTGAGAGGTGAGCCGTCCTCAGGAAAGGAGCTTATCAAGGCATCAAGCTCATTGATGAACTCTCCGAGGGAACCTGGAGGGCGATAAATGATAAGGATGTTAAGCTTGAAAGGGCTAGTAACTGTGACAGCATGGAATTCAAAGGAGGCGATAGACAGATGGGTAAGGGGAGAAAGAGAGAATGACCACTTGGGAGAGATGAGGATCCCGGTGCCACCACCCCGCTGACCAGACGCTCTCGGGGTGTGCGAGAACACGTGGGCGGACGAAGAGAGAGCAGTAGGAGTAGCAGTGTTGTCTGTGGTGATCCATGTTTCCGTCAGTGCCAAGAAGTCGAGGGACTGGAGGGAGGCATAGGCTGAGATGAACTCTGCCTTGTTGACCGCAGATTGGCAGTTCCAGAGGCTACCGGAGACCTGGAACTCCACGTGGGTCATGCGCGCTGGGACCACCAGAGTAGGGTGGCCGCGGCCACGCGGTGAGGAGCGTTTGTATGGTCTGTGCAGAGAGGAGAGAACAGGGATAAACAGACACATAGTTGACAGGCTACAGAAGAGGCTACGCTAATGCAAAGGAGATTGGAATGACAAGTGGACTACACATCTCGAATGTTCAGAAAGTTAAGCTACGTAGCAAGAATCTTATTGACTAAAATGATTAAAATGATACAGTACTGCTGAAGTAGGCCAGCTGGTAGTGGGTGCGTTGTTGACAATACACTAATCAAGTCGTTCCGTTGAGTGTAATAGTTTCTGCAGTGTTGCTATTCGGGGGCTAGCTGGCTAGCTAGCAGTGTTGTTTACGTTACGTTGCGTTAAAAGAACGACAATAGCTGGCTAGCGAACCTAGAAAATCGCTCTAGACTACACAATTATCTTTGATACAAAGACGGCTATGTAGCTAGCTACGATCAAACAAATCAAACCGTTGTACTGTAATGAAATGAAGTGAAAATGTGATACTACCTGTGAATGCGACCGGGTAGTTGAGTTCTATACAGAAGACGTTGGCTAGCGTTGGCTAGCTAGCAGAGTCACCTACGTTAAGGACGACAAATAGCTGGCTAGCTAACCTCTGTAAATTAAGATAATCACTCTAAGACTACACACTCTAAACCTAAACAACACAATTATCTTGGATACGATGATACGAAGACAGCAAAGGCAGCTATGTAGCTAGCTAACACTACACTAATCAAGTCGTTCAGTTGAGTGTAATAGTTTCTCCAGTGCAGCTAATCAGTGGACGTTAGCTAGCTGGTTAGTGAAGACTACGTTAGGACGGCGAAATACGATAATTACGCAATTATCTTTGATACAAAGACGGCTATGTAGCTAGCTGAGCAGAATAGAATAGGTAAACTTTTGTACTGCGTGGGATAAAAGATTGAAATGGGCTTGTGCTTTGCTGTTTCTTAAGCCTACTCTTCTTTTTGGTTGACAAAAAGTAATTGACAGTTCTTCCAATATCTTCAGCACGCGCCTCAGAATTGGATAACGATGCACACAGTTGCGTCACCATGTCTGTCTTCACTTGTACCCTGTGAGAAATACCCAATCATGTAATGGAGAACCATGTGAATGAGAGGTGATTCGACATGCAGCCAGGAGAAGGGAATTATAATTATTATACTCAGCCCAAGGACACAATGGCCACTGGTCGCAAAAGGCATGGATTTTTTAGGGGGAATTACGAACGCAAAGGAAATGCAGCTGGGAAATTCAAGGCATTATCAAGTGCTTGTAAAATTGTGAATGAGAGACTGATGAAGTGTGTACAACCTGCGCAAAAACACAAAGCAGAGCTCATGCCTTTCATGCAACTTTTTTCAAATCAACCTTAGAGTCGCATCATGCAGCCTTAGAATGTATAAAAACATCTAAACATATAGCCAAACATTTGTATCACAACTAAAGTTTAGAAATAACTCTAAATTAGGCATATACTTAGGAGTACCTGTTTCTTTGTTAACCGCTCTACACAGAATAGCCATATGTGCACACTCCTTCAAATGGTTTGGAGAAAATATCCTTTCTATTTTATTCAGCTATGTTCAATTGTATTCTTCATACTACAAAATAATGCCACGGAATTCTAAGTAAATCTTGTCTGCTTAACGAACTAGTATAACATACTCAGAGTATGCTATTCTGTTCTTCTGAAACATATTATGTTTCTTTAGACCTGTCTAAAATAAATAATGGATTTATTGTCATGGTGTAGGCTATATTACATTGATTTATTAAAATGTAGATGTTCCAAAGGCCTGCATCAGTAGATTGTAGTCTATATAGTCTAGCCAGGAGATGCTAAATATTTTGATGTTAATTAACGGTCAATTACTGTGAGACCAGCAGTTATTTGCTTGACAATCACCGGCTCACAAAATGTCATGGCCGCCACAGTCCTAGTCACTACTTGGAACCAACAAACGCCCTATAATATCTGGCCCTCTGCCCTCCCTAAATCATGGAGTTGAATGGTCCAGCAGACTTTTAGCTCTCCATAACTGGCTTCGAGGCTATTGCAGCAAATTATGTGGGTGTAACAATTATTGACAATTTTGCTACCTTCTGAAAGCAAAGCTCTTATTATAAGGAGGATGGGATACACCCAAATAATTTGGGTTCCAGGATTCTTTCACAACATTAAAGCTGCACATTTTTCTCTCGGCCGCCAAGAGAAAGGCCACTAATACAACAACAAACAACAAAACAAATACAAAATACATCAAAGGACAACCAATTACAAACAGCAATGCCAACTGTATACGTTTGAGTGTGTGTGCCTGTGTGTGTGCACATGGATGCGCTTGAATGTGAGTGTGTGTGTATATGCGCGTGTACAGGCGTACAAGCACCTGCGCGGCATCAGCTTCAGGCAAACAGGCATTGGCTGTAACATCGTTGCCCCTCAGTGTCATTCAAACAGACTTTTAAAAATTGTATTTAGATTACATTTTTTACTTTTATCTTTGACAGTCATTCTATCCCCCGCTCAGCAACTACTTCCACTTGTCTCCAGTTCCACATCCCAACCCTCAGTTTTCCTCAGCCCATTCCACCTATCTCTGCTGGACACCCTCTTTGACAAACTTCTTTTGTTGGCACTCCAATATGTCCCATAAACATCACAATTGGTCCTTTTGTTCGATTAATTCTGTCCATATACATGTCCATTTATTTGACGCGTTTGATCCAGAAAAAAAAGCTTCCAAAAAATGCAATGTCACTACAAAATGTCAAAAGTTGCCTATAAACTTTGCCAAAATACTTCAAACTATTATTAAAGGTTAATAATCGATCAAATTATAGACGGGTGTAAAAGATTCCGTCTGGAGATAGAGAGGAGGACCAAGGTGCAGCGTGGTAGGTGTTCATGTCTTTTTAATAAACAAACTGAACACTGGAACAAAACAATAAACGATGTGAACAAAACGAAACAGTACCGTGTGGCCCAAACACTCACACAGAAACAAACACCCACAAACCAAAAGTGAAACCCAGGCTACCTAAGTATGATTCTCAATCAGGGACAACAATTGACAGCTGCCTCTGATTGAGAACCATACTAGGCCGAACTCAAAAATCAACATAGAAAAACCAACATAGACTGCCCACCCCTACTCATGCCCTGACCATACTAAAACAAAGACAAAAACAAAGGAACTAAGGTCAGAACGTGACAACGGGTCTATCTGTGTTTAATACAGGAAGACAACAAACCATGCTACTTTTCACGTCTTGCGCAACTCTCAACAGTGTTACCCAGTTCCTAGATGGCTTACATGCACAAATGAATAACCTCAACCAAATTCCAAAGACTGGTGACATCCAGTGGAAGCGGTAGGAACTGAAAACAGGTTCCTAAGAAATATAATTTGTCAATGACATCTCAGTGGTTAATCCTCGGGGTTAGTCCTCGGGGTTAGTCCTCTGGGTTTTGCCTGCTACATAAGTTCTGTTATACTCACAGACATGATTCAAACAGTCTTAGGAACTTTTTTCTACCCAAATCTACTAATAATATGCATATCTTATATTCCTGGCATGAGTAGCAGGAAGTTGAAATTGGGCATGCTATTTATCCAAAAGTGAAAATGCTGCCCCCTATACTTTATTAAGTATATCAAAAAAGGCTTGATATACCCCTACTAGTATGCCATCAAGCCCTGGGTTTTTTTCCAGACTGAAAAGATTTAATAGGATCAAAAAGTTATTCCTTTGTAATTTTGTATTATTTGGAAAGAATTCCTTACAGTAATCGTTATTTAGAGGGTGAGGATGAGACGGAAAATAAATAATCTGCTTAAAATATTTACCCTACAGGCTGACTACACCGCTCGTGCCGCGTGCCTGAATCAGGTACGTAGGCCTACCTGAATCAGGTTTGTAGGCCTCCTTGCTCTCACACAGTTCTGCCCACAAATGTTCTATAGGATTGAGGTCAGGTTATTGTGATGGTCACTCCAATACATTGACTTTGTTGTCCTTAAGCCATCTTGCCACAACGTTGGAAGAATGCTTGGGGTCACTGTCCATTTTGAAGACCCATTTGCGAACAAGCTTTAACTTCCTGACTGATGTCTTGAGATGTTGCTTCAATATATCCACGTAATTTGCCTGCCATCTATTTTGTGAAGTGCACCAGTCCCTACTGCAGAAAAGCACCCCCACAACATGTTGCTGCCACCCCCGTGCTTCACAGTCGGGATGGTGTTCTTCGGCTTGCAAGCCTCCCCCTTTTTCCTCCAAACATAACGATTGTCATTATGGCCAAACAGTTCTATTATTGTTTCATCAGACCAGAGGACATTTCTCCAAAAAATACAATGTTTGTCCCCATGTGCAGTTGCAAACCGTAGTCTGGCTTTTGTATGGCAGTTTTGGAGCAATGGCTTCTTCCTTGCTGAGCGGCCTTTCAGGTTATTTCGATATAGGACTCGTTTTACTGTGGATATAGATACTTTTGTACCTGACTCCTCCAGCATCGTTCGGAAATCACAACAGCAGTCAAGCACCCAAGCTAACTGGCTAACATTGGCTATCTTCCTAGCTACTTCCAGACACATAATGCGAGAACACCCCACTCTGACCATTTCACTCGCCCAAGCAGAGCTGATTAGGTTGATATGTTATCCATACCGTTGGTGATTGCATCTGTGCTGTCAGATTGCCCATCCATAAATTCAGAGCGTTTCGCTCTCGGAGCATTCAGAGCGCACACTGGACGCTCTGGTCGATCAGTAGGGTTGATCCAAAGGTTCTGACCTCAGAAGGGCAGTCAAGCACCCAAGCTAACTGGCTAACTTTGGCTAGCTTGCAAGCTACTTGCATTTTATTTGCCCTAGCAGAGCTGGTTTGGCGGTTTTCAAGTTATTCAGCTGTTGTTTACAAATATGTATAGTCCGCCCCCCTTGTCTTACCAGAGGCTGCTGTTCTATCCTATCCTGCCGATACAGTGTATAACCCGCCAGCTGTATGTTATTAATGTTGTCGTTCAGCTACGACTCGGTGAAACATAAGATTTTACAGTTTTTAATGTCCTGTTGGTAGGATATATGTACCTTTAGTTCGTCCCATCTATTTTCCAGCGATTTATACGTTGGCTCAGAGTACAGATGGCAAAGGCAGATTAGCCACTCTTCTCTTGATCCTCACAAGGCACGCCGATCTCCATCCGCAAAATCTCCATCTCCTTCTCCTGTAAATGAAGGGGATGAGGGCCTGTTCAGGTGTCTGGGGTAAACGCCTCCCGTCTGACTCATTAAAGAAAAAGTATTCGTCCAATTCAAGGTGAGTAATCGCTGTTCTGGTCAAGAATCTCTTTTCGGTCATAAGAGACGGTAGCAGCAGCATGATGTACAAAATAAGTTACAAACATTGCAAAAAACAAACAACAATAATTCTGTACTTAGTTTGAAATGTTTCTTCGACCTGTACTATAAATTTTTGAAGGTTTTGTCCGACGTAACGCTGACCAGAATGAGCGTTTGGATATGTATACCAAACTCGCTAACAAAAGGAGGTATTTGGACATAAATAATGGACATTATCGAACAAAACAAACATTTATTGTGAACCTGGGATTCCTGGAGTGCTTTCTGATGAAGATCATCAAAGGTAAGGGAATATTTATCATGTAATTTCTTGTTTATGTTGACGCCAACATGGCTTCTATTCTGACTATTTTTCTGAGCACCTTCTAAGATTATTGCATGGTTTGCTTATTCCATAAAGTTTTTGGGAAATCAGACACAGCGGTTGCATTAAGGAGAGGTATATCTATAATTCCATGTGTATAACTTGTATTATCATATACATTTATGATTAGTATTTATTTTGAATGATGAGGTTATGCAAAATCACTGGATGTTTTTGGAACTTCTGAATGTAAAGCGCCAATGTGAACTCATATTTTGATAAATATGAACTTTATCAAACAAAACATACATGTATTGTGTAACATGAATTCCTATGAGTGTCATCTGATGAAGATCATCAAAGGTTAGTGATTAATTGTATCTCTATTTGTGCTTTTTGTGAATGCTATCTTTGGCTGGAAAAATGGCTGTGTCGTTTGGTGGTGACCTAACATAATCTTTGTGGTGCTTTTGCTGTAAAGCATGTTTGAAATCGGACACTGTGGTGGGATTAACAACAAGATTACCTTTAAAATGTAATGAGATACATGTATGTTTGAGGAATTTTTATTATGAGATTTTTTTATGTTTTGAATTTGGCGCCCTGCACTTTCACTGGCTGTTGTCATATCGATCCCGTTAACGGGATTTCAGCCCTATTAAGACATGTAGTTAGCTAGCTAGCTAAACAATGAACCATAATCCCAACTCATGATGTTACTACCCTGCATGAATCTGCAGGTATCTAACCAACCAGGTTCAATGTTAGCTAGCTAACATTACGCTATAACGAGTCAAGCAAATGGCTCTGAGATATGAATATTAAGATCATACACTTCATGTTAGCTAGCTAGCGAGAGAGCCAGCTAACGTTAGCTAGCTAACAGTACACTTTAATTTGAAATGAAACCACTTTCTGTAAAAATTAGTAACGTGAAATATCTGAAAATTTAGCTAACTAGACTATCTTACCCAAAAACATGGAAGGTGGCTTCTCCCTCTCTGTCACAGATGCCATGGTTGCCTTTCTGAGGAAGTACAGTTCCCGCTCAGCCCAGTCAAAACTGTTCGCTGCTCTGGCCCCCCAATGGTGGAACAAACTCCCTCACGACGCCAGGACAGCGGAGTCAATCACCACCTTCCGGAGACACCTGAAACCCCACCTCTTTAAGGAATACCTAGGATAGGATAAGTATTCCCTCTCACCCCCCCTTTAAGATTTAGATGCACTATTGTAAAGTGACTGTTCCACTGGATGTCATAAGGTGAATGCACCAATTTGTAAGTCGTATCTCAACCAATCATGGCTAGAGGGAAGGTTGCTGACTTTTTCTGTGGCTAATCAAACTAGGGTCGTAATTTTACATTCACATCTACAGATGGCATACAAGTTTGTTATGAAGTCACATGAAAGTTCACATGTTCGAGAAAGGCATTTCTGCCAAAAAATATATATATATTTTTAAAAAGTAGTGACCCGCGATATACGCCTAGTTTCCTGAAACAGGTCACATATACAGTATTTGACTTTTTTTTTACTCTCAGATTCAGAAATGCTAATAAACATAAAAGACTACAAATCAAATCCCTGCAAGCCTCTGCAAGTTATCTATAGCTGACACTTTTGCTAACAGGTAAATTGAATGAAATGTAGCCAATTCATTCATTACTACATTTAGCTAACGTTAGATTGTTAATCCAGAGATTCTTACCTTTGCCTTGATTCAGCAATCTAATATAGATAGTATTCAATCTAATATAGATTATATATAATCTAATATATAATATACATTAGCAGCTAATTAGCATTTCATTTGTTGAGGTTGAATACAGGCAAACATATTGTTAAAGGTCATGGTAAACCTACACTTATTTTAAGTGTTTCTAAAATCCCACATGGGAAAATTGAATGGTAGATTTTTCCCTGTTTGACCGCTAAGTGTTATGGGTATTATGACTCAATAGTGAAAACAATAGTGGTCCTAAAACGGAACCTTGAGGAACACCGACATTTACAATTGATTTGTCAGAGGACAAACCATTCACAGAGACAAACTGATATCTTTCCGACAGATAAGATCTAAACCAGGCCAGAACATGTCCGTGTAGACCAATTTGGGTTTCCAATCTCTCCAAAAGAATGTGGTGATCGATGGTATCAAAAGCAGCACTAAGGTCTAGGAGAACGAGGACAGATGCAGAGCCTCGGTCCGATGCCATTAAAATGTAATTTACCACCTTCACAAGTGCCGTCTCAGTGCTATGATGGGGTCTAAAACCAGACTGAAGCATTTCGTATACATTGTTTGTCCTCAGGAAAGCAGTGAGTTGCTGCGCAACAGCCTTCTCTAAAAATTTTGTGAGGAACGGAAGATTCGATATAGGCCGATATTTTTTTATATTTTCTGGGTCAAGGTTTGGCTTTTTCAAGAGAGGCTTTATTACTGCCACTTTTAGTGAGTTTGGTACACATCCAGTTAATAGAGAGCCATTTATTATGTTCAACATAGGAGGGCCAAGCACAGGAAGCAGCTCTTTCAGTAGTTTAGTTGGAATAGGGTCCAGTATGCAGCTTGAAGGTTTAGAGGCCATGATTATGTGGTCCTTCTGTAGCTCAGTTGGTAGAGCATGGCGCTTGTAACGCCAGGGTAGTGGGTTCGATCCCCGGGACCACCCATACGTAGAATGTATGCACACATGACTGTAAGTCGCTTTGGATAAAAGCGTCTGCTAAATGACATATATTATTATATATACTATTATTTTCATCATTGTGTCAAGAGATATAGTACTAAAACACTTGAGCGTCTCTCTTGATCCTAGGTCCTGGCACAGTTGTGCAGACTCATGACAACTGAGGTTTGGAGGAATACGCAGGTTTAAAGAGGAGTCCGTAATTTGCTTTCTAATAATCATAATCTTTTCCTCAAAGAAGTTCATGAATTTATCACTGCTAAAGTGAAAGTCATCCTCTCTTGGGGAATGCTGCTTTTTAGTTAGCTTTGCGACAGTATCAAAAAGGAATTTCGGATTGTTCTTATTTTCCTCAAATAAGTTAGAAAAATAGGATGATCGAGTAGCAGTAAGGGCTCTTCGGTACTGCACGGTACCGTCTTTCCAAGCTAGTCGGAAGACTTCCAGTTTGGTGTGGCGCCATTTCCGTTCCAATTTTCTGGAAGCTTGCTTCAGAGCTCGGGTATTTTCTGTGTACCAGGGAGCTAGTTTCTTATGAGAAATGTTTTTAGTTTTTAGGGGTGCAACTGCATCTAGGGTATTGCGCAAGGTTCAATCGAGATCCTCAGTTAGGTGGTTAACTGATTTTTGTCCTCTGGTGTCCTTGGGTAGGCAGAGGGAGTCTGGAAGCGCATCAAGGAATCTTTGTGTTGTCTGTGAATTTATAGCACGACTTTTGATGGTCCTTGGTTGGGGTCTGAGCAGATTATTTGTTGCAATTGCAAACGTAATAAAATGGTGGTCCGATAGTCCAGGATTATGAGGAAAAACATTAAGATCCACAACATTTATTCCATGGGACAAAACTAGGTCCAGCGTATGACTGTGACAGTGAGTGGGTCCAGAGACATGTTGGACAAAACCCACTGAGTCGATGATGGCTCCGAAAGCCTTTTGGAGTGGGTCTGTGGACTTTTCCATGTGAATATTAAAGTCACCAAAGATTAGAATATTATCTGCTATGACTACAAGGTCCGATAGGAATTCAGGGAACTCAGTGAGAAACACTGTATATGGCCCAGGAGGCCTGTAAACAGTAGCTATAAAAAGTGATTGAGTAGGCTGCATAGATTTCATGACTAGAAGCTCAAAAGACGAAAACGTCATTTTTTTTGTAAATTGAAATTTGCTATCGTAAATGTTAGCAACACCTCCGCCTTTGCGGGATGCACGGGGGATATGGTCACTAGTGTAGCCAGGAGGTGAGGCCTCATTTAAAACAGTAAATTCATCAGGCTTAAGCCATGTTTCAGTCAGGCCAATCACATCAAGATTATGATCAGTGATTCGTTCATTGACTATAATTGCCTTTGAAGTAAGGGATCTAACATTAAGTAGCCCTATTTTGAGATGTGAGGTATCATGATCTCTTTCAGTAATGACTGGAATGGAGGTGGTCTTTATCCTAGTGAGATTGCTAAGGCGAACACCGCCATGTTTAGTTTTGCCCAACCTAGGTCGAGGCACAGACACGGTCTCAATGGTGATAGCTGAGCTGACTACACTGACTGTGCTAGTGGCAGACTCCACTATGCTGGCAGGCTGGCTAACAGCCTGCTGCCTGGCCTGCACCCTATTTCATTGTGGAGCTAGAGGAGTTAGAGCCCTGTCTATGTTGGTAGATAAGATGAGAGCACCCCTCCAGCTAGGATGGAGTCCGTCACTCCTCAGCAGGCCAGGCTTGGTCCTGTTTGTGGGTGAGTCCCAGAAAGAGGGCCAATTATCTACAAATTCTATCTTTTGGGAGGGGCAGAAAACTGTTTTCAACCAGCGATTGAGTTGTGAGACTCTGCTGTAGAGCTCATCACTCCCCCTAACTGGGAGGGGGCCAGAGACAATTACTCGATGCCGACACATCTTTCTAGCTGATATGCACGCAGAAGCTATGTTGCGCTTGGTGATCTCTGACTGTTTCATCCTAACATGGTTGGTGCCGACGTGGATAACAATATCTCTATACTCTCTACACTCGCCAGTTTTATCTTTAGCCAGCACCATCTTCAGATTAGCCTTAACGCCGGTAGCCCTGCCCCCTGGTAAACAGTGTATGATCGCTGGATGATTAGTTTTAAGTCTAATACTGCGGGTAATGGAGTCGCCAATGACTAGAGTTTTCAATTTGTCAGAGCTAATGGTGGGAAGCTTCGGCGTCTCAGACCCCGTAACGGGAGGAGTAGAGACCAGAGAAGACTCGGCCTCTGACTCCGACCCCCTACTTAATGGGGAAAACCGGTTGAAAGTTTCTGTCGTCTGAATGAGCGACACCGGTTGAGCTTTCCTACAGCATTTCCTTCCAGAAACCATGAGAAAGTTGTCCGGCTGCGGGGACTGTGCCAGGGGATTTATACTACTATCTGTACTTACTGGTGGCTCAGACGCGGTTTCATCCTTTCCTACACTGAAATTACCCTTGCCTAACGATTGCGTCTGAAGCTGGGCTTGTAGCACAGCTATCCTCGCCGTAAGGCGAGTACAGCGACTACAAATAGTAGGCATCATGTTAATGTTACTACTTAGCTTCGGCTGTTAGAGGTCCTGACGAATCGTGTCCAGATAAAGCGTCCGGAGTGAAAAAGTTCAGGAAAAAATAAATAAATATATGAACGGTAATTAAAAAGTGAAAACCGTAAAGTTGTCAAGTAGCAAAATAGGTTGGCAACAAAACGCACAGCAACTCGAAAACAAGAAATTACGTGAAAGATCTGTCTGTGCCACCAGTAATGGATTTCCACCCACAATCTGCCCTCTACTTTGTTCACTCAAATGTAATTTGATTAGATTGTCTATTTACTTTGGGGGGTTCAACTTTGTAAAAATGTTCTATTTCATTTAACCTTTATTTAACTAGGCAAGCCAGTTAAGAACAAATTCTTATTTTACAATGACGACCTACCTTGGCCAAACCCTCCCCTAACCTGGACGACACTGGGCCAATTGTGCACAGCCCTATGGGACTCCCAATCACAGTCAGTTGTGATACAGCATGGGATCAAACAAGGGTCTGTAGTGACACCTCTAGCACTGAGATGCAGTGCCTTAGACCGCTGCGCCACTCGGGAGCCCAGTACAAAGCCCAGAGGAAAACAAATGAAAGCATTATACAATACTTATTTCCAATGAAGTTGTAAAATAAAAAATGTAAAATAAAATGCAATTTTCATGTTTGTCACTGAACAGAGGGAGAGAGCGAGCAAGCGAGCGACTAAATGGAAGAGGATAATGGTAAACAAACTATTGACCATGCCAACATGCAGTGTCAAAACATAAACATAAACCAACAAGCAGTGGGAAAAAAGCAGTGGAACTATACATTTTTGACATACAATGAGCATATCATAATGTGAGGGACTCAAGGTCTAATACATGTTGAGGGGAAGAACAGGTTTGTTTGAAAAACAACAGGCAAATAGAGTAGTCTACACTAATTCCATCTACAGTGCTGCTACAGTGTTGTCGCAAAACTCAGTAAACTAAAGAAAACTAAACATGAAGCAGACTTCATTTTCTGAGGATAGCATTCCTAATGTTGGAAATAAACAGCCTTATGTTGTCAAACAGAGTAGCATTTGATTGTTTAATGTAACATAGGTTCTTAGAGGACCATGGAGTTAAGTCTGCTTTGTGTTTTCTTTTGCCTTGGTAAACACAGTTTTGTGAGAACATTTGTTTTGATGTCACTCATATCACTATCTCAGGTCCCATGCTTGAGGAAACACAGAAGTAGATAGAACTAGAACTAGTCTAATGTAAAGCTAAGTCACAGTAACATCCATGGGTTAATGAGAGTATTAATCTACTACGATGTCACTAAAGGGTCATTGATGTTGAGAAGACTGTATAATTGTATAATTGACCTGCCTGAACTCCATTAGTCTTTGGGACCTAGATATCCTTGAAACCCCTTGGAGACATTTATAAAGATATCACACTATTGTTATGTCACATAAGATACTAAGTAACACCACATTAAAGGTAATCAAATGGTTGATTTCAATGAGATTGTATGGTGAATAATTAAGAGTTGAGTGTTGCTTTCTGAAATATATTACATTTACATTTAGGTCATTTAGCAGACGCTCTTATCCAGAGCGACTTACAAATTGGTGCATTCATCTTATGACATCCAGTGGAACAGTCACTTTACAATAGTGCATCTAAATCTTAAAGGGGGGTAAGGTATTTTCGGGATTTATTGAACAGCTAGAGAGAGACAATGACAGCGGGGGGTGGCCATTTGATTAGTTGTTCAGCAGTCTTATGGCTTGGGGGTAGAAGCAGTTAACTTTTTATGGCTGCAGGGGCAGTGTTGAGTAGCTTGGATGAAAGGTGCCCATATCAAACAGCCTGCTCCTCAGTCATAATAGCTCATATTTGCATATTAGTATTAGTATTGGATAGAAAACACTCTGAAGTTTCTAAAACTGTTTGAATTATGTCGATCATGTCTCGCAGTCCCTGCCACTGAAAAACATCCCCAAAGCATGATACTGCCACCACCATGCTTCACCATAGGGATGGTGCCAGATTTCCTCCAGATGTGATGCTTGGCATTCAGGCCAAAGAGTTCAATCTTGGTTTCATCAGACGATATAATCTTGTTTCTCATGGTCTGAGAGTCATTTAGGTGCCTTTTTGGCAAACTACAAGAGGGCTGTCTGATGAAGGAAATTATAGTTGAAATGATTAATTATGTATACATTTAAATTAGAACGATTTATTTTAATACTATTATGTTATGGTATGAAATATATGGGTTCTTGGTTAAACTAGGACTGAAAATGTAAGTAAAACAAATTAATTGTCTGTACCTTGCGGGTTTAAGGGAGAGGGATGGCATATCTCTTTAGACAGATAAAAATGTTTGTTTGATGTTCCATTAGTGGAGAACAGTATATCTTTTAGACAGATTGGAATGTTTGTTTTATGAGGGGAGTAGAAGACAATCTCCAGACCTGAAGACACTGCGCTATTGTGTGGATCGGAGAGAGTGTGAGAAACTGATGACGTCATTTTATGTTCTCTCTTTAAAATGTAATGTTCTTTGTATTTTGGGTCAGTACTGTTATGCTGGTGAATGAGGACCCAAAAGCGACTTGGCGAAAACAGAGTCTTTATTCCAATAAAGGAAATATGCAATACTCCTAGACAAATCGGAGCGGTAAACAAAGCATAAAAAACAATTCCACTCGTAATGATGAGGACAGACTGGAGACTCGACCATAAACTGTAGGTTGCCTCGGGAAGGCACTGACCGTAGCAGACTCAGACACCTGCTCACCACGCAGCATCTGAGGGAAACACGACACGACAGGGCGAGACAAAGACACAGCACGGTGAACAATATACAAGGATCCGACAGGACAGAAACGGAAAACAAGGGGAGAAATAGGGACTCTAATCAGAGGACAAGATAGGGAACAGGTGTGGAAAGATTAGATGATTGATTAGGGGAATAGGAACAGCTGGGAGCAGGAACGGAACGATAGAGAGAGGAGAGAGAGGGAGGGGGAGAGAGAGGGATAGAAAAAGGGAACGAACCTAATAAGACCAGCAGGGGGAAATGAACAGAAGGGAAAGCATAATGACAAGACAATATAAGACAAAACATGACAGTACCCCCCCACTCACCGAGCGCCTCCTGGCGCAATCGAGGAGGAATCCTGGCGGCAACGGAGGAAATCATCAATCAGCGAACGGTCCAGCACGTCCCGAGACGGGACCCAACTCCTCTCCTCAGGACCGTAACCCTCCCAATCCACTAAGTATTGGTGACCCCGTCCCCGAGAACGCATGTCCATGATCTTACGTACCTTGTAAATAGGTGCGCTCTCGACAAGGACGGGAGGGGGAGGGAAGACGAACGGGGTGCGAAGAAAGGGCTTGACACAGGAGACATGGAAGACAGGATGGACGCGACGAAGATGTCGCGGAAGAAGCAGTCGCACAGCGACAGGATTGACGACCTGGGAGACACGGAATGGACCAATGAACCGCGGAGTCAACTTACGAGAAGCTGTCGTAAGAGGAAGGTTGCGAGTGGAAAGCCACACTCTCTGGCCGCAACAATACCTAGGACTCTTAATCCTACGTTTATTGGCGGCTCTCACAGTCTGTGCCCTGTAACGGCAAAGTGCAGACCTCACCCTCCTCCAGGTGCGCTCACAACGTTGGACAAACGCTTGAGCGGAGGGAACGCTGGACTCGGCAAGCTGGGATGAGAACAGAGGAGGCTGGTAACCCAGACTACTCTGAAACGGAGATAACCCGGTAGCAGACGAAGGAAGCGAGTTGTGAGCGTATTCTGCCCAGGGGAGCTGTTCTGCCCAAGACGCAGGGTTTCTAAAAGAAAGGCTGCGTAGTATGCGACCAATCGTCTGATTGGCCCTCTCTGCTTGACCGTTAGACTGGGGATGAAACCCGGAAGAGAGACTGACGGACGCACCAATCAAACGACAGAACTCCCTCCAAAACTGTGACATGAATTGCGGGCCTCTGTCTGAAACGGCGTCTAACGGGAGGCCATGCATTCTGAACACATTCTCGATGATGATTTGTGCCGTCTCCTTAGCGGAAGGAAGTTTAGCGAGGGGAATGAAATGTACCGCCTTAGAGAACCTATCGACAACCGTAAGAATCACAGTCTTCCCCGCAGACAAAGGCAGACCGGTAATGAAGTCTAGGGCGATGTGAGACCATGGTCGAGAAGGAATGGGAAGCGGTCTGAGACGACCGGCAGGAGGAGAGTTACCTGACTTAGTCTGCGCGCAGTCCGAACAAGCAGCCACGAAACGGCGCGTGTCACGCTCCTGAGTAGGCCACCAAAAGCGCTGGCGAATAGAAGCAAGAGTACCTCGAACGCCAGGATGACCAGCTAACTTGGCAGAGTGAGCCCACTGAAGAACAGCCAGACGAGTAGAAACAGGAACGAAAAGAAGGTTACTAGGACAAGCGCGGCGACGCAGTGTGCGTGAGTGCTTGCTTAACCTGTCTTTCAATTCCCCAGACTGTCAACCCGACAACACGCCCATAAGGAAGAATCCCTCGGGATCAGTAGAAGCCACAGAAGAACTAAAAAGACGGGATAAGGCATCAGGCTTGGTGTTCTTACTACCCGGACGGTAAGAAATCACAAACTCGAAACGAGCGAAAAACAACGCCCAACGAGCTTGACGAGCATTAAGACGTTTGGCAGAACGGATGTACTCAAGGTTCTTATGGTCTGTCCAAACGACAAAAGGGACGGTCGCCCCCTCCAACCACTGTCGCCATTCGCGTAGGGCTAAGCGGATGGCGAGCAGTTCGCGGTTACCCACATCATAGTTGCGTTCAGATGGCGACAGGCGATGAGAAAAATAAGCGCAAGGATGAACCTTATCGTCAGACTGGAAGCGCTGGGATAGAATGGCTCCCACGCCTACCTCTGAAGCGTCAACCTCGACAATGAATTGTCTAGTGACGTCAGGAGTAACGAGGATAGGAGCGGACGTAAAACGTTCTTTTAGAAGATCAAAAGCTCCCTGGGCGGAACCGGACCACTTAAAACACGTCTTGACAGAAGTAAGAGCTGTGAGAGGGGCAGCAACTTGACCGAAATTACGAATGAAACGCCAATAGAAATTAGCGAAACCTAGAAAGCGCTGCAACTCGACACGTGACCTTGGAACGGGCCACTCACTGACAGCTTGGACCTTTGCGGAATCCATCTGAATGCCTTCAGCGGAAATAACAGAACCGAGAAAAGTAACGGAGGAGACATGAAAAGAGCACTTCTCAGCCTTCACGTAGAGACAATTCTCTAAAAGGCGCTGGAGTACACGTCGAACGTGCTGAACATGAATCTCGAGTGACGGTGAAAAAATCAGGATATCGTCAAGGTAGACAAAAACAAAGATGTTCAGCATGTCTCTCAGAACATCATTAACTAATGCCTGAAAAACAGCTGGCGCATTGGCGAGACCAAACGGCAGAACCCGGTACTCAAAATGCCCTAACGGAGTGTTAAACGCCGTTTTCCACTCGTCCCCCTCTCTGATGCGCACGAGATGGTAAGCGTTACGAAGGTCCAACTTAGTAAAGCACCTGGCTCCCTGCAGAATCTCGAAGGCTGATGACATAAGGGGAAGCGGATAACGATTCTTAACCGTTATGTCATTCAGCCCTCGATAATCCACGCAGGGGCGCAGAGTACCGTCTTTCTTCTTAACAAAAAAAAACCCCGCCCCGGCCGGAGAGGAAGAAGGCACTACGGTACCGGCGTCAAGAGACACAGACAAATAATCCTCGAGAGCCTTACGTTCGGGAGCCGACAGAAAGTATAGTCTACCCCGAGGAGGAGTGGTCCCCGGAAGGAGATCAATACTACAATCATACGACCGGTGAGGAGGAAGGGAGTTGGCTCGGGACCGACTGAAGACCGTGCGCAGATCATGATATTCCTCCGGCACTCCTGTCAAATCGCCAGGTTCCTCCTGAGAAGTGGGGACAGAAGAAACGGGAGGGATAGCAGACATTAAACACTTCACATGACAAGAAACGTTCCAGGATAGGATAGAATTACTAGACCAATTAATAGAAGGATTATGACATACTAGCCAGGGATGACCCAAAACAACAGGTGTAAAAGGTGAACGAAAAATCAAAAAAGAAATAGTCTCACTGTGGTTACCAGATACTGTGAGGGTTAAAGGTAGTGTCTCATATCTGATACTGGGGAGATGACTACCATCTAAGGCGAACATGGGCGTAGGCTTGTCTAACTGTCTGAAAGGAATGTCATGTTTCCGAGCCCATGCTTCGTCCATAAAACAACCCTCAGCCCCAGAGTCTATCAAGGCACTGCATGTAGCACCCGAACCGGTCCAGCGTAGATGGACCGACATAGTAGTACAGGATCTAGATGGAGAGACCTGAGTAGTAGCGCTCACCAGTAGCCCTCCGCTTACTGATGAGCTCTGGCTTTTACTGGACATGAATTGAAAAAATGTCCAGCAAGTCCGCAATAGCGGCACAGGCGGTTGGTGATCCTCCGTTCCCTCTCCTTAGTCGAGATGCGAATACCTCCCAGCTGCATGGGCTCAGTCTCTGAGCCAGAGGAGGGAGATGGTTGCGATGCGGAGCAGGGAAACACCGTTAACGCGAGCTCTCTTCCACGAGCTTGGTGACGAAGATCTACCCGTCGTTCTATGCGGATGGCGAGAGCAATCAAAGAGTCCACACTGGAAGGAACCTCCCGGGAGAGAATCTCATCTTTAACCACTGCGTGGAGTCCCTCCAGAAAACGAGCGAGCAGCGCCGGCTCGTTCCAGTCACTAGAGGCAGCAAGAGTGCGAAACTCTATAGAGTAATCCGTTATGGATCGATCACCTTGGTATAGGGAAGCCAGGGCCCTAGAAGCCTCCCTACCAAAAACTGAACGGTCAAAAACCCGAATCATCTCCTCTTTAAAGTTCTGGTAATTGTTAGAACAATCAGCCCTTGCCTCCCAGATAGCTGTGCCCCACTCTCGAGCCCGGCCAGTAAGGAGTGATATGACGTAAGCAACCCGAGCTCTCTCTCTAGAGTATGTGTTGGGTTGGAGAGAGAACACAATATCACACTGGGTGAGAAAGGAGCGGCACTCCGTGGGCTGCCCGGAGTAACAAGGTGGGTTATTAACCCTAGGTTCCGGAGGCTCGGTAGACCAGGAAGTAACAGGTGGCACGAGACGAAGACTCTGGAACTGTCCAGAGAGGTCGGAAACCTGAGCGGCCAGGTTCTCCACGGCATGTCTGCCGAGCATGGCTCCTTGGATCTCGACGGCAGTGTTACGAGCGTCTGTAGTCGCTGGGTCCATTCTTTGGTCGGATCCTTCTGTTATGCTGGTGAATGAGGACCCAAAAGCGACTTGGCGAAAACAGAGTCTTTATTCCAGTAAAGGAAATATGCAATACTCCTAGACAAATCGGAGCGGTAAACAAAGCATAAAAAACAATTCCACTCGTAATGACGAGGACAGACTGGAGACTCGACCATAAACTGTAGGTTGCCTCGGGATGGCACTGACCGTAGCAGACTCAGACACCTGCTCACCACGCAGCATCTGAGGGAAACACGACACGACAGGGCGAGACAAAGACACAGCACGGTGAACAATATACAAGGATCCGACAGGACAGAAACGGAAAACAAGGGGAGAAATAGGGACTCTAATCAGAGGACAAGATAGGGAACAGG